>NC_081413.1:694844648-695485898 GCF_030272615.1 Cryptomeria japonica | reverse complement strand
TGTGCAATACCACGCAAAATATCAATTCCATTCTTATCACTTTGAAGCATACGTTTTAGACCCTCAATTAAAGGAAGAGCTTGACTATCAGGGTATTCTTGAGACATCCACTGTCGAAAATCGTCAAATTGGTTATCCAATTTCGAAAGTTGTTCTACAGAAACCTCATGGAGAGCTTCTTCATCATTAGGAGGATTAGAGGAATTACCCATGTCCTCGTTAAAAAGGCTATTCAAATTAGGTTCCATCTCCTTAGTAGTTAAACCTCGGAAAGACTTAATTCTACGGCTTCGTCTAACGGGAATAGTGTAAGTAGGGCTTATTGTTGTAAAACTCATGCACTAGAGAGAGAGAGAGAAAGTTTTGAATTTAGAGGTAGCAATTTTCAGTAAAATCAGCCCATCTTCTGGATTTAAGCTGTTAAATATAATCAGGACAATCTCCCGAAATTTCAGAAAAAATGTCAGGGACCGTGGCGCTTTGGAGTGCACACGGTCCCAGCAACTTTTTTCGAAATTCGCAGGGATGAAAGTTATGATGATTTTAGGGCTAATCTGAAGAAATTGAATGATTTTACGATCTGTAGATAGGCCAAATTAAAGTTGCAATCTCGAAATTGAACCCTACCAAGATTGTCGAAAAATGCAAAAATTTGAATTTTGAAAAAGAGAGGGAAACTGAAATTTTGAATGTTATGATTTTAGAGGGAATGCCAAGAGCAATGCAAATTTTGAAATTTAAAAATTGACTCAATTTCACGCAAAATTCAATTTTGAAAGCGGAAATCAAAGTTGTTGTAATTAAGCACTTAATTTCAAAAGTCACAAATTGTAAGAATTTGAATAAAGCACTGAAATTTCGAATGAATGCAAACACACTTTTCAGATTTAGGACAGTAAGAAACACAATTTTGACACAAATTTCAATTTCAACAATTTTTGAATGATTAGAAGCCCTAAACCCAGCAACCACAAGACCAACTTTGACTGTAATTTTGAAAGTTTTAGATTTGATAAAATCAGCCAAAATTCTGGATTTTAGCAGGAAAATACAGTAAGATCTCGCTCCCGAAATTTCGGAAAAAATGTCGGGGATGATGGCGCTTGGAGTGCACACGGTCCTCGCAACTTTTTTCCAAATTTTCAGGGATGAAAGATATTGTGATTTTATTGCGGAATCCAAAGTTACAGCTGATTTGGAGATGTTTTGATCAGTGAAATTGTCGGACAAAGGTGGAATCAAGAGGGTTTCAAAATTTAGGGTTTTGACAATTAACCACTTAATTTTCAAAATTAAAGCGCAAATATGAATTGATAATTTGTAATAGAAGGGCAGATCTGAAACAAGCATTAATAATTAAACATTTCACAAGTTTAATTACTTAAAAAGAAAATTTAGGGTTTTTATGCAATTAACCTCTAAAATTTTGCAAAAGATCAAACATGGAAATGTAATCAAGGAATCCAATTTTCAGATCTAACTATGAATAATCAGAAAGGATGTTCACATCGGGTTCACCAAAATGTAAAGCGGAAAATCGTGATCGAACCCTAGTTGCTCTCCCCTCTTCCAACTCCAAGGAGAGAGAAGGGAGATTCACTAGGGTTGATGGTTTTCACTTAGGGGAGAGACTTTACATTCAAAAGAGGGGTTGAAACCCACAAGATCCAATCCCACACAATGCAAGATTGGATGCTAAATGTGTTTCAAGGGTTAAGAAAGCAAGGCTACCCTCTTTTGTAAAGAATGTGCATAGAAGAATTAAGCTAGGAATGAATAGAAAGTGACAGAGATTCGCTTATAAACTGAGATAGGAATATAGTATGAAGCTGCGGACCTGGAATTAGTAGTAAAATGTTGATATGGCGCTGTCCTGCAAATTTGAGCAAAAGTTGTCGGGACGATGGTGCCCGAGTGCCACGGTCCTTCGAAAAATCTGCGAAACGAAGGGGGATCTGTTCGTCTTTGCACAAGGATTCCAGATCTTCAATTTCAGCTGCGTACCTGCAACCTACACACAGAAAAGCGAAGACGATTGGGGGGTTAGGGATTAGGGGTTTGCCTTTAGGTCAAACCCCGGTTTTGGAATTAACCAAGAAATGAGCAAGTGCTGTAAATGTAAATGTCTGTAATGTAAAACAAGTTCTAATACCTTGTTGTAAGGATGTTTGTATCCTTATGTGCGAAGGTATAGATGTTGTATGTTGTATGTTGTAGTAGTATGTAGTAAGTGATCTCCTCTTCAATGGTTGAATCCTTGTCTTGAATGCAACACTTAGCCTTGAATGGAGACTTAGAAGGAATGCTTGAATGCTTGAATGCTTGAATGTTTGAATGCTTGAGTATAGTTTCCACGCTTGTACACATATGTCCTTCTTACCCAAATGGGAGAGGAAAATGTAGTTTATATACTTGTCATTTAGGGCTGATAGACTGATTTTCCCGACCTTAGGCCGACCAGGAAAGATAATTTTCCAATTTGCAAACATAAAGACCCGAAGTCCAAAAGAGACCGGGCCCAAAATAGGACCCAGGGACCAGGGCGCTGGGCACCCTGGTCCTGAAGGACCAGGGCGCTGGGCGCTCTGGTCCCACCTCCCGGGACAACAGGGTGCAAAGGAGGTTCAGGCCAGGGTGCAAGAAAATGCAGTTTTTGGTGTCATAATCAGGTTTCGGGGTCTCCATTCAGGTTGCATGTTGCGTCGCCATCGTGAAGACCGAAATGCAGTCAAAATTGCAAGTGTCGCAATTTTAGGATGCTACAGTGAGATATGAAAACCAAAAGATGGAAGAAGATGAAAGGATTACTTCATTCATGGAAATACTCAATGAAATTATTATGAGAATTCAATTTTGTGATGGAACTCTGAGCGAAGATGAAATTGTTTCTAAAGTCTTGAGAGCCCTACCACTGACTTACAAAATGAAGGCTACTACTATTAATGAGTTGAGAACATTGGCTAATACATTTGTCAACAAAGATACTTTGGTTGGGAAACTATTTTCTTTTGAGCTTGAGGAATTTGGACCTTCTAGAGCTATGAAGACTGAACCTACTTTTGATGCATCTACATTTGCAATCGGTAAGCAAGACTAGAAAGCTTTATATGCAAAAGATTTAGAAGACTTGGATCAACAAGAATCTATTGAGCGTATTGCTAGCCCTCTTGAGAACTCACATAGCCTTACCATATCATCCACTCATTCCATTTCCACTTCTCTCCTAGACTTGGATCAACAAGAATCACAAAAGCCCTTACTCATTGGCAATCAAAAATCAAGCTTTGAAAAGAAAAATTTAAACATCAAAAATAAAGAAAAATACTTCAGTCCAAATCAAAATCAAAAGCTATTGGACTCTACAAAAATCAAAGTCAAGGATAAAAATCCTATGAAAGAAAAGGAACAAGAGTTGATCTCCCCTAATATCAAAATAACTGGGGGCAAAAATTTTACAATTTCAAGTAAAAAAGCATACTTGTTGATCCTAAGTCTCCATCATGCTATCCTACTTTCACTTCTTTTCGCAATCATAAGCCTTCATCACTCATCCACTTGTTCCACACATCCATCTCCTTTTGGCGATACATCATGGATCTTTAATGGAACTTCCTTGAGGGACTTTGTTATCAGGGATACCCAAACTTCTTTAGGTGACACACATAAGAGCTTGTGTAGTCCACACATTAGTAATTCTATCTCAATTCCTTTATCAAGGAAGATAGACACTCAAGCTACACATCATTTAGTGAAGGAACAATGTAGATACAATCATAAAGTCAAGCCTCGCACATTTGAGGTAGGTGACTTGGTTCTCAAGGAAAATCCTAAAAACCAGCAAGACATAGAGAAGAAGGGCGAATTCAAACCAAGTTGGCTTGGTCCTTACATCATCACATCAGGATATGGATCTGGTGCATATCAACTCTCAACTACAGAGGGTGAACCTTTGGAGGATCCTATCAATAGCATGCACCTTTGCAGGTTTTATACATAGCTCTTCAAAGTATCCTAATTCAAAAAATACAAAAAAATTCAAAAATTTCAAAAATACAAAAAAAATTATAAAACAAAAAAATCGTTACTTGGTGAAAACCTGACAAACAGGTGCCTTGTGACACACAAAAAAAAAAACATTGAAAAATCAAAAAAAAGTAAAGAGAAATAATTTCGTCCAACGGTGAAAACCACTTCGGTGGCGCCCTGGGCAAGTACCATGGTGAAAATTGGGTCACCAGCGCCATGCGTAGAGACATTGCTCCTCCCTCCTTCAGGATTCTCTTTCATCACTTCACTTTGCACACACTCACAACCTATTCGTTCATAATAAACTTACCCATTCCCATCATGGCTTGTTATTGATCTACCCAAGATTGGTTAGCCATTCATAATAAACCTCCCTTTCCATCCATAATAAATCAGATCCTATCTGTGGTTAAGACAAATCCTACGTCTAGTGATGGGTGTGGAACTGAGAACATCACATGTTTCGAGGAGTACAATTTCTTCCAATTTTCTTCAGTCTATCCACACACAATTCGCAATAAAGCAACATTTGCATCGCCAGTCCACAATAAAGTTTTGTCTTCTCTGCAATAAAGTATCAGTTTCATGGATTCAGCCAGTTTCAGATGAGACACAACAACAATAATGGACTTCAACAAATCAAATCTTTCAATAGATTCAGACAACATTATGGTTCAGTGTGATCTATCCTTTTTGTGAAAATAAACATTGTGACCACAATCAAATAAGACTTATACAAGTGACAAGAGACACTAAACTTGAGTACTACAGTGGATGTTGGTGTTGAGTCTTGGTTTTCTTTTGATTTTATCTTTTGGTGACATGTCTTTTAGCTTTTCCGAGATGTCTTTGACTAGAGATTTTATCTCCAGGATGTCTTTGACTAGAAAGGCGAGGATGGGGTATCGTCACCTATTCTTTTCTTTGTTGTCTGTGGATTGTCTCTTAGTAATGCTATGACTTGTCCAAGGATATGAGGACACTGTGAGTCTAGTGTGAACTGGGGCATTCCTTGTTTGTGACTGTCTTATCTCCATGCAAATGGGTACAATGACTTTCTGGGTCAAACATATGCCTCATTGTCATAACCTATTTTTCCATAATAAAGCTCAATGATGATAATGCACAAGAATCTCTTTCACTTTCATATCTTCTATCTTTAATCCCCCTTTCTTGATTGACCTTCACCGTCCTTCTTGAGTCTGTGTAGCTTGCTATCACATGACTGAGTATAATGACACACCAAAAACATTTGCATTTTATGTAGTTGCACTTGCATTACCACATATAAGCATTTCATACATACATATACTGCATCACATCCTGCACACAACACCTATTAGCACAATTTAGATTTGCATTATCATATTCATCTGCATTTCATATATTCACATTTGCATTGGCATAACATATAAAAACATAAAAGAACAAAAATATTGCATTTCATCATGTACATATTTGCATCCATATCATAACCATCACATAGAAACATACATCATGAAACATCCCATCACATAGAAACATACATCATGAAACATCTCATCACATAGAAACATACATCATAAGAACATCTCATCATATAGGTACACATGCATATAGCTACCGCAAAGATGAATCATCTCATATATATATATAAAGTGTCATGATACAATGATGTCAAAATACATATGGCTACAAAATCACCCGCAAGTGTCTACATCATCATACAAAATGGTACAAAACTGATACAGAGGAACCCACTGATCACTCCTCCCAACACCACTAGTAATTTTAATCTCATCCATGTCATCGTGTCCCATGCCACATGTCCCACCCTCATCTCCAGTCCCGAATCCTAGAACACTCGTCTATGGGTATCCCTGTCTCCATCTCGATCATACGGAATCAGGTCCCCATCAATCGGTATCTGCAGAATCCTGTATACATCCTCCAGGGTGACTATTATCTCCCCCATTGGCAAATGAAAAGTGTAAGTCTCAGAGTGCCACCTCTCCGCTAGTGCAGTCAGCAATCCTATGTTTGCCTGAAACTTAGGCACATACATAATATGTCGCAAACCCATACCCTCAATGGCAGCCCTGTCCTCAAATATCAACTTTGGTCATAACCTCTGAGCCACTGGGAATCTCTCCCATGACTCCAGCATAGGTAGGTTCTCTTGTAGTCACACAAATCAATCATCTTAGTCCTAGTGACACTCACTGTTCATCACAAAGTGTTGCTTCTATCCTAGTGGTACTCCCTATTCATCACAAAGTACTACATGTTTGGCACTCCCTGTTCATCACAAAGTGTTGCTCACATTTGCACTCACTGTTCATCACAAAGTGCTGTTCATATTTTAGTACTCCCTATTCATCACAAAGTACTATATCTTGGT
The DNA here is from genome assembly GCF_030272615.1 of Cryptomeria japonica. NCBI lineage: Eukaryota > Viridiplantae > Streptophyta > Pinopsida > Cupressales > Cupressaceae > Cryptomeria > Cryptomeria japonica. The sequence continues at coordinate 695,479,492 of NC_081413.1, read as the reverse complement.
ACTCACTGTTCTTCACAAAGTGCCTTGATCTATCTTATCCTAGGGCCTATGCTTGAGTGAATCCTCTTGAGTAGTTTCCTAATTGGCAATGTATGTTCTATCACAGAATTGTCAATCCTAGCCCTATTTGTTATCCTAGTTTTCCCTAGAGGACCTGCTTGAGTGTATCCTCTCAGCAGCTTATCCAATCGACAACGTATGTTCGTCACAGAACTGTCGATTTGACCTATAAGACACAAATTCACATTTTTGGACACAAACGCACTTTCCTGACATAAAAGTGCATTTATTACTCTACCTAGCATGCATTAATGATAACAATAAATGCATCAAAGTACAAGGAGGTTTTGTGGTACTTACTAGCTCTCCTGCTTTTGCTGGCCTCTGAAATCGTTGAACGCGATCGAATCTATGCACCAATGCCATCGCTGCTAATTGCTGCTGCTCTATTCTTTCTCTGCACTTTGATCTCTTGGATGTGTGGATGACAATGATGATGTATTCCCTATCCCTAACCCGGGTCTCCCGTGTCAGTTTTCATTATCCCATGACTCTGTCACTTTATTTGGTCAGTCCATTCTAGCCTTACTTTTTTATCAAGAGATTGTCTGCAATCTTTTTAGACATTTTTTCATCCAATCTCTCGAGGGGGCATATCATTCCCATCTTGGGGCAACTCTGTATCAGTTCATCTTATCTTCTTTGAAACAACATGACAAGCCGCATTGTCTCAAAGAGGGGCAAAATGTAGACACCCAAAATTGTCCAGTCTAATTAAATAAATATTTATTTATTTAATTATCTAAGCTTAATTCTTCTATTAATTAAATAAATCTTTATTTATTTAATTAATTCATTTATCCTCTTCTAGCCTTATTTCTCATTTAAATAAATACATTTATTTATTTAAATTATCTTTTTCTTAAATTAAATAAATATCTTATTTATTTAATTGATCTCACTCCTTCTATTAATTAAATAAATCTTTATTTATATAATTAATTCATTAACCTTTTCTAACCATGACACATGTCATTCATCTCTTAATTCATACACTACCTACCCCTTTCATTATTTTATTATTTCTTTTACCTACCCTCTAATCATAGCCGACCTCCTTTTACACCTCTCAATCTTATCCCTCCATTTCATATAGTGTCTTCTATATAAGGAGATGCTTCCTTCATTATCAAACCCCCTCGTTGACTACTTGACTACACTACGCTTTTGAACATAGGTGATCCTACTTGCAACCACATTTCCGTTCTTTGTTGAGCTCTTGTGCACACATAAAATCTGAGAGCAAATATATCAAGCAAGATCAATGGAGATAGGAAGAATGAAGATCCAAACCCTATTGGACATGTGATGGTATAATCTTTGTGATTTCATTTGATTTGCATTGTCTTAGGTAATCTTCATATGTTATGGTGGATCTTTGTTGTTGTTAGGCTAGAGTTTTGTGGTTGAATTCATTTAGTCTTTCATTATTATTGTTATCCATTTTCACCATATAAAATATGTTTTAAAGTATTTAACCTGTGAAGGAAGGTTGTAGTGTTTTCATTCCCATCACTTCAAGCTTCTGAGTCATCTACACCATGGACGAAGGATGAATGTTCCAAGCCTATTGTACAACCTTATTTCCATAAGTACAATAGAAACCCAGAGAGGTAGGCCTCACTTTGTTTCTCATCATTGCCAAATTAAGCTATTAGTTTAAATATCTTTGAGAGATGTCTCTCAATTGTCTTGGAATGAATTTGTTGAAATTAGGAGGTTTAGGGTAGAAAATGTAGGTTCACAGGAACCACTTCCATCTCAAGAATAGGAAAATTTAGAAAATCTTGAAAAACTTGGTTCCCCTATTGAGCCCTCATCCACCAGAATATCATCAGAACAGAATGTTCCTACAGCAGAGAAACCCTTACAAGAAAAATATATAGCAGGGGTTCCTTCTCAAAGCCTAATAAAAACTAGGGCTACCATAAGAAAGGAAAAAGGTAAAGAAAAACAGGTTGACATAGAAAAGAAGGAGGAGAGAGGTGAAAGTGATAATTTACCCTCTTCGGTGGCCAAGAAAAGGAAAGTTGTAAAACATTTTCTCTTGTAACAATTGAAGTGGTTGAAGAGTTGGCTACAAGAAGTAGTCCTACAGCCACTAAAGGGAAATCTCAAAGAAGCAGTGGTAGGCTCCGAATTTTAAAAAAAAATCAAGACCAATCAACGGAGCCAAATATCACCATCCTAATTGATTCTCTAGAACAAGAGCCACACAATCCACCTCACAATGATGTTCCTCCTTCTCCACCTAATGAACCCCAAAGGGAACAAGAAAAAGAGCAAGAGGAAGAACTGCAAAGTATGGAAGAAGAACTACAAAATATTGAGGAAGAACTCCAGAACATTGAACAAACATAGAAAGAAGTGGGTTTTGAAAGGCTGGAAAGCTTAGCATCCATGGTAGAGCAGGTTATTGAAGCAGGAAGAAAAGTGGAAAAGAAGAAACCTAGGGAACCTATTCAGAGACCACCTACTTCCCTTACCAGTCATGCGGTGGGACTTGCTCTTTACAAGTATTGGGAATTGGAAAAGGTAAAAATGCAGATGATAATCGACTAGAAGAAGAAAATTATTGAACAAAAAGATGAGGAAATTGCTCAGCTTAAAGATAAGGTGGAAATGGTAGCCACCATGGTACCGTAGCTAATGTAATGTCAAGCACCTCCTTGTGTATACTCTTTGTATTTTAAAACAACAACATATCAGTTTCTAGATGATGAGAATTGTCAGGGATCTAAGTCCCCCATTGTAGACACCTGAGGAATTCTATGATGCTTATCAAAATCTCCTACAACAATTAAGAATCTACTCTATGAATTTTATGTACATAACTATGTTATTCCTGATGATGTCTATTGGAACCCTCTCCTCTACATTGGAGATATCCAATTGAGAGCTCTTATGTCATGGATGCAGAATGAAATAGAAAGAGGAGAGTAGTTTCAAGTGCATGAAAAGGAAGAACTTGACCTTTCACTGCCATTAAGGGCTGAATTAAGGGAGCCTATGAGACTTTATTTTGAGTGGAAAAAGATTGTATATGAGCCACATTATGCAAAGATATCCTACCCTTAAGGGAAGAGATGTATAAAGAATATGAACAAATGGCTCAAAGGGAAGGACAAGTAGCAATATGACATTTAGTCCAATGCTGGAATAGCCTGCTAGATGGGTTAAGGCAATTTGAGCCACACTCTATGCAAAACTACGATGCAACCCTAAACAAAGAACCCAACTATATGCACTTGGGAAGAACAAAGGGATGACATTGGCTGCTTCTCAGTTTTTCAGCCTCCAATCCTCCTATGGCCATTGATGGGATGCAGGGACAATGACCCACCATACAATGAAGCAGAAAAATGTACCAGGTGGAAGAGATTAGAGAAAATGAAGGGATTCTACTAGAGTTTGTTTGCAAGAGGTTCTGGGAAGGTTACTCCAGGCAATTTCCGAATCAATGCAAGAATTCAGAATTTTCCTATTGCTGGAGGATGAGCAAGAAGTTAGGTTAGGGGGAGATGATGAGCCTAAATAATGGCTCTATTTTGATAGATTTTTGTTATAATACTCCTGCCTAGGTCTTGTGATTAGATGATAGTTGGATCATGATACTTTCCTAGTTGATACCTTTTAAGTGTTTTTGAAACTGATTTGACTTATACTTAAGGTTGTCATATAATGGTTTTAAAATGATTTATCTATTCAAATATCTAAAATCAATCTTAAGTATGGTTTACATTATATCATGTTATCATTAGTATATACACATGTTTGTTGTGCTTGTTAATATCATGATGTAGGGTCGGCAAAGTAGAAGTAAAGACTAAGTGGCAATTTAAAGAAGCACCAAGTATATAGCCACAATGTAGACCCAGTCAGACAAAAGCATTAATGATCAAAGCCACTTGACCAGTTCTGCAACATAATGATTTATGAAACATTTATAACTGTTCTTAGTGGAGCTTAGATCCAAGAAGCAAGTCATGCTATATTTTCTCAGCTGCAGGACAATTGTTGTTTTGTTTTCAAGCACTGACTTCTTCTTCTTCTTTTGTTTAATAAATCTTGTTTGCCTATTCCGTAGGAATGTGGTCGATCAGTTAGGAGTCTGTTATAAGTTTTCTTATAAATAAAGGGATCTCTCTCCTCTCGGGGATGGTAGAGAACGAACATAATATTTGTAATACACAGTCTTCTGGTAATTTATGTACTTTTCATATTCAAGATGAATAAAGAGATCAATTTGATTTTAAATGCTTAACAATTGTAATTTGAAAGTTCTGGAGATACTCACTCAAGGGGGTCCACTTGGTGAGTAATCCATCGTGTTTTCCAGTTAGTTTTCATTCTTCAGTAATAGTTTTTTTGGCAATCGTCTATTCCTGTAGCCACTGGAAATAATTCCTATTTCTGTTCTTGCAGTCACAACGACAAAGTAGTTCCTATTGCTTGCCAGAACATTATCATTTAGCAGTAGTTGTTTAAGCAATTTCCAGTTGTGAATTTGGATTAAGTATTAGTTCATTGAGATTTTGCTTGTTTACTTTAAAGAATTTCCTTTCCTATAGTAATATAGAATGGTTGCGATATGAACTTGGTGCACATATAGTGCTTGGCCATTTTAAGTTTACATCCTTGGTTGATAAGTAAATGAGCCTTTTCTATAGGAAAGATAGCTATTCAATGATATTCAATCTCTGAACTATGTTTTACTAGTTGCCATTCTAGTTGTAAGGACCAATAGTCGGTAGTAGACTAGAAGACTTCATAATTGATTTAAATGCAGGGTGTACAAATCCCATCATCAAGCCTTGGGGATTTCAACTATGGAGGTGTTACAATAAGAGAAAGAGGATGTTCCAGTTAGCAACATATGGAATCTCAAATTGGGGAGGTTAGTTGTCCCTAATGTGTTCATCAATATTAACTTCATGAGAGCTATTGCAAGAGGATACAAAGAAGATACAAGGGAGATATTAGCTTATTGGGTAGATAGGCCGACTGCTATTAACAAAAGGACCATTGAAGAGGTTTTCATTTTGGATGAGTATCTCAATTGGCTTCTTGACATAGATTAATTCACTAGTGAATTTAAGTCCTATGAGAGGCTTTATAAAACCAAAATTCCGGTCTTCAGTCCTAGACACTTGAAAAAGGATTGAAAGGGCCCTAACTCCAAGGGACAAGTCTCCATATAGCACTAACTTGTTTGATGGATATTTTAATGACACATACTATTCCTTGTGTCAATTTTTTGTTATGGATGTTGAACTTTTTATTCTAAATTGGATGGGTGTCTTGTGTATAGATATTCAAAGTATGGATCATAATAGACAATTTGATTATGTCCGTATTTTGGTTGAAAGAATGCATACTGAAGTTTGTCATTTTAAAGATGGACCTTCAATGCATTTTAGATATTATTCAATTATGATGCATATTATATTTTTCAATGGTCAAAAAGTTTGGCATGGGAACCATAGGGTTTTGCCTAGTTTTATGGGAGATTTCATTCCTATTCAGTAATGGACTTATTTGTGGGATATGAATTATGGGCAATCAAAATACATTATGTTTGAGAATCACTTTGTTAGAAAATTGATGACCATAATTTGGGGGAGTGTGGCATGGGGTGTTGGTGAAACAATAAAGAATTTTTTAAGGCCAAAGGGCCTTGACCAAGAAATGGGCATTGATCATAATTGGGGTCATGGTTTTATTTTAAAGATCATATTGTCATAAAGATCTTTGGTGTCCCTATGGCTCCTAGGATTCTTCCAATCAAAGTCCTTGATAGGGTTTCATTCTTGGAGGTTTTGCACCAATTCTTTGAGATAGAGAAGTATGTTATTGGTGGTGTTGATAAGAAGGGACCATTCATCCCATCTCAAGTGCAAGCTATATGATATCACTTCACAAATAAAAAAGAATTTGAGACTTTGGAAAATATGTTGAATAAATACAATCTTACTTTTTCTAAGGATAGGTTTTATGAATGCAAGTGGTTGATATGAGGGATTACAAAAGGTAAATCCTTGACCATTAATCAAATGAAGAAGAGGATTTGATTAGGAATGCTGCAGACTATGAAGAACTTATCAAATAGAAGGAGATATGGTATATCATAACATACTCTCAGAACTTAAAGAAAGAGATAACAAATCCTATGCCCCTTCTTATGAAAAAAATTTGGTACCCAAAGTGAAAATGAGGGCTATCTCCAATGCATACAAAGATGTTGAACATATGCCATTGCCTCATGAGAGGCTATGAGCAATAGAGCCTTAGGTACCTCACAATAAAGTTGGGCTAGATTCACCTTAGTCTATTGGTTCTCCCATTGGACTAGCTTCCCCACCTCATAAGCCTATGTCATTATCACCTCCACCTATATATGAGAACTCTCCCTCCACTCCCCCTCTTTATAGACCCTTAGAGTCCCCTGTTGTGGTATCTCTCCCACTGCCTAGATCTTTCATTGCCTTATATTTAAAGAGGGTAATGGTTGCTTTCTCATCTTCAAGTGGACAAGCTATTATTGTCCTTGAAAGCTCTATAGCTATGACACCACTACACATCCTATCCCTAGAAGGGATATTCCATTAAAGTCATATGAGGGTTTTAATGTTCACTTTGACCAGCCTACACCCCCTCATAGGTTTGATATAGGGATAAGGGTGCATATTGATGATCCTACTCATGAGAGAGCCCTTGATGCTTTAAGAAAAGGGTTAGATCTCATTGATTATGTTAGACTAGTAGCTTGTGAAGAATTATTGGGAGATGAGTACTTCATGAAAATAAGGGAATTTAAGCAATTCTTACTTAAGTTTACAACTAATAATATGTAAAAGAAGATGGCCATTCAAATGGAAATCCTTGATTTAGGGGAGAAATTAAGGTTGAAGGATTAAATAATTAACAAAGGAAAATACAATATTGGAAACTATGATTCTTGAGTTAGGAAGGTAGATAGTTAAGAGAAGTGGGGTATCACTCTTGGAGGGATGGAATCTTTCCCCAACCATTGCATTTGATAGTGTCGGGAGGAGGCAAGATATTGATCTTCAAAGCTTGGAGCCTAATCTTTGGCTCTACAATTGATGATATCTTAGATATATTGGCTACTTTCACAATGTACCCCATTATACACAAGCTATCCATGATACAATGCCAAGAAAAATTATATGGAGAACCTCTTGTTAAGAGAGTTTTAGAGACATCTAATATAATGGCAACATAAGTGGCAATTAATGTTACCAAATTTTCTCATAAAGTGTCCAAAAGGACTGATAAGGAAAACAATATTTTGAGAGAAAGAGTGAAATGGTTGGAGGAAAAACTACACTCCTGACCTTCTCAATATCTATAGGCCCCTAGTCACTAGTCTTCAAAAGAGGCATTAGGTCTAAGAAATGACTTAGCTGAGGCCAATATTGATAATTCAAGTATGAAGGACCAGGTTGAACAACTATATAGAGATATGAAGGGCATGGAGGTAAAGGCTACAACAAAAATGATAAAATCTCCTATTCCATTTAGATTTAATATAATCCTTGAGCATGAAGAGATAGCATGGGATGAACATAAAGAGATGATGGGCATTTATTAGTCCCATTTAAAGTGGCAAAGGTACATTTCTTGTTCTATCTCCTACTTGCACAGATTGGTGAAGGGTCTAGAGATTTTCTTTGTTAGGTCCCTACAAGAAAATTTATAAGGGATACTCAATGAGATGAGGACAAAGTTGAATACTTTGATTCAAATGTTTACTTACCATAGGTTATGTACAAGATTAATTATCACAGAGCTCAGAAGTTTTCAAAGTCTTGTTGTCTACCATATACCCCCTTTGTTTGATAGAGAGAAGAAGGAAAATGAGAGACTAACACATTTTGGGGTTTTTTTTTGACGAACTATCATCGGAATTCCGACATATTAATGTCGTAGATTTGATGAAACAACGAAAATATTTTTCATCGCTCAAATTTCATTGGAATATTTGACGAACAAATTTTTGTCAAAAATTCAACGCTATGTTCGTTGAAAATTGATACATACTATGGCGGTCTAATTCGTTAGAATTTCGATGAAGACGTCAAACCTCCGATGAACCATGCAAACTATTACCGTTGGTACATGTTGGGGTTTTTGTTGGAAGTCAGATGATAAATAGCACTATGCTCCGATGGGAATTGTGTACTTGTGATGAAATTTATTGTCACAAGTACAACATTCCCATCAAAAAATGATGGGGATAATGTCAGAATTCCGATGACGAAAAATGTAAGTAAGCTCTGATGAGAATGTTGTACCTGCAATGAAAATTTTCATTGTAGGTACAACACTCTCGTCAGGGCCTATGTTAGGCATTTCTGTCGGAATTCCGATGAACATGCAATATTTAAAAGAAAAAAATGTCCATTCTACCCCCATATAACATGGACACACCAATTGCCATCAGGGAATATAAAGCATTGTAACTATGAAATATGATTTGATAAGCTTTCTCAAATATTGAAATACCCCTATATAACTCCTTACCTCAATGACAATGAAAGTCTTGGATCACTTGAAAATGGCTTCCACTTTTTCTAAATTCCTAACGATGGTTGGATCTTAGCTACTTCATAGACTTGGCTATCTTTGATCTTAGACTTAGGAAACTATTTGGTGTATTTGGTGACTATTCTTTTAAAAAGTTAAATGAATATTTGCCTATGTAATAAACAATATGAATATAAACAACAAAAAACTATTTTCTACAATTCATGGGTTAAACTCCTTGTCTCAATGACAATGAAAGTCATGGATCACTTCAAAATGGCTTCCACTTTTACTAAATTCCTAGCGATGGTCGGATCTCTGTCTAATAAATTATGATCCCAACTACTTCATAGACTTAACTGTTAGGCCCAATATAGAAAGCTAATGTACTAAGAGGGGAGGGGTGAATCAGTACTCCAAAACTTTTCCCTTGTAATAACCTTACTGTAATGCATAAATAGAATAGTGCAGTAACATAAAATAAAACTATAATCAACAAATAACAATCATACATGATTCACTCCATAACACATATATTTTGATCACACAGAAACTCTTGGTTAGAGAGAAAAAATGTGGTGGGGATGGCACCCACAACTTCACTACTACAATAATAAAGAATGCTTGGTTAGAGCTACATTTAGCTATTTCTGATAGCTTACCTTGTTAGGAGTATTAAGATCAGTTAGATCTACCTTACTAAAGGATTTTTACAACACTATATAAGTGTAGCACCTGGTTAAAGGATTTACAATTTATAGACTTGGTTAGAGTCATTTACCCTGTTAAAGGTTTCTCTTACAACTTCAAAATATTACAATATAATCTTTACAAATATCTGCAACTTTACATCTGAAATGCTAAAGCAGATTCTATGTGCTCTGAATAAGATTACCTAGCTTGTAGCATACCTCGGTAACCCATAATGAAACTCGGTAAACCCTTCTGTTTACTCTGTTCTTCGACTATTCACTGATAACCTTCTCGGTGACCTCTCTGTGTCTCTGTAACAGTCTTCCTTCATGCATACACACTGCTATCTCATTGTATCTCATATCACATCATATCATGTCATCTCTAATCCTAGAATCATGCTGTATATATAGATCTCTTACAGCGGTGATCTGATTCATTGCTTCGATCTTACAAAAATATTCTTTGAATGAATAACTAAACAAAATATCTCATAGGTTAGATTGGCCTTGTAATCATACACAATCTCATAGTGCAATTTCCAATGCAAAAATGGTTAGATGTGCCTCGATCTTGTAACACGTTTTCATGTGCATGTCCAGGTTCAATGTATCTGGTAAAACATTTCACTCGGTGAGTTATCTTTATCACTCAGTAAATAGCTAGGTGAATACTATGTTCAGTGACTGCTTTCTTCAGTAACCGACTAGACTGTTCATACCGACTGCATGATTCGGTAATACTAACCAACTAGAATATAGTATGACTTTGGATATGAATCTAATGGCAATTTGATAAGTAGTAACAATCTCCCCTTTTGACATTAGTTGAGATGTTTGACAAAAACTACTTACAAAGTCATAACTCAAAAAACTATATACTTGACAAAATGACTATACTTGACAATATGTACAATAGTCAATAGTATATGCAGATATACTCCCCTTATCATTATCCTATACATAACTCTAAATTTTGCATGTTCGGTTCTGTTTTGTACTTGTGTGCTCTGAATGCTCTGTATATTCTGCTTGGTATACTCCCCTTGTATACAATACTCAAAATTGTGTTTTTAAAACTGTACTACTCTCCAAGTGTAGAATTACTCCCCCTTTGCTGGGATTTCCTTTGTATAGTAACATAATATTACTCCCCCTTTTTGACAAACATTAAAAACTTAATTTGCATCTGGAGGTGGTAACTGATAAAAAATAGTCTTATACTTGGTCCGGGTGTCAGTGAGGGTGACTGAGAGTGAGTCCTTGAGACTTTCCATTAATGAGTTCTGTGCTTGAATATTAGATAAGAGTGATATCAAGCCATCAAGAGTGCTTCCCTCTTGTGTAGTTGGCAAGCTTGTAGCTTGGTTGAGCTCCTCTTGGACTAATGAGAGATGAGGAAGGAATAATGTTTGAAGGGTCATTATATCCATCCTAATTTTATGCTCTTCATTCCTCAGTTCTAACTGTTGAGCCATGAGCTGTTGTAGCTTTTTGTAAAAATTCTGAATGGAATTAGGCTCAGTGGTCAACTTGGATGAGAGATCGGTGATCTTTTTCTCAATTGCATCAGTTTTATTTTTGATGTCTTTAATAAATAAAGAAAATGTACACAATTTCTGGAATAAATAAAGAATGTGCTTGAGTTGAGGGGACAACTCGGCAATGAATTTGACAAGTTTTACCTTGCCAACAGCAATTGATTTTTGGACTTCCTCTATCATTCTTACTGTGAGCTCTTTATCCTTGAGCTTACTTAGGTACTCAGATGCATCAACTCCAGATGTTTCAATCTGATTAAGGAGTTCATCCAATTGAATATGGATGCCTACATTGGTTGACACTATTGTTGATGGTAGCATTTCTGTGAGCAATGTCCTAACCTTTTGAAGTACCTTGTTCTTTTTCTGTATGGCCAGTTGCTTCTCTTGTTCGGCCTTTGCTTTGCATAGTTCACCGAATTCAGTGAGTGCTTGCCCTTTTAATTTGGAGATGTTGACATTGGGCAACACAATCGGTCTAGATAAGTCAAATTTAAAACCATGCTTTCTCACCTCCTTCTCTTTTCCTTTGGTCTGGGGTACTAAGACAAGTGCTTGTGAGGCTTGCTGTCCCTCGGTAGGTTGCTCGGTAGATGCAATACTTTGGACTGTTCCTGTAGCAGTTGCAGTGTCTTTGGATGGCTCGGTGGTAGGGGTGTCTGCTGTAATATTTGTTGTGCTTGTCTATGCTTGAGACGATTGATCTTTTGTTGTGTCTGTTGTAGCTTCAGACTTGTTAATTGTATCTTCTGCAGCTTCAGATTTGTTACCTTAGGTAACTTGTTTAGTGTCCTTGGGAGCTTCGGTTGGGACTGTTGGCTTCATCGGCAGATAAGGCTGAACTTGTTCTAAGACTGATTCACTAGACACAAGTTTTGCATAAGTGGCGCCTTCAATCATTTCCTACTCTAGTGCGACTTCATCCATTACATCTTCATCAATTTGTATTGTGTCAACCGGGTCTGGACCTTGCTCGGTGACATCTGGATCTTGCTTAGTGACATCAACAATTTCAATTTGAGATTGTTCACTGACATCCTTTTGTTTGAAGATCTCCTGCCACTTGGCCTTAGTCTCATTCTCCACATCAATATATAGCCCATTCATCAATTTTAAGGCTCTTTGTTTCACAAGAAATTTTGAATTGTATTTGGACAAATGCTCCTTGATTTTAGCTACGGACATGTCAGGAAATAAATGGACAAGACTTCTTTCTCTTATTTGTCTCTCTGAATTCATTTCATATTTCCATCTGTTATCAATATGTGAGTAGAGTTCACTTGGAAGTGACTTTGCCAGTTCTAATGGTGCTAACCGAAATTTTAGAAGTGTACATATGACAGCTTCTTCAATCTGTTATTTCTCATTATTCCTAGACTCATACTTAACATATCTAAATCCTGCAAATCCTCTGTATTCTTTAAGATTGGCACAAAAGTTTTCAACACTGTGAATGTTTACCTTTTTGCTCTTCACAATCTGGAATTTGTTTGCATCATCAGACTCTGTATCACTCGACTCTTTTGCCAAAATGAGTCTCCAAGTAGATTTCTTGTAAGTCTTTGTTACCTTAGGAATGGCAACAGTCTTTTGTTTCTTGCTCGGTGATGCAGCTGATGCTCTGGTGTTGGGTCTCTTTGTTGGTGGAGTCGGCAGGGCCTTTGTGATGTCATGTTACTTTCTTTTTAGAACTTTTCCCTTTGGCAACTCTGTGCTCAATGTTATTGCAGCCTCCTGTGCTTCTGATTCTTCTTTGGTAATGGCAAGATAGAATTTGACAAGTGTAGATGAGGATTCTTCTCCGAATTTCTCAGATAAAGCTTTTATCACCTTTGTAGCTTTCCTTGTAGCCTTAGGAACTACAATGCTCATTTTTACTTTCTTCTTCACCTCTTCATAGGTTCCATACCTTAGTTCAGTTGCATGCCTTGGCAGTGATAGGTAGGCATCAATTTGTTGCTGTGTGATATCATAATCAATTTCATAACCCATTGGTTGCAATGACTGAATCCTTGGTTCAACAACATTTATAGCAATAATCAGTGTCGACTTCAAAACATATATTGTCCTTGTATTTTTCGACCAGCTGTGGTGGGATCCTGTACCTGTTGTGCATTTTCTCTTGGAATTTGCTAAAGTAATCATCCATGACATCATTAAAGTTATCTCCTAACTTCTTGATGTAATCATTGATCTGATGGGTGATAGGTCAGTGTAGCTCCCATACTACTTTACCGATTGAGGGAAAGAACTTTTCAAAATAGAAAAACATACAGACAAGTAGTGAACCGAACTTGAGTGTGTTTGTCGAGTTCTTCTTCTTCGGCTTCCTTATTATGTTCAGGTTCTCAAATAAGTTCTTTAGTAGCACTTCACACAAGTCTAATTTCATTCCCTTCTTTACTATTTTGTAGGCCAGGTCCACTGCAGCACATGGTACACTATTTTCCCTTGTAGATTGGAAGAAATAGTAACCAATGACTCTGATTGCAAATTTTAGTTTAGCATTAGTGGCATTATTCAATTTCAGTCCTCGGTAATCGGATTCTACTCTGGTTAGACTGATTAGCTCCTTTTGTGATATCATTTTCTATGCACGAGCATGATCGTAGATGGGATATCCAGTGATCAGGTGAATGACTTCCTTCATGATCTTGAATGGTTGCTCTTGTAGCCACATGAAATCATCATGTACTCTGCTCAATACAAACTTAACCCATTGGGGTTTGAACACACGAGGATAGACTAGGGCTTCAGTTAATCCCTTGATTCTGATATGTTCAAATTTACTATCCAGTTTGTCATCAGTGCACAGTTCATCATATGTGTCACTAATCTCTACATGACTGAGTTCCTCAACATGGCACTTGGTAAAGAATCTGACATCTTCTACCAATAAGACTTGATCCGGGATGAGTGAAAATGCAGTTTTATCATCTGGTTCTGAGGTGACTTTAGGAGTTAGGGAATACTTCAGAGATGGTTTCTCCACATTTTGGACAACTACAGGGTCTTGTATCTTGGGCGCCATGGTAGATCTCGAGTAAAATTTGATAGGTTATCCTTAGGGTTTACAAGTGACTTACTCTTCACACTCGGTAGACACTAGCAATTTGACTAGATCATAAACTAGCTAAATAGTGTGAATAGATTGATGTAAATACCTCGAATATTTGCTTTGAATGAAGTTTGATCGCTTGATTCACTTTGCTCTGCTTCTTGAAAACTTGGGTGAATGATAATGACCGCGAAAACACTTTTAAGCACTCAAAAATACCTTATCGGGCTCCGTGCAAGTTAGGTCAAGATATTAAATGCACTCAGTTCACCTTTTACCGATTTACTTCATTTTCTGTTTTCACCGAGTACCCAACTTTGCTTTGTTAACCGACTTGACAGGTTTCCTGTATACACCGACTTGACAGGTTTCCTGTATAGTGTGCAAACTGACTAATTGCATCTTAACTATGTAGATTTTGAATTTTGTTCATAATAAAATAGGAACTGTTATGATTTAACTTTTAAAGAATGCAGTCCCTTCATACCTTTTCTTGACTAATTTGAAATAGGTGCACCTAACTCGGTAGGTAAGGTTCTTTCTTCATCAGACATAATTTCTTTCTTTTTCCAAATCATCTTGAATTTTTTTTTTATCTCCTCAGTGTCTCTTCTCGGTTGATCTCTGCAATCTCCAGCTAAATGTCCAGCTTTGTGACAATGAAAACATGCCATACCGGGATTTCTCCATGATCTCTGGTTGATCATCCCAAACCTTATGAAATAGTTGGCACTTATATGTCCATATCTTCCACAAAATTCGCACCATATCCTTGTATTGTAATCCCATGGTACTGCTGCATATTGTTGGTAAGGATCTATGTGAGTTCGGTAACCTCTAGTGTTTTCTCGATGTGGATACTTCATGTAGTTCTTTTTCGTAAACCAACACTTCTCAGTACTATGTCCATATCTATTGTAGTATTTACAAAACCCTTTGAATTTTGCCTTCTGATGGTTGTTAACAGACTTTGTCCTACATTGATTAGGTATCTGACCATATTTTTTGCAATTATAACAATATCCATTGGACATAGAGATATTTGCTTGCTTACCTTTTCTGATCTGGCATATGTTGGCAGTATGACCTTGATTTCCATAGTAGTAGCAAATAGGCTTCTTCCTTTTGATGTTATTTCTTTTTCTAGCTTGTTTTGATGATTCTCCTCTCTCAATAGTATTAATTCCTTTCTCGGTAGAGTCTTTTCCTTTGTAACCGAGTCCTCCATATTTGTAGAGTCTTCTTGTATTCAGTTGCTCATCCAACATCTTTGATGCTTCATAACTTTTCTCCAATGATTCTTTGGATTTTTTTCTGTTTTAAGTTCACCAGTCAACCTTGATACTTCATGTTTCAATGATTGATTTTCATCATTCTTCAGAATTGCTTCATGATGTGCATAACCTAGTTGATCTGTCATATTTTGTTGAATACCAGTTAACCTTATGATTTCATCATCCTTATCAGATACTAGAGCTTCAAGTTGTTGTTTCTCTCTTTGTAGATCTCTTGCTTTATCCTCAGCTATCCTTAATGCATCTATATTTTCAGTCATTTGTGTACTGAAATGTTCATGTTCTCTTTTCATTGCTTTTAGTTGATCAGCCAATGCTTTGTTCTTTTCTTTCAACATTCCAATCATTTCTTTAGTTTCTTTAGATATACTGTTCTCAGATGATGTCTTGATTTGTTCCACTAGCTCTTGAGAATCCTGCAAGTCATCAGATAATCTTCTCCTTACTTTCAGAGAATTTTGCATTTGCCTTTGCATGTCTGCAATCACTTGATTTGCATTATCCATCTCTTCTTGAAGATGCACAATCCTCCGAGATTGTTTGTAGCATTCCATTGCTAAGATCTTTCTCTTTAGCTAGTTAAACCCTTTTCCAAGATTCAAGCTCTGATACCAATTGTTAGGCCCAATATAGAAAGCTAATGTACTAAGAGGGGAGGGGTGAATCAGTACTCCAAAACTTTTCCCTTGTAATAACCTTACTGTTATGCATAAACAGAATAGTGTAGTAACATAAAATAAAACTATAATCAACAGATAACAATCATACATGATTCACTCCATAACACATATATTTTGGTCATGCAAAAACTCTTGGTTAGAGAGAAAAACTGCGGTGGGGATGGCACCCACAACTTCACTACTGCAATAATAAAGAATGCTTGGTTAGAGCTACATTTAGCTATTTCTGATAGCTTACCCTATTAGGAGTATTAAGATTAGTTAGATCTACCTTACTAAAGGATTTTTACAACACTATATAAGTGTAGCACCTGGTTAAAGGATTTACAATTTATAGACTTGGTTAGAGTCTTTTACCTTGTTAAAGGTTTCTCTTACAACTTCAAAATATTACAATATAATCTGTACAAATATCTACAACTTTACATCTGAAATGCTAAAGAAAATTCTATGTGCTCTGAATAAGATTACCTAGCTTGTAGCATACCTTGGTAACCCATAATGAAACTCGGTAAACCCTTCTGTTTACTCTGTTCTTTGACTATTCACTGATAACCTTCTTAGTGACCTCTCTGTAATAGTCTTCCTTCATGCATACACACTGCTATCTTATTGTATCTCATATCACATCATATCATGTCATCTATAACTCTAGAATCATGTTGTATATATAGATCTCTTATAGTGGTGATCTGATTCATTGCTTCGATCTTACAAAAAGATTCTTCGAATGAATAACTAAACAAAATATCTCATAGGTTAGATTGGCCTTGTAATCATACACAATCTCATAGTGCAATTTCCAATGCAAAAATGGTTAGATGTGCCTCGATCTTGTAACACGTTTTCATGTGCATGTCCAGGTTCAGTGTATCTGGTAAAATGTTTCACTTGGTGACTATCAACTCGGTGAGTTATCTTTATCACTTGGTAGCCATGAAACTTTACTTAGTAAACAGCTTGGTGAATACTATGTTCTATGACTGCTTTCTTTAGTAACCGACTAGACTGTTCATACCGACTTCTCTGTGTGTACCGACTGCATGATTCAGTAATACTAACCGACTAGAATATAGTATGACTTTGGATATGAAACTAATGGCAATTTGATAAGTAGTAACATTAACTATCTTTGATCTCAGACTTAGGCAACTATTTGCTATATTTGGTGACCACCCTTTTAAAAAGTTAAATGAATATTTACCTATGTAATCATCAATATGAATATAAACAACAAAAATCTATTTTCTACAATTCATGGGTTAAACTCCTTACCTCAATGACAATGAAAGTCTTGGATCACTTCAAAATGGCTTTCACTTTTATTAAATTTCTAACAATGGTTGGATCTCTGTCTAATAAATTTTGATCCTAGATACTTCATAGACTTAGCTATCTTTGATCTTAGACTTAAGCAACTATTTCATCCCAACTACTTCATAGACTGAAGAAAAAACCATATCAGCAACAAAATTTCCAGAGAATAAACAAGGAAATCTCACCTATATGTTGTAGGACTAATCTGATCAGAGAGGACTCACAAAGATAGGTACAATGATTTCAATCCTTAGAGCATAATTGGTAAGGTACTTAGGCAAAGATAGAAGACACAGTTGTGATAGTCCAAAGGAGTACATCTACAACCAATATAAGAGCAGTCATAAAAGCATTACCAAAGCCAGAAATTTGATATATAGTCTTATACAGTCTTTGTACCAAAACACGTCATCAATAAGGGAACATGATTCACATACAGTCATATACAACATGCATCAAGATTGTAGTCATAAATATTATATCTCATAGTGCAAGTAAGCTATAAACACAAAGGTCAAATGACAAAATGGACCATGTACAAGATTAGAAAGAAATAATATAACTGTGGAAGGCATAGTCATAGGCTTCCTCAAATAAAAGTATGGAACAATGGTATTATAAAGAGTAGCCTCTAATAGTTTTCATTATCAAAGTTTGGGTATCCATGAACAAAAGATTCAAGAAGTAGCCTCAAGAGTATAGGAGATTTCTGAGCAAAAAAACATGAAGGAATACTGTCATATTCTATTTGACTACTACAGGGTTTAGATTGAATAATTACAACTAGGGGTAAATAAAAGAGAAGATATTTGATGTTTTTGCAGCATACATAAATATAATAAAGGAACAATGAGCATTCAGATTTGGTGAACAGTGTCAATGAAAGACTCCTGCTATTGTTTTATTTTTGCAAAAGGATGAAGATAGGTTTACTTCATTTTTCTAGTTCACAACTCAAAAATCAGTCAAAGGAAAGATAAATCATAGAGCACCT
Source organism: Cryptomeria japonica (assembly GCF_030272615.1). Classification (NCBI taxonomy): domain Eukaryota; kingdom Viridiplantae; phylum Streptophyta; class Pinopsida; order Cupressales; family Cupressaceae; genus Cryptomeria; species Cryptomeria japonica. Next base: position 695,461,305 of record NC_081413.1, on the reverse strand, counting down.
TCATAGTATAAGATAATGAACTCTATAAATATCATTCAACACTAAAGTCCTTTTCATCTTATTTGGCAAAGACATAATCTACAGGCATAACAAGGGTGAAATAAGTATGCAGTATTTTCATGATAATATCCAACTACCTTTTAAACGAACATCAAGGACCATAAATGCACAACCACTGAGATATATAATAAGGTGATATATGTTGTTAATATGAAACTATAACATCATTTTATGCTCTGATCCAAGGGTATCATTAGAAAGAGTGAAATTAGTAAAGCTGAGTAAGTGTGCCGAAAGGAAAATTTGTAAGCCCAAAGATTGGGTGAATTTTGATCTTAGCTACTTCATAGACTTAGCTAATGTTTGATTTGATTGGGATAACTATTTGGTGTATTTGGTGACTGCCCCTTTAAAAAGTTAAATGAATATTTTCCTATGTAATCAGCTAAATGAATATAAACAACAAAAGTATATTTCTAACAATTCATGGGTTAAACTCCTTGACTCAATCACAATGAAAGTCTTGGATCACTTCAAAATGGATTCCACTTATACTAAATTCCTAACGATGGTTGGATCTTTGTTTGATAAATTTTGATCTCAACTACTTCATAGACTTAGCTAATACCCCTAAAAAACTTGGTGCGAGGGCACCTCATTATTGATCCATATGGTCATGTCATAATAATAAAACATAACCACAAAAAACATAATAAAACATAACCACAAAAACATTCACCACTTGACATAATTTTTTTGACATGTAAACCCAAATGGGAAAAACCATGGTGAGATGGGACTCACAAGATATCTATCTGAACTCTTCTGAAGTTTTCCCTGTTAGGAGCCAAGCCTATTAAAGCTTTTATAGAAAGTCCTATTAAGAACTGATCCTGTTAGGAATCACCTGGTTAAGGTATTGACTATAATGCCTTGTTAGAAGCAATACCCTATGAGGAGTAAAATTTGTAAAGGATTTAGAATCCAAGCTAATGGATCACCTTGTTAGAGGATTTGAATAACACCAAGCTTGTTAGAGCTTACCTGGTTAGGGGATTTAACTACTGTAATTGTTAGAAAACAATTGGAGTTTGCTGATCTGTTTGAATAGAACTTCACTTTCTTGTTCAGATCCTTTTCATGCTCCTATCCGCCTTTACTCAAACTGTAAATACATCATCTGATTCGGCAACCACAAACTCAATTCAACTTTGCCAACACACTATAACTAAACAACTCATCAACTTATAAAAAAATGAATTAGGCCGGTAACACAACAAAAACCTAATTCTCATAGAGATTACAAACAAGTCGGTCCAAGTATGATCATTGGATTACATAAGAATCTCTACATATCATTCAAGAAAACCTTGACTGCTCCTTGATTACTGCTTCATCGAACTTAGTAACTCATCATGTGCTTTGCATTATATGCAATATACTTGCTCATTCCCAAGACAAAAAAATGTTACCACAATGTGCCAAATTCACTTTGAAACTCTCTTCAAACAATATGCATATGTGTCATAATCATTACCACTCATCATCAGATCATAAACCAATATAACCAATTCACCAAACTTAATTAGTTAGGGTTTATAAAAAACAACAGGTAGGATTTACCGGTTCAACTCTCCAATACTTAGCAATACTGGTTCACTCCACAAACTAACCTACCGGTTATAGTTTCCTTTCACTAGCTCTTCCTATCGGTTACAAAACAACTTTACAACAACATCATTACCGATTAATTGACATCAATAACAATATAACAAATCATTAATGTAATCTTCATGCAAATTCCAACAATCATGGATGTAATAAGGGTCTAAGGCCCATTTGAATGTTTTCATATTTATAAGGCTTTTAAGTCATTTTGTTCATTCAACTATGTACTCATGTAATGGGGTTTGTAATAGGCCCTATTAGGGGTCAACATTGGTCAAACATGTTCTAAATGGCCAAGATGAGTAGGAATATTGTTTTTGGTCTTGTATGGACATATTTGGTCCTCATGAAATGGTTTTATGTGTTGGACAGTTCAAATAACCAGAAGACAACTGAGAGAAGGGGGGCGAATCAGTTGTGACAAATTACCGGAACTATTAGCAATTAAAACTTTAATAACAAAACCCAAATCATTAATACCAGAATGCTTAAACAAAATACTAGAATAGTAGATAAGAAAATTAAACATAAACAATAATCACAGAATAAAAGCCATCCACATGACACCAATATTTATACCTAGAAAACCTGGTAAAGGGAAAAACTGTTGGTATTATGGATGACTTCATCATTTGTTGCATTGGTTTTGTCATTGATCTCAACACTTATCTTTTTGGAGGTCTACATTGTTTATTTGGCACTTTGGTTATATTGGTTTGTTGTTGAACTGACACATTGTGGTCCTGGTATGGATATTGGCTTATGCATAGTCACCGGTAGCCCAGAAAGTTGACAATGACCCGTTATCATTGAGAGATCATTTAGTTATGTCAAAGACATGGATTGGATGTTTGCATTTGGTGTTTTGTATATTGGATTGATCAGGTTCACATATTTGCCTTAACTAGCAGATAGGTCCAGGTTATGAATCAGCATATGATATCATGTTCCTGATCAACACGACATGATTTATTGATTGGATAATGTGTAAATGTATTGAGGCCGACATATTGTATTACACCAAGGCTTATTTTGTAATTGATTCAAATATAATATCTTTTAGGAGCTAACCTAATGATGAGGCCTTAGGTTTTGTATAAATAATTGTAAGATCTTATTTGCAAGAGGTATGCATACATGTTAAGATCATTGTGAAGAGAGAAAATAAGTAGATCCTTGTGCGAATCACACAGATATCATCTAAAGGTTGAAGGAAAGTTGTTAAAGGTTATGAAGGTGTTTGGTCCTCATGCTTAGAGCTTAAACTGGTACTGAATCCAACATTGAAGATGCTAAATTAAAACAATATATTGTTATTGGATTTAACCATCCAACTGTGTAGTCAGTGTGACTCTTATTTTATGATTGAGCAGTGAGCTCTAGGTGGTCAGCCTTTCTGGCATATGCAGACCCCATTATTGTATTCACTTACTATTTGCAGTAGTATCATCTGATTGTGGGTAAGGTTTCCCACCGTGGTTTTTCCCCTTATAGGTTTTCCATGTCAAAATCTCTGTGTCATGTGTTGTGGATGTTGTTTTCCTTTCTGTTTCATACATTAAGTTGTATCGGTATTAATATAACTGTTAATCTATTTTACTGACACTGAGATTTAAGTTGGAATAATTTGTTTTGGGTTGAAATTTATTGACAACTGATTCACCCCACCCTCTTAGTTGTCCTTCCCAGTTCCTAATAACTGGTATCAGAGCCTAGTCCTCTTTTTGTAGAAGCCTAATAGCTTGCGGACATCCTATGGCAGAAAATATCTTCAGGAAGGACAATCGCAAACTTGATGGAACTAACTATGGTATATGGAAGATCACAATGGAGACACATTTGAATTGTATTAGAAGAGATATATGGGATATTTCAAAGAATGGCTATGTTGATCCTAATCATAATAACCCTAATCCATGAACCTTGGCTAAAGACTTGGAGAATGATTGCAAAGCAAGAGAAGCACTTCTAAGCACATTATCAGATCAACAAATCATGGGATTATTAGACAGATCCACTGCAAAAGCTATTTGGGATAAACTAGAAACATTGAATGAAGGAGATTCCACTGTCAAAATTGCAAAACTAGAATGTTATCGGGTCAAGTAAGAATATTTAAAAATGGAAGAGGATGAAAGAATCTCTGTATTTATGGAAAGAGTTAATGAAATTGTTTTAGGAATACAATATTGTGGAGGATCTTTAAGTGAAGATGAAATTGTTTCTAAAGTTTTAAGAGCTTTGCCACCAACTTACAAAATGAAAGTGACAACTATTAATGAGTTGAGAACAATGCCTAATACATTAGTATCTAGAGATACTTTTTTTGGAAAACTTTCAGCATTTGAGCTTGAAGAATTTGGTCCTGTTACTACAGTCAAGAGTGATATATCCTTCAAAGAATCCATATCATCATCATCTCACAAATATGATTGGAAAGAAATTTATGCAAAAGAACTTGAAGATATCATAAGAGAAAATGAAGAACTTGAAGAACTTCAAGCACTATTTGCAAGGAAGATGCCTAAATGTCTAGTAGGAAGTAAGTATGAAGGTAAGGCACCTTTCAATTGTTTTAATTGCAATAAAGTTGGTCATATGGCGTCTAGGTGTCTTGATAGACATTCAAGACTAAGAGAGGAAGCAAAGAGAACATATAAGCCTAAACTTGAATATCAGAGATACAAATTTTAAAAAATAAAGATAAGTCATCTTACTATGCAGATGAAGGTGTTAAAGATGATTCTGATGAAGATCTAGCAGATAGTGGATGGGTATTTGTTGCAATAAAAGAAGATCAACTAACACCTTTTGTCAAACTGGTAGACCAGGCATTAGCAGCAAAAATTGAAGAAAAAGACGAATGGATCAGTCATAGTGGATGCTCACATCATGACTGGTGATAAAAGCAAATTCTTATCATTTCGGGAATATCATGGAGGTCTAGTAAGATTTGGAGATGACAAAGCTTGTTTAATCAAAGGAAGAGGTACTATATCTTTGGATGTTAAGCACAATACTGACAATGTTTATTATGTTGAAGGTTTAAATCATAATCTTTCAAGTGTTGGTCAGTTAGTGGAAAATGCAAGAATGGAAAATGCAAAATCATAAACAAAACTGGATTGGAGATTGCAACTGGTAATCAGACTAAAGGTAATATCTTTCATTTGAATACCAGTGATAAGACATGTTTGATTGCTTAGATTGATGAAAGTTGGTTATGGCATAAAAGACTCTGTCATGTGAATTTTGATTGCATTGTAAAGATTAGTTCAACCAAGGTAGTAAGGGATTTACCTAAGATAGTGAAACCTCATAATCCGGTATGTAAGGAATGTCAAATGGGAAAGCAAGTTAGCACAACATTTAAGAGAATTTATGAGAAATCCAATAATATTCTTGATTTAATTCATACTGATTTATGTGGTCCAACAAGGACAAGGAATACTCAGGGTGATAGATACTTTATGATAATAATTGATGATTATTCTAGAATGTGTTGGGTTACTTTTCTCAGGGAGAAATCAGAAGCTTTTGGGAGATTCAAGAGATACAAGACAATGGTAGAGAATGAAACCAAGAAGAAAATCAAATGTTTGAGATCTGATCAAGGAGGAGAATTTACATCTAGGGAATTCAATGCATACTGTGAAGAGAATGGAATCAAAAGACAACTATTAGCACCAAGGACACTTCAGCAGAAAGGAGTTGTGGAAAGAAAGAACAAAACTATACTGGATGCAACAAGAACCATGATGATGGAAGCAAATATACTTTATATGTACTGGAGAGATAGTAAATACAACAGTTTATACTTTTGATAGAGTACACATCAAAGGTGAAACCGGTAAGACCACTTATGAACTATGGTTCGGTCATATTCCTACTCTTAAATATTTCAGAATATTTGGAAGCAAATGCTACATTAGGAGAGATGAGTATATTGGAAAAATTGATCCTAGAAGTGATGAAGGAATATTTCTTGGTTATTCAACTAGAAGCAAGACATATAGATGTTATAATAAAAGATTGCAGAAAATCATTGAGAGTACTAATGTGAAGATAGATGAACATTTTAGAGGAGAATCAAGATTTATAGGTTTTGAACCGATAGTAGAAATCATTATAAATGAACCGATATGGATTGTATCAGAACAGAATGAAGAGCCAGTCACACTGGCATCATAAGAGAACTCAATTGTGACTGAAGAATAACAGCCTGTGAATGGAAATAAGAATAAACCCAAGTATGCAAGATTGAATCATTCAGAAAATCAGATAATTGGAAATAAAAATTAAGGTACTATGACTAGAGGAAGATTGGCAAATGAAGAGGTATGTTTAATTTCTCAAGTTGAACCAGCATCAGTTGTTGAAGCATGCCAAAATTTATCCAATGTTTATTTTTTTGCTTGTCCCAAAATAAACATGACATTAGTTCCCCGACCTAAAGACAAAAATGTAATTGGAACTAAATGGGTATTTAGAAATAAACTTAATGAAGATGGTGAAGTAATCAAAAACAAAGAAAGATTAGTTTGTAAAGGATATTCTCAGAAAGAAGAAATTGATTATAATGAAATGTTTGCACCGATAGCCAGAATTGAAGCAGTAAGGCTATTTCTTGCATTTGCAGCTCACAAGAACTACAAGGTTTATCAAATGGATCTAAAATATGCATTTTTAAATGAAGATCTTGAAGAAGAAGTTTACATTGAGTATCCTGATGGATTTTCATTAACAGATGATAAGGATATGGTTTGCAGGTTAAGAAAATCTTTATATGGATTGAAGAAAGCTCCTAGAGCTTGGTATGCTAGACTGGATAAATATCTTCTAAAGCTTGAATACATATAAGTTATTGTTGATAGTAATTTGTATTAAAAAATTACCAATGATGACATTTTGGTTATTGAAGTATTTTTGGATGATATCATTTTTAGAGGTGAAGAAGAGCTATGCAAACATTTTGCTAACAAGATGCAGGAAGAATTTGAAATGTCTATGATTGGAGAGATAATTTTTTTTCTAGGTTTGCAGATTTCTCAAATAGATAAAGGTAAATTCATTTGCCAAACAAAATACTTGAAGGAAATTTTGAAGAAATTTGAAATGGAAAACTCCAAACCGGTAAGCACTCCTATGATTACAACTAATAAATTGACATCAAAGGATGATTCAGCTCCTATAAATCCGACAAGGTACAAATCTATGATTGGAGGGTTACTGTATTTGACACAAACCAGACCTGATATAATGAATGCAGTGTGTATTATTTCAAGATTTCAAAGAAATCCTAAAGAAAATCATGAAACTGCAGTAAAAAGGATTTTCCAGTACCTACAAGGCACAAGAAATCTTGGTTTATGGTATCCTAAGGATGACAATTTTGAGTTATGTGCATATACAAATGCAAATTGGGCAGGAGATGTAGATGACAGAAAGAGTACCACTGGAGGCACATTCTTTCTTGGCAAAAGATTAATTTCATGGATCAGCAAGAAGCAGACTTACACATCATTATCTACAACATAAGCATAATATGTTGCAGCAACAACTAATTGCACTTAGGTATTATGGCTCAAGCAAATGTTGAAGGATATCAAGGTAAAATGCAAAGAACCAATAGTTATTTACCATGATAACTCAACAACAATAGATATATCAAAGAATCCAATATTTCACTCTAAAACAAAGCATGTTTCTATTAAGCATATTTTTCTGAAAGAAAATGTTGAAGCAAATGAAGTGAGATTGGTTTATGTCAACACTAAAGAGCAAATTGCAGATATTTTTACAAAGCCTTTGCCTAAGGAAACATTTGAATATCTCTGAGAGAAGCTTGGGGTAATCACCCCACCGACAAAGACTTAAATGATGTAGATTGTCATGAAATCGACAGGGACAAGCAAAAAAATCTTTTTTCGGCTTGATGAAGGAGAGTTACTACTCACGAGGAGTAGTTAGTTGTATGTTATGTTCTGATTTTTTATTCTTAAACTACTTTGGCATTTGATGTCAAAGGGGGAGAGATGTCTATGGAAAAATATTGTACTTTGAAGATTGGAGAAATGTATTTTGATTTTGGTACAAAACTTTGTATTGATCTGTTTAGGGGAGATTGTTGGCATTTTGTTTTTGGCACTTAGATGTTTTTCTATCTAGTGTTGCTATCAATGCCAAAGGGGGAGATTGTTGGTATTATGGATGACTTCATCATGTGTTGCATTGGTTTTTTCATTGATGTCAACACTTATCTTTCTAGAGGTCTACACTGTTGATTTGACACTCTGGTTATATTGGTTTGTTGTTGAACCGACACATTGTGGTCCCGGTATGGATATTGGCTTATGCACAGTCACCAATATATGTTTCACCGGTAGCTCAAGAAGTTGATGATGACTTGTTATCATCTGGAGATCATTTGGTTATGTTGAAGACATGGATTGGATGTTTTCATTTGGTGTTTTGCATTTTGGATTGATCAAGTTCACATATTTGCCTTAACCGACAGATAGGTCTAGGTTATGAACTAGCATATGATATCATGTTCCAGATCAGCATGACACAATTTGGAAATGATTTATTGATTGGATAATGTGTAAATGTATTGAGGCTGACATATTGTATTTCACAAAGGCCTATGTTTTAATTGATTTAAATGTAATATCTTTTAGGAGCTGACCTAATGATGAGGTCTTAGGTTTTGTATAAATAATTGTAAGATCTTATTTCCAAGAAGTATGCGTACATGTTGAGATCGTTGTGAAGAGCTAAAATAAGAAGATCCTTATGCAAATCACACAATTATCATCTAAAGGTTGAAGGGAGGTTATTAAAGGTTATGAAGGTGTTTGGTCCTCATGCTCAGAGCTTAAACCTTAACTAAATCCAACATTGAAGATGCTAAATTGAAGCAGTACATTGTTATTGGATTTAGCCATCCAACTATGTAGTTAGTGTGACTCTTCTTTTGTGATTGAGAAGTGAGCTCTAGGAAGTTGGCCTTTCTGCATGTGCAGACCCCATTATTGTATTCACTTACCATCTGTTGTAGTATCATCTGATTGTGGGTAAGGTTTCCCACCGTGGTTTTTCCCCTTATAGGGTTTCCATGTCAAAATATTTGTGTTATGTGTTCTGGATGTTGTTTTCCTTTTTGTTTCATGCATTAAGTTGTATCGGTATTAATATAACTGTTAATCTGTTTTACTGGCACTAAGATTTAAGTCAGAATAATTTGTTTTGGGTTGGAATTTATTGACAACTGATTTATCCCCCCTCTCAATTATCCTTCCTGGTTCCTAACAAAAACCACGGTGGGAAGCCTACCCATAGTCAGATAATACTTCTGCAGTAAGTATGTGAATGACAATTGAGGGGCCTCCACTTGCAAGAAGGCCAACAACCTAGAGCACACTTCTCATCACAAAAGGAGCCTCACTGAATACATTGAAATCTAGACTACAATCTAGAGAAGTGTTGAACTGCAAAAGATAGCATCTTCTATGCTTGAGTACAGTTCCAGTTAAGCTCAATATCAGAGGACTAAATCCTCTTACATAAACCCAATTCGATCTCCAATGATTGACCAAATCCTCTACCTGAATGATATTACATTATTCACACATTACATTCCTTGACGATGACCTCTAACAATAACCATGATGATCTACAATGAGATCTTACATCTATATATACAAACCCTCAATCATAAACAATTAGGTCGACCACCAAATAATAAACCAATTATATAATTACAAACCATGTTGGCCTTAGACCAAACAAATAATATCCAATATATAAGACATCCCAAAAATGCATCGAGAAGTCCAATCCACACATTACATTAAAGTCAATCCATAACCTAGATCAACCAGGACCCAGTATAGATCCACATGCTACAACAATGATCTCCATCCACGAAGTCTGAAACATGATCACCACAAGCATCTTGAAACTCCACCAGAAGCTGCACCAACACCACTTATGCAATTCATCAAAGATCTTCATCAAAATCTTTGCCGGTGAAACCCTTGCCGGAACCAGAAACTAAGCTTCTAAGCAAACAGGATAGCATCCGATTATTAGACCAAAACCAATTGACCAAATATGAACATCAGTATCATGAAAAAGCTGATTTCATCACCAAACTATACCAGAGCCTACTAGTTCATGCCGGATCCAGATTAACTAGAAACCACTCAACCTACCAGGACCAGAAGGGTGCTAGTAAAGCATCCAAACAAGTCATATTATTGTCAATGACAAAACATCAATGCAACACATAATCAATTCCACCAAATGGCCAACAATTCCCCATTTGGCATTGATGGCAATAATAGATGTGAAAAACATCTAAGTACCAAGAAATGCCAAACAAGTCTCCCCCAATGGAAGACAACCAACAATCTCCTGCATACAACTTTGAATGTCAATATCTCTCCTCTTTTGACTTTTTCTTTTTATTTATTTGTCTTTTTTACATCAATATATGTCCCCCTTTGACATCAATGCCAAAAGTTTGACAAAAAATATCAAAGAAATAACATAAACCACTGAACCCCAAAGCTAACTACTCCCCCTGAACAATAGCATCCTACATCAGTGGCAAAATGAAAAATATCTCTGATAGTGAATGTCAGACTGATGCCAAACTGCATCAATCAAGTCTCTATCAGAGGGGCAAAAACTCCCAATCTGTCTCTCAGGTACTCAAATGATTCCTTGGGCAAAGGTTTAGTAAAAGTATCTACAATCTATTCTTTAGTGTTCACATAAACTAGTCTAACTTCATTTGCTTCCACCTTTTCCTTCAAAAAGTTATACTTGATAGATATGTACTTTTTTTAGAATGAAATACTAGATTTTTTGATATATTAATAGCAGTAGAGTTATCACAATGAATAAATACCAGTGCATAACAATCCACCTTTATATCCTTCAACATTTGTTTTATCATTAAAATTGTGTACAATTAGTAGCAGCAACAACATACTCATCTTCAACAATAGATAAATAAGTAGATGAGTATTTCTTCCTGATCCATGAAACTAACTTCTTTCCAAGAAAGAAAGCTCCACCAGAAGTGCTTTTCTGGTCATCAACATCTCCAAACCAATCAACATCTGTATATGGACATAAAGTAAAGTTACCATCCTTAGGGTACCACAAGCCATATTCTGATGTACCTTGCAAGTATCTAAAAATCTTTTTCACCGCAATCTCATGATTTTATCTAGGATCACTCTGAAACCTTGAAACAATACAAACAACATTCATAATATCAGGCCTAGTCTGAGTCAAATAAAGCAGACCTCCAATCATAGACTTGTATCTTGTAGGATTTACCAGTATAGAAACATCTTTTCTTTTCAATTTCTCACTTGTAACCATAGGAGTACTTACCGGTTTATAATCTCCCATACCTAATTTCTTCAACAATTCCTTAGCATATTTAGTTTGACAGATAAAAATACCTTTGTTAGTCTGAGTAATCTACAAACCTAAGAAAAATTTCATCTCACCAATCATAGACATCTCAAATTCTTTCTCCATATTCTTAGAAAATTCTATGCATAGCTTATCTTCACCTCCAAAAATAATTTCATCAACAAATACTTCAATAGTCAGTATATCATCATCAGTGATTTTATAATATAAATTACTGTCAGCACTGCCCTTAATAAAACCAAGCTTCAAAAGATATTTAACATCGATCTAATAAACCTTGCAGTTTTTATAAGCAGCATGGGCAAAAAATAATCTCACAACTTCAATCCTAGATACACGTGCAAAAGTCTCTCCATAATCAATTCCTTCCTTCTGAGAATATCATTTACAAACCAATCTAGCCTTATTCCTTATAACTTGACCATCCTCATTCAACTTATTCCTAAAAACCCATTTAGTTCCATTCACATTTTTCTTTTTAGGCCGGGAAACCAAGGTCCATGTGTTATTTTTCTCAATCTAATCTAATTATTATTCTATAGCTTTCCACCAATATTCATCTTTACATGCCTCAATTACTGATATCGGTTCAACTTGTGAAATTAAACATACCTCATTAGTTGCTAGTCTTCTTCTTGTCATCACTCCATTGCTCTTATCCCCAATGATCTGATCTTCTGAATGATTCAATCTCACATACCTAGGAGTCTTCTGACTTTTTGTTCCTCTTCTGTGGTCTTCAGTTACTGTAGAATTCTCTGATACTACCGAAGTAACTGGTTCAACGCTCTGTCCCAATAAAGGTACTATCGGTTTAGATATAATCATTTCCACTGCCAGTTCCTTCTAATAAACTTTGATTTGATTTATGTTCATCTCATCTACTTTGATATTAGCACTCTCCACAATTCTCTGCAATCTCTTGTTATAACATCTATATTCTTTTCTTTCATTAGAATAACCAATAAATCTACCTTCATCACATCTAGGATCAAATTTTCCAATGATATCATATGTCCTGATATAACATTTACTATTAAAAATTCTAAAATACTTAACTGTAGGTGTATTGCCAAACCATAATTCATAAGGCATCTTACTGGTTTCTCCTTTGATATGTACTTTATTGAATGTATAAACCATTGTGCTCACTACTTCTCTCTAGTAGATATGAGGTAGACTAGCTTCCATCATCATTGTTCTAGCAGCATCCAAGATAGTTTTGTTCTTCCTTTCTGAAACTCCATTCTCCTGAGGTGTTTGAGGAGTAGAAAATTATCTTCTTATTCCATGTTTCTCACAAAAGTTATTAAACTCACCGGATGTGAATTCTCCATTGTGATCTGATCTCAAACATTTAACCTTCAATCCTATCTTAGTTTCCACTTTAGCCTTAATGATTTTAAACTTTTCAAATACTTCAGATTTTTCTTTTAGAAAAGTAACCCACATCATTCTAGAATAATCATTAATGATTAGCATGAAATATCTATCACCTTGAAAACTTTTAACACTAGCAAGGCCACACAAATCAGTATGAATAAGATCAAAAATATCATTTGATTAATCTTGTATACTCTTCAAAGAGGTTTTGACCTGTTTACCCATTTGACATTCTTTACATACCAGATTATAGGGCTTCATAATCTTATATATATCCCTAGCGACCTTAGTTGAACTGATCTTTACAATGTAATCAAAATTTACATGACACAAACCTTTTATGACATAGCCAACTCTCATCAATCTTTGTAATCAAACATGTCTTCGCACCAGAGTTCAAATGAAATATATTACCTTTTGTTCATGTACCATGTCGTGCCCAACCTTTTGGGCAAAAAACGGAACAACAAATTATTTTTTTAACAACATAAACTCATAACATATCCTACATTAAAATAAATTCAATAGAGTTTTTTCTTAACTAGGATGAAAATAAAATTGTTTTCTAAGGTTGGATTAATTAACCAACTCGAATAAGTGACATTAATCCCAAGGGGGTTGTCGCAATTTAGTTAGTTAATTCAATTATCTAAATTAAGTTGTCGCTAATTAAAAACGATGGATAACTAGTTATCTCAAATGCATTTAAATCATTCTTGACCAAATAATGCTAATGCTATTTAAAAATTAATTAATTGAAACACATGCAAATTCATTATTTAAATCTAACCGATAGGGTTCAAAATTCTACATTGTCATTGGTCAACTAAATCCGATATAAGCTAAAGTCAAATTTGATTATATAATTAATCTAGCCAACATTGCCCTCAAGGACTAAGAATTCATAAAAATAATTAATAATCTTCAATTATAAATTTTTCCCCAATTTTAACCTTAATGTCTATATATAATCGAGTATATTAAATAGCAATATGATTTCCCTAGCTGAATAAATTAAATCAACTATGCGATTAATGTAAATAACATTAATCCTCCATTTTAACTTATAGAAATAGACTATATTAAAATTTAATTCTTTAAAAAAAAAGGACCAACTACGTCCATGGAATATTATAATCCAACTATTAAATAACCTTAACTATTGGTTATAATTTAAAACTTAATTTGAATTCCCACCCCCCCCCCCCCCCAAATTTACAAGCAAACCCTAAGTTTAAAATCAAAATTATAATAAGGGATAAATGCTCCTATTATTGATAAAATGCTAACCCTAACTCGAAACTGGGTTAGGGTTGCATTTTCCCCCTTTTGTTTTTATTAAAACCCTTTCTTTTTCTTTTTCTATTAACTCATACCCTAACCTGAAATGGGTTAGGGTTTAATATATTATATTTTTTTTTTGTGGTGTGTGTTTGTGTGTGTGCAGGTACAGGGCCGAGCTAGGGCATGATGGCGGCCATGGAGAGGCAGAGGCTGAAGGAGGGAGAAGAGGGCTGTGGGTGGAGGTGGTGGCGTGGGCTCCCTCGGATGCCACTGTGTGTACACATAGAGGCGAGCAACGTCGCCCTGTGTGTGCACACACAGTAGCGGACGGTGTCGCTACCGCCCACTCTGTATACACATAGTGGCGGCCGTGGCCGTTCCACTGTGTCTGCACACAATGCGGCACATCCCTCGTTGCCCCACTGTCTGTGAACACAGTGGCTCAACCGTGAGCTGTCCACTGTGTTAACTCATAGTGGTTTGGCCGATACCCCCTCCAATTTCCCTTATTTTTTGTTTATTATTATTATTATTTTTTCTTAAAATATATATATATATATATATATGTATATATATATATATGTATATGTATATATATATATAAATATATATATTTATATATCTAATCATGTTCTAAACATATTTTTAATGTTTCCATTGTGCATATTTTTAAATGCATGAATATATATATATATCCACCTATTAGGGTTAGAAATCTCTATTTTTTTTTTTGAATAGATATATACATAAGCATGCAGTTATCTCTTTTTAACAACAATATCTGTATCTATTTTTTTTGTGTTTTTAAAACTTGCAAGAATGGATGAAATAATGTTAGCATTTCAGTGATTTTGTGTTTCATTTCCTAGGTATGATTTATTTTAATATGCAGCATTAAGAATTTATGACAACAACTAAAATGCACAGTATGCTAACTATCTCATATAGTTTATTTCAATACAAATTATTACATCTAGGTTCCTTTTCCGCAATACTAAGAAGGAAGAAAAAAAAGGACAAAATTTAAAAGTTAAAACAACAATATATTTCTTGACAGTTATGTTAACAGATTTATCTACAACAAATTACTTTTGTTTATAGATTAGTTTTCAGCTATGTCTAAACAGAGATAATAATGATAGAATAACAACATTTAAATATTGCAAGAAATTACTTAAAACACATTGCATTTCCCTTTTTTTTTCTTTCATTTTCTAATAACAGTTTTTTTCTTTTAAGCTAACCATTTCCTTTTGAAAATAATTTAGCATAGTTAACTGTAGAAAAGAGATAAATTTACACTTGCCTACTTTAGCTTTTCTACTTTTCTTTTCTTTACAAAATTTGTAGAGATAAACAAAATAATAGAATTGATTATGAGACAGAATTTAATAAAATATACAACAACATTATAGACTACAAAATTTAAATAAAATGCACTTTTCTCATAGAATATTTGAATACAATAGCCCACTATTACAATGGGTAAAATAACCCAACTGGTATCTCATTCCTAACGATGAGGACTTGAATACATTAATACATTTTTTATGCAGAACTAAAAAAACCAACATAAAGCTCCTTATTTACATTTCTGCTACAAAATACAATATTGCTTTCCCTATTCTGTTTGCCTACAACTAAAAAGTTTCGCAACTCCTAGCTTTCCTTTCCAAGCAACTTGCATTTAAAATTTAGAGCTGTGACCATGGGGTTCTCACCTCCTAGCCTAGGCTTACTAGAAGCCACCCCGAGCTTGGAGAACCAAGTCCTAGGCAGGTTACACTCAAGCAAACACAAACAGTCAAGGGGAAAACAAAACACAACAACACATTCCCTTCCCAAGCTGAAACTTCATCACAAAATGTGATGTTTTAGTAGGGTGGAAGTGGACCAAGTACCCTAGAGGAGATTCTGCTAGATAGTAACTCGTAGCCAACTCATGGCATCCATGAAAACACAACAAAACTCATCTCGATCCCCATATCCTTATGACCCCCAAAAAGACAAACATGCCATACTTGCTCCCCTTATGAACCCCGAATGCATAAACAAAACTATGCAGCAAGGGTCACATGGACAAACCCTTGAGATCACTCTCACAAAGAGAGCCTCTCACTCTAAGGTTGCCATACTTCTTCCATACCCAAGACCAATCTGCCCTCCCAAGGGGAAGATGGTCTTGGACACTCCCAAAACACAATAATGCATAAATATCAAATAAGCAAGAAATCATATAAAGATTTCGCAAGTACAACAAAAATAAAAATACAACATTTTCCATTCGAGCATTCTACAACAGATTCTCAAGTACACAAGTAAGAAAAGAAAAAACCAACCTTGACTTTGCCAAGGGTATTCTAGGGGAAAGCTTGATGAAGAGCATCCCAATCCACAATCCTTTCTACAACACTTAGCCAAATTTCCTATCCCAACTAGTTTTCCTCCAAAAATTGTCCAAAATCTCCAAAAATAGAGAGTGGGTGATTAGCTCACTAAGATTCAATTCCTAGCCTAAGAAGGCTTCTCTCACTCCTTCCAACCTCTTGGATAGAGTGAGGGACTCCCATTGGTTGGTCTTCCCTATGTCTTACACACTCCCTAACCAAGGCACCTAGAGAAGGGGAATGAAATGGGGAAGAGGGATTACACCTATCAAGAAGGTTATCTTACCAAGGATGGCACTCCTATAGATGGAATTCTTCCATCTTGGGAAAACCACTTTTTTGGGTGGTTAAACAAGCCCCAAGGGAAAGACACATGGCCAATTTTGGCCTTCACCCATAGGTACCCCATGAGGCCTAATGAAAATGCTCTAAAACTGACTCTAGGAGTTTATTTAACTCTTAGAAAGTCCACGTATAGTTAACCTATGGGTCAACTCTGAGTTGACCCTCCTTGTGGCTCACTAACCTAGGTTTCTTGGTTCCTTCAAGGATAATTGGAAGATATAACAATTAACAAAAAGAAAATTCTCCAAAAAGGTGACATGACAAATTGCCAACACAACATACAACATAGGTGTCAAATGACACTACAAAATAATTCCACATCACAAATACACACATGGCAATTATCCCTTGAATGATTTAAACAATTCAATAAATACAATTTACACTCATGCAATATTTTACGTTTACAAATAAAATACAATATATATAGGGTGTTGTCTCTCCAAATAGACAACCCCTGGTTTTACAAATGCACATAGGACTAGGCTTGATTCTCCATAATATTTCCATGGTCACATGGATAATTTCCTGGGCATCTCAATTTAAATATTAGTACTTTCCAATAGCCTCATATAATATAAAACACATAATTAAGAATACAATACAATCATTCTGCATAGAATTGACATTATACAATACAATTGCCACATATCAAAGCAATTCACATAAGCAATCCATCATAATCCTCATAATTTAATTTATTTATAAGATATGCAAACATATTTCTAGCCTCATAGTAAAGTCTTGTAAATCAGATAATGATATACATCGTCACAATGTTACCCTATTCTAGGATCATATAAAATTATATATCCACAAAGCATAGAAATGAAGCATCAATATATATCAATGTTACCGATTTCGTGGGACCATATAAAGTTCTATACCCATAATGTATCAAATAAAGCATCCATTATAGTTCCAACATGAAAATAACTGAAAAGATAGGATGGGTCAGGGTAGGGCCTCACACCCTCCCCCTCTAGGCATGAACATCCTCCTGGAGTTCATCAAAAAGATGAGGGTACTGTGATCTCATATGTGCTGCATCCTCCCATGAAGCTATAACCTCATCATAGCAATCCCACTGGACCCTAACTTGGTCTAGCTTTCAACCTCAAAGGGCCAATGTCCAGCAAGCCAAAATGCAAATGGGCTCCAAAGCTAGCTGCCCGTCTGACTCCACCTACAAGGCATCCCAATCTAAACTATGAGACTCATCATAGATATACTTCCTCAAAACTGATACATGAAACACATCGTGGATGCGTGATAGGCTAGGTGGCAAAGCTAGGCAATAAGCAACTGGTCCTATCCTCTCAAGGATCTCAAAAGGTCCGATAAAGTGAGGTGCGAGCTTATAACCCTTTCCATAATGGATTGGACTCTTATGTGGCCGCACTCTCAGAAAAATTCTATCCCCAACCATGTAGCTCTGGTCTATCCTCTTTGCATCTGCATATTTCTTCTGCCTATCTTGTGCCTCACTAAGGCACTGTCTAATCAAAATTACCTACTGCTCCATATCATGAACCATCTTAAGGCCTATGGCCACTCTATCCTCAATACGATCCCAACTCAAAGGTGTTCTGCATGGTCTGCCTTACAAAGCCCAAAAAGGTGGCATCCCTAAAGAAGTGTGATGCCCATTATTGTAGGCAAATTATACTAAATGAAGGTACTCCTCCCATCTGGTCTGATGATCCATGACGTACATGCAGAGCATATCCTCTAACACCTAGTTAAGCTGCTCTATCTGCCCATCCATTTCCAGATGATAGGATGTGCTGAAATTGAGCTTGGTACCCATAGTTGCCTGTAATGCCTTCCAAAAGGAAGAATTGAAGAGGGAATCCCTGTCAGAAATAATCTTATGTGGAACACCATGAATCCTAACAATGTCTCGCAAGAACACTTGTGCCACCGCTGGAGCTATGAAGGTAGTCCGGACTGGTGAGAAGTGAGCTACTTTGGTCAACTTGTCAACTATCACCAAGATAGCATGATGGTGACAAGATGACATGGGAAGACCAATGATGAAATCCATGGATATAGTATCCCACTTCCACTCTAGTATAGCATGAGACTGGAGCAACCCACTAGGATGGTAGTTCTCCGCCTTGACTCTCAGACACTCAAGGCATCGAGCTACTAACTCAGTAATAAGTTGCCGCATACCTAGCCAATGATATAACTGTCTCAAATCTACATGCATCTTCTTAACCCTGGGATGTGCTGCATAAGGAGCTCTATGAGCCTCCATGATAATCAACTCTCACAATCCTCCAAGAGAAGGTACATAGATGCACCCTCTATGGTGTAATAATCCATCAAAATCTAAAGAGTAATCCACATACTTCCCCTCCAAGGTCTCCTGAGATCGGATCCTCTGATACACCTCTAGATACCATCCATCCTTTGGCAACCGCTATAATATACGGTCTCTCGAATCTGCATTCATAGATATGGTGTATACCTCATGTCGTCTCCTACTCAAGGTATCAGCGACTACGTTCTCCTTCCCTTTGATGTAGTGGACATCGAAATCATACTCACAAAGGAACTCCATCCATCTCATCTGATGTGCATTAAGGTTAGGCTGGGTGAAGATGTACTGCAAACTCTGATGGTCTGAATGAAGCTTGAAGTGATGACCCAAAAGGAAGTGTCTCCACCTCACAAGTGCATGCACTACTGCTGCAAGCTCTAGGTCATGCGTAGGGTAGTTAAGCTCGTGAGTCTTAAGTTTTCTAGACTTGTATGCTATAACCCTACTCTCCTGCATAAGGACTGCTCCTAATCCATCTAAGGAAGCATTGGTGCATACCATAAAATTGACCGTGGGGTCTAGCACAATAAGAATAGGTGCACTAGTGAGTGCCCTTTTTATATCCTAAAAATCCCTCTCACACTTCTCTGTCCACTCAAATTTCTTTCCCTTTTGCTGGAGGGATGTGATGGGGTGTGCAACTCTAGAAAATCCCTCTACAAAGTGTCTGTAATATCCTGCTAAACCCATGAAGCTCCTGACCTCTATCACACTGGTTGGTGCTGGCCAATCCATGATAGCTTTGATCTTTGATGGGTCAACTAGGATCCCATCATCGGATATAACATGCCCTAGGTACTTGACCTCTGATCTAAAGAAAACACACTTCGACAAACTGCTGAACAACTAGTTGTCCCTCAAACACTACAAAAC
Source organism: Cryptomeria japonica (assembly GCF_030272615.1). Taxonomy (NCBI): domain Eukaryota; kingdom Viridiplantae; phylum Streptophyta; class Pinopsida; order Cupressales; family Cupressaceae; genus Cryptomeria; species Cryptomeria japonica. The sequence goes on along the minus strand of NC_081413.1, from coordinate 695,441,580 downwards.
CTGCATCAAATGCTCCTTCTCATTTTGAGAATATATAAGTATGTCATCGAGGAACACAATCACAAATCAGTCAAGGAAGGTGCGGAATACCCCGTTCATGAGACTCATAAATATAGCTGGAGCATTCATAAGACCGAATGGGACCACAGTGAACTCATAGTGACCATATCTAGTGCGAAACACGGTCTTGTGGATATCACTTTCCACAATCCTCAATTGATGATATCCTGACTTCAGGTCTATTTTGGAAAATACTTTAGCACCCTAAAGCTGATAAAACAAGTCATCGATCCTGGGCAAGGGATAGCGGTTCTTGATGGTTACTTTGTTCAATTGCCTGTAATCCATGCATAACTGAAGGGACCCATCATTCTTCTTCATGAAGATGACTGGTGTACCCCAAGGGGAGATGCTAGGATGAATGTGCCCCTTCTCTAAAAGTTCCTCTAGCTGCATCTTGAGCGCATTAAGCTCATGTGTGGTCATCCTATAAGATGCTCTCGAAACTAGCTCATCTCTTAGTACCAAATCTATGTGGAAGTTGTTTATGGTGAAAATGGATAACAATAATAACAATATTGAAAGACTAAATGAATTCAACCACAAAAACCTAGCCTAACAACAACAAAGATCCACCATAACATATGAAGATTACCTAAGACAATGCAAATCCAATGAAATCACAAAGATTATACCATCACATGTCCAATAGGGTTTGGATCTCCATTCTTCCTATCTCCATTGATCTTGCTTGATATATTTGCTCTCAGATTTTATGTGCACAAGAGCTCAACAAAGAACGGAATGTGGTTGCAAGTAGGATCGCCTATGTTCAAAAGCGTAGTGTAGTCAAGTAGTCAATGGGGTGTTTGATAATGAAGGAAGCATCTCCTTATATAGAAGACACTATATGAAATGGAGGGATAAGATTGAGAGGTGTAAAATGAGGCCGACTATGATTAGAGGGTAGGTAAAAGAAATAATAAAATAATGAAAGGGGTAGGTAGTGTATGAATTAAGAGATGAATGCTATGTGTCATGGGTAGAAAAGATTAATGAATTAATTAAATAAATAAAGATCTATTTAATTAATAGGAGTGAGATCAATTAAATAATAAGATATTTATTTAATTTAGGAAAAGGATAATTTAAATAAATAAATGTATTTATTTAAATGAGAAATAAGGCTAGAAGAGGATAAATAAATAAATTAAATAAATAAAGATTTATTTAATTAATAGAAGAATTAGGCTAAAGTAATTAAATAAATAAAATATTTATTTAATTAGACATGACAATTTTGGGTGTCTACAGAAGTCAATCTCTCTACTAGGTGGCATACCAGGTAGCTCTGCTGGAAACACATCTGCAAACGCCTCAAGGATGGGATGATCATCTATGGAAGGCTCCTTCTCATTTTCTTCCTCTCTATCACTGATAGTGATTGCAAACAACTGGCATCCCTTTGGCATGCTCTACTTAAGCTACATAGCAGAAATCATACGAAGAGACACGGGTCTCTAAATCCCAGTGATTATTATGGGAGCACCATGATCATCCTCACACTCAATCTTTTTTAGGTGACAATCTATCTTGGCTCTGTGGGCGTAAAGCCAATCCATGCCAAGTACGATGCCATAAGATCTGAGTGGCATAATTCTAAGGTCTACTATGGTGGTGGTATTAACAATCTGTAGTGGACATCTCCTAACCTCTAAATCCACTAACACTCTAGCCCTTGATGCTAACTACACTTCCCAATTGACACCTTGCCTAACTGCCACTAGCCCGCAACGCTCCACAACCAATGGAGATATAAAGGAGCCAGTCGCTCCTGAGTCAAATAATATAGAAATACTACTACCTCTGATCTTACCTACAGCCTCAATGACTATGGCCTGGTGCTCTGCCTAGCAGTTGTCAACCCCTGCGAAGACTCTATGGGATTTGTCCATATCTCCTACTGTAGGCTCTGATGCTGCCATCTTCTAATTACTTGTCATCTGACCCTGTGGACACTCTCTCGCCATGTGCCCCATGGCTCCACATGTGAAACAAGCACTGTGTTCCTGAAATTGTGTGCCCTGAGGCCTAGAGAAAGGCTGCCCACCTGTCCTGCTAGAACCACTGTACCCACCCCTGGAGGATTGCTGAGCCCATGCCAGAGGTGTGTATGTACCCTATGCTCTCTGGTCATGCCTAGGACCCTATGACTGCCATTGCTTGGGCTTAAAGCCCTATTGTCCCTGAGGGGGCCTCTATCTCTGACTTTGCTGTGACTGCTGGGGAGGAGGGGGTTTATAGGACCCTAATGCATTTCTATGGTTGCCTTTCCAATGGGGTTTCTGAAACCTGAAAGACTGGGGTGTTGGGTTTTGGTTCTAAAACCAATCCCTTGTGTCCTGTGGCCTGACCTAAATCTCCTCGGCTATCAAGGCCTTCTCCATAGTAACTCGAAGGCTCCTTGGAGTGGCCATCCTCATCGGTCCTGCTATCCCAGCATTAAGTCCTCTGATAAATCGGTTGACAAGAAGCTTCTCATCCTTCAGGTAGTCTACATAAGGTAGGAGCTCGATAAACTTTCTCTCTTACTGGGTCACTGAGAGACCCTTCTGCTGGAGGTCATGGAACTCATCGATCCTATGCTTCCTGAAGTGCTTTAATAGGTACCTCTCCCTGAACCTCTCTGTGAAGATTTCCCATGTGAGGGTGTCTGCAGTTAGACCACACTTGAATTACTCTCATTTCCACCATGTGGAGGTTGTCGATCTCAGAAGGTGGACTGCAACTCATGCCTTCAGATTGCTTTCATAAGAATGCAATGCGAAGCACCGATCTAGGCTCAAAAGCCATGCCTCAGCTTCTACCCCGTCAGTAGATCCCCCAAAAGATGGTGGCTGGAGGCGCAAAACCTCTCTAATCAGATCTCCTGGTTCTCGATGTGCTCTCTCAAAGTACATAGGTGTTGCTACTGGAGGTGGTCCAAGTAGGTGAACGGACTCAGGATCATGCTTAGCCTGACCCTCCATGGGATTAGGAGGTGGACTCCTACTTCGTTGCCTATCTACTGACCTATGACTCCCTGAGTTCTGATTATCTACATGATTGTCAGCTACTGGAAGCCTATCCTGCACTATCCCAATCAGGTTCTGAAGTGCCAGTAAGATGTCTCGGTTTGGGTCAACCGGTGGTTCGGGAGGGGCTTCTGGGTTCCCTTCTAGAATGGGTTCCTACCTATCAACATCCTCATGTGCCATACATGTATGCTTAAGACCCCTTCCGCATTTGCGAGCTTGTCACATAGTCGGAGGCATCCTTATGAGAAAATAAAATAAAATAACATAAATAAATAATTTTTGGGGAAAATTTAATTAATAAAATAATTAAAGTGAAACATAATGGAGAAAGGTTCCTAGTGTTGGAAACCTTGCTTTGATACCAAAGTGTCGTGCCCAAACTTTTGGGCAAAAAACGGAACAATAATTTTTTTTTTTAACAACATAAATTCATAACATATCCTACATTAAAATAAATTCAATAGAGTTTTGTCTTAACTAGGATGAAAATAAAATTGTTTTCTAAGGTTGGATTAATTAACCAACTCGAATAAGTGACATTAATTAATGGAGATTAATTAATCCTAAGGGGGTTGTCACAATTTAGTTAGTTAATTCAATTATCTAAATTAAGTTGTTGCTTATAAAAAATGAGGGATAACTAGTTATCTCAAATGCATTTAAATCATTCCCGACCAAATAATGATAATGCTATTTAAAAATTAATTAATTGAGACACGCGCAAATTAATTATTTAAATCTAACTGATAAGGGTTCAAAATTCTACATTGTCATTGGTCAACTAAATCCGATATAAGATAAAGTCAATTTTAATTTTCCCTAAACCTTTAAATTTGACGATATAATTAATTTGGCCAACATTGGCCTCAAGGACTAAGAATTCATAAAAAATAATTGATAATGTTCAATTATAAATTTTTCCCCAATTTTAACCTTAATGTCTATATATAATCGATTATATTAAATAACAATATGATTTCCCTAGCTAAATAAATTAAATCAACTATGCGATTAATGTAAATAACATTAATCCTCCATTTTAACTTATAAAAATAGACTATATTAAAATTTAATTCTTTTAATAAAAAGGACCAACTACGTCCATGGAATATTATAATCCAACTATTAAATAACCTTAACTATTGGTTATAATTTAAAACTTAATTCAAATCCCCCCCCCAAAAAAATTTACAAGCAAACCCTAAGTTTAAAATCAAAATTATAATAAGGGCTAAGTGCTCCTATTATTGATAAAATGCTAACCCTAACCCGAAACTAGGTTAGGGTTGCATTTTTCCCTTTTTGTTTTTATTAAAACCCTTTCTTTTTCTTTTTTTATTAACTCATCCCTAACCCGAAATGGGTTAGGGTTTAAAATTATATATATATATATATATATATATATATATATATATATATATATATATATATATATATATTTATGGTGTGTGTGTTTGTGTGTGTGCAAGTAAAGGGCTGAGTTAAGGCATGACAATGGCCATGGAGAGGCAAAGGCCGAAGGAGGGAGAAGAGGGCTGCAGGCGGAGGTGGTGGCATAGGCTCCCCCAGATACCACTGTGCATACACACAGAGGCGGGCATCACCGCCCACTATGTGCACACATAGTGGCGGACGGTGTCATCGTCGCCCATTGTGTATACACACAGTGGCGGGGTGCCGCCCACTGTGTGTAGCATAGTGGTGGCCGCGGCCATTCCACTGTGTCTGCACATAGTACGACACCTCCCGCGCTGCCCCCACTGTGTGTAAACATAGTGGCTCGACCATGAGCTATCCACTATGTTAACTCACAGTGGTTCGGCTGATACCCCCTCCGATTTCCCTCTTTTTTGTTTATTATTATTATTATTATTTTCTTAATATATATATATATATATATATATATATATATATATATATATATATATATATATATATATATATATATATATATATATATATATATATATATATATAATCATGTTTTGAACATATTTTTAATGTTTCCATTGTAAATACTTTTAAATGCATGAATATATATATAGGGTTAGAAATCTTTTTTTTTTTTTAATAAATATATACATAAGCATGCAGTTCTCTCTTTTTAACATCAATATTTGTATCTATTTTTTTTGTGTTTTTAAAACTTATAGGAATGGATGAAATAATGTTAGCATTTCAGTGATTTTGTGTTTCATTTCCTTGGTATGATTTATTTTAATATGCAACATTAAGAATTTATGACAACAACTAAAATGCACAGTATGCTCACTATCTCATATAGTTTATTTCAATACAAATTATTATATCTAGGTTACTTTTCTGCAATACTAGGAAGGAAGAAAAAAAATGACAGAATTTAAAAGTTAAAACAACAATATATTTCTTGATAGTTATGCTAACAGGTTTATCTATAGCAAATTACTTTTGTTTATAGATTAGTTTTTAGCTATGTCTAAACAGAGATAATAATGACAGAATAACAACATTTAAATTTTGCAAGAAATTACTTAAAACACATTGCATTTCCCTTTTTTTCTTTCATTTTTTAATAACAGTTTTTTTTCTTTTAAGCTAACCATTTCCTTTTCAAAATAATTTAGCATAGTTAACTGCAGAAAAGAGATAAATTTACACTTGCCTACTTTAGCTTTTATACTTTTCTTTTCTTTACAAAATTTGAAGAGATAAACAAAATAATAGAATTCATTATGAGACAAAATTTAATAAAATATACAACAACATTATAGATTATAGAATTTAAATAAAATGCACTTTTCTCATAGAATATTTGAATACAATAGCCCACTATTACAATGGGTGAAATAACCCAACTGGTCTCTCATTCCTAATGATGAGGACTTGAATACATTAATACATTTTTTTATGTAGAACTAAAAAAAGCAACATAAAACTCCTTATTTACATTTCTACTACAAAATATAATATTTCTTTCCCTATTCTGTTTGCCTGCAACTAAAAAGTTCTTCAACTCCTAGCTTTCCTTTCCAAACAACCTGCATTTAAAATTTAGAGTTGTGACCATGGGGTGCTCACCTCCTAGCCTAGGCTTACTAGAAGCCACCCCCAAGCTTGGAGAACCAAGTCCTAGGCAGGTTACAGTCAAGCAAACACAAATAGTGAAGGGAAAAACAAAATGCAACAACACATTCCCTTCCCAAGCTAAAACTTCATCACAAAATATGATGAATTACTAGGGTGGAAGTGGACCAAGTACCCTAGAGGAGATTCTACTAGATAGTAACTTGTAGCCAACTCATGGCATCCATGAAAACACAAAAAAGCTCATCTCAATCCCCATATCCTTATGACCCCCAAAAAGGCAAACATGCCATACTTGCTCCCCTTATGAACCCTGAATGCATAAACAAAACTATGTAGCAAGGGTCACATGGACAAACCCTTGAGATCACTCTCACGAAGAGAGCCTCTCACTCTTAGGTTGTCATACTTCTTCCACCCCCAAGACCAATCTGCCCTCCCAAGAGAAAGATGGTCTTGGACACTCCCAAAATGCAATAATGCATAAACAACAAATAAGCAATAAATCATATAATGCTTTCACAAGTACAACAAAAATAAAAATACAACATTTTCCATTCGAGCATTCTACAACAGATTCTCAAGTACACAAGTAAGAAAAGAAAACACCAACCTTGACTCTGCCAAGGGTATTTTAGGGGAAAGCTTGATGAAGAGTAGCCCAATCCACAATCCTTTCTGCAACACTTAGCCAAATTTCCTATCCCAACTAGTTTTCCTTCAAAAATTGTCCAAAATCTCCAAAAATGGAGAGTGGATGATTAGCTCACTAAGCTTCAATTCCTAGCCTAAGAAGGCTTCTCTCACTCCTTCCAACCTCTTGGATAGAGTGAGGGACTCCCATTGGTTGGTCTTCCCTATGTCTTACACACTCCCTAACCAAGGCACCTAGAGAAGGGGAATGAAATGGGGAAGAGGGATTACACCAATCAAGAAGGTTATCTTACCAAGGATGACACTCTTATAGATGGAATTCGTCCATCTTGGGAAAACCACTTTTTTGGGTGGTTAAACAATCTCTAAGGGAAAGACACATGGCCAATTTTGGCCTTCACCCATAGGTACCCCATGAGGCCTAATAAAAATTCTCTAAAACTGACTCTAGGAGTTGATTTAACCCTTAGAAAGTCCACCTAAAGTTAACCTACGGGTCAACTCTGAGTTGACCCTCCTTGTGGCTCACTAACCTAGGTTTCTTGGTTCCTTCAAGGATAATTAGGAGATATAACAATTAACAAAAATAAAATTCTCCAAAAATATGACATGACAAATTGCCAACACAACATACAACATAGGTGTCAAGTGACACTACAAAATAATTCCACATCACAAATACACACATGGCAATTGTCCCTTGAATTATTTAAACAATTCAATAAATACAATTTACACTCATGCAACATTTTACATTTACAAATAAAATACAATACATACGGGGTGTTGTCTCTCCAAATAGACAACCCCTGGTTTTACGAATGCACATTGGACTAGGGCTTGATTCTCCATAATATTTCCATGGTCACATGGATAATTTCCTACGCATCTCAATTTAAACATTAGTACTTTCCAATAGCCTCATATAATATAAAACACATAATTAAGAATACAATACAATCATTCTGCATAGAATTGACATTATACAATACAATTGCCACATATCAAAGCAATTCACATAAGTAATTCATCATAATCCTCATAATTTAATCCATTTATAAGATATGCAAACATATTTCTAGCCTCATAGTAAAGTCCTGCAAATTAGATAATGACATACATCGTCACAATGTTACCCTATTCTAGGATCATATAACATTCTATATCCACAAAGCATAGAAATGAAGCATCAATATATATCAATGTCACCAATTTTGTGGGACCATATAAAGTTCTATACCCATAATGTATCAAATAAAGCATCCATAATAGTTCCAACATGAAAATAACTAAAAAGATAGGATGGGTCAGGGTAGGGCCTCACATATCGGTTGCAATCTCCAAATCAGATCTATTAATGATTTTGCATTTTCCATCCTTGAACTATAATTGAAATCCCTTATCTACCAATTTGATAGTTTTGATACTAAATGTTTAGTACACATGCCAAGCTAATAAGATGAGAGGGGGGGGGGGGGGGGGTGAATCATACAAACTTAATCTTCCTTAAAAACAACGGATTCAACCTCGGTAACATATACTTCAGCAATATAACCAAAACTGCTAAACATACAAACTCATCAGCATATAAACATCATAACACTCATAACACCAGATTTAACGTGGAAACCCAAATAGGGAAAAACCATTGTGGGATTTCGGACCCACTAAGAAATATACTCTTCTAGAGTATGCTCGGTTAAAAACAAATCATGTTAAAGATTACAAACACATTGCTAGATGTGACCTGGTTAAGGGATTTCCCTTAGATCTATTAGGATCTTCACCTTGTTAGAAGTGACCTTGTTAAAGGATTTCAAACACTTAATCAAAATGTCACCTTGCTAGAGGGTTTTACAAATAAGACTGTTAAGTCCACTCGGTTAAGAGATTTTCTGTCACTTTACAAAATAATAGTAATAAAAATCTATCTGCAACTTCACATCTAAAATGCTAAAGCAGATTCATATTTACTCAATACAATTTAGTCATAGGACTTATTTTATCCATCTATTGGGATCTTTACTCTGTTATTCAAACAAGTCTTCAAGCTTTTGTGCTCAGTAATCACTATGTAGCATCCCTATGCATAGACTTTTCTGCATACATTGTTTATCAATAGTTCCTTATTTATAAACAATTTGCCAACCACTTAATCTCCTTGATCACATATCCCATGATCAATCATAGCCATCAAATCTTCAAACTTGACCAGGTTCAATGTATCCTTCGATTTGAAAATATTTTACCCCACCTTGGAACTTGCATACATTTCTTGGAACTTGTGCTAGGGTATTGCGGTTCAATCTAAGCTGTAGATCTTCCTGTCGATTTTCCTTTGCCATAGATTCTTTAACAAACTTCATGCACGACATACCAATCATTTAATCATAACCAACTCATTAGCTTCCTTCATTAAATAATGCTTTTTATTCATTCAATGCATTCTGTTATTACTCAGTTGCAACTCAGTAAATACTAAACTTCACTCGGTAGACATTCTGTCTTCATTAACCAATAGTGATAACCTTAGGGTTTATCGACTAGGTTCCTTAGGGTTTACTGACTAGGTTCTTTGCTCGGTAACATAGTATAGTATTAACCTTACAATCAACAACATATGTAGGATATCAAAACAATCTAAACATCATGATCTCATCATTGACTAACTTGGTAATAGTTGCCCATTGAATAACTTATTTCTCCCCTTATTCATCACATTCTTTCTGTGTCTTTTACTGACATCTTTATACTCACCAAATCATACTTCTTATGATATGGCAACATCATACTGAATTAGAAAATCAATTTCTTGACATCAATGACAAAATAATAATATTAAGACAATAAACATCCTTTAGCAGTTATATTCATAATCATCAACAACCTTCTCAATATCCTAATTGAAATGCCAACAATCTCTTATTGTAATTGGAATGCCAACAATCTCCCTTTGTCTATTATAATGCCAACAATCTCCCCCTTTGGCATTGATGGCAAAACCAAGTGATATGACCTAATTGATTTGGATTGCTGTGAGATTCTGAAATGCTCTCCCCCTGTCATCAGTTTTCTCCCCCATACATTAGTCTTCTCCCCTTTTCTTCAGTCTTCTCCCTCTTTGACAACAATGCCAAAAAGTAAAGAACTAAAACATAATTTCTTCCTGTATGAAGTGATTTCCTGCTGTTATGTGTCAACTTAGTCTCGATCAGAGCATTTTGAATTCAATTCCCATTCCCTGTTATTGTTTCCTGCACACCTTTAGAAAAAATCCTAAAGTGTGTAAATCAACATCAACTCCTAAAATATATTCTGTAGAGTCGTCGAATTGATGCTTTCACCGAACTCGGTCAGTGAATGGAAGATAGGGGTAGGACCCCTCACTTACTTTTGAGATACTCAAAAATGTCCCTTGGCAGTGGCTTGGTAAAGATATTTGCTATTTGTTCCTTTGTGCTAACATACACCAACACCACTTTCTTCTCTTGAGCTTCTTCTCTAAGATAATGATATTTGATAGAGATGTGCTTTGTCTTAGAGTGCATAATAGGATTCTTTGAAATGTTAATGGCACTAGTATTGTCACAGAATATAGTTACTGGCTCGGTAACTTTCTCATTTATACCTTCCAATAGTTGTTTGATCCATACTATGTTGGTACAATTCAATGCTGCAACAACATATTCAGCTTCTGTTGTTGACTATGAAACACATTCTTGTTTCTTGCTAAGCCAACTCACTAGTCTTTCTCCTAAAAAGAAAGCTCCTCCACTTGTGCTTTTCCTATCATCAATGTTGCCTGCCCAATCAGCATCAGTATAAACTTTTAAATCAAAGTCATTTCCTTTCTGATATACTAAGCCATAATCCTCGGTGCCTTTCAAGTATATGAAAATTCTCTTGATTGCTATTGTGTGTGTTTCCTTTGGATCTACAGAGAATCTTGCAACTATACTTACTGCATGTGCTATATCTGGCCTATTGTGAACAACATATTGTAGCTTGCCAATCATGAATCGGTAAAGTGTCTCATCAACAGATGCAGATTCATTAGTCTTTGATAGTTTACAGTTGGTAGTTATAGGTGTACTTATAGTTTTGAATCTTCCATTTCAAATTTCTTCAAGATTTCCTTTATGTACTTGGATTGAGTAATGAAAATCTCATCTTTCATTTGTAGTATTTGTAAACCTATAAAATACTTTATCTCATTGATTAATGACATCTCAAATTCTTTGCTCATTTCATTTCCAAAGTTCTTGCATAGAGAGTCATTTCCACAAAAGATAATATCATCAACAAATATGGCTGAGATCAGTATTCCATTTTCATCATTCTTCATGTACATGTTACTATTTTCACTTGTCCTTATAAAACCAATCTTGATTAAATAAGAGTGTAATCTCTCATACCATGCTCTAGGTGCTTGTTTCAGACCATATAAAGCTTTGTTCAATTTACATACCTGATCTTAACATATATCAGAAGCATGGGTGCTCAACACTGGAGCTATGTTGAGAATGCTTATGTTTCCCCTGTTGGTATTTTGGTATGGTTTTGTCATTGATGTCAACACTTATCAACTCTGGCACTTTGGAGAATCAACAACATTCACCGGCAAGCAAGTGACTCATGCATAGTCACTGGTATCTGGTACACCGACAAGATATAATGATCACTGACACTTGGAATGATATGGAAAACACTTGGTTATGTTGAAGACATCACATGGACACTTTGTTTTGGAGAATTGTTTATTGGTATATTCAAAATTGCATATTTGCTGTTACCAGCAAATAGGTCCAGGGTTACACTGGCAAGTTTATCTTTTCTAAATCAGCACAACACGCTATGGAGATGATTAATTATTGTTGTAAATGCATTAATCTGACATGTTCAATCGGTTATTGCATCAAATATTATATTGTTTGTAAAATGTTTTTATTGTAATATCTTGTAGAGCCGACCTACTAAAATTGGTCTTAGGTTATTGTATAAATGTAAGATCTTATTTTTAAGATCAATAGAGGAATGCGAAAAAGGATTGTGTGAAGGTATAAGCGAGAATAAGAAGAGCTATATACACAAACATCATTTGAAGATTGAAGAAGGGTTTTTGTGAAGACAATCAAAACTACACCGGTACTGAATCCAACATATGAAGATGCTATTTTGTGCAGTACATTCTTATTGGATTTAACCATCCAACTGTAGTCAGTGTGACTCCCATTTTGTGATTGAGCAGTGAGCTCTAGGCGCTTGGCCTTTCTACATGTGCAGGCCCCATTTATGTACATTTACTATCTGTAGTAGTATCATCTGATTGTGGGTAAGGTTTCCCACCATGGTTTTTTCCCTTATAGGGTTTCCATGTACAAATATTGGTGTTATGTGTTGTGGATGAATTTGTCTTTATGTTTCATGTAGTAATCCTTACTGGTATAGCAATTAACTGTTAAAACTATCTACCAGCATGTTAAAATGGTTTACCGATATTAAGCAGTAAGTTGGTTAAGTTGTTTCTGGTTTGAATTTATTAGACAACTGATTCACCCCCCTTCTTAGTTGTCTCCGGGACCTAACAATTGGTATCAGAGCTTAGTCCTCTTTTGTAGAAGTTTAACAGCTTGAGGAGATCCAATGTCTACTAACTATTTCAGGAAGGACAGTCCTAAACTTGATGGAACCAACTATGGTATATGGAAGATCAGAATGGAGACACATCTAAATTGCATTGGAAAGGACATCTGGGATGTTACAAAGAATGGTTATATTGCTCCTACTCAGAGTCAACCCACTCCACCCAACTTGACTAAAGATGAGGAAAATGATTGCAAAGCAAGAGAAGCACTTTTGAGCACATTATCAGATCAACAAATCATGGGACTATCAGATAGGTCTACTGCTAAAGCTATTTGGGATCATTTGGAAACACTAAATGAAGGAGATTCCATAGTCAAAATTGCAAAACTTGAAAGCTTCTGGGTCAGGTATGAACATCTAAAAATAGAAGAAGATGAAAGGATTTTTTCTTTTATGGAAATAGTAAATGAGATTGTTTTGGGTATTAAATGTTGTGGAGGAACCTTAAGTGAGGATGAAATTGTTTCAAAAGTTTTAAGAGGATTGTCATTGGCATATAAGATGAAGGTCACTACTATAAATGAGTTAAGAACAATGCCTAATACATCAGTAACTAGGGATACATTAATTGGGAAACTTTCAGCTTTTGAAATTGAAGAATTTGGTCCTATTGCTACTATAAAGATAGATTTGGCCTTTAAAGCATCAACACCATCTGCTCCATCATTTGACAAATCTGATTGGAAAGCCTTTTATGCAAGAGAACTTGAAGAAAGCAGGAAAGAAAATGAAGAACTTGAAGAACTTGAAGCACTATTTGCAAGGAAAATGCCTAAAGGTCCTGTTGGAAGTAAGTATGAAGGTAAAGAACCCTTTAAATGTTTTAACTGCAATAATATTGGTCATATGGCTTCGAGATGCCCTGATAGACATGCTAGACTAATAGAAGAAGCTAGAAGAACATACAAGCCTAACCCTAAATATCAGAGATATAGATTCAAGAAGAATAAAGACAAATCTTGTTACATTGTTGATGAAGGTGTGACTGATGATTCTGATGAGGATCCAGTAGATAATGGATGGGTTTTTGTTTCTATAATAGAAGATCAACTGGCACCTACTGCTCAACTGGTAGTACAGGCCTTGGCAGCTAATGTTGAAGTCAAGGATGAATGGATCATTGATTTAGGATGCTCACATTATATGACATGAGACAAAGGTAAATTCTTGAACTTTCAAGAATACAATGGAGGCTTAGTGAGATTTGGAGATGACAAAGCTTGTTTAATCAAAGGTAAGGGTACCATATCTCTTGATGGTAGGCATAACATTGAAAATGTTTACTATGTTGAAGGATTAAAACATAATCTTTTGAGTGTTGGCCAATTAGTTGAGAAAGGATTTCAGTTAAAATTCAAAAATGGAAAATGCAAAATCATGAACAGAACTGGTTTGGAAATTGCAACCAATAATCAGACTAGAGGTAATATCTTTCATTTGAATAACAATGAAAAGACATGCTTAATTGCACATATAGATGAAAGTTGGTTATGCATAAGAGACTCTGTCATGTAAACTTTGATTGCATGGTGAAGATTAGTACTACTAAGGCAGTTAGAGATTTACCTAAAATTGTCAAACCTCATAATATAGTATGTAAGGAATGTCAATTTGGAAAACAAGTTAGAGCTAGTTTCAAAAGTATTCCAGAAAAATCCAATAATGCTCTTGATTTGATTCACACTAATTTATGTGGTCTAGCTAGAACTAAAAGTTTACAAGGTGATAGATATTTTATGCTAATCATTGATGACTACTCTAGAATGTGTTGGGTTACTTTTCTTAGAGAAAAATCTTAAGCACTAGGAAAGTTTAAATTGTTCAAAGCAATGGTAGAAAATAAAACCGGTAAGAAAATCAAATTTCTAAGATCAGATCAAGGAGGAGAATTTACATCTAAGGAATTTAATACATTCTGTCAAGTGAATGGAATCAAAAGACATCTATCAGCACCTCGGACACCACAACAGAATGGAGTTGTTGAAAGGAAAAACAAAACTATCTTGGATGCAGCAAGAAGTATGTTATCAGAAGCAAACCTACCACATGTATATTGGAGAGAGGCAGCCAGTACAATGGTCTATACATTCAACAATGTTCACATCAAAGGTGAAACCGGTAAGACCCCTCATGAACTATGGTTTGGTAATACTCCTACTCTTAAATATTTTAGAATTTTTGGAAGTAAATATTATATCAGAAGAGATGATTATATTGGCAAATTTGATCCTAGAAGTGATGGAGGAATATTTCTTGGTTATTCATCTAAGAGCAAGGCATATAGATGTTTTAACAAAAGATTGTAGAAAATTTGTGAAAGTACAAATGTAAAGATTGATGAACAATTTAGAGGAACTTCAAGGTATATAGACTCTGAACCAGCAACAAATTTTTTGACAAATGAACCTACACTAAATCCACTGGTACAGAATGAAGATCTACTTACCCTGGTATCATCTGAGGATTCCACAGTAACTGGGGAACAACATCAAACAAAGACACCCCGGTATGTAAGACTGAATCATTCTGAAGATTAGATAATTGGAAACAAGTTTAAAGGAGTTATGACAAGAGGAAGATTGGTAAATGAAGAGGTATGTCTTATTTCTCAAATTGAACCATCATCTGTTAATGAGGCATGTGAAGATAAATTTTGGATTAAAGCTATGGAAGAAGAATTAGAACAAATTGAGAAAAAAACACTTGGATGTTAGTTCCCCGGCCTAAAGATAAAAATGTAATTGGAACCAAATGGGTTTTTAGAAACAAACTTAATGAAGATGGTAAGGTTGTCAGAAATAAAGCAAGACTAGTGTGTAAGGGATATTCTTAGAAGGAAGGAGTTGATTACAATGGAACCTTTGCACCGGTAGCTAGAATTGAGGCAGTCAGATTATTTTTGGCTTTTGTAGCACACAAGAACTACAAAGTTTATCAAATGGATATTAAATGTGCATTTTTGAATGGAGATCTTGAAGAGGAAGTCTACATTGAACAACCTAATGGATTTTCTTTGACAGATGACAATGATATGGTTTGTAGGTTAAGAAAAGCTCTATATGGATTAAAGCAAGCTCCAAGAGCTTGGTATGCAAGATTGGATAAGTATCTTTTAAAGATTGGTTTTACTAAAGGAAACACAAACATCAATTTATATTATAAAGTAACTAATGATGACATATTGATTATAGAAGTATTTGTTGATGATATAACCTTTGGTGGAGAAGATGGATTATGTAAAGAATTTTCTATTAAAATGCAGCAAGAATTTGAAATGTCTATTATTGGAGAAATAAAATTCTTTTTAGGATTGTAGATTTCACGGACTGATAAAGGTATATTCTTGAGTCAATCCAAGTACTTAAAATTGTTACTAAAGAAATTTGGGATGGAAAACTCTAAACTGGTAAGCACACCTATGACAACAAATGACAAATTATCACAAAGGGATGAATCTACAACGGTTAATCCAACTAGATACAAATCTATGATAGGAGGTTTACTATATTTGACACAAACTGTAGTCACATAATCTGTCCACTTAATTAAATAAATACTTAGTATTTATTTGATTATTTAACCATCAATTAATAATTAATTAAATTAATATTTAATTAATTCATCTTAACCCTCTTCTCCTATTAATTAAATAAATTATTCAATTTATTTGATTTAATTCACTTAACCAAATTCAGACCATTAATTAAATAAATAAATCATATTTATTTAATTAAATATTCTCTCACATTTAAATAAATTAATATTTATTTAAATCCCCCAAAATCCCACCTTGCACAATTATTTTAAATAAATAATTTATTTAAATCACCTTTATCCTCCACCCACTTGCATTTTCCTACAAATGCAAGTTGCACAATTATTTTAAATAAATAATTTATTTAAATCACCTTTATCCTCCACCCACTTGTATTTTCCTACAAAAGCAAGTTGCACAACTATTTTAAATAAATTATTTATTTAAAATCCTATTTATCCTCACCCACTTGAAACCTTTAATGGTTTCCCTTAAAGTAGTCAAACTTGATGGCTTTAAAGTCTTCAAACTTGATGGCTTCCTTCTATAGTCTTCTTAAGACTTTAATGGTTTTCCTTAAAGTCTTCAAGCCTTTAATGGTTTCCCTCAAAGTCTTCAAGCATTTTAAATGCTTTATCTTCTTTTTCTCATTTAAATAAATTAATATTTATTTAAATATTTATCCAAATTCAACTTACACCATTTAATTGAAATAAATGATTTTATTTTAATTGAAAATACCAAAATTTCTCCCACTTGCATTTTCCTACAAAATCCACTTGTATGCCTAAACCCCTTCTAGATTCTTCTAAACCCTTCCTAATTAGCCTAATCCATCCCCTAAATATTGTCACATTCCTAAGCAAATTGGAGTCACTTCTCAAAGACTCCAAAGTCTTTGAAAAGCAATTAATGCTTTGTGTGTTCAACAAATTAACCTTCAAAGTCTTGGATAACCTTTGAAAGCTTCCAACCTTCAACCACTTAATCCCCAAAGTCTCCAATAACCATTAATGGTTAATTCAACCCTCCCACATGGTTAAAACATTTGTTTTGACTCAACCTCTACCCAACCCAAAGGTCTCATCAGGCCATTAATGCTTTGACCATGATTATCTCTTAAACATTTGCACAAAGGTTTATCCTTGGATTAACTCTTAATCCAATGGGTAATCTTAATTTAGACTTGACCCTTACTTTCTAGATAACCATGAGGTCTTCTCAGGCCTTTAATGCCTCCAACCTCTTCTCTCAACCCAATCCTATGTTGAAACTTGTCACCATTTTATTGGTGCCAATTGTGCACATGGATCCCCAACTTTCAATCCTAACCCTTGTTAAGATTGCTCAATCTTAACCCTTCATTTCCCTATTTCTTCTATAAATAGAACCCTTCTCCTCAAGCAAAGGAGAAGCATTTTAGAGTATTGTTGTTAGACTGGCATTAGCATAGAGCTTTTTCATAGCATCACTATCTACTCTTGCATAGTATTTGCTTATCATATTCAACCATCTTGAATCTCCATATGGCATCCATGGCTAGTGCTAAAAGCTGAGAGCTACACTCATTTGGGACTTGGAGAGGAGAGAAACAAGGGAGAAGCATCAAAAGGCATCATGGAAGCATCTTAGGGAGGCTCTTCTCCTTTCTTTTATTTTGTTAAACTTCTTTCATGCTTTTTTGAAATCTCTCTTGATATGTTTGGAATGGTTTTTAGTTCTTTGTTTTGTTTTTATGGTTGAAACTAACTTATTAACATTGAACTTTGTTGTTGCCTTGTCCCCATTTCCATGACATCATTTGGTGAACCCGACGTGAATCCAAACACCAAAAAGATCAACTTTTTTTTTTTTTTTTTAACCAATAACATGTTTGAATGTTGAAAATGTCACATAGGTTGCGCTTTTGACACTGTTTTGGTGCGTTTGACATTATTTTGGCGCTATTCACTCTGTTTCAGTGCTTTTCCCTTCTCTGTCTTTCCCTTTCTTTTAGTGCGTTTGTGTTAAATAGTGCCTCTGTTCAAACGCAGACTAGCGCTATTGTAACAAAACGTTGTACAAATCACCTTGTAACCAAAAAAAAAAAAAAAAAAAATTAGGCTTGTAGAAGCCCACCAAATAGGCGGATTTTACTAACTATTTTTCTCTTTTGTGCAGATTTAAATTAGATTAAAAAGTAGATTTATATTTTTTACTAACTTGTTTTTTGAAGTTGGTTTTAAAAATGAATTCACTTTTTATTTCGGTTTAAAATTAACTTCACATTTCAAATTTGGGCTTTTAAAAAAGAATCACACATTTGTTTGGGGCTCTTAAAAAGAATTTCATTGTTCAAAGGTAAAAAGAACCACAAACTTATACAAAAACAACTTTATTTTTTTTGCAAGTTAGGAAACAAACTTCGTTTTGGTGCTTAAAATCAACAAGGCAAATTTTATTTCTAGCATCAAGATAAAACTCACAATCCACACTTCCATTTTTGGTGCAAATAAAATTCACAATCAACTTGTCTCATTTTCAAAGCAATTTTACTTCATGCAAACGTGTTTTTCATTAAGTTGACCAGGATTTCAAATTCTAGTTTACTCAAACAATTGCCTTTGAAAATTAAAAAGAACACCATGATTGTTGGAGCAACATCTCCAAATAGTTAGATCACATTGCAATGACAGATTAAAAAGAACAAGTGTTTTTCGTGCTTGGCACACTTGTGCAAAGAGTTGGTCGAGTGGTCCTACTTCTAACACACACTATCCTCTCCCTTGGCTTTCGTGGTCCTAGGTGCAAGAGAAAAGTGTTAGTAACACTCAAAATTTTATCTTTTTAAGAGAGGCCTGCCAAGGGATCGATACTCTTGGGAACGACCTCGAGCGGTAAATCCTTCGAGCCGCTATAGAAATCAGGTGAGAGCGAAAGCTGTAGCCTTGGGTATAGCTGTTCCTACAGTGTAACTGGCCGAAAGGACAAATGGGCCCCACCACCAGTTACAAGGCTCTTAAGTGAGTCACTGCAGAATGAACTTATGTCCAAAAATATCGAACATGACTAAACACCTTTAAGTAGTAGCCCACCCGTTCTATTGATTGAGGATATTTGAGATATAATTTAGTGCAAGAGCATAGATGGTTTTGCTCCCAAGATACTCACCATACATATTTCCTTGAGTAGAAACATAGCTTTTTGAAAGGTCACTTGTGGCTTGATAAAAGTGGTGACTCCCCCATCATAGGGATCATCTATTTGTTATGCTTGTGCAAGACTTAGTATATCACATCCTTACCTGCCACGGCGGGATTCATAAGGTATGTAGTACCAAAGTCGAAGAAATATCAAGATGTGGGCTAAATTTATCACAATTGGCCATTTGACCTTAGGGATAAAAAGTGTTTGAAGTGTGTTCGTTTTACAGACCTAGTGCAAATTGAGCCGACTTCAGGCTTTGGAATTACACCTTAAAATAAATCTAAAGGAAGGGTCAAAAACAAGTCCAAGGATTGGGTTGATCTAGACCCATACTCATTTGTGCCTTTGAGGCTACAATTTTGTGTTTGTGTGCTTACTTTGTTTTCTTGTCAAAGAAAAATCAGAAAATCAATCCCAAAAACAAAGTATTCATCCAACATCTGTCAACACAACTAAAACTACCAAAAAACACAGTGCAAACAACAAAGAAACACATTTTATGACCATTCTTCACATCTTGCGAAAGAAGAAGTGTCATCAGAATATCACCTTGAAAAGGAGACCACTAAGCTCAAAGACTTTGATCAAAAGGAGGAAATTCTTCTATATCAATCGACAAATCTTTGTCTCCCATAGAGTCTTTCTACATCGCATGCGTCTATACCTTCAAGGTAAAACAAACGAGTTTGATTCAGAATCATTGAACCGCAGAGCTTTTATGCAATATAGAGCTTTGAGTTATCACAAAAATCAAGGAGGAAAGATTAATCCCAACTTCTTCCCAAACATCTGTATCACCTACAACACAGCTCGAGAAGTGCCACCAACGCCTGAAAGGGAAGAAGTAGAGTTTGTCCCATTTGTGACACAGAGCTTTTATTGAAGTTGAAAACAAAACATCCATCATCTCATTCATACATCATTTTTCCATCATCAATTCATCCCAAAACTCTCAAAACATTAAGAGGTTCTTGTCCCAAGTTCTCTTTTAGATATTGCTTGAAATCAAACACATCACATCACTTTTAGATTGTTTCTACATCTAGGATAAGCTCATCCTAAGAGACACATCTACGCAGGTTAAAACTAGTTCATGAGTGAATCCTCTCATTGCTAGGTAGTCAAAATCTGTAACACATCTCAGATTTCTCTACACCTTATCACATCAAATCTTATCACACAAACAAGCAATTCAAAGAAGGAATTTCGATTGCATTTACCTTAAAGTGCTAGAGATCTACATACAACACAAATCACCAATCATCAATCTTTCATTTCATCACCAACTCATCATCATCTTCAATCAACTTCAAAACAAACTTGCAAACAAAATGGCTCAAACCCGATCGCGATCAAGGCAGCGAGAAATAGAAATTGAGGAAGAAGAGGACAACCTCAATGAATTTCAAGAGGCACTTGGAGGAAATGGGAATGATGAAAACCTAGGTACACCCACTCCTTCAACAATCGAAAGGGTTCAACATAATCCTCATTTTAACAGATTATTTGATGAAATACTAAGGAGCAATGCGGATGCTCACTTTTTAAGACTCGCTCAAGAAGGAGCCAAACTCCCCTCTGACTTTGATCTTGCCCAATTAAGACAAGCATCAGAAAGACAAAGTCGCCATGAGGAGGAAAGGCGTAGAGATCCCATCAGATATAACATCCCTCGAGGTAACCCACCACCTCCTCCTCCTAATGAAATGGAGATGTTGCGGCAACAAGTTGAGAATCTCGCCCAACAACTTCATAGTGGTGTTAAAACCAATCAATTCTCACTTAACGACATCTGTCCCTATCCGTTTGATAGGAATCTTTATATGCCACCCTTTCCACGCGGGTTCGAAACACCCAAATTTGAAAAATATAGAGGAAAGGGGGATCCCCGTGATCATGTCCGAGAATTTCATTCCGCTTGTCTTGAAGTGGCTTATGAGGACACATATCTAATGCGCCTTTTTCCCCAAAGCTTGGGAGGAAAAACCACATCGTGGTTTTCCCGACTACCAGGTGGCATTAGAACATTTGAGGAACTCATCCAGAAGTTCCTATCTCATTACTCTTATAATATTGAACGCGACATCACCATGGCTGATTTGTGCAATACCAAACAAAAACCAGGTGAACTATTCTCAGTATTCCTGCAATGATGGCGCCAAATGTCTAGCAGACGTTCTCTTCAGTTACCTGAACGAGAACTAGTGGAAATTTTCATTTCCAACTTAAACGAAGAAATGGAATTTCACCTGGATGTCAAAGACACAGACTCCTTTAACGATATGATCACCAAGGGTATAAAATGTGAAAGGGCACTCATCAAGAAAGGACTCATCAAAATCTTTAATAAACCAAAAGATGGTCCTCGCCCGCGATTCAATAGTGATAAACCAAACTTCTGGAACAAGAATAAAAATATCGTCAACGATGGGGTTGTGGATGCTCGCACTGTCCAAAATGCACAACCTATGGTTCGGTTTGCAGGACAAAATCCTCCACCTCAAAATAGCACAAATGTTCCTCTTAATCAAGGTCGCATCACATCTCATGATGAACCAAGACCTCGTCCACAAAAACAAAAACGCACATACACTCCCTTAGGGGAACCCATTGAAACAGTGATGCGACAACTCATTTCTCAGAATTTGATCACTTTACCTAAGTTATCAAATTATGAGCCTCAAGTCAAACCAGCATGGTGGAGAGATACTGAACATTGTGAGTTCCATCAAGGAAGAGGACATAAGACAAGTAATTGTCATCGATTGAAAGATCTCATTCAGGATCTTATTGACCGAGGAGAAATTGAAATTGAAGGACATGACCCAAAAACAACCAATAATGATCATCAGATGTTCAAGAATCCACTTCCATCACAAGATCAAAGGGGTCCTTCCACTTCCAGACGAGGTCCTGATACCACTGATTATACGCAGGCTGCGTATAATTACACTGTCAATCACCTGTATGATGCCAGTGAACAAATTGCAACTATCACCTTCAAAAATCCCACCTCAAATTGCAATGTTGTTACGCGTCGCGGCAAAGTTACCATCAAGGCAGCTCCACAAGGCACCACCTCCATCCCAAAGCAGTACAATCTTGTGGAACAATTAGACAAAACGCCTGCGCTTATATCCATTTTAGAGCTGTTACGCCTATCGCCATCTCATAAAACAATCTTGGATCAAGCACTCCAAGAGGCGTCAGTCCCTGCAAACTTGAATACAGACCAATTTCAAGCCATGGTTGGAAATCTAAAGTCATCACCTTGTCTCACTTTTTCTGAAAGCGACAACTCTTCTTTCCAACAACCTCATAACGCCTCACTCCACATTGAAGGCTTTGTCAACCAACACAGGATCAAGCGAGTCTTGATCGATAATGGAGCAGGCCTAAACATTTGCACACTTCAGTTGGTCACAGCATTGGGATATGCAATAGAATCAGTGGATCCTCGTAAGAAGATCACCATCAAAGCCTATGATGATGCAGAGCGTTCATCCAAAGGAGCTGTGGTACTACCAATCCGAGTGGGCCCTGTGGTAAAGCATATCATTTGTCAGGTTCTGGACCTTCCTCTGCCATATAATCTATTATTAGGGAGACCTTGGATACATGCCATGCAAGCTGTTCCATCTACCTACCATCAATGTATCAAGTTCCCACATAACGGGGTCGAGATCACAATCCTGGGCGATGCAAATCCCTTTGCATTTTGCCATAATATCAACCATCAACCAGAGATTACCGTTCCTAATAATAGAGAAGCCATTTCCTCCACATCATATATAAACCCCGCCTCTCTTGCTAGTTCAAACACCCCTATGCCCAAGCAAGAAAAGCTAAAGATGAAAGTAGAAGAGGAAGGTCCTGGAGAATATAACTTGAGTCAGCTCTTTTGTGTGGGACAAATGCCCACTTCTCCTAGAACACATGGTAAACCACAGCAGTTGCTCCAGCAACCACTAATCACACCAGCATGTGCCTTAACGCCTTTCATCCTTGGAAAGAGTCAAGAGAAAGAAACACAAGATGAGGACCTAGCGGACTGGATCTATAAAGATCCCATCACCACTGACAAACCGCAAGTTACACTTCCTACGGAACAATATGGCAAAGGCCTCCTCATTATGCAAAGAATGGGATATGATGGTCAGAGTGCTTTGGGATACTGCAAACAAGGACGACACGAACCTCTATTACCAGAATTCAAGCCCAAAGGTAATACAGGCCTTGGCTTTGAAAAAGAGATCCTTCCTAAACTCAGATTCAAAGGAAAACCCAGCAAACCATTTTGCCCACCTATGATAAAGAGGACACCTTTCATAATCAAAGCACCATCAAGCCATATCCCCACTGCCCCCTCAAGGCTCACAACTCCACCATCACCAATGTCACTCATCCCATCAAACGAACCAGTAATCCTATCAGCAACACCATTTGTAGCAGCAACTATATTGGAACCCGCAGCAGCATCTATGGCACCAGTAGTTCCAGCAGAAGCCACTGAGTCACCATTACCGATACTTCCAGTGACAAATCCATTAAACCCCATCACAATTCCTGCAACACCGATCACTACAAGGATACATAAACCAATCACACCTGCCGTGTTTAAAGACATCCCAGTATGGTATAGCAATCGGATGCTGGAGAGTGATTCAGAGACCGACTCACATGAGTGGGAATTCGATTCTGTACAGCTTAACACTTCAGATGAGGAAGACATGTCACCACCTCCACCACGCAAAGACATTCCTATTTACGGAGAAGCACAGATAAAGACCACTTGGGTACCTGAGCTGGAAACATCTTCCACAGACCCTACGTCTCATCCTACGCTGGATTCTGACAGGGAGAGTACCATCAACGACCTTCACCACACTGTCTTAACCCTCACTGATACATCTCCCGCACTTAACTTAATTGATGAAGTAATGCCCATTATCCACCCTGAACTCATCGAATGGAACCAACCAAATCCCCCATGTCTTGACCTCTTCCAAAACGATGAGGCTATCATTGACTTTTTGGAGTTAAGGGATAATCTACCAAGCGGGGATCACAAAGCTGGATTCGCCATTGAACTTAATAGCGCAACATACTTCAAGGCGGATGCCAAACCCTTCAGCTGCAAAAATATAACATTAAAACATGGATCTTCCAGTGAAAACCACACTGTGGCACTGTTTGATCCGACAAAAGTAAAAAGAACGAGCGTATCCAACGGTGAAAACCTCTCTGAGGCGCCTAAGGATGAAGGGTTTGACATTCTCCCTGCTAATGCACAACAGGAACGATCAACGATCCTCATTGAGGAGACCAAAGAATACAATGTGGGGACTCCTGAAAACCCTCATATCATACATCTGGCATCTCTTCTCACTCTAGAGGAACAACCTCAATTTATAGAGTTCTTCCAACAGCGTCAGATCAACTTTGCATGGTCATATGCAGACATGCCTGGGCTTGATCCTGATTTAGTCATGCATCATCTCACAGTAGCAAAAGGAGCCAAACCTGTCAAGCAGAAGCTTCGTAAGATGCATCCTCAGATTGCCGTGCTAGTCAAAACAGAACTCAAGAAACTCCTGGATGTTGGTTTCATTAGACCAATTGATTATGCAGAATGGATCTCCAACATTGTACCAGTTGGCAAACCAAAAGGGGGCATCCGCATTTGTACAGACTTCAGAGATTTGAATAAGGCATGTCCTAAGGATGACTTCCCTCTACCAAATATCGACATCATAGTAGATTTGACAGCAGGACATGCCATGCTTTCACTCATGGATGGCTTTTCAGGATACAATCAAATAAAGATCGCACCAGAGGACCAACATAAGACAGCCTTCACATGTCCATGGGGCACATACTGCTGGAATGTAATGCCTTTTGGTCTAAAGAATGCAGGAGCAACCTATCAAAGAGCAATGACCACCATCTTCCATGACATGATGCATACTATGATGGAAGATTATGTGGATGATTTACTAGCAAAATCACTTACTAGAGAAGGACATCTCCACATCTTAGATCAAATCTTTGATAGACTGGAACAATATCATGTTCGACTCAACCCAAAGAAATGTGTCTTTGGAGTGACCTCCAGGAAGCTTCTAGGATACATTGTCTCAAGCAAAGGCATTGAGGTTGATCCAGCAAAGGTTAAGGCAATAATGGACATGCCACCTCCAAAGAATATCAGTCAGCTAAGGACATTACAAGGGCAGCTTCAATCCATCCGAAGATTCATTGCACAATTGGCTGATAAGTGTCACCCATTCACACACTTGCTACACAAGAACATCCGCTTTCAGTGGGATGCCAGATGCCAACAAGCATTTCAGACGCTTAAAGACTATCTCATGAATCCACCATTGTTGATGCCACCAAATCCAAGTAGACCGTTGTTACTTTATATCTCAGCAACAAGTACAGCATTGGGTGTACTATTGGCACAACATAATGCAAAAGGAAAAGAGTGTGCTATTTACTACATCTCTCGCACACTGGTGGGCTATGAACTTAATTACACACCTATTGAGCGAGCTTGCCTAGCAGTAATCTTGGCAGCCACTAAATTGCGGCACTATCTGTTAACACACAAGGTACAACTCATCGCAAAAATTGATCCACTCAAGTATTTACTCAGCAAAGCAGCATTGACAGGTCATTTGGCCAAATGGGTGATGATTCTAAGTGAATTTGACATTGAGTATGTAGACCGTAAAGCTATCAAAGGTCAAGTTATTGCAGATCAGTTGGCCGATGCACCACTCATAGGCGATCATCCTCTCATTTCCAATTTTCCAGATGAAGAGATATTCATGATCACAATAGCACAACCATGGAAGCTATATTTTGATGGTTCATACACTAGGCACGGCTCGGGGGCAGGCATTCTGTTTATCACACCTCAGAGTGATAGCATCCCAAAGTCTTACAGGCTCACATTTCCATGCACCAACAACATAGCAGAGTATGAGGCCTTGATCACCGGACTTAGGTTAGCCGTACAATGGAAATTACAAGAACTACAAGTATATGGCGACTCCCAACTAGTCATTCGACAAGCAACAGATGAGTATCAGACCAAGGATGATAAAATCATGCCATACAAGCAAATGGTGGACACTCTAAAGACATCATTTACTACTATCACTTTTGAGCAGATACCAAGAGATCAGAATCGATCTGCTGACGCCATGGCTACCATCGCATCTCTCTTAGATCTTCCACAGAATTCAACACGCTACGAGTTCTTGGTAGAACAGCTTTGGATTCCTGCTTATGATATCCCCGAATCCGACATGATATGTCACCTTGTCGGTTCTGAATCCCCATGGTATGGTGAGTTCTACACCTATCTTTGCGATCATACCCCTCCTCCCAACCAATCGAATAACCAACGAAAAACCTTCATTCGCCAAACTGCTCGATATACCATTATTGCCGAAACCCTATACCGACGCGGTCTTGATGGTACTCTCCTTCGATGTCTAGAACAAGGTGAGATAACAAAGGCTTTGGAAGAGGTACATGAAGGAATTTGCGGGACTCACTCAAGTGGTCCATCACTAGCCAAGAAGATCATGCGAGCTGGATACTATTGGCCATCTATGGAAAAGGATTCCTACTACTTTGTCAGGAAGTGCAAAAAATGCCAAGTTCATGGCGACCTAATACATGCACCAGCACAGGAACTGCAACCAATCACAACACCGTGGCCTTTTTGTCAATGGGGTCTTGATCTTGTGGGTAAAATCCATCCATCTTCATCCAACGGCCATAAATTCATTATTACCGCCACCGAATATTTCACCAAGTGGATCGAAGCTGTTCCACTTACCCAAGTCACCGGCAAGCAGATCGCCTCATTCATCCTCAATTACATCATCTGCCGGTATGGTGTGCCCATGTCCATTGTCACAGATAACGGTCTTCCTTTCAAAAATCAGGATGTCCGTGAGCTTTGTGAGAAATTTCATATCCAACACCGCTTTTCCACTCCCTATTACCCACAAGGCAATGGTCAGGCCGAAGCATCCAATAAAAACATATTGAGGATCCTAAAGAAGACAGTCAATGATGCCGGTCGTGATTGGCATGTTCAATTGAATCCAACATTATGGGCATATCGAACTAGCATTCGAACCCCTACAGGTGCAACTCCTTATTCATTGGTCTATGCTGCAGAAGCTATCTTGCCTATTGAGGTCGAGATACCATCATTACGGGTTTCTTTGCATAATCTCATTGATGATGAAGCTTACAGAGTCTCACATCTTCAGGACTTAGAGTTACTTGATGAGAAACGACAAGCTGCATACAATCACCTCAAAGCCTATCAGCAGCGCATGAGCAGAAGCTACAATCACCGAGTTAGACCTCGTACATTTGAGGTAGGTGATCTTGTTCTTCGAGAGAATCCTCGCAACCAACCAAACCGAGAACATCAGGGCAAGTTTGAATCAAACTGGCTGGGCCCATATGTTGTCACTGCTGTGTTTGGGTCCGGGGCATATCAGTTGGCTACATCAGAAGGAGAACCGCTTGCAGATCCAATCAACAGCATGCACCTCAAACGGTTTTATACCTAAGGTGTACAAGGCATCAGGCTCCCTTGCATATCAGAAAATATCAAAAACATTCAGAAAAATGTCCTAAAGAAAATACAAAAACATTCAAAAAAGTAAAGAAAAATCATGCATCCAAACGGTGAACAACCACTCCAGTGGCACCTTGGGTAAGTACGATGGCGAAAACCTGGCAAACAGGCACCACTCGTAAAGGCTATGGCTCCATTATCTTTCAGACTTGTGGCGATCACATCTACTTCATACATACATCCATCCATCCATCAACCATGGCTTGTTATTCCTCTGCAATTATGATAGTACTCCATACATCTTGCATCCCGCTTTTTCATAGTCAGGTCTACAAACTGGGGGCAATACTCTTACCCTAGTGATGGAAGTGGATTCTACATTGTCTCATATGATTCATTATGCTCTTCATTCAGGCAATCATCAGAAAATATCAAAAACATTCAAAAATGACTCTCAAAATACCAAAAACATTCAAAATTGTTTCACAAAATCCAAAAAACATCAGAAAACCCATCAAAAATCACACAAAAACATGGCAACACCTTGTACATATTTATCCGATCAGATACAAAATAAACATTGACAAAATACTCACACAATGACCATTTACCAATCAAACCACACAATCGACATTAACAAATCCAAACCTGTCTTTAAACAAGGATGCATCCTTCCTTACCAAAACAAAGACAAGATGACATTTTCTTTGACAAGAAAATTATGTTAAGCTATCAAATACTTGGTTGATTTGTGAGTACAATCGTTCGTTTATCTGTATCGGGATCTTTCAGCATTGTTTTGTATCATTTGCGCATTATTTCCGATGAAGTTCTGGGGCATGTACTAATGGTGTCTACGTGGGAAGTTCACCAAGCTACGTGATCTTATGCCAAATGCAGTCATAGATCACTACGGCTTGCTGACTACAGCGTATACCTCGACCATATGGGCATGAACCATTACCAAGGATCCTTATTCTTTATTCTTTATGTATATATTGTTTGTTTGCAGGTACAATGCTCATTCTTTGGTTCCTCTTCCTCCAAATTGGATAAAGGTTTTATTTCTTAGTACGGTATGCACTTGTCTCAGGATCTGATCAACCTAAGATCAAGGAGGACGATCCAAGTCATGCACGAAAGGAGATAATCCTTGTCTGTTCCGCAAGCAATACTCAGGTCAACTTGATCCATTATATCAAGTTGCTTGTATTAACTTGCTATATCAAATCCATGTAAGAAATACTCTGGTCATCTTGAATCTTTATGTCAAGTTGCTTGTATTTTCTTACAACATTTTAAAGCTCAATGATGAAAATAGAGCACTATGGATCGTCATTCCATCTCATCTGTATATATTGCATTTCATTGCATTCCACCCATCCATACATTCATAATAGCTGCATATCATGCATACGTAGTCATAATAATGCATACTCTATTTTTCCTCTTCTTCCATAGGACTCGATCCTAGTCCTCCATATCTTCTATCTAACATCAAATCCCCCCTCACCCTCCCTATCTTGATCATCAACATCATCCTAATCCCTTCATCGCTTCCCATCCTCACTCATCCACACAATCAAGCAAGTTACTCTATCTACACAGATACATCGACTCCCACACACCTAGACTATCAACAGATACTCTGATCAAGTATCTTCGGGTCTCAACAGGTAATCGATTATGGTAATCCTAGACTACATCAGGCATTTATCACAATGACCTAGTCTCAACGGGGCTGCCATGATTCCCCACAACCATCCATCACACGCACACACTATCAATTGATCAACCAATCAAACACAATCTAACAGACAATTACATCAATTGTCTACGTCTCAATGAGTATTTTGTTTCATATACCTTGACTTCATCGGACAATTACATCAATTGTCTAAGTCACCATCAGGTCACTTTGATTCACTTACTCGGACTTTATCATGTCCAAGCGACCAACTGACATCAACTGTCACGCTTTGACTTGACCGGGGCAATTCAACCGATTGCACCAGATTGTCCAACCAATTTTAATCAATTGTATAGCATCAATCAAAACCCCACACTACATCTGCTATGTATCTCTTGCATGACCTCAGGGTACCCACTGGCTTGTTGTTTCTTCATATTCACTCCATTTTCTCCCCTTCTTTCATCATTAGTTCTAATTTCTTCTATTCTACCTCCCCTCCACTTTTCATTCTTTTTCGAGAGATTGCCCGATTTAAAAAAAACAAACAAAACATTCGGCCCATCTCTCGAGGGGGCATACCACCCATTAAATTTACATTTTATGGGGCATTTCTTCACACCTATTTTTCTTTCTTTGAAACGATGCGATAAACTGCACCGTCTCAAAGAGGGGCAAATGTAGTCACATAAATCTGTCCACTTAATTAAATAAATACTTAGTATTTATTTGATTATTTAACCATCAATTAATAATTAATTAAATTAATATTTAATTAATTCATCTTAACCCTCTTCTCCTATTAATTAAATAAATTATTCAATTTATTTGATTTAATTCACTTAACCAAATTCAGACCATTAATTAAATAAATAAATCATATTTAT
This sequence comes from Cryptomeria japonica, assembly GCF_030272615.1. Lineage (NCBI taxonomy): Eukaryota > Viridiplantae > Streptophyta > Pinopsida > Cupressales > Cupressaceae > Cryptomeria > Cryptomeria japonica. Next base: position 695,411,228 of record NC_081413.1, on the reverse strand, counting down.
TTAATTAAATATTCTCTCACATTTAAATAAATTAATATTTATTTAAATCCCCCAAAATCCCACCTTGCACAATTATTTTAAATAAATAATTTATTTAAATCACCTTTATCCTCCACCCACTTGCATTTTCCTACAAATGCAAGTTGCACAATTATTTTAAATAAATAATTTATTTAAATCACCTTTATCCTCCACCCACTTGTATTTTCCTACAAAAGCAAGTTGCACAACTATTTTAAATAAATTATTTATTTAAAATCCTATTTATCCTCACCCACTTGAAACCTTTAATAGTTTCCCTTAAAGTAGTCAAACTTGATGGCTTTAAAGTCTTCAAACTTGATGGCTTCCTTCTATAGTCTTCTTAAGACTTTAATGGTTTTCCTTAAAGTCTTCAAGCCTTTAATGGTTTCCCTCAAAGTCTTCAAGCATTTTAAATGCTTTATCTTCTTTTTCTCATTTAAATAAATTAATATTTATTTAAACATTTATCCAAATTCAACTTACACCATTTAATTGAAATAAATGATTTTATTTTAATTGAAAATACCAAAATTTCTCCCACTTGCATTTTCCTACAAAATCCACTTGTATGCCTAAACCCCTTCTAGATTCTTCTAAACCCTTCCTAATTAGCCTAATCCATCCCCTAAATATTGTCACATTCCTAAGCAAATTGGAGTCACTTCTCAAAGACTCCAAAGTCTTTGAAAAGCAATTAATGCTTTGTGTGTTCAACAAATTAACCTTCAAAGTCTTGGATAACCTTTGAAAGCTTCCAACCTTCAACCACTTAATCCCCAAAGTCTCCAATAACCATTAATGGTTAATTCAACCCTCCCACATGGTTAAAACATTTGTTTTGACTCAACCTCTACCCAACCCAAAGGTCTCATCAGGCCATTAATGCTTTGACCATGATTATCTCTTAAACATTTGCACAAAGGTTTATCCTTGGATTAACTCTTAATCCAATGGGTAATCTTAATTTAGACTTGACCCTTACCTTCTAGATAACCATGAGGTCTTCTCAGGCCTTTAATGCCTCCAACCTCTTCTCTCAACCCAATCCTATGTTGAAACTTGTCACCATTTTATTGGTGCCAATTGTGCGCATGGATCCCCAACTTTCAATCCTAACCCTTGTTAAGATTGCTCAATCTTAACCCTTAATTTCCCTATTTCTTCTATAAATAGAACCCTTCTCCTCAAGCAAAGGAGAAGCATTTTAGAGTATTGTTGTTATACTGGCATTAGCATAGAGCTTTTTCATAGCATCACTATCTACTCTTGCATAGTATTTGCTTATCATATTCAACCATCTTGAATCTCCATATGGCATCCATGGCTAGTGCTAAAAGTTGAGAGCTACACTCATTTGGGACTTGGAGAGGAGAGAAACAAGGGAGAAGCATCAAAAGGCATCATGGAAGCATCTTAGGGAGGCTCTTCTCCTTTCTTTTATTTTGTTAAACTTCTTTCATGCTTTTTTGAAATCTCTCTTGATATGTTTGGAATGGTTTTTAGTTCTTTGTTTTGTTTTTATGGTTGAAACTAACTTATTAACATTGAACTTTGTTGTTGCCTTGTCCCCATTTCCATGACATCACAAACCATACCTGATATTATGAACGCAATATGTATTGTTTCAATATTTCAAAGTTATCCTAGAGAAAATAATGAATCAACAGTAAAAAAGATTTTCTGGTACTTACAAGGCACTACAAATCTTGGATTATGGTATCCTAGAGATAAAAACTTTGAATTATGTGCATACCAGATGCAAATTGGGCAGGAGATGTGGATGATAGAAAAAGCACCACCGATGGAGCATTCTTTCTTGGAAATAGACTAGTTTCTTGGTTGAGTAAGAAACAAAGTTGTACATCTTTATCAACAACAGAATCAGAATATGTTGCAGCAACAACTAACTGTACATAGGTACTATGGCTTAAGCAAATGTTGAAATACATAAAGGTAAAATGCAAGGAAACTATTACTATCTATTGTTATAACATTGCAACAATTGATATATCTAAGAGTCCAGTATTACATTCTAAAACGAAACATGTTTCTATCAAACTGAATTTTCTAAGGGAAAATGTTGAAGCAAAGGAAATAAAACTAGTTTATGTGAATACTAAAGAGCAGATTGTAGATATCTTTACTAAACCTCTGCCTAAGGAGACTTTTGAATAGCTTAGAGATCAGCTTGGGGTCATACCCCCACTAGTAGAGACTTAGGATGTTGATGATTGTCATCAACTGACAAATTAATAGAGAAATCTCTTTTTCCAACTTTGATGGGAAGCTACTTCTTAGAGGGAGTAGTTGGTACACTAAATTGATTGGTATACTAAATTGGTTTTGTTGTAACTTTGGCATTTGATGTCAAAGGGGGAGAGATTGGTATGGAAAAACTTTGAAAAACACAAGGAAAACACATGTTGCTCCCAGGGGGAGAGATTGTTGTTTGGGAGAGATTATTACTCTCTAATATCTGTATTTTGATTTCTGGTTATGATCTCTTTTTGGAGATTGTTGGTTTTTTGGTATTTGGCATTTCTATTTTGGCACTTTGATGGTTTTTCCATCTTGTGTTGCCATCAATGCCAAAGGGGGAGATTGTTGGTATTTTGGTATGCTTTTGTCATTGATGTCAACACCTACTAAACACTTATCAACTCTGGCACTTTGGAGAATCAACAACATTTACTGGCAAGCAAGTGACTCATGCACAGTCAGCGATATCTGATACATTGACAAGATATAATGATCACCGACACTTGGAATGATATGGAAAACACTTGGTTATGTCGAAGACATCATGTGGACACTTTGTTGTGGAGAATTGTTTATTGGTATATTCATATTTGCATATTTGTTGTTACCAGCAAATAGGTCCAGGGTTACACTGATAGGTTTATCTTTTCCAGATCAGCACAACACGCTATGGAGATGATTAATTATTATTGTAAATGCATTAAGCCGACATGCTCAATCGGTTATTGCATCAGATATTATGTTGTTTTAAAAATGTTTTTATTGTAATATCTTGTTAAGCCAACCTACTAAAATTGGTCTTAGGTTATGGTATAAATGTAAGATCTTATTTGTAAGATTAGTAGAGCAATGTGAAAAAGGATTGTGTGAAGGTATATGCGAGAATAAGAAAGGCTATACACACAGACATCATTTGAAGATTGAAGAAGGGTTTTTGTGAGGACAATCAAAACTACACCGGTACTGAATCTAGCATATGAAGATGCTATTTTGTGCAGTACATTCTTATTGGATTTAACCATCCAAATGTAGTCATTGTGACTCCCATTTTGTGATTGAGCAGTGAGCTCTAGGCTCTTGGCCTTTCTGCATGTGCAGACCCCATTTATGTACACTTACTATCTGCAATAGTATGATCTGATTGTGGGTAAGGTTTCCCACCGTGGTTTTTCCCCTTACAAGGTTTCCACGTACAAATATTGGTGTTATGTGTTGTGGATGAATTTGTCTTTATGTTTCATGTAGTAATCCTTACTGGTATAGCAATTAACTGTTAAAACTGTCTACCGACATGTTAAAATGGTTTACCAGTATTAAGCAGTAAGTTGGTTAAGTTATTTTTGGTTTGAATTTATTAGACAACTGATTCACCCCCCCCCCCTCTCAGTTGTCTCTGAGACCTAACAGCCCCTACCGGTACTCTCACCGATGACCAAAAGAGAGAGATGCAGGTGAATGGGCAAGTCATGGAAGCCCTAATTAGTAGTTTATCTGACATTGATTTTATTGATGTCCAAGATAAAGTAAATCCCAAAGAAGTATGGGATACTCTTTAAAATATCTATGGCAGTGATGAACATGTAAAACAAGCTAAGGAAGAAAGCCTTAGAGGCAAGTTTGAAGACATGTAGATGGTTGAAGGTGAGACCATTCAACAGTATGGAATAAGAATCAAGACTGTTGTCGGAGATATCAAGAGTGTAGGTGGTAAAATGGAGGATTCCACTATGGTAAGCAAAGTTCTGAGATCCTTATTACCGGTCTATGTAATAAGGGTTGCTGCTATTCAGGAGTTGAGATCAATAGAGAAGACTAAGGTATCCCTAGATTCCATCATTGCAAATTTGATAGCCTATGAGCTAAATAGTTTTGATGGCAGTGTTCAAAAGACTGAATCAACTTTAAAAGCTTCTGCTGTACCATCCAGAAAAGGAAAAGAAGAAAGCACCAGTGGTGAACCAAGACAGAGTAGAGGAACGGATGATGAAGAGATTCTGATGGAATTTGAAGGTCTTCTTGCTAGGAAACTTCCTAAAGGAACTGGTAAATACAAAGGTAAGCTCCCTTTGAAATTCTTTTCTTGTAACCGGATAGGACATATTGCTGTAAACTATCCTAATGGTGACAACAAGGACAAACCGGCAAGGTTCAAGAAATTCAAAGGAGGAAACTGGAGAAACTATTTTGTGGTAGTTGATGAAGGTGTCACAGATGAGGAATCAGAAGATGAAGAAAATGAAGATATTGTGTTTGTTGCTATCAAGGAAGATGTGTTAGACAAGAAGGCTCTTGTCTCCTACTTTGATAATTGAAATGAGTGGATTATTGACAGTGGTTGTTATCACCATATGACTGGTGATCGGAGCAAGTTTCTATCCTTGGAAGAGTATGATGGTGGTGTGGTTCACTTTGGTAATGATGCTTCATGTATGGTCAAAGGTAGAGGGTCCATCTCTTTGAATGGAAAGAGTAGTGCTGACAATGTGTATTGGGTTGATGGTCTCAGACACAACCTTCAGAGTGTTGCCCAACTGAATGGTAGTGGTCTCACTCTAGAATTCAAGAATGGAGTGTGTAGATTCAAAGGAAAGAATGGTGAATTGGTGGCCACCGACATGCAGACAAAAGGTAACCTATTTCAGCTGAATGCAAATATCAGTACACATCTTATGACCAAGTTCGATGATAGCTAGATATGGCATAAGAGACTCTGCCATGTAAACTTTGATAACATTGTGAAGGCTAGTAAGATCAAGGTAGTTAGAGGGTTGCCAGTGCCGAGCAAACTAGAAAATACCTTGTGCAGAGAGTGTCAATTGAGGAAAATTTCTTCCTCAACCTTTAAAGGTAAACCTTTCACTACTGACAATTTACTTGATCTTGTGCATACTAATTTGTGTGGTCCTATGAAAACTAGGAGTGTGCAGGGTGATAGGTACTTCATGACTCTCACTGATGACTGTTCAAGAATGATGTGGATCACATTCTTGAAAGATAAGTCTGAAGCTTTTGGAAAGTTCAAAGCTTTCAGAGCATTAGTGGAGAAGGAAAGCGGTAAAAGGATCAAGTGCCTTAAAACTGATCAAGGAGGGGAATTCACTTCTGGTGAATTCAACAAGTACTGTGAAGAACATGGCATCAAGAGGCAACTGTCTGCCCCCCGGACTCCAGAGCAAAATGGCCTAGCAGAGAGGAATAATCAGACTGTGGTTGAAGCAGCAAGAACAATGCTGATTCAAGGAAAGGTTGCTCACACCTTTTGGAGAGAAGCAGTGAGCACTACAATCTACATAATGAACTAGGTACTCATCAAGAAAGGTAAGGATAAAACTCCTTATGAGTATTGGACCAGTAAGGCATCTATGGTTAGCTACTTTAGAGTGTTTGGTAGCAAATGTTACATCAAGAGGAGTGAACACTAGAGCAAATTTGATGCAAAATGTGATGAGGGAATATTCCCAGGGTATTCCACCAAGAGCAAAGCTCTCAAGTGTTTCAATAATAGGACTTAGAGAATTATGAAAAGCATCAATGTGAGAGTTGATGAAACCTTTGAGAAAACTGAGGAAACCAACTTTGAGCAAGCAGTAAATGAACCAATTGTAACCTTCTGGGAACCAGTTGCCAGTCAATCAAGTACCAGTAACAGCGTTCCTACACCAGTAGATGTAGATGCTGATACTGATGGAGATGAGAATGAAGAAGGAAAGCAAGAGGAATCTGTTAAGACCATTCCTCAGTATGTCAAGCTGAATCATGATCCTAAGCAGAACATAGGAGATAAGGATGCAGGAATCCTTACAAGAAGAAAGGTCAGAGAAAACTCATGTATGATCTTTGAATTTGAGCCTAAAGCATTCAAAGAGGCACATAAAGATGAAGACCGGATCAAGGCAATGGAAGAGGAACTTGACCAGATAGAGAGAAATGGTCCATGGTCTTCGGTACCCAGACCAAAGCATAAAAATGTCATCGGTACAAAATGGGTTTTCAGAAATAAGTTGAATGAGGATGGCACAGTGATTAGAAACAAAGCCAAACTGGTGTGTAAAGGATATGCCCAAGAAGAAGGAGAATACTATGGAGAAACCTTTTCTCCTATAGCCAAATTGGAAGGAGTTCGTACGCTTCTTGCATATGCAGCTTTTAAAGGATTCAAAGTATATCAAATGGATGTAAAATCTGCATTCCTAAATGGTGTACTTGAAGAGGAGGTGTATATAGAGAAACCAGATAGGTTTTCCCTATCTAAAGATAGTGACATGGTGTGTAGGTTACATAAAGCCTTATATGGTCTAAAGTAGGCACCTAGAGCATGGTATGAATGCCTACACTCCCATCTTGTGAAGATTGGATTTGAGAGAACAAGAGAAGATAGCAATATCTACTTGAAATCTGAAGGAGATCAGATCCTGATCTGTGAGGTATTTGTTGATGACATTATCTTTGGTGGAGATGACAAGATGAGTCATGAGTTTGCAGATGAGATGAAGAAAGAGTTTGAGATGTCACTCATAGTGGAGATTAAGTTCTTCATTAGACTACAGTTTAAGCAGATGAAAGATGGAATCTTTATCACTCATTCCAAGTATGTCAAAGAGGTGTTGAAGACCTTTGGCATGGAAGATAGCAAACCAGTTGGTACACCAATGGTGACCGGTTGTAAACTATCCAAAGAGGATGACTCAGCATTGGTTAATGAGAAGGAATACCAATCAATGATTGGTAAGTTGCATTATGTAGTGCATAACAAACTAGATATTGGACATGTAGTTGGCATTACTGCAAGGTTCCAGAAAAGTCTAAGAGAATCCCACTTGGTTGCAGTCAAGCAGATTCTTAGGTATCTAAAGGGAACTATTGATTATGGATTGTGGTATCCATATAGCAAGGATTTCAACTTGAAAGTATTCACAGATGTTGATTGGATGGGTAATGTGGATGACCAGAAGAGCACAACCGGTGGTGCATTCTTTCTCGGTGGTAGACTAGTCTCATGGATGAGTAAGAAGCAGAGTTGTATCTCTTAGTCTATAATGGAAGTAGAGTATGTTGCAACTTTTATGAACTGCATTTAGACAATTTGGATGAAGCATGTATTAAATGGCTTCAAAGTTCCTGTATCTGAATCGGTAAGTATATTTTGTGACAATACTAATGCAATTAATATCTCCAAGAATTTGGTTTTACATTCTAGAACCAAGCACTTTGAGCTTAAATATCATTTCTTGAGGGAAAAGGTTCAGAACAAAGAGATTGCACTAGAACATGTTTCCAGTAAGGAGCAGTTAGCAGAGATATTCACCAAGCCTCTCCCAAAGGCTACATTTATGTACTTAAGAGGTGAATTAGAGGTGCTGCCCCTTTAGGAGGCGAACTAAAGGTATATGCTCCACATCAGTCAGGTATTGCATAGTCAAATTTTTTTTCAGGATTGATGTGTTGAAGGATGCTACTCCTCAGGGGGAGCAACATAATGGAACAGGGAAGCTTGTGCCTCCACTTTGGCATTGTTGTCAAAGGGGGAGAAGAAGTGAAGTGGAGAAGATATCTGCAAAAATTGGGGCAGAAGATGTGAAGCGAAAAGATATCTAAGTTGTATATTGCCATCAATGCCAAAGGGGGAGATTGTTGGCATTATGTGAACCGGTATGAGGACATGATGACATTGTATGTTGTCATTGATGTCAATAAGCTAAAGAAGAGAGAACCAATATATTACCAAGAATCGGTATATATGAGAACCGGTATAACATTGTGAAGCGGTGTGTTTGTTCAAGGTGAACTGGCATGTGGATATGGGAATTGGTACATGGAAGCTTTGTATGACTACTGGTTGGTGGTCTCAACTTTAGGGTTTCCGGTTGAAGTGCTTCAAGCCTGTGTGACTCAACCAGTGACTTTGTGTGATGAGTTAGCATTGTAATGATGAATAGATCATGTTGCCACATAAGCTTTGTGCACGTGAAGGATCTTGCATGAAGGAGATTGTTCCTTTCTACCTCGGGAATGTGTGAAGTCTGTAAACGGTGAAAACATGTGATGGGTTATGAGCCACCATGAAAGCGGTGGAAAACAAATGATGGAGAACGTCTTGAGATCAGTTCAAGACTGTTGCATTTAATGCAATGTGTTCAATGGTCAAGATTGAACCATTTGAATTGCTTAACCTAATAGGTTTAGGGTTTATGCTACTGACCTATCTATTTCCTATAAGGTCATTATTGGGTTTCTCTATGAGGTTGTTGGCAAAAGTTGTGTGTGTGTATCCAAGTGAAGAGATATGTGATTCTTGCTAGACTAGAGGAGAGAAGTGATATCTGCAGAGTGTAAGTGCAAAAGGTGAAGAGGAGCTAAAGCGGATCTGCATTGGCATTGAGTGCTATTATCAGATCATTGTAATACCTATTGATCTCTAACCACTTCAATAGTTGGGAAATCCCTTAATAGGGTAGCTTTAACCAGCTTACTATAAATCCTTTGACAGGGTGACTCAAAACCATTGAGTTCTTGAAATCCTCTAACAAGGTAACCTTTAACAGGGTTTAACCCTTAACCAGGTATTCTAGCCATCCCTTAACCAGGTGATCCCTAACAGGATCAGTTCCTAACAGAACCTATTGTATCAGTCTTTAACCGGACAAGGCTCCTAAAAAAGTGGACTTCTAAAGAGTTCAAAAATAACTTGTGGGTATTCATCCCCACCGTGATTTTTTTGAGTTGGGTTTCCACGTGAAAAATCTGTGTGTCATGTGTGGTGTTATTCATGTGATGGTTTAAGTGATTTGTGTCTGAAGGTAAATCATGTTGATCTAGCTATTTATATTTTTTATGATAGATTACCTGTTCATGCACTAGGGTGAAATGGAAATGAAGTATTAGATTGTATGAAAAGATTAGATTGTATGAAAAGATAAGTGTCAACTGGTTTATGCTTGTCTCAGTTATTCTGGGTTTTGCCAGTTGTACTCTGTTTAAGACCGGTGTTACTATTTGTCTACCAAAGCATAGTGTCTACTAACAAACTGGTTTTAGGAATGTGTTTTTGTCTATACTGATTCAACCCCCCCTCTTAGTACCGGTTTGGTACTATCCGTTCATCATTGAGTTATCATAAAATATATAGTTTAACATAGTGAATCACTTACAAGACACTTAAGAATGAAAGCATTGATCTTTAGAAAAGAAGTGAATAGTATTCTAAGATGCTATGAGATAGATCAAGGATTCTCTTTAGAAAGACAAGCTTAATAATTTTTAGACTGAAACCAAGGGAACCTGATCTCAACACTTTTATGCAATAAAGACACAAATTTGCAGTATAAGACTTATCTTATTTCACCCTCCCCAGCGGAGTCACCAATTTTGTTGTGGTGACTCGGATAGGAAAACTCACTTACAATCTGATTCAACAATTTATACCAGAGATCTTTAGGTTACTCCCTATTGGAGTCGCCAATTTTGTTGTTCTCCATTTTGAAAACTTTTGTTTCTTCTCTTTAAAAGTGAAAATTACTACCTCTGTGTTGCAATGGAAGAGAACAACAAAATTTTGAAATAAAGAAAACAATATGAGGTTCCAGAATTAGGAAACCTCCTACACTTTAAGCTTATAAAATCTTGGGTAGGTGAACCCTCTTAAAGACCATTTTCTCACAAAAATAGTAAATGGTTTGCAGAAAACCAGTGTAAATTCCTACAAACTTTCCTTACTGACTAGTACAACTAACCTAAATGTAAAATTGATTTGACTTTTTTTTTTAAAAGGATCACAAAATGCAACAAAAACCAATTGATAAACCAGTGCCTTATTTAGGCAACAAAGTCATCTTCAATAGACTGCAAACTGACAAGAGAAACTAGTACACAAATCACAAGTTCCTGATCTATCAACTCTGAATATGCCTGACATACACAAAGTCCTAATCTGCAACAAATTTCATCATCAAATCCACATGAGAAATATTGATATCAATGACTTTGTTCAAAGTATATTTATGTTTTTCTCCTTAAGAAAAAGACTCAAAACAACTTCATTAGATGCCTAGCAAATCATTCAAATAAGCAATCCTTGATTAGTTAAATGGAATGAACACCAGTACAATGGCATAGAGACAATACAAATTTGAATTTAAATTCTCTGGACTATATATTTCATTCCTCTGTCCGAAGGTTACAAGTACTTCATAGTTGACTCAGAAATTGCTAAGACAAAGGCCTATATTAATTTTGCCACAGTTTAGCTACCAAAATTTGTGTCCTTTTTCTAGGTAGCCTTGGTATCCTTTTATAGAAATCAGGATGCAACAAGCTTCAGACTACCTAGAAGAAAAATCTTACTCTAATAGTCATTTATTGCAAAAGTTATATTTCTGTGTCATTGCAGTTGAGGGAGAAATCTAACATTCTTTCTGGTATGCATGCTCCATTAATTCAGTGGGCATTCATTTGGAAAATGGCCGAAAGGGTAGGCCTCTATTACCCAAAATTGGTTACAACAACCAAAAGCTTCATAATGCTAGTGTATTATCTTGAGCCAGAGCTTTGATGGTTCTACCTAAGAAAACACAAAGTCGTGCACCATTATGTCCTCTACAGATCTCCCTGGATACCTCTCACCAACCCTTTTTCATCTTGAAGCAATGTCTAATGTAACTTGCACACCTCTGTTGCTATTTCTTTTGAATATTTTAAATTTTTGGCACCAACGAATTAGGAGGTCTTCTTTCTAAGCACCTCTCCTTTAGTTGCCATGTCGTAGCCTTTAAAGTTTGGACATGTTTCCTTTGTGGTATAGCGACAACCATCCAATCATGGGAAAGTAATACACCCTTTAAATTTCCTGAGTAATCCGCTTAGAAATGGGCCCCACCACTTGGTCTTTAGTTGTTAAAAACTTAACCGCTACCCCTAGTTTTCCGCTATAACCGCTTACCTTAACTACTGGCATTAACCACTATCACACTTGGCTTGCATAAAATCATCACCTTCTGTCTGAGAAATAACTTTTGAGATCCCAAGGTCATTGCCCCAAAAATACTTGCCGTGGGCTACACTTGATTGTAGAAGCAGATTCCTCAGATCGAGATCTTTCCAACGATATATGTCAAATCCATATTTGGGCAAAAACTCAACCCTCAACCATCAATCCCTCTACAGGTTGATCATTTAAGCTTTTGCCTTTTCACCATAGTCTGAAACTATATTTTATCCTAACTTTCCCACATAGGTTTCGGCCACATGTCACCTCCTGGTTTGTGTAGAGCCCCACCCCGATCAAGCTCTGGTTAACTTAGTTGACCATGGTTTATCATATTAATAAATGCTATAATTCAATAGGATGGGATATGATAGATAGATAGATTAGTGGGAAAAATAATTGAACCAGGTTATGGAATCATTTTACCTTGCGGTGCACATTTTTATGTGTTATGGATTTAGATCCTATATGATCCACTGATTTGATAATCTTGATATGACGTATGTCAGCTATTTCAGAATTTGCAGTACTTCATTTTGATGCTTGAAATTACGGATGCATGCTCTATAAATGATTTAATTCCATGTTTATGATGATGATGTCACGTGGATGTTATTAGATAATTGGATACTTGATTTTAATAATTGAAATTTTATGCGATGTCTAAATTGTATTCCTTTTGATAATATTATATGTGATTTTTGGAATTATTAATGTGCACGTGAGATGTGTACGAAAATTATTCCATGTGATCATGAAAATTATTCAAAGAATCAAGCCTAGGTCTGTGTGTGATTGTGAAGCTAGGGGTTGTCTATTTGGAGAGACAACCCCTCATTTGTAAATGTTATGCTTGGATGTCTGTTTAATTTGGAAATTGTTTAATTTATAAATTCCAAAAAAAAGGGGACATTTTCCATGTGTGATTTAGTGATGTGTAATTCTTTTTGTAGTGTCACTTGACACATGTGTTGTAGGATGAGTTGGCATTATCATGTCTCTTTTGAGGAAATTTACTTTACCAATGCGTATATTTTCAATTATCCTAAAATGGTCCCAAGTAAACTTTGGATAGGGAGCCATTAGAAAGGTCAACTTAGAGTTGACCCGTAGGTAAACTTTGGGTGGACTTCTAGGGGGTTAAACCAACTCTTGGGGTAAAGTTAAGGGCATTTTAGTAGGACATATGATGTACCTATGGATGAAGGTCAAATTTAGCCATGTGTCCACTCCCTAGGGCCTGTTTAGCCTCCCCAAAAATTGAGTTTCCCAAGTTGGCCGAATTTCATCTTTAGAAGAGCCTTCCTAGGTTAGATAACCCTCCTCATGAGTCGCATTTCTCTTCCCCATTCCTTTTACCCTTTTTGAGGTATCTTGGCTAGAGGGTCTGTAAGGTATTGGGAAGACCAACCAATGAACATCCTTCACCCTTCCCAAGTGGGTTGGAAAGAGTGAGGAATGTCTTCATAGAGAATAGTTTGGGAGGGAGATTTTTGATCACCCATTCTCCATTTTTGGATATTTTTGAGTAATTTTTGGAAGTTTTTGGTAGAGGATTTTGGCTAGGTCTTGAAGGAGGAAGATAGGGGATTTGGGCAGCTCATCTCCAAATGATTCATCACCCTTTTGTTGGCAAATTTGAGGTTGGTTATTTTATAATTCTTGTATGTTTTTGTGTTGTTGAAAGTTTTTGTTATAAGATGATTTCAATGTGGTTACTTTGTGTGTGGCAGGATTCTTGAAGTTCTTCCCTATGAGTTTCCTTCTTTTTGTTATTGTGTTTCCTTCAGTTTTATTTTTGGGAGTTTTCAAGGCCAAAGTCACCCTTGGGAGGGTAGAGTGACCTTGGGGTGAAGGGTTGTTTGACAGCCTATGAGTGAGAGGTTCTCTTTGGAAGAGAGTGAATCACAAGGGATTTTGGTGACCCTTTCTGCATAGTGATTTGTTTATGCAATGGGGGTCATAAGGGGAGTTTTGTTGGCTTGTATGCCTTGGGGGACATAAGGGATTATAGGGACAAGTTTGGAACTTGTGGATGTGTTTATTTGCAGCCTTGTTATGACATTATATTCTCTATAATTGTAGAATTCTCCTCAAGGTACATAGTCCACCTTCACCCCACTTGAAAAGTCACATATGTGATGTTGTTTAGCCTTGGGTTTGGAGTGTGAAAGTTGTGAATTTTTCTTGCTTTTATGTGTTTGAATGTTTGTTTCCCATCTAGCCTTGGTTCTCCTAGCTCGAAGGTGGCTTCTTGTAAGCCTAGGTTGGGAGGTGAGCCTCCATGGTCACAACCTACAAGTTTTTAATGCAGGATTGCTTGGGAGAAGATTGGAAAGGAAGCTTGGAATTATCCTATTTCTTATTATATTTAGTTGCAAAAAGAGCATGTATTTGGCAAGCCCTCATTTAGTAGAAATGAGAGGCTTGATTTTGTTATTTACCTATTTGCATAAAAGAAATCATGATGTAAAAAAAATATATTTATCTTGACTAGTTTATTCAAAGAAATAAAGAGAAGAGAAAGGCTTTCGGGATTATTTCCTTGTATTTATTTATTGCAAAAAATAAAATGGAAAGAAATCTACTTATGTTTATTAGGTAATGAATAATATGCATGTTGGAGATGGAAAGTAAAATAGTTGTATATTTAAGTAGTTTCATGTTTATGTTAATCTGCAAAAAGATGTGTTAAAAATGAAGAAAGAGAAAATACTTTCAAAATGCTAGATTTGAATCTTCTATTGGTTTGGTCCTTGGTGTTGTTGATTTAATAGATTTTAAAGAAAAGTTAGTTGTAGCTGTGAATAAAATTATTACTGCTATATTTCCTAATCTAAAAATGTAGGTAGAAGTAGAAAATATTGTAAATCTAGATATTGTTATTTTAAATTAAGCAGGATACTATATGTTACTAAAAGAAAACAAGATTTATTCTATTCTGTTTATTTATCATACCTGTTCTAAGTTAGTGTAAGAGAAACTAATAGTGCAGATTTAAATATTTAATTATACGTGTACATTTTATATTCTAAATACCCATTATGTGGCATCAATCTAATCTGTTGTTAAAGGGTAAATCTAACAAGATATATGTTGCATCTAATTTGAAAAAAAAAAAGAGTTCATATGTATTTAAATCAAGATTTTACATGCATTAATATTTTGACTAAAATGATAGCATCATTTAAAACTGTACAGAAATATTTATAGCATTTAGTATTCTGATTTAAAAGAATAGATTAGTCAACCTATGCAAATACATTGCACCATTTTATACTTTGGTTTAACAGATCAGATTATTTAAATCTGAATATAAATATAATGTGCATACGAATATATATATATATATATATATATATATATATATATATATATATATATATATGTAAATGTTTATAAGATATACATATATTTGGAATTTATTCCCTAAACTTTACTTATGCCTTTCTACTGTATATATATATATATATATTTTATAAACTGCCCTTTAAAAAAACAAAATAATAAAAAAAAAATTGCAAGTAAATTTTTGGTTTGGCACGGTGGTTTGGGTTGGGAAGCCCTGCGGGCTGCGAACACACAGTGGTTCGCGGGCCACTATGTGGGCTGCGACCCACATAGGTGGCCGCACCCCCTATGTGGGCTGCGACCCCCATAGTGGGCCATGACTCACACAACGACCAAGGCTGTTGTGAGGGCCACAACCCACCTAGCGGGGTGACCTGTTGGTGGCATCGCGATCACCAAACCCCTGGCCGCCCCTTCCTCCTTTTAACCCCGTGAGCTTTGGGGTAACTTTGCGTTGCCGCCTCCTTCGCCATGCCGTGACCTGCTCTGCCATGGCGTGAACCCCTTTGTGTGCCTCCTCACTGGCTTTTCTCATACTTGCAACATCAAAAAATTCATCCACCATGAAAATATTTCATGGTGGAACCCTAATCCGACCTAGGGTTAGGGGAGAGGTAATATAAAAAAATTAAAGAAAAAAAAAACCCAGAGAAAATAGAATAGGTTCTCTTTTTTAAAAAGAAAGGGGAAACCCTAAATAGGGTTATACCCACAGGTTCTTTTAATAAGATAATAAAATAATAAGGGAGGGGCTTGAAATTTTAAATAAAATGGGAGGGAAAAGATTTCTTTTAAAATGTAAAATGGGAATTGTCCCATTTAATTTAAGATATTGTTTTATCTAGTTGACTTTTTATTGAGATCATAATTAAAATTGGGAATTGATCATTTATAGAGAAATAATATACTATTTTAAGTAAATTTATTAAAGAGGTTTATTGATGGGAATTTTATAAAGTTTCATGATTAAATTTAAACAAAGAGGTAATGCAAATGTTGAATATTAAATAATTAATATTTAATGTTTGGAGGGGCAATACATAAAAACTTGATTTAAGTTATATAAATACTTTTCAGAGATTTTAATGGTATTTATTGTTGACATTTTTTATGATTATGTTGTGATTGTCATTGATGGACACACACTTGCTATGAGATCACTTTTTGAATGTATGAATTATGCTCAACCGGTATTATATTGTAGTCTTTGGACTATCAGTGTTTTGCAGAAAGTGCTTACCGATCTCAAGTGGCATGAAGACCTCAAGCGGTTTGAGGATCTCAAGTGGAACAGAGCAAAGGAACTAGAAGCGCAGTTATCATTTTCCTAGTCTTTATTTTTGTCAAACCGGTAATCTATTTAATAGTTAAACTGGTATTACTTTGAGTTATCAACCGGTAATCGGTAAAGTTGTATAAACTGGTAATACTCTATGATGAGTTACCAACCGGTATATTTTTGTGATGAGTTACCATCCACCGACACTTTGACGGTGATTTTGTGTCATGTTACCAAATGTGTCTAGATACACTGAACCTAGGAACTTGCAATGTAATCCTATTGGACCGACATAAAATCAAATTCCTTTTAAGGACATCATGTCTAGGGTTTTAGTGTGAGTAGCTGTTAGGGTTTTTGGTGGTTGATGAGTTCTTGTATGTGCGATCTTAATAGAGAAGATCAAGTCTGTGCACTGTAACAGGGTGTGGATTTACTGAAGACTGAAGTAATGCTGAAATGAATTAGCAATGAGCTACCATGGATCTAATCAAGCAGACTGTGTCATTTGCTAGATCATTCACTTGTTGATTACTGACACCTTTGAAAAGTTAGAAACCCTTAACTGAGTAGGCCCAGAAAAGCCTTTGTAAATTCTCTAACAAGGTGATTCACATCTATGGATCTAAAATCCTCTCACAATGTAGTCTTTAATCAGACTTATGTCCTAACAAAGATTGAGATTCCTAATAGGATCTATTCTAGTAAAGAACATTGTATGACCTTAACCGGTCTGGTTACTATTATATAGATAGTTACTTGTGAGTTTCATCTCACTGTGGTTTTTCCCATTTGGGTTTCCACGTTAAAATCTCTTGTGTTATGGTGATTGTGCTTTTGTGGGTGAATGCCTTACTTGCTGTTTGGTTTGCATTTGTGTTAATCAGTATGTTAGTTAAATTGTTATACTAGTTTACTGCTAGACTGATAAAGTGTTTGAGTTTAGTATTTTTTGGTATACTAATTCACCCCCCGTCTTAGTATTCATCAATTGGTATCAGTACCAACCTTTCTATAAGTCTAACCACTTGGAAAGAGATATGGGGGAATACACTGTGAGGGAACTTACTCACCAACTCACTCAGATTGAGCAAGCCTATGATGAACTTAAAGTCAAATATAAGGCCTCTCAGGCAAAAAGAAGAGAGCATGCTGAAAAACTGATGGAGCTAACTTAAAACAGTTCTTCTGATGAAGCAGCCATGGAAGCCTTGGTTCAAGAAGTTGAAAAACTGAATGAGTCCAATGCCAACCTAAGAAGGGAAATTGAAGGACTAACTATCAGAATGTGTCAAGAGCTTGAGAACTAGAGGAAAGCTAAAGATCTGGTAAAAGACAAAGATCATGAGATCTCCAAGCTGAAGCAAGAGATTAGTGCACTTACCACTCATCTTCATGAAAATAAAATGGAAAAGGAAGAAATGCAAGGTGAACTACACATGGCTATTTCTGAGAATGCAACCTTAAAGGAATCCAATGCTGCTATTACCAAAGAACTGACTGAGTCAAAGGAAATACTTGCCAAATTCAATAAGATCAATGTCAAGCTAGAGCAGAAGCTTGAATCAACTAAACCGGTAAAGAATACCAATGGAATTGGTTTCTCTGATTATGAGGAAGGTGAGACCTCTGGAACAAAAGATGGAGCATCAAAGAAACAACCGACACCAAAGGATAAAGGTAAACAAAAGTTCAAACCTATTTTCTTTAATTTTCTCAAGGAAGGACACACTACTAATGTAAGTAGAAGTAAGGCTTACAATAATTTTCCTTATTTTCTAAATGATAAGCCTAGACCCAATAGATTCAATGGTAATTTTTATGCATGCAACAAGTTGAGCATAGAGCATTTGAATGCAGGTCTATCATGCACACCACTGAAAGATATCCTCAAAGGAGTCAAGGAGTTTTTTCTGAACCCTCTGGGAACTAGAACCCAAACCAGTTTAATACCTATAATCGTTAGTCAGGAAGCATTGGCTATCAAGCGGCAACCAGATGGAGAGCAACCTATTTGATCTATCATGGTAGTGGTCACACTACTGCAACATGCAGAAGGAAGAATGGAAACATGAATAATGGACCTTGGAGATCACTTGGATTGATTTGCTATCATTGCATCAAATTGGGTCATACAACAAGATTCTATAGAATGAGAAATAATATATTGGATGATATACCAGTCACTCTGGAAGGAAAGATAAATGTTGAAATTGTTCAAGTGGAAATGAAGAAAACCTGGAAGAAGAAGCCAAAAGAAGTGATTCAAGAAGAACCAGCAAACTAAGCATCAGGAAAGCTTAGGGGGAGCAAACGGTGAAATGTTTCGAACCCTCGATTTACACCGGTAAAAGACTTAACTGGTATGTGATACCTGTCAATTGGCAGAAGACCGGAAATGGTAAAAGGCAAATTAGGGTTTACGCCCTAATAATCGAGCATTTATTATGGTAGGTGAAGAACTTGTTTAAAAGGGTTTTTCAAGTCATTTTTCACTTATCAGTTCTCGAGCGAAGAAGTTTTAAAGCACTGAGCAATGAAAAGCGATTTGGATTGCGATTCAAAGAATTTTCAAAACCTTGAAGAAGAATCTGAAGCTAATATCAATTGATCAAGTGTAGAACACAAAGTGGTATTTCAACAGCCGAAGGAGTGTGTGGTGAAGTGTAATTTGCAAGCCCTAAATTTCTAATTACAAAGGTATTTCTCAAATTTCTCTGTTTATCATGGCTTTCACATCACACTCTAGCTCTAGTGCACCCATTGATTTAGTAGACTTCATTCAACAGATGGCAAAATACAATGCCCTATCTCAAATACCCACTGGTGTTATAGTGGAGGAAGGCATTTCTAATTACATTGACTATAAAATTGAAGACTGAGGATCTCTTGTAATCCATTCCCAATTGAGTTTGTTCTGCGGGAAGGACAAGAAGGTTAAACTAGAATTTAGCATCCTGGAAAAGAAGAAGCTTCACAGTGCAGTCTATTTCTAATGCAGAGCATCATGATTATCCAATCAAGAACCTCAAATCATTCATGAAGTTTAATCGTCAACACAAATCTTCCAACATGTTAGAGGCATTGTCATATATTTCCCAACAAAATCATCAATCAAATAATCATTATCAAATCTTCAATCCATAATGATTTTAGATCCATATATCATGCATTAAACCTGAATCATTTAAACCCTTCATCTATTCATTTCTTGCAAATGAAAACCAAGAATTTGTCCAAACTATGAAATTGACTCTATTCTGGTCATGAAATTACAGTCATGAACAGTAATTAATAACTCTTAAAATATTAATCACCTAAACAATCTCTCTAGTCAGATTCTAGAAATGCTAGTTATAAAACGTTCCTCCAAATTATAGAAAGATCCAATGGTGAAATAAAAAGTTATGATCATTTTCCCAAAAATGGGTAACCCTTGGCAGGGTTTTGACAATCATTGAAAAAACAAACATATCTTGCCAAATACTCTACAAAAATGCACAAGAAAGGATTCATCTAAAATATATTTTATCAATCTATCATTAAATAACATCTACATATAAAAATTACACCAAATGTGATCTTCCATCGATCTATGACAGACACAAATTCCTTAAAACCTCATGACAGTTTGAGGGTTTGATGGATAATCTTTGTCAAATCCCCTCCAAACTGATCTACCTTCTTGATTCCGACCAAACATGGTTTTATAAACTGGTGCAGAGGCACTAGTTTATGTGAATACTAAAGAGAAGATTGCAAATATCTTTACAAATCCTTTTCCTAGGGAAACCTTTAAATATCTCAGAGAGCAACTTGGGGTAATACCCTCATCAGTAGAGACTTAGATAATTGAAGATTGGCATCAAATCAACATAAACTAATAGAGAAATATTTTTCCAACCTTGGTGGAGGAGAGCTACTTCTTAGGGAGAGTAGTTGGTTGTATATTATGGTATTTTTTTTAATTGCTTTGGCATTTGATGTCAAAGGGGGAGAGAGATCTATGGAAAAACATTATTCTTTTGGGGACATTATTCATTGAGGGAGAGATATATACTCTTTGTAATTTGATTTTGATTTCTGGTATTGATCTATTCTGGAGATTGTTGGTTTTTGGTTTTTGGCATTTTGCTTTGACACTTAGATGTTTTTCCATCTAGTCTTGCCATCAATGCCAAAGGGGGAGATTGTTGGTATTATGGATGTGTTGCATTAGTTTTGTCATTGATGTCAATACTTATCCTTCTGGAGATCTGCATTGTTGATTTAACATTATGGTTATATTGGTTTACTATTGAACTGGCACATTGTATTGATAGACAAGGTCACTGACTTATGCACAGTCACCAATATATGCTCACTAGAAGTTTATATGGTTCACTGACATAGTTGATGACTTGTTATCATCTGGAGATCACTTGATTATGTCGAAGATATGGTTTGGATACTTGATTTTTGTGTTTTGGTTATTGGTCTAATCAGGTTGACATATTTGTTGTTACCGACAGATTGGTCTAGGTTCTGGACCGATATACATTATCTATTCTAGATCAACATGACACATTATGGAGATGATTTATTGATTGAATATTGTTGTAAATATATTGAGCCAAAATGATGCATCACATCAAGACTTATTTGTAATTTATTTAATTGTAATATTCTTAGTGAGTTGACCTACACATTTGGTCTTAGGTTTTGTATATATGTAAGATCTCATTTGTGAGATGATAGATAGGATATGGTTATGGTATGGTATTGTAACATGGTATGTGCGAATATTAAAGATCATCTAAGAAGACCATAGAGAAGGTTCAAGGAAGGTTTGAAGGTGTTTATCAAAGCTTAATCAGTACTGAATCCAACATTGGAGATGCTATTTTAAGTAGTACATCATTCTAGGATTTAACTATCCTACTGTAGTCATTGCAACTCCCATTTGAGAAGTGTTCTCTAGCCAGTTAGCCTTTCTGCATGTGCAGACCCCATTTGTATACACATACTATCTACAGTAGTATCATCTAATTGTGGGTAAGGTTTCCCACTATGGTTTTTCCCCTTACAAGGTTTCCACGTCAAAATCTGTTTCTCTTTCCGTTTCATGCATTAAGTTTCACCGGTATTGATATTAACTACTAATCTATTAACCAGTAATAAGTTTGGTTTACCGGTATTAAGTATGAATTTTGATTAAGTTATAATTGGGTTGAAATTAATTGACAACTGATTCACCCCCCGTCTAAGTTGCCCTTTGAGTTTCTAATAGCTACAACCTTCTCAAGATAAATGGGCAACAATCCAATAGAGTGAACTGCCAGAGATAACATCTATCATGCCTGATTACAGTCCTGGTTAAGCTCAATACCAGAGGGCTAAATCCTCTTCCTTAATCCTAATTCGATCACCAATGATCAACCAAATCCTCTGCTTGAATAATATTACAATATTCACACATTACAATCCTTGACCATGACCTTTCCAATAACTATGATAATTTACAAAGAGTTTCTACCTCTTATTTATACAAAGCCTAAGGCCTAAACCAATTAGGTCAGCCACCTAAAATATATTACAATAAGATCAATACATAATTCCATTTTCAATGTTATTCCATGTCGGCTCAAGAAAAAAACAACATTAACCAATCCATAAAACATTCTGGTAATGTGTAGAGAACACGTTATCATGATATCGATCCATAACCTAGATAGGTACTAGACTAATTCTAGGTCCACCATGCCAAATAAATGCCTTCAAATAGTTGAAGCATGATCAAAGAACTTCTTCAGCATCTTGAAATCCATCTAGAGGCTGCACCGATACCACTTATGCATCCTGTCAAGATTCCTCAGTGAAAGCTCTACCAGTAAAGCCTTGAACCAATGTCGGTAAGGATTTACCAGAGTGTATGATAGAATCCGATTACCAAGTCCATACCAAATAACCAATACATGCTCCAGGAGCACATACCACATGAAATCAAACATATCCCATAGATCCAAACATACCGAAAGTGTCCAACAGATAGTCTCATCTGTTGGTAACACTAGATCTGTTGTCGGTAGCCAAAACCTATCTACCGGTGCTGGTAACCAACCATATCAACTAGTGTTGACATCAATGACAAAACATAAATGCAACACATAATCAATTCATCCATAATGCTAACACATAAACCTTATGAATTATGGTTTGGTAATACAGCTACAGTTAATTATTTCAGAATCTTTGGTAGTAAATTGATAGGAAGACTCTAACAAAAGAGTTGCAATTTGGTTTGTATGTTAGAAAAAGGTGTTATTGTGGGCTTCCTTTTTTTTTTATGCCCTTAGCTCCTCTTAAATAAATTCCAACACCTAAACTCCTTTGGAGAGCTCTCTACCAACTAGATTGCTCTAGTTACTCAAGGTCAAGGCTAGAACTCACTAGAGTAAGTTAAACCACAACCATGCCTAATTCAATGCTCTTCACTTACAAGGGATTAGGAGGGCTCTGAGATGGTTTCACAACTCCCTCCATGTGGTTTTTAAGTTTAATTCCTTTCATTTCTCTATCACTTTCTTGGTTCCTATATTTTAGGCCTTGTAGCCCTATGAGCCCCTTTTAACCCTCTTGTCATGGTTTTAGTTCTTTTGTTCTAAAAAATTCCAAATGACCCTCTAAAATATTTGATGATTAAAATACCCATTTGGACACTCTACAAGATTTAGGAGGTTAGATGGTCTGATACATCCATACAAGTATGACCCCCAAAATAGCTCTTTCTAAGAGTTCAAGGTTTATATGCTTTCAACAATGGGTTTGATTGATCTCCACCCTCTGTCAGACCTCCATACTCGCACTGAAGCACTATCCAGTATCCTATTACAATTAAAATCACTTGGCACTATTGGATTTGGTCACCCCTGCAAGCAATAATGAAATTAATAGTCATGTCCCCTAGCCGGGCTATGACAGAGCTTGCCCAGGACATGATAGTAACTTTCTCCAATGCAACTTCTAGGACAAAAAAATGAGTATTTACACTATACATAGACTCCACTACTTTAATCCCAAGGGCCATAGAGAAAACACAATGGAAATTCAAGTTGGAGCCATTTCTAGGGTCTTAAACCCTTTACTCGGGCCGAAAGTAGTGAAATCAAGAAAGATTTCAGATACACCAGCTAAACCTACACAATGAAGGAGAAAAAATACTTTTGAAGCACCACAAAAATGAATACTAGACCACCATGAAAGAAAAATACCGAAATTAATCCATCTAGTACGGACTGCTATAAGTAATTTAACAAGTTTTTGTGAGAATCAGGAAATTGCTTCAAGGTGCTTATTAATAAATTCAATGTTTGATCTTCCAACCCACTTAAAATGATTTTAAAGGCCTTATATATGCATAATAAATCATAACCAACCACCCATCAGACTCCTAACCATCGATTTGAGAGTTTTTCAAAAATTGCTCATATTGTTGTAAAATGTTGTCAAGCAAACATGACAACTTTTTCTCCACAATGCATTTTTTTAACTTCTGCAAATCTACACACTCTTAACCCCCTAGGATGGTTTCCTAACATCAAAAAAACATTTCCAAAATCTTTACAAGGCCTTACAAGGAGTTTTACCCATTCTTTCTATATGATGCCATTTTAGGCTTACAAAGGCACATTGGCCAAAACTGGGAAAATAAGTTAACACTAGAGACAATCAAACTACAAATTGTTGGAATTCTACACTCTAGTGAGAAATTATGATGTTGTCGTTGATGGAAACCTACCAACAACCTACAGGCAACCTTGTGGCATTCATTTGGTAAATCATCGGCGGACACTGACACTGGAAGACACTTCACCGATAGCGACAAGAATGTATATAGGCACCCTAGCCGATAGGAACAAACTTTTGTTTATTGTATTTAATTGTAAATATATTTTTGTAAAGCCGACATGGCATATTGTAATAGACTCATATATGTATGAGATCTTGTAAATCATTTTATAATGATGGATACATGATAGTAGAAGTGATGCGCAAATATGAAGGCAGATTTTGTATAAGGTTTATGGTTATAGTATGAGCTTAAATTGGTATTGAACCTGGCATAGTAGATGCTGAATTCTAGTAGTACATTATATTGGATTTTCATAATCCATTTGTAGGTCAGTGAGACTTCCATTTTGTAGATTGAGCAGTGAGCTCTAGGTAGTTGGCCTTCCTGCATGTGTAGGTCCCTCATTGTAAGTAATATTTATTCATTGGCCAGTGAGTGAGTATTGTGGGTCACAAATCCCACCAATGTTTTTCCCACACTGGGTTTCGTCATTAAAAATCTTGTGTTATGCTGTGCTTTCTATGTTGACTTTATTGTTCCTATTTACTGCATTAATTCTTATTTACTGGTACACTATTTTGGAATGCAAAATACTTAATAAGGTTAAATACTCTATTAACCGATTAGATACTGATTCACCCCCCCCCCCCCCCTCTCAGTATCTTTGGGACTATCATTAATCCTAACAATTGGTATCAGAGCCTGGTCCTCTATTTTAAAAAGTCTAATATCTTGAGGAAGATTCTGACACTAGTACAGATGGAGAACTTAAGAAAGCAATTAGAAGGAGCTCTTGTGGACTATGATGCAGAGAAGTTGAAAAATATCAAACTTGAAGATGATCTAAGGACTTTAGGAGAATCACTATTGCTATAAATAAAATAAAATAACTTCATGAGAAGATGCAGAGTGACGATGATGAAAAGGAAACCTTAATGATCTTGTAAACAAGATGAGGCAAGAAAATATGACTTTGAGGAATGAAATGCAAGACATGACTATGAGAATTTGTAATGACATTGAAGACAAAAAGAATAATGAAGATGACTTGAATAGGAGACTCAATGATGCTGGAAATGAAAATCTAAGACTCAGTCATGAAAATGATATGTTGAAGACATATTTGATTCACATGGAACATGATAAAACTAAACTTATGAAACAAAAGGGAATTCTGGAAAATGAGTCGGCTACTACAAATCAATATAAAGTGAAATTCAAGAAAAGTTAAGAAGAACTTGATGATATGTTGAAAAATTAGAAACCTAATGGAGACACTAATGGACTTGGATTTGAAGTTTGGAGAAAGTTCTGGTACTGCAAAAAATCATGATCACAGTAAACCAGTAAGACAACCTAATGCTTACAAATTTAATAGGAAATGCTTTAACTGTAACAAGTTTGGTCATAGAGTAAATCAGTGTAGATCTAGAAACAATCAGAACATTAATGCACCTATCGGTCAATGTTCCAAATGCAACAAAATTGGTCCCAATTCAGAAAAATGTAGCATGAATGTAAGATGTTATGTTTGTGGAATATTTGGGCACTTATCTAATCAATTCAGAACACAAATTGACATAGGATATGGAAAGGCTATTCAAAAGAACAATGTGACTTGTTATTCTTGTAACAAGATTGGACATATTGTTAAATTTTGTAGAAGCAAGACTTCACTGACAAACAATAAAGGACCTTGTTTGAAAGGCAAAGAAAAGGTTGATGAGGTAAAGAAAGAATTTTCAAGATAATGGATTATAAAGACATATCAGAATGTTAATGAGACTATTCCTTCACCAGTAGAACAAAGTATTACTCCATCGATAGGAGATTCTTCATCCAACTAAGAAGTAACCCTTTGGGGGTATTGCAGCAAGTTGAAAATCATGCAAATTACCCTCAGTAGATGGTGAGAAGATAGATTTCTTCTCTACCAGTAGATGTGTTAAGTTTCACTTAACCGACGAGCATCTAATGCGGTTGTTGGAAGAAAAGACATTATAAATCATTGGTTTTCTCTCTTTTTCAATTCACCGAGCATTCAAATTTTTGGAGAGAGTGAAATCCAAGCAAAGGAATCCAAGGAAAAGAAGTGAAGTGATTTCTCTCAAGCACTCAACCATTATCAAGAAGCTCAAGGTATTTTTCAATGGCTTCCTCCTCTACTCTAGAATTTATTGAAAACCCTATTGTTGTGGAAGTTGTGAAATGCCCTAGGCCCATTTTTAAGATTATCCCCAAAATAGCGAAACAAGATGATTCTATTGGTGCTTTTTCTAAAATTCCAAAAGGCGTTACTTATGCTGAAGACCCTAGAATCTATATTCATTACAATATTGAGGAATTGGGTTCTGAGGAAATATGGAAAATGTTTAAAATTGTTATTTGTGATGAAAATTGAAATCTAAAATCCGAGCACAAGGTAATTGAAACTTTAGGTTTTGTTGAAATCTTGGACATCCCTGATTTTCATAAGGAGGTAGTAAGAATTGTCCTTAGCAGAGTTCATGGAGAATTTCTTTCGCTAGATTCAATTTGGAAAATCACCAAAGAAGCAATTAGGGCAGTGAAAGGTTTACCCTCCACCAGTAGTAGGCCAGATAAGACTAAGAAGGTTCCTAATAATACTGTCATGACATTAATAAGAGTAACATATGATAGCAGATCCCTGAGAGTAAATGATTTCAAAGATGAAAATTTCAGATTCATAAGCATGATCCTAGGTTATAAGACCACACATGCAAACAGACTTAATTCAATTTCTAGTCTTTGTATTAAAAGTTCTTATGATATGGTGAATAATGATGCAAAAATAGATGTATGTGATGTTAGGATTCCCACAGATACTATGAGGGTGGGGTGAATCAGTATCTAACCGGTAATAAGAATTTCTTAACTTAAAACGTGTAGAGTATATTAATACTATGTACCGGTAAACAGAAAGTAATGCAATAAACAGAGATAAAAATAACCACATAAAAAACTCACCATAACACAATATTTTAACGAGGAAACCCGGTGTGGGAAAAACCTTGGTGGTATTTGTGACCCACAATATTCACTTACTGGTCAATAAGAGAATATTACTACTACAAGAGGGGCCTGCACATGCAGGAAGGCCAAGTGCCTAGAGCTCACTGCTCAAATACAAAATGCGAAGTCTCACTGACTTACAAAATGGATTATATAAATCCAGTGTCTTGTACTGCTTCAAAATAGAATTTATAATGCCAGATCCAATACCGGTTTATAGCTCTGCTTCTTACATAAACCCTTAACCTATAATTCGCATGATAGGCCTGCCTTATTTCACCTAATTACATTCCTCCATCTATTACAAAATGTTCTACAATGATCTCTCTTATATAAGAGTCATTTTACAAATTGCCAAGTCAGCTTACAATGATTTTTCAATAATAAACAAAATATATTAACAATTAAATTCCTGTCAGCTTCTGTACTGGTATGCTTCCTTTCACTGTCAATGCCGGTGGTCTATGTGCTAGTGTAGAATCTAACTTTGCTAGTGCTAGTGGATTGCCTTGCCGCTGTCATAGGATTGTAAGGTTTCCATCAATGACAAAACCTTCAATCACCTACAATGTCTCATTGGAGTGTGCATTTGCCAACAATCTCCCCCTTTGGCATTGATGGCAACACTCATGAGAAAATTCAAAAGGTGTAGTCCAAAAATATGTTACCAAAAATGTGTGAACTTCCGCTGAGTAGATGAGTCTTTAGCTGATTATTTTCTCATACCACTACTCCCCCTTTGGCATCAATGACAAAGGTTGTCAAAGTGTCAATAGAGTGTAGTTTCCTGTCTCAACCTTGTAACCGGTTGGTTACAATTTGAAAAAGTTCTGCCAGAACCAAATTCAAGTTCTCAATGAACTTTTTACTATCTTTTATTGCAGCCTCTATCCTCTGAACTGTACCGGTGAGGTGTTGCATTTTCTCTGCCGGTGTTTTCTATCCTTGTACCAATGCATCAGATATTTTCTTTCCTTAAGGATGCTAGGTAGTCCAGTTGTGGGCTTAGTCTTAATTTCAGATCCTTAGCCTTACTTTTTATTCTCTCCTTTTCTCTTTCTAGCTTTAGTAATTCTTCCTCAAAACCTGTTATCTTTTGCTCAAAAACTGATAATGAATCAGATGAATTAATAAAATTGTCAACTAGTTGATTTATTTCCTCCTGTATCTTTCTCATTTTCTTGTCTATGTCAACTGTCAAAAAGTTTGTCTTACAAGTGTCTCTATACAAAGTTTTGAACTCCTTAAGTGTGCTGCACAGTTCCAATAGAAGTGTGTCAAACTACCTTGTATACTTCTTTATTTGTTCCTCAATGAATTTCTATTTTTCCTTTTCTAACCTCTCTTTGAATGCTTCCTCCTTTATTTGTTCAACTATCACTGTGTTGTCAGTAATATACCTAGACAAAGTGTCAAGTGACTCAAAGAATCCTTATTATCTACATTGCATTTTGGAGCTATCATCTTCAAAATTGGAATTGTGTCATCTATAGCTTTATATGCCTATGAACTACAATCTGTTATTTTCTTTATAGAATCTAAAA
Source organism: Cryptomeria japonica (assembly GCF_030272615.1). Lineage (NCBI taxonomy): Eukaryota > Viridiplantae > Streptophyta > Pinopsida > Cupressales > Cupressaceae > Cryptomeria > Cryptomeria japonica. Next base: position 695,382,927 of record NC_081413.1, on the reverse strand, counting down.
GAACTTCAGCTACATTTGTTGATTTAAATCTTGTAGTTGAAGAGCTAACATTCTGAATTCCGCCGATGGGAGAAATATCCTTGCTTGCAGTGACCTCTGGTAGGCTAGTCCATGTTTCCAATTCCTTAAGCAATGGTTTGTTTTGCTCAGTAGTTGCCGGTGGCACTGATTCTATATTAACCTATTCTTGTGCTGGAGCCTGTTGCTCTGCTTGTTGCTCTGTTTGTTGTTCTGCTTGTTGGTCTATTTTCCCATCTGTTGGTTTACCTTTTGTGTTATTTGTGTTATCAGTTACTGGTGGCTCACTAGCCATATCTGTCTTATCGATTGTGTCCTTATCTACCACAATGTTGACCTTCTGAGTATCAACATCTACTGTATATAATACCTCAGAATTAGGATTTGTATCCTCTTGTGATATATCCATACTCTCATTAGTTGGTTGATCTTCAGTTGTTGTTACCGGTGGAGTGTTTAGAGGTGGTGGGGATAAGTTATATTTTATTTTTATGCTTGGAGGTCCACCAACCTTTCCTTTTCCCTTATCCTTGTCTTTCTGATATACCTTGATTGGTTTAGGATTTCTATATTCTTCCTTCTTTTCCTTCTCAACAAGGAATATATCCCATGTGTTAGCAGTTTCCTCTGCAACCTTATTTACTCTTCCAACCATAAGTGCTACATGTCGGTGTGCAGTAGAAAATACTAACTGGGTAGCCTCTGTAATTAGATCATCTATTTCTTTCGGAGAGTTAACTGGGTAGACAACAAGTAATTTTTCAACTTTTATTTTCTTGTCAAGCTCTACAACAGCTTGTCTTCTTACTTTCAGTCTCTTGAATAGTTCATCTGGTAGTTCATCTACAACTTGCATCAAGAACTTCTTGTAGATATCCAAGTGTAAGATAACACTATTTTCAACCTTTTCTTTATCATCAACTGATAGTGAGTCATATATTTTGTTGATGTTTTTAAGTTTTCCTTCTTCTATGATTTCATCCAACAGTCTGTCAATCGGAGTAATATTTTTTTGAGTCCTTTTCTTTGGTGTCAATTTTTTCTTCTTAGGAGTAGACTTCTTGACTGAAGGCCTCACTACCTGTTGTTTTTGCCTGGTTCTTCTAGGTGAAGGTGTGGATACTGGTGAAGGTTGTCTTTTCCTTACAACTCTTTTAAATGCAGCTGGCATGTCACTCTCTGAAGAAGTTGCTACCGGTGAAAGGTGAGTTTCTGGTTGTTGTGCCTGTAACTCATCTTCAGTGATACTAGTTTGTTTCAGTACATCTTCTTTGATAGCCTTAGCCTGCCTTGAACCTCTCCTCACTGTTGCTTCTACTTTCTTCACTCTCTTCTTGGATTGAATTTGATTTTCAATGGTTTCAACACTACTAAATACCTCTTCCTTAGGTTCATTAGGTGCTTCTAGAAGGGCTTTTGCATATGTTTCAATGATGTGATCATCTATCTCATAACCCATTTCAGTAACCCAAATTGTTCTTGGGATAACTGCTTCCATCTACATTTCATCCTTTTTAATGGCAAAGCATATGTCATCCTTATATTTATCTACAATTGTTTGTGATAATCTTACTCTAGTGTTCATTCTGGCCTTTAATGCTTGAAAGTATTCATTAATATTCTTTTCTCTATTTTCACCCATGTTGTTCAATAAGTCAGATAGTTGTTTGCCTACCGGTATGTCAAATCCAAGGTTCTTATTACCTATATCGAGCACCTGTTTGGTTATATGTAGCATTAAGCAAACAAGTAAGTTACCAAATATAAATGTCTCTTTCTTATCCTTCTTGATCTTTCCCAGATTGTCAATCAATTCATCCTTTAACCATTCACACACATCAATTTTCACATTATCCTTAATCTTGTCGTGAGCACTCTTTATGCATAAGATGGAAACTGAATTTAGTCTATTTGCATGTGTTGTTTTGTAACCTAAAATCATGCTAATGAATCTCACATTTATCTTAGTTACATCATTCACCCTTAAAGACCTTTTGTCGGATGTTGCACCTGTTAGGTTCATTACTAGGTCATTTGAGATCTTCTTTGTCTTGTCAAGTCTATTACTGGTGGAGGGTAACCCTGTTATAGCTTTTACAACTTCCTTAGTGATTTTGTGAATTGAATCCAGCCAGAAAAATTCACCATGTACCCTACTCAACACTATCCTTATCACTTCCTTGGGGAATTCCGGAATGCAGAGAATTTCTGTGAATCCTAGGGTTTCAATTATTTTGTGTTCAGGTTTCACATTACTAAAATCATCACAAATAAAAATCTTTTACATGTTCTTAATTTCTTCATCTCCTAATTCTTCTATATGGCAATAAATATACATCCTAGGGTCTTCTGCAAAAACTACTCCTTTGGGGATTTGAGAAAAAGCACCAACATTATCATCCTTCTTTGCTATTTTGGGAACTAACTGAAAAATGGGCCTAGGGCACTTGATTACTTCCACTACAGTAGGGTTTTCTATGAATTCAGGTATAGAAGAGGATGCGATGATTATAAATACCTTTTTGTGCCTTTGGAAAGATTGATTGCTGAATTGCTTTGCTTCGAAATGCCTTAGCTCTGAAAATTTCATGCTCTTCAAATGTTTGAATGCTCGGTGAAGTAAAATGGAGCCAAAAACACTAATTTATAATGTCAATCTACCAACTACCACATTTAATGCTTGCCGGTTAAGTAATCACTTAACTTTATCTGTCGGTATAGAAGTAATTTCAACTTCTTACCATCACCCGAGGGAATAATAGCACATTTCTCATATGATTTCCAAACCCTCAAAAGAATTTCCTTCAATTAGATGAAGAGACTCCTGCCGATGGAGTGCTACTCTATTCTTCTGGTGGAGTGTTGCTTGGTTCTACCGGTGGAGGAGTATTCCCAACACCATTTAGTTCTGATTTCTTGATCCATTGTTTTGAGAATTCCTACTTTACTTCTTCAACCTTTTCTTTACCTTTCAAACTGGGACCTTTGTTGTCTACCAGAGAGGAATTGCTTCTACAAAATTTAGCAATATGCCCAATTTTATTACATGCATAACAAGTCATATTATTTCTCTAAATAGCCTTTCCATAACCTATGTCAGTTTGTGTTCTGCATTGATTAGATAAATGTCCAAATCTTCCATAAACATAACATCTCACATTCATTATGTAATTCTCAGAGTTATGACCAATTTTGTTGCATTTTGAACATTGACTGGTGTTGGGAAAAATGGTGTCTCAACCTTGCATTTATGCGAGGTTACTATTTATAGTAAGTTTTCATTTGAGCACGAAATGGTGCGAAACTCTCCCTGAAGCTTCTGGTTGGCTAGATAAGCATTCCGGTAAAGTTGCGTCGCAAGGTCACAGCTAGTTTTGAAGATATTAAATTTTTCGTCTTGGAGGGGTGCGATAAAATGTTTAAACTTAATTTTGGGGGCTTTAGAGGCTCCGAAACACCCTGAAAAGTGGCTGTAACCGGCGCAGCAGGTTATGAGGTGATAGAGCACTTCGCGAGCTTTCCAGCGCTTCAAACAGTTCGTCAATCGGACACCCGGTTCTCAAGTTATGGCCTCCGGAAGTTTGTACTCCTAAAATAGGAAAAATAATTTGTATCGGATACATAAATGAGCTGTAAAAGGGAGCGACACATGTTGATGTGTGCTTTAACATGTCATAGGGCATCTAGAAGGGAGATAAGGTCGGCTACACCTTATTGGGTGGTTTTAACCCATGGTTTTGTAATACCGTTTGACGGTTTCCTGTATTGTATCTCCTATTTATGAGGTGTGTGAGATAGAGGTTGAGTGTAAGAGTCTTATGGCTATTGAGTTGCCTCTAAATCTCTGATTAATGGTACTCCTGCGAAGAGCTTGCTCTGCAAGTATGTTGTAATCTATTTTTGATTCCTGAATAAAATATTGAGCTGCTTTTGGAGTGTGGGGTTTTTCTCCCGAAAGGGTTTTCCCCACGTAAATCACTGTGTTGTGGTATGAATGCTATTATATCTATCTCTATTTTTCTTTAACTGTTGTAATGATCTGAAAAAGTTTTGCATTACCCTTCTCTGAAGGTTAGTGTAGGAAGTTGTTTCCGCTACTTAACTTCCTTACAAGTGGTAACAGAGCCTGATCATCTTTGGTTTCAATTGTGGGCAATTGGGTTTTTTGAACTAATCCAGATTTGAGTGGGAGCTTGTGCAGAAGACACTTTTTGATCTTGTTGCAGGAATATTCAGATGGCGAGTTCGTCAGGGAGAATAGAGGTGGAGAAATTTTATGGAAGTAATTTTGAGATGTGGAAGCTGAAGATGGAAGATCTGCTAATAGATCGAGATCTTTGGGATGCTGTTGATGCAAATGTCCAAAGGCCCTCAGATCCTACTGCGACAGCTCAGTATGATGTTATGGACCAAAAAGCCAAGGGTCTAATCAGACTGTGCCTGGCAGACTCTGTTCTAATCAATGTCCATGAAGAGAACTCTCCAAAGAAGCTATGGACTAAGCTTGGTGAGATGTATCAAGTGAAATCTTTATTAAATCAAATTTTCTTAAGAAAGAAATTGTATTCCTTGAAGATGGAAGAGGGTGGACAAATTGCAGACCACCTGGAAGCATTCAATATGTTGGTGGCTCAATTAGTATCCATCGGTGTTAAGATGGACGAGGAGGAGAAATGTCAGATCTTGCTTTGTTCTTTGCCTGATTCGTGGGATTCTCTTGTTATGGCTATCGGTAGTACTTCTGTTGTTTTGAAATCTGAAGACGTGGTGGGTTCCCTACTCGGTGAAGAGATGCGAAGGAAGGTATCCATCAGTTCAAAGGAAGCCCTAACCGTTCATGGAAGACCTAAGGAGAAAGGCAAGAAGAATGAGAAGCGCGACAAGTCCAAATCCAAAGGGAGATCGAAATCTCCTAGAAAGTCCAAAGTCATTTGCTGGAACTGCGGTAAACCGGGTCACATCCGTAAGGACTGCAAAGAAGAAAAGAAGAAGAAGAAAAAGAAAAAGTTCGATTCTGATTTTGAGTCCGACAAGGAAGATGGCGATGCATTTATTGCGGCTTTGGCGACTCATGCAGGTAATGATGCCTGGCTAATTGACTCAGGTGCATCTTTTCATATGACTTCCAATAGAGATTGGTTTTCTGAATATGAAGGATTTAATGGAGGTAAGGTGTACTTGGGTGATGATTCACATCTAGACATTGTTGGTCGAGGTAAAGTTAGAATCAGGTTTTCTGATGGCAGAATAAAAAGGATTAATGGTGTGTTGCATATCCCTGGATTAAAATGAAACTTGTTATCTGTGAGCAAACTGATAGATGCAGGTGTGCAGGTAGTCTTTTCTGAAGCAGGATGTAAGATGATTAAGGGTGCTATGGTAGTTGCTAGAGGTGTCAGGTTTGGCACTTTGTATAAGCTTGAAGCATACACTATTGAGTGTAATAGCATTTCTGTAAAAAGTAAATCTGCGGATACTTCACTGGAAGATTTGAAGGTTTCACCTTCAGCAGAAGGAAATGGTTTTTGGGTACCTAAGGGTGCTCTTTCGTCTGAAGCAAAGTTACCTGCAGAGAAGACTATGTTATGGCACCAGAGACTTGGCCACATTGGAGAAAAGGGTCTAAGGACCTTGAAAAATAAAAACCTTGTTGAAGGTTTGAATGATTGTAATCTTGACTTTGATTTCTGTAAGCATTGCATTTATCTAAAACAAAACCGCGTTCAGTTTTACTCGAGTTCTCATAAAACTTGTGGTGTTTTGGATCTTATCCATTATGATGTGTTTGGTCCAGTAGATGTCTCTTCGATTGGAAAATCCACATATTATGTTTCATTTATTGATGATTTTAGTAGAAGGACATGGGTATATTTTCTAAAGAGTAAATCTGAAGTTTTTAGTCATTTTAAAGAATTTAAAGCAATGGTTGAGTTGCAGACTGGAAAGAAAATAAAATGTTTGAGAACTGATAATGGCGGTGAGTTTTGCTCTAATGATTTTGATAGATTCTGTAAAGACTGTGGAATTAACAGGCAGAAGACAACTCCATATTCTCCACAGTAGAGTGGAGTTGCAGAAAGAATGAACAGGACACTGATGGAGAAGGCTAGGAGTATGTTGAGTGGTGCTGGTCTCGAACAAAAGTTTTGGGCTGAAGCTGTTGCCACTGCTTGCTACCTGATTAACAGGTCTCCTACATCAGCTCTTGTTGATAAAACGCCTATGGAAGCATGGTCAGGTCACAAGCCTTCATTGAGACATCTTAGAGTTTTTGGTTGCGAGGCATATGCACATGTGCCAAAGGAGAAGCGAACAAAGTTGGAGAACAAGGCTGTGAAATGTATCTTCATCGGGTATAGTTATGGTGTGAAAGGATACAAGCTTTGGGACCCTGTTGCACAAAAGGTAATTCACAATAGAAGTGTTATTTTTAGAGAAATTAAGTCTCCTTCTGTTACATTGCAGCCAGAACAGACTAAAAAAGAAGATGTGATTCAACTTCCTTCTACACCTGAAAGAGTTGAATCGAGACCCCTAGATAGGCAAGAAGTTGAGGAGAGCTCGTCTAGCTCTGAATCTTCAGAAGAGGAGGAAGAACCTCCAACTCAGCTTGTTCGAAGGTCTACAAGACATAGACAACCACCTGAAAGGTACTCACCTAATGATTGGAGATGTATTTTTGCTCTGAATACTAGTGTGGATGAGCCGAAATCTGTAGAAGAGGCATTAGGTATGAATGATGCAGAATCCTGGAAGATTGCTATGGAGGAAGAAATGGCAGCTTTGAAAAAGAATGATACATGGGATCTTGTACCATTGCCTAAAGGATGAAATCTTGTTGGTTGTAAATGGGTGTTCAAGAAAAAGATTGGTTCAGATGGAAGCATTGAGAAGTATAAAGCAAGGTTGGTTGCAAAAGGCTACTCTCAGGTTGAGGGTGTTGATTACGGTGAGATATTTTCTCCTGTTGCAAAAATGACGTCCATTAGATTTTTGCTTTCTATTGCTACTGCTTATGATTTAGAGGTTGAGCAAATGGATGTGAAAACCGCTTTCCTTCATGGTGATTTGGAAGAAGATATTTATATGACACAGCCGGAGCACTATGTGGTGAAAGGCAAAAGTAATTTGGTCTGTAAATTGAAGAAATCTTTGTATGGCCTCAAACAAAGTCCTAGGATGTGGTACCAGAAATTTGATACATATGTGTTGAGTTTGGGATTTGAACGTTCTAAATCAGATCACTGTGTTTATTATAAATCTGATGGTGATCATTTCTTATTCATTGCATTGTTTGTTGATGATATGTTATTCATTGGTAAAGGGAAAGGTATGATTTCAGAACTGAAGTCTCAGCTCGCTGCTAAATTTGAAATGAAAGATCTTGGTGCAGAAAAGCACATTCTTGGGATGGAAATTAGAAGAGATAGGGTGAACAGAAAGCTATGGCTAGGCCAGAGTAAGTATGTGAATTCAGTGTTACAGAGGTTCAACATGCAGAATTGTAGACCATTGAGTGTTCCTTTTACAGTTGGAACGAAACTATCTGTTTCAGATTGTCCTACATCCCCATTGGAGATGGACGACATGAGCAGAGTGCCTTACCAGAGTGCAGTTGGAAGCTTGATGTATGCTATGGTCTATACTAGACCAGATATTGCCCAAGCAGTGGGAGTACTTTCTAGATATATGTCTAATCCTGGTAGAGTTCATTGGGATGCAGTCAAAAGAGTCTTCAGATATTTGAAGGGTACTTCAGAGTATTCTTTGTGTTATCATGGTAATTCAGTTGGAGACATGACTTCCCTTGATATCCATGGTTATGTGGATTCAGATTGGGCAGGTGATATTGATAGCAGAAGATCCACCAGTGCTTATGTGTTTACTTTGTTTGGTGGTGCAATTAGTTGGATGAGTAAGCGACAGGCTGTGGTTGCTTTATCCACTACTGAAGCAGAGTATATGGCAGCTACTCATGCTTGTAAAGAGGCCATTTGGATTAAGAGACTGTGTTCGGATATTGGAATAAAACAAGGTACAGTGACAGTTTACTGTGACAGTCAGAGTGCAATTAGCCTAGCTAAGAACCCGACATTTCATGCCCGGACCAAACATATTGATGTTTAGTATCATTTTGTTAGAGATATGGTCGAAGATGGTAGGGTGAAGCTGGTTAAGGTGGAAACTTTGATGAATGTTGCAGATGCTTTAACTAAGGCTGTGAGCACAGAGAAGTTCAGATGGTGTTCAGAGTCTATGGGCCTTATGGCCCCTAGCAATTGATTCATTGTGTTGACATTCCCTTCCGCTCCTGCAAGGTGTTCGACAAGTGGGAGATTTGTTGGGAAAAATGGTGTCTCAACCTTGCATTTATGCGAGGTTACTATTTATAGTAAGTTTTCATTTGAGCACGAAATGGTGTGAAACTCTTCCTGAAGCTTCTGGTTGGCTAGATAAGCATTCCGGTAAAGTTGCGTCGCAAGGTCACAGCTAGTTTTGAAGATATTAAATTTTTCGTCTTGGAGGGGTGTGATAAAATGTTTAAACTTAATTTGGGGGATTTAGAGGCTCCAAAATGCCTTGAAAAGTGGCCGTAACCAGCACAGTAGGTTACAAGGTGATAGAGCATTTCGTGAGCTTTCCGGCACTTCAAACGGTTCGTCAATCGGACACCCGGTTCTCAAGTTATGGCCTCCGGAAGTTTGTACTCCTGAAATAGGAAAAATAATTTGTATCGGATACATAAATGAGCTGTAAAAGGGAGCGACACGTGTTGATGTGTGCTTTAACATGTCATAGGGCATCTAGAAGGGAGATAAGGTCGGCTACACCTTATTGGGTGGTTTTAACCCATGGTTTTGTAATACCGTTTGACGGTTTCCTATATTGTATCTTCTATTTATGAGGTGTGTGAGATAGAGGTTGAGTGTAAGAGTCTTATGGCTATTGAGTTGCCTCTGAATCTCTGATTAATGGTACTCCTACGAAGAGCTTGCTCTACAAGTATGTTGTAATCTATTTTTGATTGCTGAATAAAATATTGAGCTGCTTTTGGAGTGTGGGGTTTTTCTCCGGAAAGGGTTTTCCCCACATAAATCACTGTGTTGTGGTATGAATGCTATTATATCTATCTCTATTTTTCTTTAACTGTTGTAACGATCTGAAAAAGTTTTGCATTACCCTCCTCTCAAGGTTAGTGTAGGAAGTTGTTTCCGCTACTTAACTTCCTTACAACCGGTGGGTGCATTGGTATTCTGATTACTTTTAGATTTACATTGATTTTCTCTATGACCATACTTGTTACAGTTGAAGCATTTGACATTAAATTTATAAGCATTAGTTTGTCTTACCAGTTTTCTATGATCCTATGTGTTTGCAGTACCAGAGCTTTCACCAGTTTCAAAGCCAAGACCATTAGTGTCACCATTAGGTTTTTGATTCTTCAATAAGTCACCAAGTTCTTTTGAGATTTTCTTGAATTTCTCTTTATGTTGATTTGTAGCAGCCAGTTCTCCTTCCAAGATACCTTTTTGTCTCATGAGTTCATTTGAGTCATTTTGTGCATGCATTAGATCTTTCTTCAACATATCATTTTCATAACTAAGTCTTGTGTTTTCATTTGCAGCATCATTCAGTCTTCTAGTCAAGTATTCTTCATTCTTCTTTCTAGCTTCAATTTCTTTACAAAATCTCATAGTCATATCCTACATCTCATTATTTGTTGTCATGTTTTCTTGTTTCAGCTTATTCATTAGATCACTAAGAGTTTCCTTTTCATCATTCTCATTTTGCATCTTTTCATAAAGTTCTCTTTTCTTGTTTCTTGAAATAGTAAGATTTTCTTAAAGTGCTTGAATGATATCCTGAGCAAATTTTAGATCATCTTCAAGTTTGATATTTTTCAATTTTTCTACATCGTAGTTTGAGAGAGCTCCTTCTAGTTGCTTCATCAAGTTTTCCATCTCTACCGATGTTAAGATCTTCCTCAACCTATTGGGCTTTTGAAAATAGAGGACCAAGCTTTGATACCAATTGTTAGGATTCCCATAGATACTGAGAGGGGGGGTGAATCAATATCTAACTAGTAATAAGATTTTCTTAACTTAAAACATGTAGAGCATATTAATACTGTGTACCGGTAAACAGAAAGTAATGCAATAAACAAAGATAAAAACAACCACATAAAAAACACACCATAACACAATATTTTAATGAGGAAACCCGGTGTGGGAAAAACCTTGGTGGGATTTCTGACCCACAATATTCACTTACTGGCCAATAAGAGAATATTACTGCTACAAGAGGGGCTTGCACATGCAGGAAGGCCAAGTGCCTAGAGCTCACTACTCAAATACAAAATGGGAAGTCTCACTGACTTACAAAATGGATTATATAAATCCAGTGTCTTGTACTGCTTCAAAATAGCATCTATAATGCCAGATCCAGTACCGGTTTATAGCTTTGCTTCTTACATAAACCCTTAACCTATAATTCACATGATAGGTCTGCCTTATTTCACCTAATTACATTCCTCCATCTATTAAAAAATGTTCTACAATGATCTCTCTTATATAAGAGTCATTTTACAAATTGCCAAGTTGGCTTACAATGATTTTTCAATAATAAACAAAATATATTAACAATAAAATTCCTGTCGGCTTCTGTGTCGGTATGCTTCCTTTCACTACCGATGTCGGTGGTCTTTGTGCTGGTGTAGAATGTAACTTTGTTGGTGCCGGTGTCATAGGATTGTAATGTTTCCATCAATGACAAAACCTTCAATCACCTACAATGTCTCATTGGAGTGTGCATTTGCCAACATGTGAGTGGCTAAAAGATGAACTGATAGATAATCTAAAAAAGATAAAAGGTGATAAGAAAGGACCATTTCATTTTGGCAATCTTTTGGTATGTCTTATATTATATTTCACAAAAGAAGTTCCCGGTATTGGAAAGAAAGATTTTGGATATGATATATCGGTAGGCAAACAATTGCTAGAAATATTCACTGGTATGGGCACTGACAAGGAAAAAAAAATAACATAGTACTTCAAAACCTTCAAAGCAAAAATGAAAACAAGGGAGAGACTACCACAGAGTATAGTGGATAAGTACAACAAGGAAATATGTTTTGTAATAAAAAAGGATAAAATCTGGATGGAGGCAGTTCTTCCTAGAACTATATGGGTAGCCGAAATGGGGTATGAGGCAGATGTAAATATCATTGAAACTTATGCTATAGCCTTGTTAGAGGCACCTAGAGAACCTGAAGAAAAGGTTTCTGGAAATGCAGAAACAATAGAAATTGATGTACAAACATTGAAACATAGAAAGAAAAGGGAAAAATACATAAGGAGTGCATCTAAACAAGTAAAGGAAATAAAAGAAAATGTCATGAACCTACCGGAATAAAGAAAAGTGACCTATAAGTATTACAACCGGAGGCACACATCTCACCGATTGGTACATCATCTGATAGTGAGATACCTAATGAGTTTAAAAGAGTTGTTAGGAAGATAAAACCTTCACCGGTACCCTCTCCTACTCCCAAGAAAACAAGAACACCAAGGTAGAAGCAACAAATAGTGAGACCACTGACAAAGAAGTTGACACCAAAGAAGAAACAAAAACAAGTTATACCACCTCTGGATAACTTACTGAGTGAAATCACTGATGAAGGCAACTTGGCAAATGTTAGAAAACTGTATAATACATTCACTAATGCAGAAAAGGAAAGTATTGAGAATAGTACAATTCTACATCTTGACATATACAAGAAAGTTTTAATAGAAGTTGTAGATGATTTGCCTAATGAATTGTATAGGAGGTTAGATGCTAAGAGCATTGCAGTTATGGAGCTAGATAAGAAACTAAAGATTGAAAAACTTCTAGCAGTACATCCGGTTAACTTTGTAGAGGAAATTGATTAACTAATTAGTGAAGCTAATAGATTAGTTTTTGCAAGTGGACACCGGCAGGTAAGCCTAATGGTTGGTAGAGTCAATGAAATTGTAGAGGAAACAACAGACAAGTGGGACATCTTTTTTGTAGAGAAGGAAAAACAAGAAGAGTTGAAAAGACTTAAGAAAAGTTTCAAGGTTTATCAAAAGGACAGAGACAAAGGTAAAGGTAAAGTTGGTGGATTACCAAACATAAAAGTAATTGAAAACCTACCAACACACTTTGGTTACTCCACGGGTACACACTGAGGACATACTGGCTACTAAAAATGTTGACACAACACATGAGGACACTAACTCTGAGTTAGAAATTTTATTTACCATGAACATTGATACTCAAGAAGTGAACATAGTAGTGGACAAGGATAGCTCTGAGGTGAAAACTAATATTGCTAATACTGAAAACATTGAGCAATCAACAAAAAATATTGAGGTTGGAATACAAGTAGAACAAATGGAGCAAATAGTACATACAAAGAAACCTTTGGACAGTGAAATAAATACTGGTAGTGTAGATGCTGGCACAGTAAAACTGATACAGATACCAACAGTGGATTACATAGAGATATCGGCAGTAGATAATACAGAGAAACCAACAGAGAAACCGATAGAAGCACGAATACATGTTGAGGTAGAAAAAATGGTAATCACTGAGAAGCCTAAACCATTGCTAGTTGAAATGCAAACTCAGACTGATCCACTAGAATTTGATTCAAGCAAATTGGCTACTAGTACTCCAAGCACTGAGATAGTAAAGACATTTGGTCAGACATCTGGTACTTCACTGAGCGAATTCAAACCTACAAATGTGACTGAAGTACTTCTGGACTCAATAAAGAAGATAACAGATTGTAATGCATTAGCCTATAAGGCATTTGATGAAACTATTCCTATTCTTAAGATGATTGCACCAAAATGCAATTTAGATCAAGTAAAGAATTCTTGAAGGTAGTTAGACACATTGTGTAAACTCATTTGTGGAAATATTTTAACAGTTGATCAAAAAAATGAAGAAACATTCAAAGAGAAAATGGAAAAGGAAAAAGAAAAATTCTTTGAGGAAACAATAAAGAAGTGCATGGAACATATTAACACACTTTTACCGACACTAAATAAAACAACTTTGGAGTACAAGGAATTGGACAGAGACACATGTAAGCCACATCTATTAACACAAGATATTGAAAAGAAAATAAGCACAATATAAAAGGAGATAAATGATATAGCTGATAATATCATTGGTTCATCTGAACCTATATCAGTTATTGAACAAGAATTTGCTGGATTTGAGGAAAAAATTGGAGAAGTTAGAGAAAGAGAAAGAAAGGATCAAGGAAAAAGCTAGAGAGCTTAAGCATAAACTCAGTCCTAAATTAGACAACCTTATCTCTCTAAGGAAAGAGATCTCTGAGGCAGTAATTCAAGGGAAAAAGTCACCTGAGGAGCATATGCATCATCTCACTGGTACAATCCAAAGAACTGAGGCAACCATGAAGGACAACAACAGATTCATACAAAGTTTAAACTTGGTTTTGGCTGACCTATTTTAGATTGTAACCAACTGGTTACAAACTTCAAGGTGATATTCTGCACTCATTTGACAAATTTTTTACAACCTTTGTCATTGATGTCAAAGGGGGAGTGGTAGATAGATAAAAATGGCTATTTAGAGGAGATCATCTACTCAGGGGGAGCACACATTTTTGGTAACTTTTTGGACTTCCTTTTTGGAAACACATTTTTGGATTTTTCTCATGAGTGTTGCCATCAATGCCAAAGGGGGAGATTGTTGGCATTCTACACTCTAGTGAGAAATGATGGTGTTGTCATTGATGGTAACCTACTGGAAACCTATAGGAAACCTTGTGGCATTCATTTGGTAAAACACCGACAGACACTGACACCGGTAGACACTTCATCGGCAGTGGCAATAATATATACCGACACCCTAGCCGACAGGAACAAACTTTTGTTTATTGTATTTAATTGTAAATATCTTTTTGTAAAGTTGACATGCAATATTGTAATAGACTCATATATGTATGAGATTTTGTAAATCATTTTGTAATGATGGATACATGATAGTAGAAGTGATGAGCAAATATTAAGGAAGATTTTGTATAAGGTTTATGGCTATAGTATGAGCTTAAACCAGTACTGAACTTGGCATAGAAGATGTTGAATTGTAGTAGTACATTATATTGGATTTTCATAATCCATTTGTTAGTCAGTGAGACTTGCATTTTGTAGATTGAGCAGTGAGCTATAGGCAGTTGGCCTTCTTGCATGTGCAGGCCCCTCATTGTAAGTAATATTTATTCATTGGCCAGTGAGTGAATATTGTGGGTCACAAATCCCACCGAGGTTTTTCCCACACCGGGTTTCCTCGTTAAAAATCTTGTGTTATGGTGTTCTTTCTATGCTGACTTTATTGTTCCTATTTACTATGTTAATTCTTATTTGCTGGTACACTATTTTGGAATGCAAAATACTTAATAAGGTTAAATATTCTGTTAACCGGTTAGATACTGATTCACCCCCCCTCTTAGTATCTTTGGGACTATCATTAATCCTAACACAAATAACCTCAAAACAAACTTTTGGACCTTCCAATAGTCCTTTATTCACTCATTGACCCAATGAGGATCATTCACTCCAAAATTGTGAAAATGCATCAAGAAATCTAGGTGCTCCTGCACTGTAAATGTTATATCAGGAGAGATGGTATTATTGGCAAATTTGATCCTAGATATGATGAAGGCATATTTATTGGTTATTCTAATGAAAGAAAATCATATAGATGTTATAACAAAAGATTGTAGAGATTTGTGGAGAGAACTAATGTCAAGGTGGATGAGCATAACATAAGTCAAATCAGAGCTTATGAGAAGGAACTAGTAGTGGAAATGATTATATTTGGACCGATAGCACCTTTACCAAAATAGAATGTTGAACCAGTTACTCTGACAGTATCAGAAAATTATACAATAACTAAAGATCTAAGAAGAGGAACAGAGAGTCAGAGGACTCCTAGGTATGTAAGATTGAATCATTCTGAAGATCAGATCATTGGGGATAAAAACAATGGAGTGATGACAAGAAGAAGATTGGAAACTAATAAGGTATGCCTAATTTATCAAGTTGAACCGGTATGATTAATTGAGGAATGTAAAGATGAATATTGGTTGAAAGCTATGGAAGAAGAATTAAATTAGATTGAAAATAATAACACATGGACTTTGGTTCTCTGACCTAAAAATAAGAATGTTATTGGAACTAAATGAGTTTTTAGGAATAAATTGAATGATGATGGTTAATTTGTTAGGAATAAGGCTAGATTGGTTTGTAAAGGATACTCTCAGAAGGAAGGAATTGATAATGGAGAGAATTTTGCACCTCTAGCTAGGATTGAAGCTGTAAGATTATTTCTTGCCTGTGTTGTCCATAAAAACTACAAGGTTTATCAGATGGATGTCAAGTGTGCATTTTTGAATGGGGATCTTGATGAGGAAGTTTATATTGAGAAATCTGATTTTTTTTCACTATCAGATGATACAAACATGGTTTGTAGGTTAAGGAAAGATTTACATGGATTGAAACAAGCACCTAGAGCTTGGTATGCAAGGTTGGATAAATATCTTTTAAAGCTTGGTTTTAATAAGGGTAATGCTGACAATAATTTATATTATAAGATCACTGATGATGATATACTGATTATTGAAGTATTTATTAATGACATTATTTTTGGAGGTGAAGATAAGTTGTGCATGGAATTTGCTAAAAATATGGAGACTGAATTTGAAATGTCTATGATTGGGGAAATGAAATTTTTCTTAACTTTGCAAATTACTCAAACTGACAAAGGTATTTTCATCTCTTAAACTAGGTATGATAGGGAATTATTGAAGAGATTTAGTATGGGAGATTCTAAACTGGTAAGTACTCCTGTGATTACAAGTGACAAATTGACAAGGAAAGATGCTCTACATCGGTAAACCCCACAAGATACAAATCTATGATTGGAGGTCTTCTTTATTTGACTCAGACTAGGCTTGACATAATGAATGTTATTTGTATTGTATCAAGATTTCAGAGTGATCCTAGAGAAAATCATGAGAATGCAGTGAAAAGGATTTTTAGATACTTGCAAGGTACATTAGAATATGGTTTATGGTGCCCTAAGGATGATAACTTTACTTTATGTGCATATACTGATGTTGATTGGGCTGGAGATGTTGATGACCAGAAAAGTACTTTCGGTGGAGCTTTCTTTCTTGGAAAGAAGTAGGTTTCATGGATTAGCAAGAAATAGTCATGTACCTCTTTACCTACTGCTGAAGCTGAGTATGTGGCTACTGCTACTAACTGTACACAAGTTTTATGGATGAAGCAAATGTTGAAGGATATAAAGGTGGATTGTAATGAATCGATAGCTATTCACTGTGATAACTCTGCTACTATTGATATATCAAAGAATCCGGTATTTTATTCTAAGATGAAGCACATATATATCAAGTACAACTTTCTAAAGGAAAAGGTGGAAGCAAATGAAGTTATATTGGTTTATGTCAACACTAAAGAGCAGATTGCAAATATCTTCACTAAACCTTTGCATAAGGAATCATTTGAGTACTTCAGAGACAAATTGAGAATTTCTTCCCCTAAAGTAGAGACTTGAGTGATGCGGATTGGCATTAGTCTGGTATGCATTTTCAGAGACACTATTTATTCAAACACTGATGCAGGGATGGTACTACTTAGGGGGAGTAGTTAGCTTTGTGTTTTAGTGGTTTATGTTTTTGCTTTGATATTTATGTCAAATTTCTAGCATTGATGTCAAAGGGGGAGAGATATTGATTTGAAAAGGAAAAACCTAAGGAGTTGTATACATTAGGGGAGAGATATATGTGTAATTCAGAGCTTTACATAGATACCATTCATAGGGGGAGTTTGGTCTTTGTTTCACAACTTCATTGCTATATCTTTATGTGGGAGATTATTGGTTGTCTCCCATTGGGGGAGACTTGTTTGGTATTTCTTGGTACGTAGATGTTGGCCATTTGGTGGAATTGATTATGTATTGCATTGATTTTTTATCATTGATGTCAACACTAGCTATTTGGATACTCTACCGACACCCTTCTGGTCCCAGTAGGATGAGTGGTTTTTGGTTGGTTTGGATTTGACATGATCTAATACACTCCGGTATGGTTTGGTTATGGAATTGTCTTGTTCATGATACTCATGTTCATATTCAATCAGTTGGTTTTGGTCTGGTGGTTAGATGCTACCCTGTTTGCTTGGAAGCTTGGCTTGCGGTTCCGGTGAGGGTTTCACCGATAAAGCTTTTGATGAAGATCTTTGACGATATGCATAAGTGGTGGTGGTACAGATTTCGGTATGTTTTCAGGATGTTGAGGGTGATCATGTTTGAGACTTGGTGGATGGAGATCATTTCTTTAGCGTATGGACCTATATTGGGTCCCAGTTAATCTAGGTTATGGACTAGCTTAATGTAATGTGTGGATTGGACCTTTCAATGTGTTTTTGAGATGTCTTATGTGTTGGATATTATTTGTTTGGTCTAAGGTCGACATGTTTTGTAATTATGTAATTGGTTTATTGTTTAGTGGCTGACCTGATTATTTATGGTCGAGGGTTTGTATATATATGATGTAAGATCTCATTGTAGATCATGAAAAATGATCATTGTATGGGATATGGATATGTAATGTGCAAATAATGTAATATTATTTAGGCAGAGGATTTGGTCGATCATTGAAGATCGAGTTGGGTTTATGTAAGAGGATTTAGTCCTTCGGTATTGAGCTTAAACAAAACTATACTTAGGCATAGGAGATGTTATCTTTGCAGTTCAAACACTTCTCCAGATTGTAGCATGGATTTCTATGTAGTCAGTGAGAATCCTTTTGTGATGAGAAGTGCGCTCTAGGATTTTGTCCTTCCTACAAGTGCACGCCCCTCAATTGTAATTCACATACTTACTTCAGAAGTATTATCTTATTGTGGGTAGGCTTCCCACCGCGGTTTTTCACTTTACCGCTTTTTCCACTTATAAATCTTGGTGTCATGTGGATGGTATTTATTATGTGATTATTGTCTATGCTTAATTGGTTTAACTTCTATTCCAATAGTTGGTTTAAGCATTCCGCTATTAATGTTTTGTGTTTCAGTATTAAAGTTTTAATTGCCAAATGTTCTGGTAATCTAAGACAATTGATTCACTCCCCCCCCCTCTTAGTTGTCTTCCGGTTATTTGAACTATCCAACAATAATATGATTACAATCATTTATTTATTTATTTATTTTTTGAAGATAAGTAAAGACTAAGTGGAGCATCATTTTCTTCATCTTTTCCCCCTCTTTAGTTGTTGTGCCCTCTGTTCATGATCTGAATGTAACTACATGCCTAGTCTGGTACTCACGACGAGGACACCTATGCAATAGAGGGTCTAATGCAATAACAAATAAATGCATTAAATTCATAAGATTTTTTATTATTGTTACAAGTATTTCATTAATTAAAAGAATATTACAGGGGTACTATTTACCTGATGAGGCTACATCATCTTCCTTATCATTTTGTCTAGCCTCATTCTCAACATGCCGAACACCCTCTAAATCCTCTGGAGTTGAAACATGAAAGGTTACATTAATCAATACACCAATTGCAATTAAATTAGTTTAAAGGAATAAAAGTGGTCCTCTTTACCTGATGGGGGCACATCATGTTCCTGATGTTGTGTACCTTGATCATGCTCAACTTGTTCACCATGCTCTACATTCTCTAAAATAAAAACAAAAAAGGTTACATTAATTACTACATCAATTTAAATTAAATATGTTTAATTGTATTAATAATTACATAAAAAAATTGTATAGCACATGAATACCTCTAGTACTGGGATGCACACCATGACCTTCATCATGTGCAGGTTGTGTTCCACCCTTAGCAGACTGGATTCCAATGTCATGTGCATTGTTATCATTGCTTGCTTATTTGAAATAAATATAGTCACTTTATGTTGGAAATTAACATCAAATAGATTATTACTCAAGTATTCAATTTTAAATAATTTTTCATTTAGCTTATTTACTTGTGTGACGAATGCACTAGAATCTTGTGTTTGCCCACTCAGTTCTCTTAGGCATTCAACCACGGCTCCATAGCCTTGCTAGAAGACAATTTTCATGTCATCTTTTGTGGGAACTTTATTGAATTCAAAGTCCTTCATTTTTTCTTAATATCATGAATTTCACTTCTATTGTTTGATTAAAAAAATTATTTGTAATTTATTATTTCGATGCGATATTTCATTTATTAATACTTACTATAGACACCTAAAATTAATATTTAATTAATTTAATCTTGACAACATAATTAATTAATTTAATTGTGTTATCCTTATTCCCCTCAGTGCTGATTAAATCTAATTCAATTAATTCTATCACTATTGTCTAATAATTAATTTATCAAATAAATTAATTATTCCCTTATTCTTCTAAAGTCCTGTCAAATAATTATTTCCTCTAAAACCACTCAGTTAATTAATTTTAATTAATTAACCTATTCATGTGATTCCTACAAATCACTTTTTCCTAATCCCACTCAATCTAATTAATCCTTCTAGAATCTCTCATAATCATGCTTATCATTATTCTCCAATTTTTAATTCCCACTCATGTCACATCAACATTGAGTCTCTCAAACAAATTCGAATTTCTTTGAATCCCTCCCTCATGTCACATCAACATTGAGTCTCTCAAAGGAATTCAAATTTCTTTGAGTCCCTGAATGCATCCTTATTTTGGAATTTTTAATTCCTCATTTTGAAATTCATATTTCTCCCCCTTTCCCCAAGGAATTTTATTTTTCCCAAGGCACCCTTGATCCATGGCTTCTATCTCAAATCAATCTCAACCCTCCATAAGGAAATCAATCTTGGCCCTTCATTGGCCTCTTCCAATCTATAAGTTGGATGATTATTCCGTCACAAAGGATCCACTTCTTCTCATAGAATCCTCATGCTGCTCTTTTCTCCTCTCTCTTCTTCCTTCAATCTTTCAATTCAAATCAATCCAAAATCCATCCAATAATCCTATCAAAATCCTATCAAATCCAATCTATGTTGTTGATCACTTGGAGAGAATTCCACATCACAATCAAGGAGCTAATCCAAAAAATCTAAGGAGGGGCGCATCCTTGGCTTCACCAATAGCTCAATCCAAAGGAGAATGCAAGATATTAGAAAGGTATAAATCGTCATTTTATGTTTTTATGTGTTTGAATACTTTATTTGAATACTAACTGTCTAATCCAATTAATTTAAGCTTGTTAACATAATTAATTGATTTAATTGTGTTATCCTTATTCCCCTCAGTGCTGATTAATTTAATTAATTATATCACTATTGTCCAATAATTAATTTATCAAATAAATTAATTATTCCTCCTTTTAATTTAATTAATTCTAATTAATTAATTAATCTAGGTGATTCCTACAAATCACCTTTTTCCTAATCTATAATTAACCTAATGAATTCTTATAGAAGCCCCCTAATCACACCTAATCATTCTTCTAATCCCTCTCTTAATGAGTTGCCAGTGTCTAATCCTCATGATTAGCCACAAAGTCAACTCCTTGTCCCTTCCATCCAACCACCTTCTTTAAATTCCCTTTCCCTAGGTGAATGTGAGATTTTCAAAATCTCACATTCCTCTAGACATCCCATCCTCCAAGGAATTTTTAATTCTTCCTTATTCCTTCAATCCCTATGATCATCCTTTTTGAATAATTTTTAATTCCTCATCCCCATCCCTCAAGGAATATTTTATTCCTTTCTCTTCCCTAGGCACATTGGTAAGTCTTCCCAATGATCCTTGAGGAGTGTGGAGACAAGAAATGCCTTTCAGGCATATCTCTTGGTCTCCACACTTGTCTTGTCACCTCCTCTTGGGCCATGTGTGGGCTCACATGGAATCCTGACCCTTCATCTTGGGTCAACCTATCCCTCCATTTATTCTCCTCTTCTCCTATAAATTGAGGACTCCATCCCCTTGTTTATCATCTCCAAATATTGTAAGTGCATACTGCTAATTTTCTTAGTGAATCCATCGAGGTATCCAAACTATAGTCAAATCATCCCCATTTAAATTATACTTAGCCATTTTGATCATCATCCACAACTTCACTCTTTCATCCATCTATCCATATCCATCCTCATTTGTTCACACCTTGGAGAGCGAACCACATATCCATATTGGACCAATCCAATCAAGCTAAAGAGTGGCACATTATTGGCTTCATCAAGAGTTCAAATTAGAGGAACAAGAGAACTCTCTTGTCAAGGTATAATATATTGTTGTTCATGTCTTTCATTTGTACGTTTTGTGTTTTTGATTTGAATTGACAATTTAACCTTGCATAGGATTTTTCCCTTGGTTCATTTTGGCACGCCCGGTGGGACTTGAACCCACAATCACCTGATTTCCTGCAGGTTGCCTTGGAGATTCAACTAAACCTTATGTTTTCATTTTTTTAGGCACTAATATTTAATTAGGGGTAAAAAAAATCTTACTTTTTGTGTTTGAGGAAAGTGTAGAGGTAGGAGAGTATGCTCTTGTCTACATAGATAATTAAAAATTCTGACCCTCCAACATTTTCTTGTTTCCTTGCATGTTTTTACCCTTAGCTTGCCTGCCATCCAATTTTCTTAGGTATTGGTGAGACGGGAATGACCCAAGTGAGTACAGTCAAACCTGGGCATTCCGACTCACTATAATAAATAGGCCTTTTGAGATGAAAGTTTTGGAGGACAAAATTATTTGAGATTTCACTCTCATATTGAGCACTTTGTAGGGCCCCTTGTGGTCTCAATCATGCTTATGTGACTACACCTTTCTTAGTAGTTTATAGGGCTATATGCCTCAATCGCACTTGCATGACTACAAGGAGTAGTCTTTGAATGAAAATCTATACTAAAAACCCTAGGAATAAAAGCCACCCGGTTCACCTCCGAATGGTGGATAATATTTTTGCAAGGGCGATAGTAACTCCCTTAAGATACTTGCCATATCGTGCCCCCATTAGCATTTGGACTTGGTTAATGTGGTGTTGGGAATCCATTGCATGAGACCCAGTGACCATATTCTAATTAGCTATTGAATGTGTACCTGAGTCAATAAGAAAATGTTTTCCTCCTCATCCAACTTCCTAGGGTAGCACATTGTGTTTGGATTCCCTATGTGTGACAGTGGCCAACATGTATTCATTTCTTGATATCTCTTGCCAAGTCAATCATTCCTTCAACCAATCAATCCTCCTTTCGAAAACTCCATTTTTTTTATCATCAAATTTTTAATCCATTTCTATCTATCCAAATAATTCTCAAATCCCCAATCCACTTTCATCCATTCAAATAATCATCCTTGATCAACTAATATTCATTTTTCCTCTAATCCAATCAAATCTCCAAAATTCCAGTAAATCAAATCAATCCATCTTTCTAATTTGGTTATCCAATCCATCATCAATTCCTGTTTAAATCCTAATCTGAATCAATCTTGTACCCAATTAAATCTAATCCAATCTAATCCAATCAAGTCCTAATCAAAGGACCAATCCAATATAATCTAGGTCCTAATCCAAGGACCCATCCAATCCAATCAATTCCTAATCAAAGGACTAATCCAATCCATTCAAGTCCTAACCAAAGGACTAATCCTATCAAATCAAATCCAATCTAAATCTAATCAAATATAATCCATCATCATTCCAACAAAATTCCTAATCCTCATCTTTATTTAACATCATCTTCATAATATTTCTCCTCCAAAACATATTCATCCAATTCCAATCTAATCCGTCACTATCAACATGACTACCTAGAATTTCAAAGCTTGGTATGAGAAGATGCTCATGGAAGTCCACGAACCTTCCCACCAAGTCAACACCTTAATCTCCCACCCACCTATCATACCTTCATCCATCCCATCTCAACACATTACACCCAATCCTAATCTATACCATATCTCTTATCCTTTCTCTACTTTCGACAAGGGAAGTCCATCTTATTCCCCATCCACATCTCTATATTATCCCTCACCCACATAATCCTCTAATCCAATATGTATACCTTAATCTCCCCTCCCATCTACATCCCAATCCCCATCCTTATACAATGAATTCATTACCTCTACTCCCCATCCAAATCCTTTACTCCATAGTCCTTCAATCATTAATCCTAATTCTCCAATCCTAATCCTCCATCCAATCTCAATCCTCCATTTAATCCTAATCCTCCAAAATCTATATTATCCACATCCTCCAAGTCCATCATCCATAATCTTATCCAAGGCATGGTAGAAAAGGAGACAAAATCCTCACCTCGAAGAAAAGTATCCAAGTCTCCTCAAGTCCTCCATCCACCCCAATCACCTCCACCTTAAAACAAATCCCAATCCCTTGCACATCATGATACCCCCATTTCCCCATCTGCTCATATTAAAGCTTCCATGTCCTCCTCCATCACACAATCCCCACAACTCTAAACATGCCAAAAGTTTGTTCCAAAGAATGCTAGCATATGATTCTCTCCATCTCATGGCGCATCTCCCTCCACTCCATCTAATTATATCATTCCCTCCACTTCTTCTCATGATCATATTATTCCTCTATCGAACCCTCTCTCTCCATCACATGATCCTCTTCCATCTCATGATACCCTCCCTAGTCAAGATAAAATTATCCCTTCATCTCCATGTCATGATCCCAATACATCTAAAAATACTAATCCTCCTTCCACATCCCATACCCCTCAAAATGGACTCGCACCTTGTTTCTGAAATAATAGGTGTCCACAAGCTAATGCTCAAGATGTTGGTACATCCACTATTCCTCTTAAATCCAAAATTCCTTCAAACAAATCAAAATCCCATTATCCCCCATCATCCAAATCCATTTTGGGAACTTATAATCCAAAGCTTAATCCTCCATTCCTTCTGTCCATTTTGGGTCCTTACATCCCTCCATCCACTACCCTATCACCTCAAATTATCCCTAAGAAAGATCAACAAAGGCACACATCACTAAATACCTCCCAACACTCTCCTTCCATCATCCCACCATCCATAAAATCCTTACATCTTTCATCCTCATTCACCCATCCCATTTCTATTGGAATAAATTTGGATGCCCAATCTAAAAAGCATAAATCTGAAAATCGACAAAAATCAAAGGATCAACATGTCCCCTTAAAACGACATGCTCAAAAGAAAAATATGGTCTGAAAGAAAGAAAAATAAAAAAGGCCACAAAGGCCCCAAAATAAAAAAATCCAAAACTATGTGGATCCCCAAACTACTCAAAGAAGCAATGCATCTCAAAGTAAAATCAAAATTAGCATCCAAACTTGCTAATCCAAAAGCTACATCCATTCATAAGTCCTCCAATCATCCATCTAATACTCCTCCATCTTCAAAATCTATTTTGGGTCCTTATGTCCCAAAATCCACCATCCCAACTCCATCACTCCCTTCTTCTATTTTGGGTCTTCATGTCCTAAAATCCACACTTTATCCTCCATCTAATTTAAAATCCTCTCCTCCACTACTCCACCACCCTTCAAGGTGTGTGCCAATGTTTATCTTCCACAAATTTTTCAAAACCCCATCCATTATCCACCATCCATTTTTCAAAATCCCATTCCCTTAGTCCAATCTTTTTCAAATCCTTATTCTCCATCTCCTATCCATTTCATCTCCCCAATTATCGTTACCAACATCTATGAGCATACCTCCAGTTCAAAGAAGCACCAAGGGATACTATCCATGGAACTAGATGCTTGATTCCCTCCTTCCTCCTTCATGCATCCACTATCTTCCATATCCACTTATCCTCATATTTATCAATCCAAAAAATAAAAAAAATAAAAAAAAAGTAAAGGAAAATCATTTCATCCAATAGTGAAAACCACGTTTTGTGGCACCTTGGGTAAGTACCATGATGAAAACGTGGCAAACAAGCATCATTTGTAATCTCCTCACCATCCACATTCATTATCTTTAATTTGCATCCTATCTAAGTCCATTCTCCTTTCCTATCTTTGATCTTTATTATCCTATCCATATCCTCCATCTCATATCCCTCATCCTATCCAAACACAATCATCCATGTTAGAGGAAAAATAATGTATATGCATGCATGCTTTGGAAAACACAAGCCCTAAATCCTCTACCATCCATATTTATTACATATTATCCTGCAAACTCATACATCTTTATCCACCATCCTTACATCCTTAATTCCACTACCTCTATTGTGGGGCATTGCACTCCTTTGCAACATAGTCCTTGGGTCTCCATCATCTTACCCTCCATCCTTTATTCCTCCATTTCCTATCCATATCTATCCACTTGATCCATTTATCCAAATAATATCTTAGTCCATTCATCCATCCATCCTTTTACTAATCCTTGGTTCTCCCTAGTCATTGGTTCTAGTCTATCTATCCTTTATCCACCAATCCACCCCATCCTATCCAATTATATCCTTAATCTAATCCTATCTCATCCAATCTTATTCTTGTTAGGATTCCCACAGATACTGAGAGGGGGCGGTGAATCAGTATCTAACCAGTGATAAGAATTTCTTAAGTTAAAACATGCAGAACATAAAATAGCAGTATACCGATATGCAAGAATTAATGCAATAAACAGAATCAGAAACATCCACATGAAAAGAACACCATAACACAAGATGTTTAACGAGGAAACCTGGTGTGGGAAAAACCTCGGTGGGATTTGTGACCCACAATATTCACTCACTGGCCAATAAGAGAATATTACTTACAATAGGGGCCTGCACATGCAGGAAGGCCAACTGCCTAGAGCTCACTGCTCAATGAGGATTATGCTAATCCAATGACTTGTACTACTTTACAATATCATCTCCAATGCTAGATTCAGTACCAGTTCTAACTTTGTTCTTTACATATACCCTTGACCTATAATTCACACATTAGGTCTACCTAATAATTTTATTTATGCTTGCTACATTACCTCTCTAAATGTCTACAATGATCTCCTTTATATACAAGAGTCATTTTACAATTTGCCAAGTTGGCTTACAATAATAAACAAAATATTACATATCAAAAGTCTTGTCGGCCTCTATGTCAGTGTACATCTTTTCTTCTATGCCGGTGCCGGTGCCGGTGTAGAGTGATCTTGTTGATGCCAGTGCACTGTCTTGCCTGTGTAATGCTTTGCCGGTATGATGTCTTGCCGGTGCCATAGGATTGCAAGGTTTCCATCAATGACAAAACCTTCAATCACATACAAGGTCTCATTGGAGTGTCCATATGCCAACAATTCTCCATCTCTTCCAATTCAATCATTAATCCCATCCTCAATCCAATCCTACTCAATCATCCACCCCCCTTTCTCATCCTATCTAATCATTTATCCTTCTTCCATCCCATCCAATCTATCAAACTGAGCTCTTCTCATCTATCTAATCTTACACTAACTTATGCTTGATCCAAGCACCTTTTCTAATAAAATCCAAGTGGAAATCCTCTCATCTGTAGATCTTGCACATCCAACTTGTCCTTTGTCATCCATCAATCAATCCATCACCTACCCATTGGGATGTATCCTTCCCTAGTCCAATAGTTTATCCAAATCCATGTCCAACTCTTGTAAAGAGATGTCAATTGGTCATGTGCATGTCATTTGCACACTTGAGATTTTTTTCTTTTATTTTCATCTTGTGTCCCAGGACTATACTTGTTCAAGACTACCTTGATCATCCTATATCTTGGTATGTCTTGGCTCATGTATAATGGGGGATAGTTTTCATGACATTGTGTGTTTAAAGGTTTTCCTTGTATGAACCGACAACCCTGCATTAGTGTTTATCAACACTTGCATAATTGTGTGCAAGGCATTCCTGTTTGACTGAGTGTCAATCCATACCTCGGATCTTCATATTATTCTAGTTCTGATAATTAGTGGTGTAGACTATCCATGACAATATCAAATCTAGGTTTTCTCTCCATTATTTTCTCAACAAGAAATCATATCCACTCATTTCATTTCATTCATCCATCTCATTACATTCAGAGACTCCAATTTATCCATCCATCTTCATCCTCCTCTTCTCTTAACCTAGTCTTCTAATCTATTTCAAGAGCACACCCGTGTTCTTTGAACCCACATGTCCTCTTGAGGGGGCATACAACTACTTCCTCATCATCCTTCCTCCTCATTTTTCCTCGTCTTATGACTAGGGCATCATGCTACTAGTCCTTATCCTTTTCTTCCACTATGTTTTATTCTTCTTTGATATAACATCATTTCATGATGCTATATCAAAGAGGGGCAAAATGTAGACACCTAAAATTAATATTTAATTAATTTAAGCTTGTCAACATAATTAATTGATTTAATTATGTTATTCTTATTCTCCTCAAAGTTGATTTAATCTAATTTGATTAATTCTATCACTATTGTCCAATAATGAATTTATCAAATAAATAACTTATTCCCCTATTCTTCTAAAGTCCCCTCCAATAAAAGTTTCCTCTAAACCCACTCAGTTAATTAATTTTAATTAATTAACCTATTCATGTGATTCCTACAAATCACTTTTTCCTAATCCTGTAGACACCTAAAATTAATATTTATTTATTTAAGCCTATCAACATGATTAATATTTAATTGTGTTATCACTATTCTTCTTAGTGTCAATTAAATCTAATTTAATTAATTCTATCACTATTGTCCAATAATTAATTTATCAAATAAATTAATTATTCCCCAATTCTTCTAGAGTCAACCAAATCATTATTTCCTCTAAACCCACTCAGTTAATTAATTCTAATTAATTAACCTAGTCATGTGATTCCTACAAATCACTTTTCCTAATCCCACTCAACCTAATTAATCCTTCTAGAATCTCTCATAATCATTCTTATCATTATCCCTCAATTTTTAATTCCCACTCATGTCACATCAACATTGACTCTCTCAAAGAAATTCAAATTTATTTGAATTCCTCAATGCATCTTTATTTTGGAATTTTTAATTCCTCATATTTGAAATTCAAATTTCTCCCCTTTTCCCAAGGAATTTTATATTCCTGTTTATTTTCCCAAGGCACCCTTGATCCATGCCTACTATCTCAAATCAATCTCAACCCTTCATAAGTAAATCAATCTTGGCCCTCCATTGGCCTCCTCCAATCTTTAAATTGGAGACTCTTATCCTCACAAATCAAACAACATCTTCTATGAAATTCTTATGCCACTCTTTTCTCCTCTCATCCTCTTCTAATAATCCCTCTATCATGTCCTCATAATCCTCCATTATCAAATCCTTTTATCCATCATCCAAATCCAATCCAATAATCCATTAGTCTTGTTGAGAAAAGGAGAGAAACCACATCAACCAATTTAGGAGCAAATCAACATCAAGTTGGAGGCATTTGGGCACACTTAAACTTCATCCAATCTCCATTGAGGAAAAGAGTAAAAGAAAGGTATAATTGGGTTTTATTGCATTGTTTGTGTTTCATGCTTTATTTCTTGTCTATTTGCAATCTAACCATCTTATTATCCTTCCAAAGATTTTTCCCCCCTTCAAATCCCACTCAACCTAATTAATCCTTCTAGAATCTCTCATAATCACGCTTATCATTATTCTCCAATTTTTAATTCCCACTCATGTCGCATCAACATTGAGCCTCTCAAAGAAATTCAAATTTCTTTGAATCCCTCCCTCATGTCACATCAATATTGAGTCTCTCAAATAAATTCAAATTTCTTTGATTCCTTGAATGCATCCTTATTTTGAAATTTTTAATTTCTCATTTTGAAATTCAAATTTCTCCCCCCTTTCCCCAAGGAATTTTATATTCCCGTTTATTTTTCCAAGGAACCCTTAATCCATGCTTTCTATCTCAAATCAATCTCAACCCTCCATAAGTAAATCAATCTTGGCCCTTCATTGGCCTCTTCCAATCTATAAGTTGGATGATCATTCCCTCACAATGGATCCACTTCTTCTCATAGCATCCTCATGCTGCTCTTTTCTCCTCTCTCTTCTTTCTTCAATCTTTCAATTCAAATCCATCCAAAATCCATCCAATAATCCAATCTATCTTGTTGAGCACTTGGAGAGAATTCCACATCACAATAAAGGAGCTAATACAAATAATCTAAGGAGGGGCCCATCCTTGGCTTCACCAATAGCTCAATCCGAAGGAGAAGGAAATATATTAGCAAGGTATAAATCATAATTTTATGTTTTTATGTGTTCTATGTGTTTGAATTCTTTATTTGAATACTATCCATCTAATCCTACCTTGTTGGTTTTTTCCCATCTTCACTTACAATTTTCGTGACAACTTTCATATAACCAGTAGAGCCAAGTTTGTGTTGTCTGTGCTTTTCTAGTCTTGCCTTAGTTGCCTTCGATGTGTCGGGAAACCTACAATTTTTTTGAAATATGTTAGATTATGTAAATATAAAGAGTAACTAGTACATAATTACATTGTTAATAGTATCACATACCTGCTAGAATCAAAGAACACTGAGAGGGGGGGGGGGGGTGTGAATGAGTGTTCTACTAGAATATCTAATTTTACCCTTATTAAAACATGCATTCAACAACCGGTAAACCAATACATATAAGATTGAAAGAAGTAAAGAAACCAATAAGCCAATCACATAGATAAATAGCATAACACACATAATTATATGTGGAAAACCTCAAAGAGGAAAAATCACGGTGGGATTTGTGACCCATAATATCAATCAGTTGGCCATATGAAAATATATTACAAAATATGGGGGCCTACACATGCAAGAAGGCTTACAACCTAGAGAACACTTCTCAATAACAAAGGAGCCTCACTGACTACATACAAATCCAGATTATAATCTAGAGAAGTGAGTGAATTGCAAACATAACATCTTTTATGCTTGAATATAGTTACGGTTAAGCTCTATCTATTCCGGTTTGAAACCCTAAACCCTTACCGGAATACCCTCTTACATAAATGGCCTCACATAGATGATCTCTCTCATATATTTTTCATCCCCACTACATTCCATAGCCTTACATATCTATATATATCTTCCAAAATGATCTAATCAACTAAGCTATATACCCTTATAATCCATCATTCTTTATATTGGCTTACAAAGATAATTACAAAATGAATATACATTTCGGCTCAATAACATATATACATAAATATCAAAATTAATTGCCGATGCCAGATCTCCCAAATGATGTCAGCCTCCAATACCGATAACCTGATGAAGTCATGTCAGCCTGCAATATCGGTAAATATTTCCCTTCCAACCGGTAAAGATATCTGTTGGTGCTGGTTTCGGTGCCGATGAAGTGTCTGCCGATAAATAGCCAAACTATAATATGAAAGCTGGAACATGTTGCCATCAATGAAAACATATAGAAACCAACCAAATGAGTGTCAATTACCAACAATATCCCCCTTTGGCATTGATGGCAACACTCATGTGAAAAATGGTTTATATCTATCAGACTCACTTTGAGATAGCTCCCCCTGAGTTGAATATCCATCTGTGATCAAGATATGTATGAAATACTCCATATCTCTTGATGCCAAGAATGTATTTTTCACCTATACTCCCCATTTGACATCAGTGCCATCTAAAATCAAGATGAAGAATAAAAGACTGTACAAATAATATCCCAAAATACCTTACTAGAGCTGAATATACTTGAAAATATCTAGATAGGCTTTCTCCAAAATCTATAGATAGGTATACCAACTTGGTTTAAGTGTGCAAAAAACATATACAAGTCCGTTAAGCATATGGGCATATGACTCTTTATCCTTAAGCTCTGCTGGTGTGGGCTTACCAACCGTATCAATACATTCCTTCTTATGTACACTTAATGAATACAACCGGGGACTCACCATTCCTCTAAGACTTCTAGCTCTCCTTATGATTTTGTTTTTTTTCCCTCTCAAGAACTAAAACTTGAGCTTCCAATACCAAAATCTGACCATCAATAGATGCAGTCAAAGAATGTGAACCATCAAAACAATTGACTATACCTACAATTTTCTCTTGAGATTCCTTAATCCTCTTATCCAAATCAACTGTAAGTAAACCTATGCTATAACATACTCTATAAATATTGGTACACTACCTTAGAGAAATATCAATCAACTTTAGCTTATCCTTAATCTCCTTCTTCTCTAACTCAATCATTTGATTAAAAGTTTCTCTCTTAGCTTATTTAAACCTCTCCAATGCCTGTTGATTTGATATCTGTTGTAAAGATTGAAAGTCCTTTGAGATGTTCTCTGTCTATTTCGGTCTGAAACCCTAAACCCTTACCAGAATACAAAAGGGGGAGATGCTAGTTTGAGCATCTATTTTTCTCAAACTAGCATCTCCAATGATGAATGCTGCTATTGTGGAGCAGAACAGGTTAGTCAAATGCCTTGAAGAATCTAAGAAATGCATCTCAGAGTTGAAGACATAGGCAGAAAACACCAAGAAATTTCGGTGTGAAGATCTAGCCTCTCAGCTAGAGATAAAAGACCAAAAACTTCAGTGGCTTCTTGGAGAGAACAAAAGCCAAACCTCCCTAGATAGATATGCTCCTCGAAAGAAGGTTGACCTTACCACAATTAGTGTGGACTTGCAGACAAAAGTGAAGATCAATGTTGCAAAAAGGAATCTTCATGTAGATCCTAAAGGTAAGGGGAAGATGGAAGAAGAAAACTCCATCGGAAGCAGGAAGATGAGGAAGCAGCAAAGGAGACCCTCTACTGGCAGAGGAAAGAAAAATGCTACCACCCACATGGGGAAGAAAATGTGGGAGAAGAAGAAGAGATCAGATGAAAGAGGTACTTAGAATGGACAACCAAGGGTCCATTCCAAACAGGAAAAGATGGGGATGCAAAACCGACAAGATCTCCTCATGCATGACAAACTAAATATGTGAGTCATATGCCATCAGTGTACAGAACAAATTGATTTAAATTTTAACAAATTTTGAATCCAGCATTGGAGATGCTAGTTTGAGCAGTACATTATAATTGGATTTAACCATCCAAATGTGTAGTCAGTGTGACTCCTATTTTATGATTGAGAAGTGAGCTCTAAGTAGTTGGCCTTTCTGCATGTGCAGACCCCATTTGTATACACATACTATCTATAGTATTATCATCTGATTGTGGGTAAGGTTTCCCATTGTGGTTTTTCCCTTATAGGGTTTCAACATCAAAATCTTTGTGTTATATGTTGTGGATGTTGTTTCTCTTTATGTTTCATGCATTAAGTTAAACCAGTACTGTTATAACTGCTAATCCTTTTTACCAATACTTAAGTTTGGTTTACTAGCATTTAAGTTTAAGTTGGAGTATTTTTCATTTGTATTACAATTTATTGACAACTGGTTCACAATTGATTCACCCCCCCTCTCAGTTGTCCTTCCCGGGACCTAACAATTGGTATAAGAGAAAAGTCCTCTTTTTGCAGAAGCCTAACAGCTTGAGG
Source organism: Cryptomeria japonica (assembly GCF_030272615.1). NCBI lineage: Eukaryota > Viridiplantae > Streptophyta > Pinopsida > Cupressales > Cupressaceae > Cryptomeria > Cryptomeria japonica. The sequence goes on along the minus strand of NC_081413.1, from coordinate 695,350,364 downwards.
AGATCCTATGGGAACAAATATTTTTAAGAAGGACAGTCTGAAGCTTGATGGAACTAACTATGGAAGAGCAGAATGGAAACACATCTGAACTGCATTGGAAGAGATATATGGTATGTTACAAAGAATGGCTATGTTGCTCCTATTTCGAATCAACCTCATCCACCAACATTGGCTAAGGACATGCACAATGATTGCAAAGAAAGAGAAGAACTTCTAAGTGCATTATCAGATTAGCAAATCATGGGATTATTAGACTGATCTACTACTAAAGATATTTGGGATAAACTAGAAACACTGAATGAAGGAGATACCACTGTCAAAATTGAAAAATTGGAATGTTACTAGGTCAGGTATGAAAATTAAAAAATGGAAAAAGATGAAATAATTTTTGTATTTATGGAAAGAGTTAATGAAATTATTTTAGGAATACAATGTTGTGGAGGATCCTTAAGTGAAGATGAAATTGTGTCTAAAGTTTTAAGAGAATTACCATCGACTTACAAAATGAAAGTGACTGCTATTAATGAAATGAGAGCAATGCCCAATACTTCAGTTTTTAGAGATACTTTGGTTGGAAAACTTTCCACATTTGAGCTTGAGGAATTTGGTCATGTTGCTACTATAAAGACTGATTTAGCTTTCAAATCATCATCATCATCAACATCATCATCATCTGAAAAAACTGATTGGAAACCACTTTATGCAAAATAACTTGAAGATATGAGGCGAGAAAATGAAGAACTTGAAGCACTATCTGCAAGGAAAATGCATAAAGGTCCAACAGGAAGTAAGTATGAAGGTAAAGCACCTTTCAAATGTTTTAATTGCAATAAAGCTGGTCATATGGCATCTAGATGTCCTGATAGACATGCAAGATTAAGGAAGCAAAAAGATCATATAAGCCTAACCTTGAATATCAGAGATAAAGATTTAAGAAAAAACAAAGACAAGTCATGTTACTATGCAGATGAAGGTGTTACAAATGATTCAGATGAAGATCCAGTAGATAATGGATGGGCTTTAGTTGCAATAAAATAAGATCAACCGACACCTATTATCAAACCGATAGAGCAGGCACTGGCAGCTAAAATTGAAGAAAAAGATGAATGGATTATAGATAGTGGATGCTCGCATCATATGACCGGTGATAAAAGAAAATTCTTATTTTTTCAAGAAATTCATGGAGGTCTAGTAAGGTTTGGAGATGATAAATCTTGTTTAATCAAAGGAAAAGGCACTATATCTTTGTATGGTAAGCATAATACTGACAATGATTATTATGTAGAAGGTTTAAAGCATAATCTTTTGAGTATTGGTTAGTTAGGAGAAAAAGGATTTCAGTTATAGTTCAAGAATGGAAAATGCAAAATCATAAACAAAACTGGATTGGAGATGGCAACCGATAATCAAACTAAAGGTAATATCTTTCACTTGAATACCCATGATAAAACATGTTTGATTGCACACATTGATGAAAGTTGGTTATGACATAAAAGAATCTGTCATGTGAATTTTGATTGCATTGTAAAGATCAATTCAACTAAGGCAGTTAGGGATTTACCTAAGATTATGAAACCTCAAAATCTTGTATGTAAGGAATGTCAAATAGGAAAGCAAGTTAGAGAAACATTTAAGAGCATTACTAAGAAGTCCAATAATATTTTTGATTTAATTCATACTGATTTATGTGGTCCAACAAGAACAAGAAGTCTATAAGGAGACAAATACTTTATGCTAATAATTGATGATTATTCTATAATGTGTTGGGTTACTTTTCTCAAGGAGAAATCAGAAGCTTTTGGAAGATTCAAGATATTCAAGGCAATGGTAGAGAATGAAACCGACAAGAAAATCAAATGTTTAAGATCAGATCAAGGAGGAGAATTTATATCAAGGGAATTTAATGGAAGAAACAAAACAACTATCAGCACCTCAGACACCCCAGTAGAATGGAGTTGTGGAAAGGAAGAACAAAAATATTATGGATGCAGCAGGAACAATGTTAATGGAAGAAAATCTAGCTCATGTGTACTGGAGAGAAGAGATGAATACAACAGTTTATACTTTCAACAGAGTTCACATCAAAAGTGAAACCAGTAAGACCCCTTATGAACTATGGTTTGGTCATATTCCTACTCTTAAGTATTTCAGAATATTTAGAAGAAAATGTTATATTAGAAGATATAAGTATATTAGATGAATGAATTAATTATGATGAAACCTTTACACCAGTAAGCTATGGAAGAAGAATTAGATCAGATAGAAAAGAATAAAACATGGAATTTAGTTCCTTGGCCTAAAAATAAGAATGTTATTGGAACTAAATGGGTTTTTAGGAATAAATTGAATGAAGATGGACAAGTTGTGAGGAATAAAGCTATATTGGTTTGTAAATGATATTCTCAAAAGGAATTAATTTATTATGATGAAACCTTTGCACTGGTAGCTAGGATTGAAAAATCCACCGAAAGCAAGAAGATGAGGTAGCAGCAAAGAAGACCCTCTACTGACAGAGGATATAAAAATGCTACCACCCACAGGGGGAAGCAAATGTGGGAGAAGAAGAACAAATCATATGAAAGAGATTCTCAGAATGGACAACCAAGGGTCCATTCTCAAAAAGGAAAAGATGGGGATGCAAAACCAGCAAGATCTCCTCATGCATGGCAAAGTAATTATGTGAGTCATACAAGTGACTCACATATATGTTCTGTATTATTGGAAAATGTAATCTCCAATGAGAAATTGTAGGTGATTGAAGGTATTGTCATTGATGGAAACCTTACAATCATATGTTACCGGCAGGCACCGGTACTGGCAGACTCTACACTGACATATAGTTCACCGACACTAAAAAGATTGATTATCGGCACCATGGCCGATAGGAATTTTGTTTAATTATATTTTGTATTTAATTGTATAATCTTTTTGTAAGCCGACATGGCGGATTGTAATAAATCTGTAGCGTCCTAAAATTGTGACACCTGCAATTTTGACTGCATTTGGGTCTTCACGATGGTGATGCAACACGGAACCTGAATGGAGACCTCAAAACTTGTTCATGACATCAAAAATTGCATTTTTTAGCACCCTGGCCTGATCCTCCTTGCACCCTGTTGTCCCGGGAGTTGGGACCATGGCGCCCAGCGCCCTGGTCCCCCAAGACCATGGCGCCCAGCGCCCTGGTCCCCCAGGACCATGGTGCCTAGAGTCCTGGTCCCCCAGGACCATGGTGCCTAGCACCCTGGTCCCTGGCCCTATTTTGGGCCTGGTCTCTTATGGGGCTTCAGGTCTTTAAGTTTGCAAATTGGAAAATATGGTTGCTATGTTGGCCCAAGGTTGGAAAAATCAATCTATCAGCCCTAATTGACAAGTATATAAACTACATTTACCCTCTCAAAAGGAGGAGGACATATGTGAGCAAGACGCGGAAGCAATATTCAAACATTCAAACATTCAAGCATTCAAGCATTCCTTCAAGCAATTGAGCATTCTAACTCTCCATTCAAGGCTAAGTGTTGTATTCAAGACAAGGATTCAACAATTGAAGAGGAGATCACATACAACATACAACATACATTACACCTTCGCATGTAAGAATACAAACATTCTTACAACAAGGTATCGGTACTTGTTTACATTACAAACATTTACATTTACAACATTCTCATTTCTTGGTTAATTCCAAAACCGGGGTTTGACCTAAAGGCAAACCCCTAATCCCTAACCCCCCAATCATCCTCTCTTTTCTGTGTGTAGGTTGCAGGTACGCGGCTGTAATTGAAGATCTGGAATCCTTGTGCAGAGACGAACCGATCCCCCTTCGTTTCGCGGATTTTTCCGAGGACCATGTGCACACCGGGCGCCATCGTCCCATCAACTTTTGCTCAAATTTAAAGAACAACACCATCTCGACATTTTACTGCTAATTCCAGGTCCGCAGCTTCATCCCGTATCCCTATCTCTGTTTATAAGCGAATCTTTCCTACTTTACATGCATTCCTAGTTCAATCTTTCTATCTACATTCTTTACAAAAGAGGGTATCCTTGCTATCACAACCCTTGAAACTCATTTAGAATCTAATCTTGCATTGTGTGGGATTGGATCTTGTGGGTTTCAACCCCTCTTTTGAATGTAAAGTCTCTCCTAAGTGAAAACCATCAACCCTAGTGACTCTCCCTTCTCTCTCCTTGGGGTTGGGGAGGGGAGAACAACTAGGGTTCGATTTTTCCACTTTACATTGTGGTGAACCCGACGTGAACATCCTCATTCTGATTATTCATGGTTAGATCTGAAAATTTTGTTTCCTTAATTACATTTCCATGTTTGATCTTTTGCAAATTTTAGAGGCTAATTGCATAAAAACCCTAAAATTTTCTTTTTAGTAATTAAACTTGTGGAATGTTTAATTGTTAATGCTTGTTTCAGATCTACCCTTCTATTGCAAATTGTCAATTCATATTTGTGGTTTAATTCTGAAAATTAAGTGGTTAAATGTCAAAACCCTAATTTTTAAGACCTTCTTGATTCAACCTTTGACTGATAATTTCACTAATCAAAACACTTCCAAATCGGCTGTAACTTTGGATTCCGCAATAAAATCACAATATCTCTCATCCCTGAAAATTTGGAAAAAAGTTGTGAGGACCATGTGCACCCCGAGCACCATCGTCCCCGACATTTTTTTTGAAATTTCGGGAGCTAGATCTTACTGTATTTTTCTGCTAAAATCCAGAATCTTGGCTGATTTTATCAATTTTAACACTTTCAAACTTAAAATCAAAGTTGGTCTAGCGATTGCTTGGATTGAGACTTCTAATCATTCAAAAAATTGTTGAAATTAAAATTCATATCAAAATTGTGTTCCTTACTGTACTAAATCTGAAAAGTGTGTTAGCATTCATTCGAAATTTCAGTGCTTTATTCAAATTTTTTTACAATTTGTGACTTTTGAAATTAAGTGTCTAATTGCGGCAAATTTGATTTCCGCTTTCAAATTTGAATTTTGCATGAAATCGAGTCAACTTTTAAATTTCAAAACTTGCATTGCTTTTAGTATTCCCTCTAAAATCATAAAATTCAAAATTTCAGTTTCCCCCTCTTTTTGAAAATTCAAATTTTACATTTTTCAATAATCTTGGTAGGGTTCAATTTTGAGATTGCAACTTTAATTTGGCATATCTACAGATCATAAAATCACTCAATTTTTTTAGATTAGCTTTAAAATCATCATAACTTTCATCCTTGAAAATTTCGAAAAAAGTTGCGAGGAACGTGTGCACTTCGTTCGCCACGGTCCTTGACATTTTTTCTGAAATTTTGGGAGATTGTCCTGATTGCATTTAACAGCTTAAATCTAGGAGATTGGCTGATTTTATTGAAATTTGCTACCTCTAAAATTCAAAATCTTCTCTCTCTCTTTAGTGCATGAGTTTTACAACAATAAGCCCTACTTACACTATTCCCGTTAGACGAAGCCTTAGAATTAAGTCTTTCCAAGGTTTAATTACTCAGGAGATGGAACCTAATTTGAATGGCCTTTTTAACGAGGACATGAGTAATTCCTCTAATCCTCTTAATGATGAAGAAGCTCTTCATGAGGTTTCTGTAGAACAACTTTCAAAATTGGATAACCAATTTGATGATTTTCGACAATGGATGTCTCAAGAATACCCCGATAGTGAAGCTCTTTCATTAATTGAGGGTCTAAAACATATGGTTCAAAGTGATAAGAATGGAATTGATATTTTACGTGGTATTGCACACATTGTGGATTCGAATGTGATGCCTATGAAAAGTTGTGCCCAAACCTTAGGTTATACACAACCTCCTACTCAAGTTAATCATTCTATTCCTTTGACAACTTCTATTGCTAGTATACCTACTTTTACATCAAACATAATGACTACTTCAATACAAGACATTCCACCTATGCTCACTAGTCATGGGGGAAATCCCTCTTCTTCAATCAACCCTCTTCCTTCATTCAATCTGACTTCTTCATTCATTCCTTCAATGAGTGTCCCTATTATATCTCCACAAATGAACATGACGCAAGGGGGCAATTCATTTAACCCTTCCATTCCTCCTTGTAGTGTTCCTCCTTTCCAATCATCTCCTATGACTAACTATCATAGTGTCCCACCACCTTACTCTTTACCTTCTTTCAATAACATAATACCTCCATCACAATCTAACACGTCTAATATGAACTCTTCGACTGAAGCGACCATTAACAATCTTGCACAAACTGTCTCTTCTTTACAGAAACAAATTGCCTCTATGAATCAATCTAAGTTTAGTGTGCCCACATTTGATGTTGCGAGCCCACTTTCTCTTGACATTGTTCGAGCTATCCCCCCTAAACATGTTGAAATTCCGCATTTGGAGCTTTATAATGGTAAGGGTGATCCTCTAACACATGTTAAGACCTTTCAAACAATATGTACTGATTTTGCTTATGACCAAATGTTGCTTGCAAAACTGTTTACTAGAACATTAAGAGATAAAGCCCTACAATGGTATTGCTCGTTGCCTTCTTATTCTATTACTTCTTTCGAACAACTTGCAAATGCTTTTATTCAACAATTTCAAAACAATATAAGTCCTAAAGTTACTTTGATTGATTTAATGCATTGTAAACGAGGTGTTAAAGAAAAAGTGACTGATTTCATTGGTAGATATAAGCATTTGTATGCTCAAATTTCTTTTCCAGTACCTGACAATGATATTCAAAGAATCTTTATTTCTAATTTACAAAAAGATATTAGAGAAAAACTTCTGTTTTCTGAGTTTACTTCTTTCCAACAGTTGTGCGCAACTCTTCACAATTATCAACTGACTGTGAGTGAAATGGAACAAGCAAATCCTATGGCTCCGAGTGATAAGGGTGATAGTAGTCAACAACCATTTGGGAAGTTTAAACCGAACAGAGAGTCCATTAAATTCAATGAAAACATAATCAACAACAATGTGAATGCAGCATCAGGTGTGCCTCCTATTTCTAAGTTTTTCAAGAAAGAAAGAAAGTTTACTCCTTTGAATGAATCATTGCATAGTATTATGAATAAGTTATTGGAACAAAATGTGCTTACTCTTCCTCCTATAAAGAAAATAGATCCTACAAAGATTAATTCACCCTATTTTGATAACAAATCTTTTTGTCAATTTCATCGTCATCCTGGGCATGATACTGAAAAATGTTTTGCTTTAAAGGGTCAAATTCAAGATTTGATTGATAATAATACTATCTCTATTTCTGGTGCGAATGATAAAGGTAACACATCTGTAGCTCCTCCTAACCAAAATCTTAAGATTTTTACTGATCCATTGCCCTCTCATACCTCTAATGTGATTGTTACTAATGATTCCTCTGTCTCACCCGATGATCTTGTGTCTATGACTCTGAATGTGATTAACTTTGTAGAGCAGCAGAAAATCCCTAAAGAACCTTCCATCACATTTGATTCCAGTGAAACTATCAGGGCACCTAATGGTCCTTTATATATAGTTGCAAAAGTCAAGAATACACCTTGCCGTGGAGTGCTTATTGATCCTTCTTGTATGGTTAATATCATTACTGAATAATTTCTTTTTACTTTGCAATTGAATCAAGTGATCTATGATGAAACAAATGTGGTTGTGAAATTATTTGATGCATTTTCTTCTCCTGCAATTGGTTCTATTACATTACCTATTGAGGTCCATAACAAATCCCTTGATGTGGACTTTGCTATTATTCCATCATCTGAACAATTTCGTGTGAAGCTAGGCTATCCTTGGCTGTCTTCCATGAAAGCTATTGCTTCTCCTATTCACAAGTGTTTGAAATTTCCCCATAATGGTGAAGTTGTTACTGTGAATCATAGCCTCTTTAAACCAGCTGAAAGAACTTCTAGTGTTCCTATTGATTACTTTTGGCCTAAACAATTCCAATCTCTTCCTCCACGAAGTGATCATCTTTTTAAATCTTATCAAAAGTGGAAAAAAGATATGATCCTATCTCTAAGTGAACCTAGAACACCCAAACTTGACATTCCTATCGTTCTTGAGAAGGAAGTTCTTCCCTTGAAAGATAAAACTAATGTCTTTCCTCAAGAAGATTCCCAACCCATCCCTATGAATGTGATTATGCCTATATCTAATAAACTTTCTAAAAGTAGACCTATACCTCCTCATCATGATGGACTTGGTCTCCTTCCTAAACCAAATATTCCTCCCTTATATGGAGCAGTTCCTCCTCCTTCCTCTTATAGAGAGAAGAGACCTTCCTCTTCTCCTATTATTCAACCTAAGAGACCACAACCTAAACACCCAAGTGATAAGGATGAGAACATTCCTCCTCCTCAATCTTCTCAACTTCCTACTAAGACTAGACGAAATTGTTCTGCACGTGAACGCCAATGAAAGCGTCGTCTTAGAGCTCAGGTAGTTGCTTCTCAAACTTTGCAATCCCCAAAAACACCTTCAGCCAGTATTATTCCATTTTCTCCTCAGCCGAAGATTGAGTCAAAATCTCCTAAACATAAGATGCATGATGGTCTTGATCCTGTGCGAGTTAAAGATCCTATTTTTATAAATCTTGATGATGATATAGATGAAAATGTTATTCATGATGAAAATGTTACTCCTGTTCATTCTGATAGTGAATATGAATATGTTGATGTTGATAACCATTTATCTAACGAATTTTCTAAAGCACTTATCCTAGCTCCTAGACAAGAACAACGTGGCTCAGAACATGAACATAGCCCTTGTTTGGATCTTGTGATAGCTCCATCTGTTGTGTTGGATGTTCCTCCTCTAGCGTGTTTCCTACCTTCCCGAAATATTGATCAGCAAGATCGGGGGGTAGATGACGTGCTAGACTAGTTTCATTAGCATAGCAGACTCTCTCCTCCTCTCTTGATCTCTTTTGTTACTTCTTCTATGTGTTATTCTCATTCTTCTATTTTTGGTCCTTAGTTTTGTCTACTTGAGGATGATGCAAAGCATTGAGATCTCTTGGTCTCTCTCATGTTGACTCAAAAGACACATGTGTTCCCTTCTTCAAGGTGACCTTCCTTGATTGGGGAATGAAGAACAATTATGCATACATACATATGATATACATGAATTATCATACAGCATACTGACCCCAAGGAAAGCGAAGTCACCTTGTGCTTTGTGTTTTGTGTCTATTATCCTTGGGCTTATCTCACACTTGGGGGCTAAATCCTTGTGATAATGTGCTCCTTTCTCATTTCTTATATGTATCACTACCTTAAAGCAATCACCCCTGGTGAGGCGTGTGCGATCGCTTTAACGTAGGGGGGCATACATCCCATTCATATCTTTTCAAGATACTTGAAAATTTCTTGACAAATTTAGCTTTGCCTTGAAAATTTTTGATATCTTTCTTGCATGACTCATAGTGAGGGAACCTTACTACTGACAGTCATGGTTCTCCCTCGTGATCTTCCCTCTTACTTTGTCAATCGAAGTCGTAAGATCCTTAGTCCACTGGGGGCTTGGTGTATCTTGCCTCCTTGACGTGGTCAAAGTTTTTCAATGTTGTTTCCTTGTACTTTATCGAAAGTATGAGCGTACGCTTATACTCCCGCTAAAGTGGGGGCTAAATGTAGCATCCTAAAATTGCGACACTTGCAATTTCGACTGCATTTGGGTCTTCACGATGGTGATGCAACATGGAACCTGAATGGAGACCCCAAAACTTGTTCATGACATCAAAAACTGCATTTTTCAGCACCCTGGCCTGATCCTCCTTGCACCCTGCTATCACGGGAGGTGGCACCATGGCGCCCAGCGCCCTGGTCCCTGGCCCTATTTTGGGCCCGGTCTCTTATGGGGCTTCGGGTCTTTAAGTTTGCAAATTGGAAAATACGGTTGCTATGTCGGCCCAAGGTCGGAAAAATCAGTCTATTAGCCCTAATTGACAAGTATATAAACTACATTTCCCCTCTCAAAAGGAGGAGGACATATGTGCGCAAGACGCGGAAGCAATATTCAAACATTCAAACATTCAAGTATTCAAGCATTCCTTCAAGCAATTGAGCATTCTAAGTCTCCATTCAAGGCTAAGTGTTGCATTCAAGACAAGGATTCAACCATTGAAGAGGAGATCACATACAACATACAACATACATTACACCTTCGCATGTAAGAATACAAACATTCTTACAACAGGGTATCGGTACTTGTTTACATTACAAACATTTACATTTACAACATTCTCATTTCTTGGTTAATTCCAAAACCAAGGTTTGACCTAAAGGCAAACCCCTAATCCCTAACCCCCCAATCATCCTCTCTTTTCTGTGTGTAGGTTGCAGGTACGCGGCTGTAATTGAAGATCTGGAATCCTTGTGCAGAGATGAACCGATCCCCCTTCATTTCGGGGATTTTTTCGAGGACTGTGTGCATGCCGGGCGCCATCGTCCGGTCAAATTTTGCTCAAATTTACAGAACAGCACCGTCTCGACATTTTACTGCTAATTCCAGGTCCGCAGCTTCATCCCGTATCCCTATCTCTGTTTATAAGCGAATCTTTCCTACTTTACATGCATTCCTAGTTCAATCTTTCTATCTACATTCTTTACAAAAGAGGGTATCCTTGCTATCACAACCCTTGAAACTTATTTAGAATCCAATCTTGCATTGTGTGGGATTGGATCTTGTGGTTTTCAACCCCTCTTTTGAATGTAAAGTCTCTCCTAAGTGAAAACCATCAACCCTAGTGACTCTCCCTTCTCTCTCCTTGGGGTTGGGGAGGGGAGAACAACTAGGGTTCGATTTTTCCGCTTTACAAACTCATATAAGTATGGGATCTTATAGATCATTTAGGAAGTGGATATGGTTAGATTATTGCAAATCTAATATGCGAATTGTAAGGCAGATTTTGGATAAGGGTTTATGATTATTACAGAGCTTGAACTGGTATTGAACCTGGTATAGTAGATGCTGATCTGAAGTAGTACATGACATTGGATTTGTATAATCCATTTTTTAAGTCAGTGAGAGTTCTTTTGTAACTGAGCAGTGAGCTCTAGGCACTTGGCCCTCCTACATGTGTAGGCCCCTATTGCAATAGTAATATTCTCTTATTGGCCAGTAAGCGAATATTATGGGTCACAAATCCCACCAAGGTTTTTCCCACACTGGGTTTCCTCGTTAAAAATATTGTGTTATGGTGTGTCTTTCATGTTGTGCTTATTTTTCTTATTTACTGCATTAACTTTGGTTTACTGGTACATAGTTTTGGAATGCTTTTCATATAATAAGTTTAGAAAATTCATTAACCGGTCAGATACTGATTCATCCCCCCCTCTTAGTATCTTTGGGAATCCTAACAATTGGTATCAGAGCTTGGTCCTCTATTTTCAAAATCCTAATAGCTTGAGGAAGATTCTGACACCGGTAGAGATGGAAAACTTGAGAAAGCAATTGGAAACAACTCTTTCAGACTATGATGTAGAAAAAGTGAAGAATATCAAACTTGAAGATGATCTGAAGGTTGCATAGGATATCATTCAAGGACTTCAAGAGAATCTCACTATTGCAAGAAACAAAAGAAGAGAACTTTGAGAAAAGATGTAGAATGATGATGATGAAAAATAAACTCTTAATGATCTGGTGAACAAACTAAGACAAGAAAACAATACAATGAAGAATGAGATGCAGGATATGACTATGAGATTTTGTAAAAAGGCTGAAAATCGGAAGAAGAATGAAGATGACTTGAATAAAAGAATAAATGATGCTGGAAATGAAAATCTAAGACTCAATCATGAGAATGATATGCTAAAAAATGATCTAATTCACTTAGAACATGACAAAACTGAACTCATGAGACACAAAGATTTCTTGGAAACTGAATTGGCTACTGCAAATCAACACACGGAGAAATTCAAGAAAAGTTTAGAAGAATTTGATGACATGCTAAAGAATTAGAAACCTAATGGTGATACAAATGGCCTTGGCTTTAAAATTGGTGAAATCTCCGGTACTGCAAACAATCATGATCACAGCAAACCGGTAAGACAACCTAATGCTTACAAATTTAATGGGAAATGCTTTAACTGTAACAAGTATGGTCATATAGAAAATAAATGTAGATCTAGAGATTATTAGAACACCAATACATCCACCGGTCAATGTTCTAAATGCAACAAAGTTGGTCATAATTCAGAAAATTGCAGAATGAATGTAAGATGTTATGTTTGTGGAAGATTTGGACACTTATCTAATCAATGTAGAACACATACCGGCATAGGATATGGGAAAGCTATTCAGAAAAAATAATGTGACTTGTTATGCTTGCAACAAGATTGGACATATTGCAAAATTCTGTAGAGGTAAGACATCACCGACAAATAACAAATGACCCAGCTTGAAAGGTAAAGAAAAAGTTGAAGAGGTAAAGCAAGAATTTTCAAAGCAATGGATCAGAAAGTTAGATCAGAATGTTGATGGGAATACTCCTCCATTGGTAGAACAAAGTATCACTCCACCAAAAGGAGATTCTTCATCTAACTGAGAAATAATCCTTTGGGGGTATGGAAACAAATTGAAAACATGCTAATTTAACCTCGGTTGATGGTGAGAAGTTGAATTACTTCCTTACCAGCAGATGAGTTAAGTTTTTGAGTTAATTGATAGGCATTAAATGTGGCAGTTGAAAGAAATAGCATTATAAAGCAAGTGTTTTGGCTCCTTTTTCATTCACCAAGCATTCAAATTTCCAAAGAGCATGAAAATCCCGAGCTAAGGCATCCTTAGCGAAAACTGAAGCAGTTCATTCAAGCACTCATCCTAAAGGTAGATTAAGGTATTTATAGCTATGGCTTCTTCATTTACACTTGAATTTATTGCAAACCCTACTGCGATTGAAGTTATCAAGTGCCCTAGACCCATGTTCAAACTTATTCCCAAAATTACGAAGAAAGATGATACCCTAGGAGCATTTTCAAAAATACCTAAGGGAGTAGTTTATGCAGAGGATCCTAGAATGTATATACATTGTCATATTAAGGAACTAGGAGATGAAGAAATAATGAACATGTATAGGACTGTAATTCATGATGAAAATGGTAATGTTAAATCAAAACACAAGATATTGGAAACCCTAGGCTTTGTGGACATTCTTAGTATCCCTGATTTTCCTAAAGATGTGATAAGAATTTTCCTGAGTAGAGTTCATGGAGAGTTCTTTTGGTTGGATTTCATCCATAAGATCACTAAAGAGGCAGTTAGGGTAGTAACAGGCTTACCTTCCATCGATAGCAGGCCTGACAGAACTAAGAAAGTTTCAAATGACACTGTGATGACCTTAACCAGCACAACATTTGACAAAAGATCCCTAAGAGTAAATGATGTGATGGACATCAATGTTAGATTTGTCAGTATGAATCTTGGTTATAAGGCTACACATGCAAACAGACTAAACTCTGTCTCTAGCTTATGTATTAAAAGTGCATATGATATGGTGAATGATAATGCAAGAATTGACGTATGTGAATGGCTTAAAGATGAACTGATAGACAACTTGAAGAAAATCAAAGGTGAGAAGGAGGGAACTTTTAGATTTGGTAACCTGCTTGTGTGCTTAATGCTATACATTACTAAGGAAGTACCCGGTATTGGTAGGAAAGACTTTGGTTTTGATATACCAGTAGGAAAGCAACTGTTAGACATACTAAAAAACATGGGAGATGATAGAGAGAAAAATATAAATGAATATATTCAAACCTTGAAAGCAAGAATGAAGACAAGAATAAGGTTATCTCAAGAAATTATTGATAAGTATCAAAAAGAGATATGCTTTGTGATCAAGAAATATGAAATCTAGATGGAGGTTATTGTCCCTAGAACTATTTGGGTTACTGAGATGGGATATGAGACAGATGACAACATAATTGAAACTTATACAAAAGCCCTCTTAGAAGCCCCTAAGGAGCCGACAAAAAAAGTATTTGGCAATGTTGAAACAGTTGAAAGTGGCATTCAATTTCAGAAAAGAGTTAAGAAAATTGAGCAGATAGTTAGGAGAGGTTCAAGACAGGCAAAAGCAATAAAGGAAGACATTTTGAATAAAACTAGTATTAAGGAAAGTGAATTGGGAGGATTACAACCAGAGACACATCTCTCACTGATTGCTACTTCTTCTGGCAGTGAGATACCCACTAAGTTCAAAAGGGTAGAAAGAAAAAGAAAACCCTCACTAGTATCCTCACCTACACCTAGAAGGACTAGACAAAAACAACAAGCAGTTAGGCCTCCAACTAAGAAATTAACACCAAAGAAAAGAAAATAAAGACAGGTTATTCCACCATTTGATAAACTTCTGAATGAAATAATCGAGGATGGGAAATTGAAAAACATCAGTAAGTTATATAACACACTATCAAATGATGAAAAGGAGAGCATAGAAAATAGTGTAATCTTACACTTAGACATTTATAAGAAATTTCTGATGGAAATTGTGGATGAGATACCCAATGATTTATACAGAAGGTTAGAAGCTAGAAGGGTAGCTATTGTTGAATTAGATAAGAAAATCAAAATAGAAAAGCTATTTGCAGTTCACCCAGTGAACTCCACACAAGAAATTGATGAGTTGATCAGTGAAGCAAACCGGACAGTATTCTTAACTAGACATCAACATGTCGCACTTATGGAAGGTAGAGTAAATGAAATAACAGAAGAGATTGTAGATCAGTGGGATATATTTTTTGTAGAGAAAGAAAAATAGGAAGAACTTAAGAAACCAAAGACTATCAAAGTCTACCAGAAGGATATGGGGAAAGGTAAGGTAGGTGGACCTCCAAGCCTAAAAATAACAGATAATTTACCCCCACCAAGCCTAAAAATAAAATGTTGAAGTTGGAAACATTGAAATTGGGGAACAACAACAAACTGAAAAAACAAATGAACCCTTGGTTACTGGAAAGACAGATACCACAGATGTGCATACTGATGCATCTACTGAATCACCAACAACTACCAAAACTGAAAAACCAACTAAGTCACCAGCAATAGATAGCACATAAGTAAAGAAAGAAAACCCGGCAATGGACACTATAGTGAAATCTTCAGAAGCACAAACAGAGACACCTTCAGGAAAGGATAGTGAGAAACCAGTAGAGCAACAGGTTCATACTGAGGAAAACATTGAAAAGTAGGCAGAGCAACAAGCTCCTTCACAAACAGTGCCATCGACTACATCTGACAAGCCTAAGCCTTTGGTAGCTGAAATGCAAACACAAACTGACCCTCTGGAGAAAGAGGAAAAAAAAGCTATCACAACCACCAGCGGATTACAAATTTTGAGAAGAGTTGGACAGTCATCCAACACATCAATGATTGAATTTAAGCCAATAAATGTAACAGAGGTACTCTTGGATTCAATAAAGAAAATGACAAAGTGTAATGCACAAGCTTATAAGGCTATAGATGACACTTTACCTATTTTGAAGATGATAGCTCCAAAGTGTATCATAGATAATAAAGATTCATTGAGCCAATTAGACACATTGTCTAAGTATATAACCGGCAACCTAATAACACTAGACCAGATAAATAAAGATACATTCAAAGAGAAAATGAATAAGGAGAAAGAAAAATTCTTTGAGGAAACAATGAAGAAGAATAAGGAACAAATGGAAACCTTATTACTGGCATTAGGAGAAACAATTTTGGATTTCAAGAAACTATATAGAGATACCTGCAAAACTGATATTTTGACAGAGGACATAGATTTAGAGATCAGCAAAGCACACAAAGAACTCAACAATATTGCTGACAACTTAATAGGAACATTAGATTCATTTTTGGAAGTTGAAAAGAATATTGCAGTTCTTGGGGATAAAATTGAAAAGTTAATAAAAGATAAATAAAAGATAAAGTTTAAGCCAAAGGATTTAAAATGCAAACTAGGCCCTTAACTAGATTACCTCATTTCTTTGAGAAAATAAATTTCTGAGGCTCTGGTTCTAGGACTTAAGACACCGGAACAACAAATGCACATACTCATCGGTAAAATTCAAAGAACATAAGCAACAATAAAGGACAGCGAAAGGTTCAATGACAATCAAAATTTTGCATTGGCAGACATCTATCAGATTGTAACCCATCGGTTACAAGGATCTAGGCAGGAACCACACTCCATTGACAGTGAATGACAACCTTTGTCATTAATGCCAAAGGGGGAGTAGTGGAGATGAGAAAAATGATCAGAAGGAAGACATCATCAGCTCAAGGGGAGCACACTTTTTAATAACATCATTTTGATAAGACATTTTGGCAGATTCTTTTTGGACAATATTTTTTGGACACCTTTTAGATTTTTCTCATGAGTGTTGCCATCAATGCCAAAGGGGGAGATTGTTGGCAAATGCACACTCAAATGAGAAATTATAGGTGATTGAAGGTATTATTATTGATGGCAACCTTACAATCATATGTTAACGGCAGGCACCGGCACTGACAGACTCTACACTAGCATACAGTTCACCAGCACTGAAAAGATTGATTAATGGCACCATGGCTGATAGGAATTTTGTTTAATTACATTTTGTATTTAATTGTAAAATCTTTTTGTAAGCCAACATGGTGGATTGTAATAAGACTCATATAAGTATGAGATCTTATAGATCATTTAGGAAGTGAATATGGTTAGATTATTGTAGATCTAATGTGCAAATTGTAAGGTAGATTTTGGATAAGGGTTTATGATTATTACAGAGTGTAAACCGCTACTGAACCTGGCATAGCAGATGCTGATCTGAAGTGGTACATGACATTGGATTTGTATAATCTATTTTTGTAAGTCAATGAGACTTCTTTTGTAACTGAGTAGTGAGCTCTAGGCACTTGGCCTTCCTGCATGTGCAGGCCCCTATTGTAACAGTACTATTCTCTTATTGGCCATTAAGCGAATATTGTGGGTCACAAATCCCATCAAGGTTTTTCCCACACCGGGTTTCCTCGCTAAAAATATTGTGTTATGGTGTGTCTTTCATGTTGTGCTTATTGTTCTTATTTACTACATTAATTTTGGTTTACTGGTACATAGTTTTGGTATGCTTTTCATATAATAAGTTTAGAAAATTCATTAACTGGTCAGATACTAATTCAACCCCCCCCTCTCAATTACTTTGGGAATCCTAACATGTACACTGATACCATAAACCAATATTTAGAGTAATCCTAAGGAAAAACATGAATCAACAGTAAAAAAGATTTTCCGGTATTTACAAGGCACAATAAATCTTGGTTTATGGTATCCTAAAGATGAAAATTTTGATTTATGTGCATACATAGATGCTAATTGGGCAAGAGATGTAGATGACAGAAAGAGAACCACTAACAGAGCATTCTTTCTTGGTAGCAGATTGATTTCATGGCTGAGCAAGAAACAGAGTTGTACATTATTATCAACAACATAATCAGAATATGTTGCAGCAACAACTAATTGTACTCAGGTATTATGGATTAAGCAAATGTTCAAGGACATAAAGGTAAAATGCAAAGAACCTATAATCATTTACTGTGATAATATGGAATCAATTGATATATCCAAGAATATGCTATTTCACTCTAAAACTAAACATGTTTCTATCAAATTTAATTTTCTGAAAGAGAATGTTGAAGCAAAAGAAGTGAAATTGGTTTATGTGAATACTAAAGTGCAGATTGTAGATATCTTTACT
Source organism: Cryptomeria japonica (assembly GCF_030272615.1). Lineage (NCBI taxonomy): Eukaryota > Viridiplantae > Streptophyta > Pinopsida > Cupressales > Cupressaceae > Cryptomeria > Cryptomeria japonica. The sequence continues at coordinate 695,332,655 of NC_081413.1, read as the reverse complement.
AAGCCTTTGCCTAAGGAAACTTTTGAATATCTCAGAGACTTATTTGAGGGGAACTTTTTGATGTTTTGTCATTGATTTCAACACTTGTCAACACTTATCAACACTAGAGATCTTTGGTTATATTCACTGACATGTTCAGTGACATATACACAGTTACCGATATTTGGTTCACCCACAGGTTATATTGTTCACCAGCATAGAGGATGACTTTTTATCATCTGGAGATCACTTGGTTATGTCGAAGACATGATTTGGACACTTGTTTTTGGTGATTTGGTTATTAGTCTAATCGGTTTTGCATATTTTTTGTTACCAACAAATTGGTCTAGGTTATGGATTGGCATGCATTATCTATTCTAGATCAGCACGACATGTTATGGAGATGATTTATTGATTTGTTATTATTGTAAATGCATTAAGACAACATGATGCATTGCATATTGATTCATTTGTAATTGATTTAATTGTAATATTCTTAGTGAGCCAACCTACACATTTGGTCTTAGGTTTTGGTATATATGTAAGATCTCATTTGTGAGATTAACATGGTAGTAGAAGAGGAATGTAATAAGGTATATGCGAATATAAGTAGAGCTACTCATGTAGACATCATTTGAAGATTCAAGGAAGGTATGAAGAAGACAATCATCACTGCTCAACTCATCTTGTTGAGGGGAATTGTTTTCCCAACCACGTTCAGATTCTTGGGCCATGAAGAGTTGAGCTCCTTCTTCATCACTGCTACACCTGCTAGCAGATCTATCTTCATCATCTAGATAAATATGAGAGGTATTTCTCATATTTGCTTTTATTTCTGGTTCTACAGTTGAGGGTTCATTTCCATAGAGCTTCTTCAATCTTTCCCATAAGCTCTTTGTTTTTTTACACATGTCCACCTATGAAGAGACATTATCAGTGAGTCCATTGAAAATAGCCTTCATGGCTTCTTCATTTCACTATTTTCTTATTTCTTCTACAAATCTAGTAGGACGGTTGACTTTTCTAGAGAGACCATCAACTACTGACATCCATACATCAAACCCTAAAGAGGATAGGAAAACTTCCATTCTGCAACTCCAAATAGAAAAGTTTGAACCATCAAATACTATAGCAGAGATAGACACTAAACAAACCATTGTATCATTGAGCCAGAATCTACCCAAGTTGGAGAACATTCTTCTAACTAGGAACCTGTGCTCTGATACCAATTGTTAGACACAATGCACGACTAAGAGGGGGAGGGGGTGAATCAATGGCTCTCAAATCTCTTTCTCTTTTGCAAACCTATGTGAGCATACCAATTGATAGATTTAACTTAATGAAGGCTTACTGTTTATGGAGGAGACTAACATAAGTGCAAGCACACTCACAAGGGGACATCACATTACACCATCATATACGAGGAAAATCCAAGATGGGAAAAACCTCGGTGAGCAATGTTGCTGGAGTCTACTACTTCAATCCAACCTCACAATAAATACAGTTACAAAGTTTAGGGCACCAACCCAAGGAGCACCAACCCCTAAATTTAGGGCACCAATCCAAGGAGCTACAACCCTTGCACCGAGCTACAACTCAGTGTTCACAATGTAAACTTCAAATACATAAGTAGTTATCTTGTTACAAGTGAGTCTTGCAACCTTTATACATATCTTATTCTATTGGTAAGATGCCTTCTCTGCTTCACCAACTCACTTCTCTATTGATCTTCACCTACTGCTTCTCTGCTAGTAAGCCCTACCAGTTTATCTCCCTTCTGAATTTCTCTCACTGTTTCTCCTCCTCACTACTTTGTTCTTCACTGATTCAACTCTTTGTCGATTCTCTATCTATCTTCTCTACAGTCTCCTTCACCTCTATTTTTCCGGTATGAATACTACCAATTCTTCTCTCCAACCAATTGAATGCTTCAACCAGGTTCTCTCTCACTCCAACTCTCTTCACAGATGCTTGTTGAGAACTTGGCTGATTTTCTCTTACTTGCAAAAGTCTTCAACTTTGCAATCACACAATATTTTTCTATTCCATAATAGAAAACATTCTCTTCGACCCCCAAACTTATATCTAGGTTTTCCCTCCAAAAACCAATTCAAAATCCAAGGGGTCAGGGTTTCCTCACCATCCTTGAGAGAAATAAAATCTAATCAGATCTTGGAAGATCTAATCTTTTTGAAATCCATTTGCACAACTTCGCCATTTTTGCATCTCATAGATCACGCCTTTCATCTCTGACAACTTGCTTTTTACCCTAATAGCTGATCCTTTGGCCAATCACAAAAGAACTATCGTGTTGTTTCCTCCATCACCTCTATCTTCTCAATCACTCTTAGCTGAATCATAGTTGTCTTCCAGACCTAGAGCCTCAAACCCCTGCAATAGCTTTGCAACATGTCCCATGATTTGAGTGACTTCTCATTAAAGTCGATCGCAACAACCCTGTCGATGTACATTCCATCTTTATCGACATGCATGCTCACCACATTGACTCCATGTGGCATCCATATCGACTAACTACCAGCTTGGTACTTCATGTTTGTCCAAATAGGATCACCAACTAGCCACTCAACTGGTTCCTCTTTCCTGCCGATTCATTAACCTCACCAATACCACACACTATATCGGTAACCTTATCATATCTGAATTCTGCACCTTGCTCATATTGCTGGTGAGCTTTACATACCATTTATCACTCTTTGATGATACCAGTCATCATCCTTCACCAGACTCCTTCATCGGTTAGACCATTCTCCTCTGACTGTATCTAGTCAGCCGGTTTGCTTGAATGACAAACACATCACTCTTCTGTTGTATGAGCACCTCCACATGCCTTCTTTGTTGGTCAAGTGCATAACCCTGATCTCATGCACTTAAGGCATTCCCTCAATTTACCAATGGATCTAGACTGATCCTTCAAGTTCTTTCCTTTACCTATTTACTCTTATCCCACCAAACTACAATGCACTTAAAGCATATAGGAGATAAGGTTCACTTACTTGGTGGAGGAACACCTGTCATCTGCTCATGTGAGTTCCTTGTTTGTGCAACATATCTTCAAATAGGCATATGTGAACCAGTGTAAGCACATACACTGTCAGTCATTGCTTCTCATGATGATAGCATCTTCTTCCGGTGGGAGTCCTACTGTTTTGCAACCTCACAACATACCAGTGACTTGCTCAATATTCTCTTCCAATGTGGATGTGATTTAGATAACATTCTGCCTCTTCATCACAAACAACCTCTCAAACACCTCTCTATCTCATCACATAAGTCGAGCATTAACTTGTGTGCAGGTGGCATCTGAGGTCATCTTCCTTACCTTACCGGTGTTCTGCAACACAAGGTGATATCCAAGATATCACATCTTGTACTCCTTCATAGCAGTGTTGCACATACATCTCATCTACCAGTGGTCATCCCATACCGGTTGACATCAATGACAACACAATGCCAATGGTCTCCCCCTTTGGCATTGATGTCAACACATGTAGTATCCGGCATACTATATAGTCTTTCTCCCCCTTACTATGATCCATGGATTTACACACATGTAGTATGCAGTATACTATAGAATCCTTCTCCCTCTTTGACAACAATGGCAAAGGGCACTGTCAGGATATTATTTCTCTTGTATGTACAGGTCACTAACAAAATACTTTTCTACCCCTTTATCTCTATTGGATGTAACACTTCATTTTATACCACTTATCATCTTGTCACCGGTTGTTACATCTTCTCAAGTCACAGTACTTGAGGTGGGGAACTTAACCATCAACTGACACCAATTGAGCATGCACATCTGATGCAATTTGAGCTCAGTTTACAGAGTGACTGATACAAATTATTGATGTGTTAGTGAAAAATAAATGTCTACCGATCAACCTGCAACACCTCTGCAATTTCCATCTCCTGTAGCTTGAGCAGTTAGTATCCTTGCAAGTTCAAGCAAGCTAGCTCTTCATCATGAGCACTTGAACTCCCCTTGAGTCATACATCTCAAGTGCTTCTCTCTGGTTAGGTATAGTACTGAGACTTAAATCTTCTCCGTATACCAATTTAGTTGTGCATATGTGATCATGTGATAATCCTTCAACTCCATTGTAACCACCATAGCCTATGACATGATCCTAAATTTTCCCAATGCCATATAATGACATCATCATTCCAAGAGACAAACCGGTTATCCCAGAGACATGCAAGTCTACATGACCAACAACTAGGACCAACATATGTCTTTGAAGTCTCCATCAACACCTCCTGAGACATAATTTCACTCCATGCTACCGGGGCTAATGCAATTCTCTCCAACCTTATTGTCTTACATAACTTGCAAGTACCTTTTAGCATACATGCTGGTAACATCTTGCACATATCGATTAACATCTGATGCCAGTTGTTAACCTTCACTCTTTGAAACATGAAGTGGTGATCCATCAATGATCTATAGGTGTGTATTCAAGGGAACATCTATAGACACCTATCTTTACATTTTCATCCTTCATACCAGCAACATCATGTTCTTTCATGTTTCCTCCTTCACTGAGGGGGTGGAAGATAAGTTCAATATGCTACTCCCCCTAAGATCCTGCATCTCCTTTAGGCCTTAGGAGATATCACTTGTACGTTGAGTGCACGATGCCGGTTCACAATCTTCTTCCTCCATACCTGCTTGGTCTCACCCTTCTTCCCATTTCTAGATTCTTCATTACAGTCGAAAGTAGTGCTATAGTAGCACACAACCTCCATCTGAACTTCATGATTGGGAAATATCTTGACATATCAGTTTGACCATCTTCTCCTAGTCATGTTGCTTTGACTAGCAACCGGAACCGGTGAACCTCTTACTCCTGCAGGGACATTTCTCCTTTGGTTCCATGTAGGTCTTTGCCTTCCATATGCTCTATTTTCACTTTTCTGCAGGGCTTGGCCATTTTTTAGTACCCATCTAACTGTAGGTTCCTCTTCTTGCATTCAAAATCGCTATGGCCAGATCCATTATAGTTATGACAAACAATCTTTGCATAACCGGGAGAAGGGACATGCATGTATCTACTTTTGGATACATCTTTCCCATAAGCATGATTTCTATGAGATCCTACATTATCCTTTCTATATCTCTTTCTACATTCCCCTACCATATGGACATAATCACTACAAGTAAAGTAGTAACTGGTAAATTTTGGCATATGACTCACATATTTACTTTGCCATGCATGAGGAGATCTTTCCGGTTTTGCATCCCCATCTTTTCCTTTTTGAGAATGTACCCTTGGTTGTCCATTTTGAACACCTCTTTCATTTGATCTCTTCTTCTTCTCCTACATTTTCTTCCCCCTGTGGGTGGTATAATTTTTCTGTCCTCTATCGGTAGAGGGTCTGCTTCCTCATCTTCCTGCTTCTGGTGGAGTTTTCTTCTTCCATATTCCCCTTACCTTTGGGATCTACATGAAGATTCCTTTTTGTAGCATTGATATTCACTTTTGTTTGCAAGTCCACACCAGTTGTGGTTAGGTCAACCTTCTTTTGAGGAGCATACCTAATTGGGAGGTTTGGCTTTTATTCTCTCCAAGCAACCACTTAAGTTTTTTGTCTTTTATCTCTAGTTGAGAAGCTAGATCTTCACGCCGACATTTCTTGGTGTTTTTTGCCTGGGTCTTCAACTATGAGATGCATTTTTTAGACTCTTCAAGGCATTTGACTAACCAGTTCTGGTCCACAATAGTAGCATTCTTGAATAACTTGTATTCCCTTTTAACTCTATTGAGTTCTTCAAGTGTATTTACAAGCTCTCCTTCAAGGTCAACTTTTGCTACTTCTTCATCATCAAAAGGGTCTTGATGGCTAGATCTATCTGCCATGTCTTCATCTTCATCATCATCATTGCTCAATGCATCTTGTTGAGGGGAACTATTATTTGGATGTTATTTATCTTTCTGTTTCATGCATTAAACTTTACCAGTATTGTTATTAATTGTTAAACTATCAATCGACATTAAAGTTTGGTTTACTAGTATTATGCATCAAGTTTGATTAAGTTATATTTGGGTTTAAATTAATAGACAATTGTTTCACCCCCCCTCTCAATTGCTTGCGCGTCCTAACAATTGGTATTAGAGCTAAGTCCTCTTTTTGCAAAAGTTTAACAGCGTGAGGAGATTTTATGGCAACTAACTATTTCAGGAAGGACAGTCTGAAGCTTGATGGAACTAACTATGGTATATGGAAGATTAGAATGGAGACACATCTGAATTGCGTTGGAAGAGATTTATGGGATATTACAAAGAATGGCTATATTGGTCCTACACATAGTCAACCTAATCCACCAAACTTGGCTAAAGATTAGGAGAATGATTGCAAAGCAAGAGAAGCACTTTTGAGCGCATTGTCAGATCAACAAATCATGGGATTATCAGACCAATCTACTACTAAAGATATTTGGGATAAATTAGAGACATTGAATGAAGGTGACACCACTATCAAAATTGCAAAACTGGAATGCTTCTGGGTCAGGTATGAAATTTTGAAAATGGAAGTGTTAGGTCCCGAAGACAACTGAGAGGGGGGGGGGGTGAATTAGTTGTCTAATAAATTCAAACCAAAAACTAATTAACTAACTTAATGCTTAATACTGATAAACCAATTAAGTATGCCGGCAGACAATGTTAACAGTAAATTGCTATACCGGTAGGGATTAATACATGAAACATAAACATAAAGTCATCCACAACACATAACACCAATATTTGTACGTGGAATCTTGTAAGGGGAAAAACCATGGTGGGAAACCTTACCCACAATCAGATGATACTACTGCAGATAGTAAGTGTACATAAATGGGGTTTGCACATGCAGAAAGGCCAACAGCCTAGAGCTCACTGCTCATTTACAAAATGGGAGTCACATTGACTATAGTTGGATGGTTAAATCCAATAAGAATGTACTGCACAAAATAGCATCTTCATATGCTGGATTCAGTACTGGTGTAATGTTGATATGCTTCTACAAAAACATAACTTCACCTTCAAATGATGTCTTGGTGTATATCCCTACTTGATCTCGCATATACCTTCACTCAATTCTTTTTCGCATTCCACACTTGATCTTACAAATAAGATCTTACATTTATACCATACCCTAAGACCAATTTTAGTAGGTCGACTCTACAAGATATTACAATAAAAACATTTTACAAACAATTTAATATCCGATGCAATAATCGATTGAACATGTCAGCTTAATGCATTTACAATAATAATAAATCATCTCCATAGCATGCCATGCTGATCTGGAAAAGATAAACCTGCCTGTGTAACCCTAGATAACCTGGACCTATTTGCCGGTAAAAGAAAATATGCAAATATGAATATACCAATGATTAATTCTTCAAAACAAAGTGTCCACATGATGTCTTCAACATTGCCAAGTGTCTTCCATATCATTCCAGGTACTGGTGAACAATATATCCTGCCGGTGAACCATATACCAATAACTGTTGCACAGTTTACTTGCTTGCCAGTGAATGTTGTTGGATCTTCAAAGTAGGTGTTGACATCAATGACAAAACCATACCAAAATACCAACAGGAAGAAGATGAAAGAATTTCTACTTTTATGGAAAGAGTTAATGAAATTGTTTTGTGTATACAATATTATGGAGGATCCTTAAGTGAAGATGAAATTGTTTCTAAAGTTTTAAAAGAATTGCCACTGGCATACAAAAATGAAAGTAACTGCTATAAATGAATTAAGAACAATGCCTAATACATCAGTATCTATAGATACCTTGGTTGGAAAACTCTCAGCTTTTGAACTTGAGGAATTTGGTCCTGTTGCTACAATTAAGACAAATTTAGCCTTTAAAGCATCATCATCTGCAACATCATCATCATTATCTAAGAAATCTGATTGGAAAGCACTTTATGCAAGAGAACATGAAGACATCAAAAGAGAGAATGAATAATTGGAAGAGCTTGAAGCACTATTTGCAAGGAAAATGCCTAAAGTTCTAGTTGGAAGTAAGTATGAAGGCAAAGCACCATTTAAATGTTTTAACTGTAATAAAATTGGTCATATGGCATCTAGGTGTCCTGATAGACATGCAAGATTGAAAGAAGAAGCTAAAACAACATATAAGCCTAACCCTGAATATCAGAGATACAGATTTAAAAAGAATACAGACAAATCATGTTACCATGCTAATGAAGGAGTTACTGATGATTCTAATGAGGAACCGATAGACAATGGATGGGTGTAGAGCCCCATCCCGATCAAGCTTTGGTTAACTTAGTTGACTATGGATGACCGTATTAATAAATGTTATAATTCAATAGGCTGGGCTATGTTAGACGAATACATTAGTGAGAAAAGTAATCAAACCAATTTATGGAAGCATTTTACCTTACGGTGCACATTTTGATGTGTTATGGATTTAGATCCTATAGGATCCACTGATTTGATAATCTTGATATGACGTATGTTAGCTATCTCAGAATTTGTAGTACTTCACTTTGATATTAGAAAACATGGATGCATATCGTATTAATGATTGAGTTTCATAAGGATTATGATGATTCTTTTTGAGTAAATTGCATTATGTGGATTTTATTGGATAAATGATAAATTGATCGTTATGATTGAAATTATATGCAAAGTGTCTAAATTGTATGTGATGTCTGAATTGTATTCTTTTGATAATATTATATGTGATTTTTGGAATTACTAATATGCAAGTGAGATGTATAGGAAAATTATTCCATGTGACCATGGAAATTATTCGGAGAATCAAGCCTAGGCCTATGTGCGATTGTGAAGCCAGGGGTTGTCTATTTGGAGAGACAACCCCTCATTTGTAAATGTATTTTAATTTGTAAATGTTATTCTTGGATGAGTGTTTAATTTGGAAATTTGTTAAATTTATAAATTTCAAAAGGGACATTTGCCATGTGTGTTTTAGTGATGTGTAATTCTTTTGTAGTGTCACTTGACACATGTGTTGTAAGTTGAGTTGGCATTGTCATGTCTCTTTTTGAGAAAATTTATTTTACCAATGCATATATTTTCAATTATCCTAAAATGGTCCTAAGTAAACCTAGGATAGGGAGCTATTAGAAGGGTCAACTCGGGGTTGACCCGTAGGTAAACTTTGGGTGGACTTCCAAGGGGTTAAATTAACTCCCGAGGTCAGGTTAGGAGCATTTTTAGTGGGCCATATGATGTACCTGTAATACCCTAAAAATGGTCATCTAAACCATGGGCCCCTAATCTCGACAACATCACCAAGGTCCTAACCAAAGGCAATTAAATAAATCTTGAGCACACAATTAATTCTTTAAAAATCAAATGTCACATGGCAAATTAATCAACCAATATTAATTAAATATTTATTTAATTAATTAAATCATTCCAAGAAAATCATTTTTAAACAATTATCTTATTTATTTTATTAAATATCCTAGCATATTTAATTAAATAAATCAATTTTCCATCAAATCAAGAAAGAGGAATTAATTTTAATTAAATAAATCAATTGAGCACAAATCTTCAAAAATGGAAATAAATCAGAAAAAGGAATTAATTGACCAAGAAACAATTAAAAATTTGAGAAAAGAAATCAATTGGAGATAATCTTGAAAAAACAAATAAAAAATTGATAGATAATCTCAAAGAAAGCAATTAAAACAATTAAATATTAAAATTGAATGAAATAGAGAATAAATCAATTTTTCTTGATTTTATCTTAATTTTAGTTCAATTTCCTTTAAAACTAAGAAAAACATCCAATCACATCAATTCACCTGGATTGTGCTTCCTCTTGGAAAATCTTGACGACTCATCATCAATTGATCTCAACCATTGGTTTCTTTCTGAATTTTCTATAAATTCAGGCTCATCTCTCATTCAAGAGAGGTTGGAGAATATATTGTTATTATACTATTTTTTCTCTAGACTCATTGATATATTGCATGTTAATTACTTCATATTGATTAAATCATTTAGCTTAATATTGGAAAAATCTTGTTAGATCAATATTGCATCCATCTAACATTCATCATGCTCATATAGATTAAATCCTTCGTCTTGATGTTGTCTAGTCACTGGTATTGCTAAATAATCTAAGGGAAATCTTATACTCGCATCTTTTAGAAGGCAATGGGTCGATTTTTTATGGTTTATTATTCATTGATTATATCTGATTAACCATGCATGTAATGACTTGATTGAAGTGTTGTGTCTTGCAGATATAGATTCTTAGTCCACTTTTCACACACATAGTACCTATGGATGAAGGCCAAATTTAGCCATGTGTCCACTCCCTAGGGCTTGTTTAACCTCCCCAAAAAGTGAGTTTCCCAAGTTGGCCAAATTTCATCTTTAGATGAGCCTTCCTTGCTTAGATAACCCACTTCATGAGTGTCATTCATTTTCCCCATTTCTTTTCCCTTTTTGAGGTGCCTTGGTTAGGGAGTGTGTAAGGTTTTGGGAAGACCAACCAATGAGCATCCTTCACCCTTCTCAAGTGGGTTGGAAAGAGTGAGGTGTGGCTTCATAAGGAATAGTTAGGGAGGGAAAAGTTTTATCACCCACTCTTCATTTTGGAGACTTAGAATTTTTAGATTTTTTGCAAGTTGTGGGAAGATTTTGGCTAAGCTTTGAAGGAGAAAGAGTTGTGGATTTGGCCAGATCTCCTACAAATTCTCTTACCTTCTTTTTGGCAAATTAAGGTTGGTGGAATTGCTATATTTTGTATGTTGATGTTATGGAAAAGATTGTTGTTGCATTGCTTTCTTTGTTATTTTTCCTTGTTATTTTTGGAGTCCTTCCATATGTGATTTTTGTTAAGATTTTATGTCATTATTTTTGGGAGTTTTCAAGGCCAAACTCACCCTTGGGAGGGTAGAGTGGCCTTGGGATGAAGGGTTGTTTGATAGCCTTTTGAGTGAGAGGCTCTTTTTGGAAGAGACTAATTCTCAAGAGACTTTGGGCCCCTTGCTGCATAGTATTATGTTTATAAAATGGGGTTCATAAGGGGAGTTGTTGGCTTGTATGCCTTGGGGGTCATAAGGAATTATAGGGACAAGTTTGGAACTTGTGGATATTGTTAGGATTCCCAAAGATACTAAGATGGGGGGTGAATCAGTATCTAATCGGTCTAATAATTTTCTTAACTTATAACATGAAAAGATTATTAAAACTGTGTACTGGTAAACCAGAAATAATGTAGCAAATAAGAATAACAACCACAACATGAAAAGCACACCATAACACAATATTTTAACAAGGAAACCTGGTGTGGGAAAAACCTCGGTGGGATTTGTGACCCACAATATTCACTTACTAGCCAATAAGAGAATATTACTGCTTACAATAGGGGTCTGCACATGCAGGAAGGCGAAGTGCCTAGAGCTCACTGCTGAGTTACAAAGGAGGTCACACTGACTTACAAAAATGGATTATTCAAATCCAATGTCTTGTACTACTTCAGATTAACATCTGTTATGCCAAATTCAGTACCGGTTTAAGCTCTGCTACATACATAAACCCCTAACCAATAATTCGCATATTAGGTTTGCTACTTCTATTCATATTTCACATCATATCATATCCTAAATGATCTAAAATGATCTCATACATATATGAGTCATATTACAATCCGCCATGTTGTCTTACAAAAGATTTTACAATTAATTACAAAATACATTAATACAAAATTGTTGTCAGCCAAGGTGTCGGTAATCTTCCTTTTCGGTGCCGGTGTTCTGTATGCCGGTGTAGAGTTTGCCTATGTCGGTGCCTGTCGGTATCATATGATTGTAAGGTTTCCATTAGTGACAATACCTTCAATCACCTACAATTTCTCATTGGAGTGTGCATTTTCCAACAATCTCCCCCTTTGGCATTGATGGCAACACTCATGAGAAAAATCCAAAAATAATGTGTCCAACAATGGTTTGCCAAAATTATCTTACCAAAAATGTGTGCCCAAAAATGTATGCTCCCCTTAAGTTGATGATGTCCTATTCTGATCATTTTTCTCATCTCAATACTCCGTCTTTGACATCAATCACAAAGGTTGTCATTCACTGTTAGTGGAGTCCTACCTAGATTCTTGTAACTAGTGGGTTACAATCTGAAAAATATCCATCAAAACCAAATTAAAATTGTTGGTGAATCTTTTGCTATCCTGTAATGCCTCTTGTGTTCTTTGAACTATACTGGTGAGTATGTACATTTGCTTTTCCGGTGTCTTAAGTTCAGGAACTAGAGCCTCAGAAATTTCTTTTCTCAAAGAAATGAGGTAATCTAGTTTAGGACCAAGTTGACATTTTAAGCTCTTTGCCTTATCCTTTATTCTCTCTTTGTCCTTCTCTAACTTCTTAATTTTCTCTTCTAGATCTGCAATTTTCTTTTCTATCTCCAAAAATGAATCTAATGTACCTATTAGATTGTCAGCAATATTGTTAATCTCATCTTGTGCTTTGGTGATTTCCTTGTCTAGATCTTCTATTAGAATATTTGTTTTACAAGTGTCTCTATACAGTTTCTTGAAATAAAAAATTATGTCTCCAAGTTTCGGTAATAAGGTGTCCATTTTCTCCTTGTTCTTCTTTACAATTTCCTAAAAGAATTTCTCTTTTTCCCTAATCATTTACTCCTTAAATGTGTCCTCATTTTTTTGATCAACAGTCAATATGTTGCCGGTGATGAACTTAGACAATGTGTCTAGTTGACCTAAGGAATCCTTATTATCCACAATGTACTTTGGTCCTATCAATGTAAGAATAGGAATGGTCTCATCAATAGCCTTATAGGCTTGTGTGTTACACTCTGTGATCTTCTTTATTGAATCTAATAAGACTTCTGTTACATTTGTAGGTTAGAATTATGCTATAGAAGTACCAGATGTCTATCCAAATATTCTCACAATATCCATGCTACCGATTGTAGTAATCACCTTGCTTGATTCAACCTCTGGTAGGTCAGTCTGTGTTTGAATTTCTATAAGTAAAGGTTTGGGCTTTTCAGTTTTAGCCAATCACACTATCTCTGTCTGAACTTGTGTCTCAACCTATTTTTGTTCCAGTTTCTCCATCTGTGTCTCAGAAAGTTTTTCTAAGCTCTCAACAGCCCTTTTCCCAGGTGTGGCCTCTATATGCACTTCCGGTTTCTCTATTTATACCTATGTACTATCCATTGCCAGTTCTCCTGACTATTTTCTAGTTTTATCTACCGGTTCCTCTAATGGTTTACCAGTGGTGTCCTCTACCAGTTGCTCTATTTGAGTAGGTTTTTATGTGCAAGTATGTTTACAGTATCATTAACCTTAACCTCAACATCTATAGCCGATGACTCAGTAGTCACTTCTTCCTTCTTATCCTCGGTGGTTTCTTTGTCAACCACAACATTTACTTCTTGAGTATCTATATTTATAGTCTACAAAATTTCAAATTAAGGATTCGTATCCTCTAGTGGAGTCTCCATACTCTCAGTGGCCAGTTGACTATTTGTAGTTTCTATCGGTGGAGTATCCAAATGAGGAGGTGGGAGCACATTATCTGTTATTTTAAGGCTTGGAGGTCCACCTACCTTACCTTTCCCCTTATCCCTATCCTTTTGATATACCTTGATAGTCTTGGGTCTTAGTAATTCTTCCCGTTTCTCTTTTTCTACAAAGAATATATCCCATTCATCTGCTATTTCTTTAGAGACTTCATTCACTCTACCTGACATCAGTGCTACATGCCAGTGAGTAGTTGAAAATACTGTCTGATTAGCTTCACTGATTAGTTTGTCTATCTCATCAGGTGAGTTTACTGGATGTACTGCAAGTAGTCTTTCAATTTTTATTTTCTTATCTAGCTCAACAATAGCTACCCTTATAGCTTCTAGTCTTCTATATAGAGAATTGGGTATTTCATCAACAATTTCCATCAAAACTTTCTTGTAAATGTCCAAGTGTAAGATTACACTGTTCTCTATGCTTTCTTTATCATCTGCAGATAGTGTGTTGTACAGTTTGCTAATGTTTTTCAACTTACCATCCTCTATTATTTCACTTAAGAGTTTATCCAGTGGAGCAATGTTTTGTTTCACCTTCTTCTTCTTTGGAGTCATCTTTTTCACTAGAGGCCTCACTGCCTATTGCTTTTGCCTTGTTTTTTTGGGTGTAAGTGAGGGTGCCGACGAGGGTTTTCTTTTCCTTTCAACCCTTTTGAATACCGTCCGTATATCACTCTTAGAGGAAGTTCCAACTGGTGAAAGATGAGTTTCTGGTTGAAGTCCTTCCAACTCACTTTCCTTTATACCAGTTTATTTCAAAACATCTTCCTTAATTGCTTTTGCCTGTCGAGTTCCTTTCCTTACTGTTTCTTCAACCTTCTTTACCCTTTTCTTAGACTGAATTCCACTCTCAATTATTTTTGCATTTCCAAAGACTTTCTCAGTGGGTTCCTTTGGTGCTTCAAGGAGGGCTTTTGCATAAGTTTCAATAATGTTATCATCTGTCTCATAGCTCATTTCAGTCACCCAGATAGTTCTAGGGACAACTGTCTCCTTCCAGATTTCATCCTTTTTAATTACAAAGCAAATTTCCTTTTGATATTTATCTACAATAGCTTATGACAGTCTTATTCTAGTTTTCATTCGAGCCTTCAATGCTTGAAAATGTTCATTTAAGTTTTTCTCCCTATTTTCTCCCATATTGTTCAATAGATCCAATAGTTGCTTTCCTACCGGTATATCAAAGCCAAAATCTCTTCTACCAATACCGGGTACTTGTTTAGTAATGTACAACATTAAACATACAAGTAAATTTCCAAATCTAAAGGTTCCTTTCTTATCTCCCTTAATATTCTTTAGATTGCCTATCAATTCATCTTTGAGCCATTCACACACATCTATTCTAGCATTATCATTGACCATATCATATGCACTTTTGATACATAGAATAGAAATTGAGTTCAACCTATTTGCATGTGTGGCTTTGTAATCTAAGATCATACTGATAAATCTGACATTGATTTCCTTTACATCATTTACCCTTAGAGACCTTTTGTCAAAAGTTGCACCGGTTAGTTTCATCACTGTGTCATTCGAGACTTTCTTTGTTCTGTCAGGTCTGCTATCGGTGGAAGGTAACCGTGTTACTGCTTCTTTTGTGATTTTATGTATCAAATCCAACCAGAATAATTCACCATGAACTCTGCTTAGAACTATTCTTATTACATCTTTGGGAAAATCAGGAATGCTTAGAATATCCACAAAGCCTAGGGTTTCTACTATCTTGTGTTCCAGCTTGATATTTCCAGATTTATCACAAATCACAGTCCTATACATGTTTTTGATCTCATCATCACCTAATTCCTCTATATGACAATGTATGTATATCCTCGGGTCTTCAGCATATACTACTCCCTTAGGAATTTGAGAGAATGCACCTATACTATCATCTTTCTTCGCAATTTTGGGAACCAATTTGAATACAGGTCTAGGGAGTTTAATAACCTCAATCACAATAGGGTTTGCAATAAATTCAAGGGTGGAGGAGGATGCCATAGTTATAAATACCTCAATCTGCCTTAGGGATGAGTCATTTGATGAACTGCTTCACTTCTTCACTAAGGATGCCTTCGCTCGGGAATTTTTGCACTCTCAAAGATTTGAATGCTCAGTGAATGAAAAAAGAGCCAAAACACTTGCTTTATAATGTTATTTTCTCCAACTACCACATTTAATTCTTGCCAGTTAAGTCACAACTTAACTCATCTGCCGATATAGAAGTAATTTCAACTTCTCACCATCAACCGAGAGAATAATAGCATGTTTTTCATTTTGTTGCTAAACCCCTAAGGATTTTCCTTAAGCTAGATGAAGAGTCTCCTGCCGGTGGAGTGTTACTCTGTTCTACCGGTGGAGGAGTATTTCAATCAACATTCTAATCTGACTCTCTGATCCATTGCTTTGAGAATTCTTTCTTTACCTCTTCAACCTTTTCTTTATCTTTCAAGCTAGGACCTTTGTTATTTGTTGGTGGGGACTTGCTTCTACAAAATTTTGCAATATGTCCAATTTTGTTGCAAGCATAAAAATTCACATTGTTTTTCCGAATAGCTTTCCCATATCCTATGCCGGTATGTGTTCTGCATTGATTAGATAAGTGTCCAAATCTTCCACAAACATAACATCTTACATTCATTCTACAATTTTCTAAGTTATGACCAACTTTGTTGCATTTAGAACATTGACCGTTGGGTGTATTAGTGTTCTGATAATTTCTAGATCTACATTGATTTTCTCTATGACCATACTTGTTACAGTTAAAACATTTCCCATTGAATTTGTAAGCATTAGGTTGTCTTACCGGTTTGCTATGATCATGATTGTTTGCAGTACCAGAGCTTTCACCAATTTCGAAGCCAAGGCCATTTGTATCACCATTAGGTTTTTGATTCTTCAACATGTCAAAAAGTTCTTCTAAACTTTTCTTGAATTTCTCTTTGTGTTGATTTGCAGCAGTCAGTTCATTCTCCAAGATTCCTTTCTATCTCATGAGTTTAGTTTTGTCATTTTGTGTATGCATCAGATATGTCTTCAACATATCATTCTCATGACTAAGTCTTGTGTTTTCATTTCCAGCATCATTTAGTCTTCTAGTCAAGTCATCTTCATTCTTCTTTCTGTCTTCAATTTCTTTACAAAATCTCATAGTCATATCTTGCATCTCATTCTTCATTGTACAATTATCTTGTCTCAGTTGGTTCACCAGATCATTAAGAGTTTCCTTTTTATCTTCCTCATTCTGCATCTTCTCACAAAGTTATCTTCTTTTATTTCTTGCTATAGTGAAATTTTCTTGAAGTCCTCGAATAATATCCTGAGCAGCCTTCAGATCATCTTCAAGTTTGATATTATTCACTTTTTCTACATCATAGTATGAAAGAGTTGTTTCCAATTGCTTTCTCAAGTTTTCCATCTCTACTGGTGACAAGATCTTCCTCAAGCTATTAGGCTTTTGAAAATAGAGGACCATGCTCTGATACCAATTGTTAGGATTCCCAAAGATACTGAGAGGGGGGGGTTAATCAGTATCTGACCGGTATAATAATTTTCTTAACTTATAACATGAAAAGAATATTAAAACTATGTACTGGTAAACCAGAAATAATGAAGCAAATAATAATAACAATCACAACATGAAAAGAACACCATAACACAATATTTTAACGAGGAAACCCGGTGTGGAAAAAACCTTGGTGGGATTTGTAACCCACCATATTCACTTATTGGCCAATAAGAGAATATTACTGCTTACAATAGGGGCCTGCACATGCAGGAAGGCCAAGTGCCTAGACCTCACTGCTAAGTTACAAAGTAAGTCACACTGACTTACAAAAATGGATTATTCAAATCCAATGTCTTGTACTACTTCAGATTAGCACATGCTATGCCAGATTCAGTACCGGTTTAAGCTCTTCTACATACATAAACCCTTAACCAATAATTCGCATATTAGGTCGTCTACCTTATATTCATATTTCGCATCATATCATATCCTAAATGATCTATAATGATCTCATACATATATCAGTCATATTACAATCCACCATGTCGGCTTACAAAATATTTTACAATTAATTACAAAATACATTAATACAAAATTGTTGTCGGCCAAGGTGTCGGTAATCTTCTTTTTCAGTGCCGCTGTTCTATATGCCAGTGCCTATCGGTATCACATGATTGTAAGGTTGCCATCAATGACAATACCTTCAATCACCTACAATTTCTCATTGGAGTGTGCATTTGCCAACTGATGTGTTATATTTGCAGCCTTGTTATGGCATTATGTTCATTATTTGCAGAATTCTCCTCAAGGGTACTTAGTCCACCTTCACCCCACTTAAAAAGTCACATAAATGAAATTGTTTAAACCTTGGGTTGGGAGTGTATTTTTTGTTGTTTTGAGTTTTTGCATGTATGTGTTTGTTTGTGTGTTTCCCATCTAGTCATTGATTCTCCTAGCTCGGGGGTGGCTTCTAGTAAGCCTAGGTTGGGAGGTGAGCCTCCATGGTCACAACCTCAAGCTTTTATCGTAGGTTGCTTTGGAAAAGACTTGGAAGGGAAAGTTTGGAAAAGATCTTTGCTGATTTTATTTTAGTTGCAGAAAAAGAGTTTATTTTGTATTTTAGTTGCAAAAAAAAGAAAGAAAAAGAAGTTTTCTATAGTATGAAAAGTTACAAAAAATAAAATGTATTTTATTTGAGTAAATCCTTGCAAAGAAAAGAATAAAATTTGAGTTAATCTTTATTGTTATTTACTTCTTGAAACATATTAGAAATGAAGTTTATTTCTGTGTTATTTAGCTAATGGAAAGTAAATGAAGATAGTTAAAAGTTAGTAGTGTAGTTATGCAGAAAGAAATGAGATAAATTTAAATGTTGTAGTGCAGTTATTAGTAAAGAAAGGAAATGTTGCTTCTGGTTATAGTTTAAACACAAAATAAATAAATAGATATTTTTGAGTTAATATTAATCTGCTTTACCTCTTGTTGTTTATGGTTTAAATGGATTTAAAAAAAGAAGATAGTTGTAGTAGTAAATAAAATCTTTACTGTTACCTTTTTAATCTGAAAATACATGTATAGTAGAAAGTAAACAAATCTAGATCTGGTTATTTTAAATGAAAAGTTATCTATTGTATTGAAAAGAAATTAAATTTAATCTGTTCTATTTTACTGAAAATAACTTGCTATAAGATAATGGAAAATATAGATTTTAAGGATATATATTATGTAAATTAGTATCTAAATGTTCTAATTCTAAACTAAGTTGCTACTTATTTTTAAGAAAATATATAGACATATATGTTGCTGTTAAAAAGAAAAAACATATATATTGATACATTTAATGAAATATTATTGGGCTGGAAATATAAGCACATTTCTTTAGTTTGGTTAGCTAATATTTCTGGCATATGTATCTTACAATCATTTACAAATTTAAGTATATACAAATATATATATATATATATATATATATATATATATATATATATATATATATAGCATGAAATAAACATATATAAAAAAAATGATTTTAAATAAAAATTTAAACAAAAAAAAATTTAATAGCAAAATTTTGGGGAGGTTCATACCCCCGCAGCCCTCACGAGCACGTAGGGGTGGCTCGGGCCCCCCTTTGTGGGTTGAAGCCCATAGGGGCGACCTCGGCGGCCATTGCGGGCCGAGACCTGCAGGGGCGCTCGTGGTGCCACTGCGGCTGATGACCCCCAGTGGTGGCTTCGACCGCCACTACGGGTGACCACCTTAGCAACGGCAGCGACTGTCATGGTTTACATTGTGGCTCTCCATCCACCACTGGCTCCACTAAACCTGCACACACACACACACACCAAAACCCTAAGCAAAAAAAAGGGGGCATATGATATGTTAAAAATATGCAACCCTAACCCATTTTTCGGGTTAGGGTTAGCATTTAAAATAAGAGAGAAAAGAATAAGATATGCAACCCTAGCCCATATTCGGGTTAGTGTTAGCATTTAGAAATAAATGAATTATTAGGATTGTTTTTAAAATAAAGTAAGAGAGATAACTCAACCCTAATTAGGGTTTGAAATTAAATATTGTTAAAATAAGAAGAAGGAGAATTCTTTTTAAAATTTAAAAAATAATTTTCCCCCATTTAGTTATAGTTAATATATGGGAATTATTATATTGACTAGGGAGGAAATTAATTTTAAAATAGTCTTTATTATCTAAGCCTATTTATAATTGGGGATTAATTTTATATAGTTATGTTATTCACAGAATTGATTAAATTTTATTAACTAGGGTTATTAAAGAGAAATTTTATATAGTTATTTTTCATATTTAATTAAATATGGATGTTAGGTTAAATTTAAATTGGGGGATTGTATTAATGAAATTATTAATTGATTTATGCGAGTTCTAGCCTATGAGGTCATTTTGGCCGATTAATTAATAGTTGAAATTTAAATGTCTGAGGGGATTTAAATTTGAATGTAATATAGAATGAATTAATTAATCTGATATTATATTTGAATTAGATTAACTTTATTAATTTAATTAAAGGCGTTTTCACGGTTGCTCAATTAATTAATTTTAATATGAGTTAACATTATCATTATTTTTACTTAGCCTTGAGTATTTTAAATACTATTGAGATTATATATATATATATATGTTAAGTCAAACTTCTTTGTAAATTTTAATAAAGGACCTTATTAAAAGTAAAATGTTCAATTTTTAATCTATAGGTCAATATTGGTCGAATATTAAATATTTGGTATTTAATATTTAAAAGGGATTAAATTTGACATTAATGTGAAGTGAATTATTAAGAAATTATTATACTTATTTGGGTTAATTTTATTGGTCGAATTTAAAACCATTATTTGCATTTGCCCATTAATTATTTTTAAAGTCAATAAAATAAGTGTTAACGTGATTTTTACTAAGTTCTAGAGCAATTAAATATTGCGCGAGGTGATTAATATCTCTCGATTAATAATTGAAGAATTATTGGGGGTAAATTTATTTCAACTAATAAATTAAGTTGTGACAACCCTTTTTGGGGTATAATTAGTCAAGTTGTATTGTAATATTAAATTTGTAAAGTTAATTAAATTAACTTTAGAGCACCATTCTAATGTCATTTAAGATTTTATTTGGAACAACTTGTTGAGTTGTCACATCTAGTTAAGCATGGGTTGCATGTAATTAAGTGTTATTAAAAATAAAATTTGTTGTTGTGTTTTTGCCCAAAAAATTGGGCATGACAATGGGCTTTTGTTGCAATAACAAAAGATCAACCGACACCTACTATACAACCAGTAGAGTAGGCCCTGGCAGCTAAAATTGAAGAAAAGGATGAATGGATCATTGATTCCGGATGTTCACATCATATGAATAGTGATAAAAGTAAATTCTTAACCTTTTAGGAATACAATGGAGCTCTAGTAAGATTTGGGGATGATAAAGCTTGTTTGATTAGAGGAAAAAACACTATATCTTTTGATGGTAAGCACAATACTGACAACGTTTATTATATTGAATATTTGAAGCATAATCTTTTGAGTGTTGGTCAATTAGTTGAAAAGGGATTTCAGTTACAATTCAAGAATGGTAAATGTAAAATCATGAATAGAACTAGTTTTGAAATTGCAACCAGTAATCAGACTAGAGGTAATATCTTTCACTTGAATAACAATGAGAAGACATGCTTAATTGCACATATTGATGAAATTTGGTTATGGAATAAGAGACTTTGTCATGTGAATTTCGATTGCATTGTAAAGATTAGTTCAACTAAGGCACTAAGGGATTTACCTAAGATTGTAAAACCTCACAATCCGGTATGTAACGAATGTCAATTTGGAAAGCAAGTTAGAACAAATTTTAAGAGTATTCCAGAGAAATCTAATAATGTTCTTGATTTAATTCATACTGACTTATGTGGTCCGACAAGAACTATAAGTTTACAAGGAAATAGATATTTTATGCTAATCATTGATGATTATTCTAGAATGTGTTGGGTTACTTTTCTCAGGGAAAAATCATAAGCTTTTGGGAAATTCAAACTATTCAAGGTAATGGTAGAAAATGAAACTGGTAAGAAAATCAAATGCTTAAGGTCAGATCAAGGAGGTGAATTCACATCTAAGAAATTTAATACATTATGTTTAGTGAATGGAATCAGAAGACAATTATCAGCACCTCGGACACCCCAGCTAAATGGAGATGTGGAAAGGAAGAATAAAACTATTCTGGATGTAGCTAGAAGCATGATATCAGAAGAAAACCTAACTCATGTGTATTGGAGAGAAGCAGTCAATACAACGGTTTACACATTCAACAGAATTCACATAAAAGATGAAACCGGTAAGATCCTTCAGGAACTATGGTTTGGTAATACTCCTACTATTAAATGTTTCACAATATTTGGAAGCAAATGTTATATTAGGAGATATTATTATACTGGTAAATTTGATCCTAGAAGTGATGAAGGAATATTTCTTGGTTATTCGTCTAAAAGCAAGGCATATAGATGTTTTAATAAGAGACTGTAGAAAATTATTGAGAGTGCAAATGTGAAGATTGATGAACAGTTTAGAGGTAATTCAAGGTCTATGGACTCTCAACCAACAGTTGAGATAATCACAAATGAACCTACACTAAATACACTAGTACAAAATGTTGATCCA
Organism: Cryptomeria japonica; assembly: GCF_030272615.1. Classification (NCBI taxonomy): domain Eukaryota; kingdom Viridiplantae; phylum Streptophyta; class Pinopsida; order Cupressales; family Cupressaceae; genus Cryptomeria; species Cryptomeria japonica. The sequence continues at coordinate 695,310,420 of NC_081413.1, read as the reverse complement.
GTCACAGTGGCATCATCTGAGAATTCCACAGTGACTGAAGAACAACAACAAGTGAATACACCCTGGTATGTAAGATTGAATCACTTTGAAAGTCAGATAATTGGGAATAAGTATCAAGGAGTTATGACAAGAGGAAGACTATAAAATGAAGAGGTATGTCTAATTTCTCAAATTGAACTAGCATCAGTTATTGAGGCATATGAAGATAAACATTGGATTAAAGCTATGGAAGATGAATTGGAACAAATTGAAAAGAATAACACATGGTGGTTCCCCAACCTAAAAACAAAAATGTAATTGGAACTAAATGGGTATTCAAAAATAAACTCAATGAAGATGGTAAGGTAATCAGAAACAAAGAAAGATTAGTGTGTAACGGATATTCACAGAAAGAGGGAATTAATTACAATGAAACCTTTGCACCGGTAGCTATAATTGAGGTAGTCATACTATTTCTAGCATTTGCAGCACACAAGAACAATAATGTATATCAAATGGATTTTAAATGTGCATTTCTGAATGGTGATCTTGAAGAGGAAGTTTACATTGAACAACCTGATGGATTTTCTTTGACAAATGACAAAGATATGGTTTGTAGGTTAAGGAAAGCTTTATATGGATTAAAGCAAGCTCCTAGAGCTTGGTATGCTAGATCTAACAAATATCTTTTGAAGCTTGGTTACATTAAAGGTAATACTGACATCAACTTATATTTCAAAGTGACTAATGATGATATCTTCGTTATTGAAGTTTTTGTTCATATCTTTTTTGGAGGAGAAGATGGAGTGTGTAAAGACTTTTCTAATAAGATGTAGGAAGAATTTTAAATTTCTATGATTGTGGAGATAAAACTCTTTTTAGGATTGCAGATTTCACAAACTGATAAAGGTATATTCATATGTCAATCAAAGTACTTGAAAGAACTACTAAAGAAATTTGGTATGGAAAACTCTAAACCGATAAGTACTCCTATGACTACAACAGACAAACTATCATTGAAGGATGAATCAACACTTGTTAAGCCGACAACATATAAATCTATGATTGGAGGTTTACTGTATTTGACACAAATGAGACCTGATATTATGAATGCAATATGTATTGTTTCAAGATTTCTGAGTAATCCTAAGGAAAAACATGAATCAACAGTAAAAAGGATTTTCTGGTATTTACAAGGCACAACAAATCTTGGTTTATGGTATCCTAAAGATGAAAATTTTGATTTATGCGCATACACAGATGCTAATTGGGCAGGAGATGTAGATGACCGAAAGAGCACCACTGGCGGAGCATTCTTTTTTGGTAGCAGATTGATTTCATGGTTGAGCAAGAAATAGAGTTGTACATCATTATCAATAGCAGAATCAAAATATGTCACAACAACAACTAATTGTACTCAGGTATTATGGATTAAGCAAATGTTGAAGGACATAAAGGTAAAATGCAAAGAACCTATAATCATTTACTGTGATAATATGGCAGCAATTGATATATCCAAGAATCTGGTATTTCACTCTAAAACTAAACATGTTTCTATCAAATTCAATTTTCTGAAAGAGAATGTTGAAGCAAAAGAAGTGAAATTGGTTTATGTGAATACTAAAGAGAAGATTGTGTATATCTTTACTAAGCCTTTTCCTAAGGAAACTTTTGAATATCTTAGAGAGCATCTTGGGGTAATACCCTCACCGGTAGAGACTTAGACAGTTGGAGATTGGCATCATACCGATAGAAATTTATAGAGAAATCTTTTTCTGGCTTTGATGAAGGAGAACTACCTCTCAGGGAGAGTAGTTGGTTATAACAATTAGTATTTGTAATTAGTTCTATGAACTGGTTGTATCTCATTTTTGTATTGCTTTGGCATTTGATGTCAAAGGGGGAGAGATATCTATGGAAAAATACATTACCTTTTGGGGAGAAATTATTCATTGGGGGAGAGATATTATGTATTTTGATTTTTGGTAATTGATCTCTTTAGGAGATTATTAGTTTTTGGTTTTTGGCATTTCTTCTTTGGCACTTAGATGGTTTTTCCATCTTGTGTTGCCATGAATGCCAAAGTGGGAGATTGTTGATATTATGGATGTGTTGCACTGGTTTTTTCATTGATGTCAACACTTATCAGCATTGGAAATCTTTGGTTATGTTCACCCACATGTTGAGTGACTTATGCACAGTTACCGGTATTTGGTTCACCGACACAGAGGATGACTTGTTATCATCTGGAGATCACTTGGTTATGTCAAAGACATGGTTTGGACACTTGTTTTTGGTGATCTAGTTATTAGTCTAATCAAGTTTGCATATTTTTTGTTACCAATAAATTGGCCTAGGTTATGGACCGACATGCATTATCTATTCCAGATCAGAACGACATGTTATGGAGATGATTTATTGATTGGTGATTATTGTAAATGAATTAAGCTGACATGATGCATCACATATTGATTCATTTGTAATTGATTTAATTGTAATATTCTTAGTGAGTCAAGCTACACATTTGGTCTTAGGTTTTGGTATATATGTAAGATCTCATTTGTGAGATTAACATGGTAGTAGAAGAGGAATGTAATAAGGTATATGCGAATATATGCATAGCTACTCACACATACATCATTTGAAGATTCAAGGAAAGTATGAAGAAGACAATCAGAGCTTAACCGGTACTGAATCCATCATATGAAGATGCTACTTTGAGCAATACATTATCATTGGATTTAACCATCCAATTGTAGTCAGTGTGACTCTCATTTTGTGACTGAGTAGTGAGCTCTAGGCAGTTGGCCTTTTTGCATGTGCAGACCCCATCTATACACACATACTATCTGTAGTAGTATCATCTGATTGTGGGTAAGGTTTCCCACCATGGTTTTTCCCCTTACAGGGTTTCCACATACAAATATTTGTGTTATGTGCTGTGGATGTTATTTGAGTTGTCTAACACTAGTTGGGTCCCTACATTGTTATTGCAGCCTTTGGTTCTGGCACTTATCAACTCTCAAAATCAAAAGGAGAACAACTCTGTGAACCAATCAACACCATCCACTTGAAGAAATTCTAAACTTAGCATTCTCTACTACAACAATTTGTACAACTAAAACATCTCGAGAAAAATCATAAAAAATCATAATAAAGTCCCGAAGAAAGAAAAAAAAGAACAAAAGAGAAAACAAAAAATCAAAAATCAAAAAAATAAAATAAAATAAAAAATCAAATGCCTTGATGAAAACCTGGTAAATAGGCACCTTGGTAGTAAAAAAAAGAGAGAGAATATCTGTCAAGAAGGTGAAATCCTAGTAAACAAGCACCTCTTGTACTGAAGTGCTCCATCTATCAATGTAAATTTGACATTTCCTTTTTTATTTCCCGCGTTCTTGCATCTTTGCTTTATCTTTAACATATCCTTTAGTCACTTTTGTGACACCTTGGTTCTTCTTAGAACCCTCATGGCTTGAAACCGATCAATGTCCTAGTCTTAGGTTAATCAACTGATCAATATAAATGTCTTGATCAATTTAACCAAGTCATCTTTATGTTGATAGTATCAGGTCATCCAGTCTGAGTCAGTTACCTATCTCCTAACCACTGTAGAGTTTTTCCACTGACATCTCATCAAACACACAAAGAAAGAACAATGAAAACAATCGCTAAAACTGTTTGAGCTATGATTAAAATTTTCTTTATATGTTGTCTTTTAAATTGGTTTTCACTTATTATTCCTCTGACTAACTCAAAGAAGTCTATCTTGACTAAGAGGAGTAAGGACTGGGGGCATAATACTTTTCTTTCTTTTTTTTGCTTGTAGGAATGATTCCAACAATCTGGAAACATCTCATAAACTGGGTGTCTGTGATAAGTTCCTTCACATCAAGGTGAAATTACCACACATACCTCAACTCCATTTATTTGAATGCTACTGAGAGGTTGGAACTATTTCCTTGTCTCTTTTGGGTAACTTTTTTTATTATGCAATATGAATTCATGCTTAATCTCTCATAGGATATGAACAATAAAAGGGTCATTGTGGACAAGGAAATCACTATTGCATAGTATAAAAAGGAACTCTTCTTTGTCTAGTGTGTTTGCATGCACACAATATTTAGGTCATCCTGGTTCTTTATGCCTTGGTAATTATGTTCATTTGTTAAATAAAAAGGACATGAAATTCAGGTCATCCTAGTTCTTTGTGCCTTGGTACTTATGTCTATCTTTGACATCTTAATGTTTTTGATTTGGAGGAATTGACTATGTGTTGCATTGATGTTTTTTCATTGATGGCAACACCACCTATTTTGATTTCTTTACCGGCACCCTTCTGGTCCCGATAGATTGTTTGGTTTCTGGTTGGATTAGATCATATATGCTCTGATATGTTTGGGTTATGGAATTGGATTATTCATGCTACTTAGATTCATGTTGAGTCAGTTGGTCTTCTTCTGGTGATCAGATGCTATCCTGTATGCTAGAAATCTTGGTTTGTTATTCTAGCAAGGTTTCACCAGCAGAGCTTTATTGAAGATCTTTGATGTTATGCTTAAGTGGTGTTGGTGTGACTTCTAGTGGAGATTCAGGATGCTGAAGATGATCGTGTTTGAGACTTAGTGTCATGCCCAAACTTTTGGGCACAAACGGAATTAATTTTTTTTTTTTTTTAAATACTTAACCTAATACAACTAATCTAATTAAAATAATGCAAAACTAGTTTAGTCTTAACTATGTTTTGAGTGATTTAAATAACTACACCAATTTGGTGAAAAACCATCTAAGTTAAAAGCGGGGTCATAATTCTTCAACCGAATTAATATTATCTTCCATTAATAAATAATTAAACTCACTTAGCAAATAATCTCAACATTAATTGATAGGGAATATTAATAATTCTCATGTAGTCCTTTATTTGCCTAGGGTCTAAATTAATTTGCCCTAGCTCTTAGATTAAATAAACCTATTAAATAAAATTTCCATAAATTAAAATATCTTATAATTTAAACTTTAAAAGGGGCCAACTTGACCCTACATATATCATTTTATTTCCCCCAAGGATTTATCCTCCCAAAGAATTTTAAAATCTTCTTATTAAAATGCTTCTACATTCATATAATAATTAAAAGTGCATTAATTAATTTACAAATAACTATTTTTATTCCATATAAATATAGAATTTAATTACATATATATATATGTGTAGATAAGACATATATATATATATTTATATATCTAAACAAGTGTGAGGGAATGTAAAAATTATATTCACATACACACACACACACACACACACATATATATATATATATATTTATATATGTTTATACCCAAGGATTAATGGAGTTCTTTTTCTTTATTTACTTTTAAAAGAACCCAAGAGGGTTTATTAGCTAACCCTATTCTCTTTCTTTTTTTTATTTATTTTCTTTTTACCTCACATATTCTTTTCTTTTATTCCTATTTGTATTTTTCCCTAACCCGAAATTAGGGTTAGGGCATGTGTGTGATATTCTTATTTTGTGTGTGCTGTGTGTGAGTGAATTTTTTTTTTTGGTGTGTGTGTGCAGGTGTGGGAGCGACGGCCATGGGAGGCGGCGCCTATTTTGTTACTCATGATAGGGTTTGGAGTTCACGCAGGGCCGAGCCTGGTATTCCGCGGAAGAGGTAGGAGGTGGTGCAGGTGCACCCGCAGGCTGGGAACAGCTCTGCCCACGGTTACAGTGCTCTGCAGACTGTGGACGATGCTGCCCACAGCTACGACACTCCCGTAGACTGTGGACGTTGCCGCCCACATTTGCGGTGACCCTGCAGACTATGGACGTCGCCGTCCATAGCCGCGGTGATCTTGCGGTCTGTGGACGGTGCCGCCCACAGCTGTAGTGCTCCCTGCAGCCTGTGGAAGCCGACGGCCACGGGCTTGGTTCAATGTTTTCCTTATTAACATGTTTTTTTTTAAAAGAAAAAAAAACATTTAATATTCATATTAATATTTATATATTTTTATATATATATCGATATATATATATATATATCTCTGTTTTATTTTATTTTATTTAAATAAGGTTTTTCCAACATGAATAGTTAAATGTTTATATATATATATATATATATATAAATAAATAAAGGTTCATATGAAAATCTCAATAACACTCATAGCCAAACTTTAAGTTCATTTCTGGTAAATTTAATTTTGTTCTACATGCAGAAATTTAACATGATTATTTACAGCATGATGATAGTGGAATAAATTTTTTTTTTTTTTTTGTGTTTTCTAAAAGGCAAGAAAGAAAAGTAATTTATATTCTGCAACTAACATTTTAAATGCATATAAAACAACAACTTAAATGTATTCCTTTCTGGTATAACAATAAAACTAAACCTAGGTGCTAACCCATTTTAAAAAAAAATAGACTACTACCTATAAGATTTATTTTCTGCTTTTAATGAAAGAACAAATAACAGACTTAATTTATTTGCAGTAGCATAAATAAAGCTTGAATCTAATGTGAGACTATTTCCATTTTGCTTAAGGGATAAAATGAACTATTATTTGATGAATAAACATAAATGGACATATAATATTTTCAACAGCAATAGGAATTTAACCCCAACTATAGACATGTTTCCTTTTTGTGTAAAACTAGCCAAATTGAAGAAATTCATTCCTTTAAACATATAAAAATAAATATTGATACAAATGGGTTTGAAAACCCCAACTAGAATTTCCCTTCCATAGGACTATGAATAAATACATACACTTCTTTTCTTTTGGAAAATAAATACAACAATGGCTCTTTCTTTTTTTTGCTACAAAATAAATAAATTTTTTTTTGTTGAAATTTTTTCTGCAACTTAGGACAACAACTAATCTCTTCATCTTTTCTTTCCCATCCCAAGCAACCTGCAATAAAAATACAACTTGACCATGGAGAGCTCACCTCCCAGCCTAGGCTTACTAGAAGCCACCCCCGAGCTTGGAGAACCAAGCACTAGATGGGTCACAAACAAACAAACAACACAACAAACAAAGGCAAACACTCAACATGCATTTTCCCATCCCAAGCTACACTCTCACCACAACTTGTGATGATCTTTCCATGGGTGGAAGTGGACCAAATACCATTGGGGAGATTGCAAGCATATTACAACTCAAGCCACCTCATGGCAAAACAAAATACAACAAATTCATCTCCACACCTTATGCTCCCCAAAGGCATAAAATCCATATTTTCTCCCCTTATGACCCCCAAATGCATACACAAGGCTATGCAGAAAGGGTCACAAAGGCCACCCTTGAGATCACTCTCCATAAGGAGAGCCTCTCACTCAAGGCTGTCATACTTCTTCCACCCTAAGACCATCCTACTCTCCCAAGAGTAGGAGGCCTTGGACACTCCCAAAACAAGAACACATAAAAAAAACAAGGAAGGAAAAATATACATCTTTCTCCTACAAAGCAAATTACATATACACATCTTTTCATACAAGCATTTCTTTCCTTCAAAACAACATAAACAACATAACTTAAAAGGAAGTAAAACCAACCTTAATCTGCCAATAGGTATGATAGGCTTAGTTGGGGATGAACAACCCAAATCCACACAAAAACTCTTCACCAACACTTCACCAAGAATTCTATCCTACAACTATTTTCAAAAATTGCATAATCTCCAACAATGGAGAGTGGGTGATTACTCACTAAGTCCCTAATCCTTGCCTAAGAAGGCCTCTCTCACACTTCCCAACCCCTTGGGTAAGGTGAGAGTTCCCATTGGTTTCTCTTCCCAACCTCTTACATGTTGCTAAAACTAGAAAGGGAAAAGGTGAGAGAGGATGGGGAAGAGAGTTTGACATCAAAAGGGAAGGTTGTCTATCCTAGGAGGAACCTTCTAAGTTGAATTTTCGCTCACCTTGGGAAAACCACTTTTTGAGGTGACTAAACAGTCACATGGGAGTAGTCACATGTTTAAAAATACCCCTAACCCATAGGTCTACCCTTTGGACCTTTGGAAAAGCCCTAAACCTGACCCTAGGAGTCCATTTGACCCCTTAGAATCCCAACTGAAGTTAACCTACGGGTCAAACCTGAGTTGACCACTCCCAAGACTCCCTACTCAAGGCAAATTTGGGACCACACTCTTGTGTTTGAATGGCTTTGGTAGAAACAAAACTCCCTCCAAGAGACAAGTGAAAATCAATGACACTAATCAGCACATGTGTCAAGTGACACAATAAAATACAATATAAAAATCACTCATGGAATTTGTCTCTTGTAGGTTTACACAAATAAATAAAATCAAATTAACACACATGCATCATTTCCTTTCACAAATAAAATACAATACATACGAGGTGTTGTCTCTCCAAATAGACAACCCCTGGCTTAACAAACGTACATTGGTCTAGGTTTGGTTCTCCATATTATTTCCATGGTCACATGGATAATTTTCCTGCGCATCTCAGTTAACACATTAGTAATTCCAAATAATCACAATCATATATATAATTAAACACATAGATTTCATTGCACATCAAACACTCATACATTTGACAATAATAATTCAATATCTCATACATTCAAATTTGATTCCACATAAGCAATTATCATAATCCTGAAAATTGAAACATTCATATAATAAGCATCCTATTTCTATCATCAGAATGAAGTCCTGCAAATCCAATATTAACATACATCATTTCAAAATGATCCTATTCTGGCAACATATAAAGTTTCATAATCATAATGCATAAAATGAAGCATCAATATACGTCAATGTGATCCAAATCATGGAATCATATAGGTTCTAAATTCATAATGCATAAAATAAAGCATCCATAATAGTCTCAATATGAAAATAACAGAAAATGTCAAGCTGAGTCACAGTAGGGCCTCACACTTAGTTGATTGGACTCATTTCCTTACTGTGTATGGACCTAAAGTGGGTCCTAGTTTATCTAGGTTATGGATTGGCTTAATGTAACATGTGGATTGGACTTCTCAATACATTTCCAGGATGTCTTGTGGGTTGGATATTATTTCTTTGGTCTCTGGCTGACATATTTGATAATTATGTAATTGTTTATTGACTGGTGGTCGACCTTATTGTTTGTTGTCGAGGGTTTGTATATATATGATGTAAGATCTCATTGTAGATCATAGATGGTAAGGACATGGATAAGTAATGAGAAAATAATGTAATAATCATTCAGGTAGAGGATTTGGTCAATCATTGGGAATTGAGTTGGGTTTATGTAAGAGAATTTAGTCCTCTGGTACTGAGCTTAACCAGAATTGTACTCAAGCATAGGAGATGCTATCTTTGTAGTTCATTCTTTCTTCCAAATTGTAGTCTTGATTTCTATGTAGTCAATGTTGGCATTCTACACTCACATGAGAATTGTTGATGTTGTCATTGATGGCAACCAACCGGTAACAAGATTCTACAAGTTCACCGGCAATGCAGACATCATCTACTGGCAATAGCAGGCACAACAAGTTCATTCACCAGCATCTAGTTTACACCAGAAACAAAGCATACCGGTATCCAGACCAACATGAGACAAGTTTTGTTTATGTGAATTATAATGTAATGTAATTAATTATTTCTAATCTGACACAATGTATTGTACAAACTCATATATGTATGAGATCTTATAGGTCATTTTTGATATATGTTGGTATTGTGTTGTCATTGATGTCAACTGATATGGGATAACTATCGATAATAGAGATGTATGTGCAACACTTCTTTGAAGAAGTACAAGATGAGATATCTTTCATATCACCTTGTGTTGTAGAACACCGGTAATGGTAAGGAAGATGACCTCAAGAGTCACTAGTGCAACAAGTTAGTGCCTAACTTGTGTGATGAGATAGAAAGGTGTTTGAGCGCTTGTTTGTGATGAAGAGGCAGAATATAACCTGAATCACATCAACGTTGGAAGAGAAGAATGAACCGATATGTTGTGAGGTTGCAGAACAACAAGACTCCCACTGAATAAAGATATAGTCATCATAGGAAGCAATGACTGACAATGAATGTTCTCACATCAGTTCACATGTTCCTATTTGAAGAGATGCTACACAACAGGGAAATTACATGAGCATACAACATAAAGCAAATGGTGTTACTCCACCAAGCAAGTGGAGCTTATCTCCTATTATGCATTAAGTGCATTATAGTTTGGAGAGATAAGAGTGAAGAGGTAAAGACAAGCACTTGAAGGATCACACCAGATCTACCGATGAATTGAAAGAATACCCTAAGTGCTTGAGATCATGGTTATGCACTAAACAGAAAAGAGAAGGCATGATTGAGATGCTAGTACAGAGGAAGTGTGAAGTGTTTGTCACCTTGACAAACCTGTAGAGGAAGGAAAAACATTGATCAGGAAGAAAGGCTAAGTAGATGCAAACATAGGAATCTAACCTCACTGAAAGAAGATAGGAGCCTTGTGAAGGTTGATGACATGGTGTCATCAAGAGTGGTAACTGGTATATGATTCCATCGGTTATATAAGCAAGCTGCAATTGCAGAATATTTCCCACTTGTGGAAATGAGCATACTTTGGATTTATCAAGTCTGGAGACTGGTTTGAGAGTTTCATCGATAGTTCAAGATGAGGGAAGATATGATAAAGTAACTAGTAGAATGGTTGAGATCGAAAAGGTTAGCAACCGGTAGAAGTAAGGAACCAATAGGGTCATTGGTCGGTGATCCTACTTGGACCGACTTGAAGTGCCAAGCTAGAAGTTAGTCGATATGGATGCCACAAGGAGTCAACGTGGAAAACCTGCATTTGGATAAAGATGGAATGTATATCAATAGGGTTGTTGCAGAGTTGGTCGAATTTTATGAAAGGTAACACAAATCACAGGACTTGTTGCAGAGAGATTGCAGGGGTTTGAGGCTCAAGGTCTGGAAGATAACTACGAGTCATCCTAGAGTGATTGAGAAGATCGAGGAGATAGAGAAAATATCACAGATCTTTTGTGATTAACCAAGGGATCAACTATTAGGGTAAAAAGAAAGTTGCCAGAGATGGAAGGGATGATCTAGGAGATGTGAATATGGTGGAGTTGTGCTTTTAGATGTCAGAAAGATCAGACCATATATGAGCTGATTGGATTTCATTTGGCTCGAGGATGGTGAGGAAACCCTAACCACCTAGATTTTGAGTTGGTTTTTGGAGGGAAAACCGATCTATAAGTATGTGGGGGAAGAGGAAGAATAATGTTGCTGAAGAATAGAATATCAGGGGATTGAGAAGTTGAAGGTTTTTGTAAGAAAGAAGAAATTAGCCCAGTGCTCAATGAGTATCTATGAAGAGAGTGAGAGAGAGAGGGAGAATCTAGTTGAAGCATTCAATTGATTGGAGTGAAGAAGCAGTAGTGTTTATACCGGTCAAGCAAAAGAGAATGAGGCTGTAGAGAATGTAAATAAAGAACTGGTAGAGAGTAGAGCAGGTGAAGAACAACAAGAAGAGTGAGTCAGTATAGTGGAGAGGATATCTCACCGACATAGCAAAATATATTAAATGGTTGCAAGATTCACTTGTAACAAGATAACCACTTATGTATTTGACCTTTACTTTGTGAACACTGAGTTATAGCTCACTGCAGGGGTTGGTGCCCTAAAGTCACGGGTTGGTGCTCCCTTGGGTTGTAGCCCATAAATCAAGTAGGGGTTGGTGCCCTAAACTTTGTAACTATGATTTACTATGAGGTTGGATTGGAGCAGTAGACTCCAGCAACATTGCTCACCGAGGTTTTTCACATCTTGGGTTTTCCTCATATATGTTGGTGTTATGTGATGTCTTCTTGTGTGTGTGTATTTGAGTTAGTCTCTTCACCAACTGATAAGTCTACATTGTGTTTCATTCATAAACCGGTATGCTCACAAAGGAGAGCTAAAGGGAAAATTTTTAAGAATCACTGATTCACCCCCTCCCCCTCTCAGTGGTGCATTGTGTCTAAAAATTGGTATCAGAGCCTAGGTTCCTAGTTAGAAGAGTGTTCTCCAACTTAGGTAGATTCCTGCCTAAGGACACAATGGTTTGTCTAGTATCAATGTTAGCTCCTGTATTTGATGGTTGAAATTTTTCTGTTTGGAACTGCAGAATGGAATTTTTCCTATCCTCCCTAGGGTTTGATGTATGGATGCCAGTAGTTGATGGTCTCTTTAGAAAGGTCAATCTTCCTACTGAATTTATAGAAGAAAGAAAAAACCAGTGCATTGAAGAAGCCATGAAGGCTATTTTTAGTGGACTCACTGATGATGTCTCTTCACAGGTGGACAAGTGTAAAATAACAAAGAGCTTATGGGAAAGTTTGAAGAATCTCTATGGAAATGAACCCTCAATTGTAGAACTAGAAATTGAAGAAAATATGAGAAATACCTCTCATATTTATCTGGATGATGAACATAGATTTGCTAGCAGCCATAGTAATGATGAAGAAGGAGCTCAGCTCTTTGTGGCTCAAGAATCTAAAAGTAGTTGGGCAAAGAATTCCCCTCAACAAAATATGTTGAGCAGTGATGATGAAGAGGAATACATGGCAAATAGATCTTTCCATCAAGATCCTTCTGATGATGAAGAAGCAGAAAAAGTTTACCTCGAATGAGAACTTGTAAATACTCTTGAAGAACTCAATAAAGTTAAAAGGAATACAAGTTATTCAAGAATGTTTCTATTGTGGAGTAGAACCAGTTAGTCAAATGCCTTGAAGAATCTGAGAAATGCATCTCAGAGTTGAAGACTTAGGAAAAAGACACCAAGAAATGTTGGTGTGAAGATCTAGCCTCTCAACAAGAGATAAAAGACAAAAAACTTTAGTGGCTGCTTGAAGAAAACAAAGGCCAGACCTCTCCAGTTAGAAATGTTCCTCTAAAGAAGGTTGAACTAACCACAACCGGTGTGGACTTATAGACAAAAGTGAAGATCAATGTTGCAAGAAGGCATCTTCATATAGATCCCAGAGGTAAGGGGAAGATGGAAGAAGAAAAATCCACCAAAAGCATTAAGAAGGGGAAGAAGCAAAGGAGATCCTCCATTGGCAGAGGATAGAAAAATGCTACCACCCACAGGGGGAAGCATGCATGGGAGAAGAAGAAGAGATCAGATGGAAGAGGTGCTCAGAATGGACAACCAAGGATCCATTGTCAAAAGGTTGAAGATAGGGATACAAAATTGGCAAGATCTCCTCATGGATGGCAAAGTAAATATGTAAGTCATATACCATCATTTACTGGTTACTGCTTTACATGTAATGTTTATGGCCATAAGCAAAGGGAATGTAGAAATATCTAGAAATAATAATGTAGGATCTCATAAAAATCATTTTTATGGGAAGGAAGCCTCCGGAAGTAGATACATGCATGTTCCTTCTCCTGGTTATGCAAAGATTGTTTGTCATAACTACAATGGATCTGGCCATAGAGAGTTTGAATGCAGGAAGAAGAACCTGCAGTTACACGGAGACCAAAAAACTGGTCATGCTCTATAGATAAGTGAAGATAGAGCATATGGGAGACAAAGATCTGCATGGAACCAAAGGAGAAACATCCCTGCAGGAGTAAGAGGTTCATTGGTTGTAGTTGCTAGTCAAAGCAACATGACCAGGAGAAGATGGTCAAAATGGTATGTCAAGAGATTTCCCAATCATAAGGTTAGGATGGATATTGTGTGCTACTATAGCACTACTTCTAGTTGTAATGAAGAATCTGCAAGTGCAAGGATCAATCAGTAGGAGAAGAAGAGACCCGATCCCAAGCCTGAAAATAGGAAGAAGAATGAGTCCAAGAAGGTATGGATGAAGAAGACCATGGACCGGCACTATGCACTCATTGCATAGGTGATATCTCCTAAGGCCTAAAGGAGATGCAAGATCTTAGGGGGAGTAATGCACATTGAAACAATCATTCACTTCCTTAGTGAAGATGGCAACATGGAAGAACATGTTGTTGCTGGTGTGAAAGAGGAAAATACAAAGATAAGTATGTGTGGATGTTGTCTTGAATACACACCTTCAGATAAGTGATGTATCACCACTGCATATGTCAAGAAGTAATGGTTAACAATTGGTATCATGTGTTAACCGGTATGTGCAGGATGTTATCGGTATAACTGCTAACAGGAACTTGCAAGTTATAGATGACAATGAAGTTGGAATTTCATTGCATAACCCCAGTAGCATGGAATGAGGAGTTTGTGTCTTAGGTGGTATTGGAAAATACCTGAATGACATATGATTGGCCCAGTTATTGATAGTGCAGACATGCATATTTTTGGGCTAAACGGTTTTAATTTCTGGCATGATGATAACATTGTCTGGCATTGTGTAGATCCAGAATCATGTCATAAGCTGTGGTGGATATAATAGAGTTGAAGGATCATCAGATGATCACATATGCACAGTTGAACTGATATATGAAGGAAATTGGGGTCCCGATACTGTACGTGACCAAAGATGAGGACCTGAGATGTATGACTCAGGGGGAGTTCAAGTGCTCATCATGAAGAGTCTCATAATGAAGAGTCAGCTTGCGTGAACTTGCAAGGATACTGACTGCTCAAACTATAGGAGATGGAAATTGCAGAGGTGTTGTAGGTTGACCGATAGGTGAGCAGTATTCACTGACACATCAACAATTAGTAACAATTGATATCAGTCATTCTACAAAATGAGCTCAAATGGTTTCAGACTTGCATACTCAATCAGTGTCTACTGATGGTTAAGTTCCCCATCTCAAGTGCTATGACTTGAGAAGGTGTAACAACTGGTGACAAGATAACAAGTGGTATCAAAGAAAGTGTTAAATCCAATAAAGACAAAGAGGGAGAAAGAATAAATATAGGGAGGAATGATATCCTGAGAGTGCCCTTTGTCATTATTGTCAAAGGGCGAGAAGGATTATGTAGTATACTAGATACTACATGTGTTGACATCAATGCCAAAGGGGGAGATTGTTGGCATTGTGTTATAATTGATGTCAACCAGTATGGGATGACCACCGATAGTAGAGATGTATGTGCAACACTGCTATGAAGAAGTACAAGATGAGATATCTTTCATATCACCTTGTATTGCAGAACACCAGTAATGGTAAGGAAGATGACCTCAGGAGTCACTAGTGCAACAAGATAGCTCCTGACTTGTGTGATGAGATAGTAAGGTGTTTGAGCAGTTGTTTATGATGAAGAGGCAAAATATAAACTGAATCACACTAACACTGGAAGAGAAGAATGAACCAGTATGCTGTGAGGTTGCAGAATAGTAGGACTCCCACCAGATGAAGATGCAGTCATCATGGGAAGCAATTATTGACAATGAATGTGCTCACATCAGTTCACATGTGCCTATTTGAATAGATGACACACAATAGGAAAATCACATGAGCATACGACAGAAAGAAGATGGTGTTACTCCACCAAGCAAGTGGAGCTTATCTCCTATTATACATTAAGTGCATTATAGTTTGGAGAGATAAGAGTGAAGAGGTAAAGTCAAGCAGTTGAAGGATCACCCCGGATCTATTGGTGAATTGAAGGAATGCCCTAAGTTCTTGAGATCAGGGTTATGCACTAAATTGAAAAGAGAAGACATGATTGAGATGCCAGTACAGAGGAAGTGTGAAGTGTTTGTCACCTTGACAAACTAGTAGAGGAAGGAACAACATTGATAAAAAAGAAAGGCTAAGTAGATGAAAACATAGGAATCTGACCTCACTGAAAGAAGATAGGAGTCTTGTGAAGGTTGGTGACATGTGTACGTTAGGAAATAGGAAATCATCACAAGACAAGATAAACGTAATATCTCAATCACAAAAGCATTCATTGCAATGATCTATCCTAAACAACACTCAATAGAGACATGAAATAAAAACATTCAAAAGCAAAGATTATGCAAACCAAAGATGTGATTTGAATGCTCCTTCATGCGGCTCCATTGTTCTTCTTTCCTCTTCAAATGGTTTGGTTGTGGATCTCACCTACAAGTGCACATACATGATTGAAAGCAAGTAGACAAGATTATTGATCAAGAGTACTAGAAATTCGATAGTCTGATTAAGGATTATTAATTAAGGGGTTTGATTGAAGAAGATCATCCAATTTATAGATAAATTGGAGAAAATGATCAAATTAGCATGATTCAATTCAAATGGAAATTGCAAATCAATTATGTCAATTATGACAAATTATGACAAATTATGCACTTTCTATGCACAATTTGTTGATTGATAATTCATGACAATTTATGACAAATTTCTATGTCAAGAATTGATTGATTGTCAATTATGACAAATTATGACAAATTATGACAAATTGACATGTCATTTCCATGAATTTAGGAGAGAAATAGGAGGAATTTGAAATTAGGAATTAGAAAATTAGGAAATTAGAGAATTAAGAATTTAGGAAGAAAGAAATTGATAGAAATTAGAAATTAGGTAAATTAATTAATAATTTGTCATTTATTAATTAATTCACAAAGAGGAATAATTAGCCAATCAAATGAAGATTTAATTGTAATGAGAAGACTTAGGATAAATAAGTAATTTATTAATCCTAAAGGAAGAAAATAATAAGCAAGGTTAAATGACTAAATCACAAAACCCTAGAAGGTGAATTAGCAATGCGAGGATGACAATTAGGTCTTGATTGAAGATAATTAATGTCAATCATGATTTTGATTTAACAAAGGACCAATGTGATAAATGATTTGATTGATAAATGCACCAATTGATGAGGAACAATGACAAATTGATCCAAATTGACATAATTGAGACAGACAATGATCGATAGCGAAATGATCGGAAAATGACAAAATTGACAAGAGGACAAGGATTGATGACAAAATAGATTGCAAGATGACAAGATTGAAAATGACCACGATCGATGACAAATCGATCGCAAAATGACAAGATCAAACATGACAACGACCGATGACAAATCGATCGCAAAATGACAAGATTGAAAATGATAAAGATTGATGACAAATCGATAAGAGGACAAAACCCTAATTAGGATTGACGATGCCCAAAATGATAAGATTGATGATAAGATTAATAAGAGGAAAAAACCCTAATTAGGATTGACGATGTCCAAAATGATAACAAATTAGCATGCACATTGATGCGATAGGATAAAATCGATCAAAATCATGATTGGATAGTGTTGTCGACAAGACCAAATTTGAAAGTGAGACAGAATGAAGAATGTAGAAGAATGACTCGATGCTCGCAAATGATAAAAACCAAGTGCGTGACATAGGAGAAATGTTAATGTGACGCAAAAACCTAAAATGAGGCAATGCGCAAATGTTAAAGTATGACCTCACAAGCATTGACCATTTTTAGGTGTCTACATTTTGCCCCTCTTTGAGACAATGCGATTTTAAGCGTTGTTTCAAAGAACAATAATGAAAATGCCCCAGATGTTGACAATGACATATGAAAATGCCCCAGACAATAACAATGATATATGCATGCCCCCTCGAGGAATTGGCCGGAAACATGCAGAAAAGAGGCCAATTGATCGATAAAAATGATAAGATCGAACGGACGGACAATAGGAGATCGGATGCATGAAGGACAAGCACTTGAAGATGCAAAAGACCATGACCAACATAAGATGGAGAAGACGCACGCCCATCTATGCAATGACAAAGAGCTATAAATGAGACCAAGAGAGTGAAAATTTGCTCATTTGCACTAGACAAGGAGGAGAATTTGTTGCTCTAGACAAGGACACTTGCAGATAGATGGCAAACATTCCAATGGCGGATCACCTAGGGGAACGTGTACGCACATTTAGACGACCGGAGGATGCAGGAGCAGCGGTATGTATCTCGAAAACCCATGTTTTCAATTTGATGAATTTGACTCGTTTGCGGGACATTGCGGGGCCCACAGGGGATGCAAAAGAGGACTTCTGCGCTTGTGTAGTCTAATTCTGCGCTTGTGTCATGTCTTCTGCACTTGTGTAGGAAGACACAAGCACAAGTTACCTGACACAGGCGCAAGTGTGCATTGGAAACTCTAATTTTGGTCAAAACGGCATGCAAATGCTCCGGAAAGGGGGGACAAGGATAGGATAGGTCAAATGAGATGAAAAACACCCTGATTAGACATGAAAGTGAGGAAATGCAACCCGTAGGAGCAAAACCTAAAATTGACAAAATTTTCCCCAATTGTGATGCAGAGTCAACAGTATCCGTTGATCACACGGGAACCGACCGGATTGCTTTATGCTACGACATAGACTTAGGAGCACAGAGAGAGATACTTTAGTAGGACTGGGGATATACTATGTCACATTCATGCCCGAGATTAGGGAAAACACAGGACTACTTACCGCATTGGCAGAGCGATGGCATTCAGAGACCTCCTCATTCCATCTGGCGACCGGAGAGGTGACGGTGACACTGGAGGATGTATGGCGTATCCTCCGCATTCTGATTCATAGAGAGACGATAGAGTATGACCTAGTGATAGGGAGAGAGGCATTGTGCAGATTATTTGAGTGCAACGCAGATGAGTTGGATATCGTCGAGAGGGAGATTGGCTGGGAGACTATGGCATCAGAGTATGATCGACGATACATGGTGATAGCAGTGGTGATAGCATGTCTACTAGCAGGAGACAGACGAGGACATGGATTCCCTATTGGATGGGGAAGAGTGCTGGAGCGGATGGCAACAGAGGGGACAGTGTATGCATGGGGACCATGTGTACTAGCTATATTGTATTTTCAGCTGCATCAGATAGCATATCAGGGAGTGCAGACTTTGAGCTGTGGAGTTACACTGCTATAGGTATGGGCATTTGAGCACATAGCCATATGTCGACCGATTACAGATAGACAGGTTGCACCACACCGACCATATGTGTATTGCTATGGTGGAGCACTGAGATAGGGTCCATTTGGATACATACTATATTGGCGACATGAGTTAGACAGATTGAGAGAGTTCATATGGAGGCCATATCGTGATTGCCCCGGATGGTCAGATGACAGTGAGGAGCTACCTTATTGCAGACAGGAGAGGTACTTGATTGGGTGACCAGTGAACCGCCAGAGAGTGATTGAGTTGTACCTGCCAGAGAGAGTGAGATGACAGTTTGGAGAGAGGCAGGATGTACCTAGGAGAACTGCACACTTTGCCCGATCTCATAGAGAGACGAGTCAGTGGGGGAGTATGATTCAGCCACACATAGCCCATGCCGACTTTGCACAGCTACAACCAAGACAGTGGGATTGGGGGTCAGATGTGGTGGATGCTGGGATGACAAATGAGTATGATAGATGGTTTGCACGATGGCAGCCAGTGCCATTGACAGATCCAGATATTCCAGTGCCAAGGCGACAAGAAGACTTCCCACTCATAGGAGAGGAGGAGGGAGATGAGGAGGATGAGGAGGAGGAGGAGGATGGTGATGAGGATGGGGATGATGAGGATGGAGATGAGGATGAGGGCGGGGATGACGAACATATGGTTGAAATTGGACCATTGGTTGTGTCTGTTGGAAATGTTGGAGTTGTTGAACAATTGGTTGTGATGGTTGAAAATTTGATTGATACTAAACACCTTCTTGTTCTTGTTGTGGAGGCACATACTGTTGAAATTGATGTTGTCTCTTTTCTTGAAATTGTTTCATCATCTCTATTTGTGAGAGGAGAGCTAGTATGTCTGATCGTTTGATAAGAGATCTTACATCAATTGGCTCAATATTTGGATTTCAACCTGGAAATTTTCGAAACACTTTGGACATTTGTGATCTATTCTTCGCAATGTTTTTCACTCTTTGTTCCAAAATATCATTTTCTTAAGCTAGTTTCTCCTCTAGTTTTTGTATTTGGAGACTTGTTTCATCATAAAAAGTTTGATCGATATTGCCTCCTTGTTGGGTTGGATAGAATTGTGATTGCATTGTCGGTTGATATGTCAAACTTTGTTGCATCATTGGTGCTTGGAACCTTGTTTCAATAGACATGTCACTATGCAAATGCAATATTTTTGGAATTTTGCAAGGATAATGTATGATATGCAACTAAATGCAAACTAAATAAATGAAAATGCAATCTATGGCAAGAATGCAACCTATGTTTTTGTTCTTTGTTCAAGATTTTGACAAAATTTTTGGAATACAAATCTAAAAAGAGACCCTTAGGAAATTGAAATGATGTCTAGACCTCAAAGGACAAAAGGACCAAGTGACAAAAGGACAAATGACAAAGTCTCCCCTATATGCTTGGATACTAAGCTAGTTTTGACCAAATGATATTGATGACAAAAGAGAAAAGGATTGATAAGGTCTAGACTTCCTAACAATGACTTAGGTTTTATCAAAGATTTGGATTACTCAAGTATGACAAAACCTAGTTTTGACACTATATGCAAAGGGATAATTAATATGCAAGTGACCCTAATATGATATGATAATGACCTAAGCTTAATGAAGGGACCTAGGGTATGCAATGTATGACAATGGTATGACTTTAATGCAAGAGGACATATGCAAATGGATGACCCTTATTGATATGCAAAGGAGTATGACCTAAGTGAAACTTAACCTTGGTAGTTGACAATGAACTTTGCAAAATGCAACCTAGGATGAACTTAAATGTAAGTGACATGCTTCTTGAGACAAGATTTTGAACAATATTTGACAACCATGTTTGAAGGTGCGTTTTTGAATCTTATTGAACCTTTTTTGGATGAATGTCTCTTGTGTTTAATCTTATGTTGGATCAATTTGTCTTGCTTTTTGAAATGAAATGCAATTCAACTTTTGACAAGAAAAGAATACAAGATATTTTAACATAGACTCAAGACAATCATGCTCATTCCCACATTTCTTATGGTAGGCAAGGACATTAGGTACTTGAGAGGTAGACTTGTTATGGGATTCAAGGAGAATACATAGATGCTTGACCCCACGGGCTCCCCTCCACGGCACTCACTTCTCAGGGTAGCCAAGCATCAGTCCCCATGGAAATCTCCCCATGGCGAACTTAGTATCTCTTCCAAGTATCCGAACTTGTCCTTCTCAAGCAACTAGAAGGGTTTTTGGCCTCTAAAAACAAGGTGTTTAGTAAGGATTTCTGTTAAGCGTTACTCCTTGATGTCACGCAAGCATGATTGAGACATTAAGCCCATCAAGATACCAAACAAATGTAGTCGCGCAAGCATGATTTAGACCAAGAGGCCCTACTTAGATGTTGATATGAGAAAGAGTTCAAGGGTCATCACTTTCCAAGTAACTGCAATTCCCACGTAACACTTCCTTCAAAGCTTTCGCTCATCGGGTATTTTTTTATAGTGAGTTAGAATGCCAAGGAATTCTAGCCGTACTCACTTTGGGTCGTCCCCTTCTCACGATTATCACTTGCTTGCAAAAGCAAAGTGGTCGGAAAGGCAGGCCCTCTAAATGTGACAGACAATCAACAACACAAGCATGGTATTGAAGATCTGGATTTCTGATCACCCTAAGAAGGATGAGAGCATACTCTCCTACTCCAATGTTATACTCAACAATCAAAGAAAACAAATGTTCATTCCAACCTATTTAGAAATCACTAGGTGCCTAAAAATTAAATGCAAACACAAAGTTTGATTGTTTCTCCAAGGCAACCTGCAAAAACCCAAGTTAGGCGTTTGATACGCTTATTCTTTGACTTTCGAATCTGCATAAAGCATGTTAGTAGTTTGATTTATTGTCTTTGCCATGCATATGCCAAGATTCTGCATAGATAATTAGTACCAAAATCCAAAGCACAGAAAACAGAATGCAAAAACACAAGAAATTTCAAGTAAACACTGCATTTTTTTACCTCTGTTCTGGACTTTACACAGGCGCAGAACTCATGACACAGGCACAAAACCCATGACACAAGCGCAGAATGTCCTCTACACAAGTGCAGAATGTTCAACACATGCGCAAGTTGTCTTACACAGGCGCAGAAGTCTCTAGAATACCCTGCACGACCCTGTTTTTGGGTTTTTTGGCCTGCAAATCAACTTGAGAGCACTCAAAACACCATAAAGAGGTTAGAAGGTTAGTGTTCACGTTGGGTTCACCAATTAATGTACATTAGGAAATAGGAAATCATCACAAGACAAGATAAAAATACTAATCATTTAGCTCAATCACAAAAGCACTCATTGCAATGAATCTATCCTAAACAACACTCAATAGAGACATAAAGATAAAACATGTAAAAAGATTATGCAAACCAGATGTTCCCTTCATGCGGCTCCATTGTTCTTCTTTCTTGTCCAAATAGTTTTGTTGTAGATCTCACCTTCAAGTGCATAAACCTAATTAAGAAAGCAAGATTGACATTGACACAAGAATACTAGAAGCGTGATTTGACAAAGTGATTAGAAATTCAATAGTTTGATTACCAATTAAGAATTAAGGGTCAAGGGATTTGATTGAAGAAATTCATCCAATTTATAGATAAATTGGAAAAATGATCAAATTAGCATGATAATAATTCGAATGGAAATTCAAATCAAGAATAGCAAAATTATGACATGTGTATGACAAATTGCCGTGCAAGGATTTATGACAATTTATGATAAATTTCTATGCAAGGATTTATGACAATTTATGACAAATTTCTATGCAAGGATTTGATTGATTGTCAATTATGACAAATTTATGACAAATTGACATGTCATTTCCATGAATTTAGGAGAGAAATAGGAGGAATTTGAAATTAGGAATTAGAAAATTAGAAAATTAGAAATGAGGAATTTAGGAATTAAGAAATTGATAGAAATTAGAAATTAGGTAAATTAATTAATAATTTGTCATTTATTAATTCATTCACAAAGAGGAATAATTAGCCAATTAAATGAACATTTAATTGTAATGAGAAGACTTAGGATAAATAAATAATTTATTAATCCTAAAGGAAGAAATGACAAACCAGGTTAAATGATGAAACCCTAGAAGATGAATTAAGTCTTGATGAAAGATAATTGACTCGATCATGATTTGATTATGATCATGATTCTGATAAATGCTTTGATTGATAAATGCGCCGAGGAACAATGACAAATTGATCCAAATTGACATGATTGAGAAGGACAATGATCGATGACAAATCAATCGCAAAATGATAAGATTAACAAGGACAAAGATCGACCAAAATCATGAATGAAGATTGTTGCCGAAAAGACCAAATTTGAAAGCGAGATAGATGAAGAATGTAGAAGAATGACTCGATGCTCGCAAATGATAAAAACCAAGTATGAATCATAGGAGAAATGTTAATGCGACGCAAAAACCTAAAATGAGGCAATGCGCAAATGTTAAAGTATGACTCCGCAAGCGTTGACCATTTTTAGGTGTCTACATTTTGCCCCTCTTTGAGACAATGGGATTTTAAGCATTGTTTCAAAGAACAATAATGAAAATGCCCCAGACACTGACAATGACATATGCATGCCCCCTCGAGGAATTGGCCAGAAACATGCAGAGAAGAGGCCAATTGATCGATAAAAATGATAGAAAATTATAGGATCAAACGGACTGCCAAGACTGACCGAAGAAATGTTAGTAAGCAGAAATTAGACAGAGGACAGGTAGAGATGAAAGAAAACTTGCTTTCACAAATGCACATAAGTAGGTGAGAACCTTTATTTTAATGTAGCAAAATGGATGCGAAGCATCATGGCATTGAAGGCCAGAGCTGAAATGCAACCCTTTTTGCAAAAGACAGACACATTGTAGACAAACAACAATCACAACAAAAAGAAAGGGACCATGAACCATTCCGGTCACTCTAAATCACTCAGTGACATCATCGAGCAACATAGAAACATGATCGAAGCCAAAAAATAAATCAATAAAAAGATAAGATGCACAAATTCCAACAAATCAAACAAACATATTGATCTTCATTTTCAAAAGTTGAAAGTGTTGATAGGACGATCATGCTGTCTGGTTTCAGGGAATGTGGTACCCTGTCTAAGATAGGACATAGTCTGGTTTCGAGAATACCACACCCTGTATAAGACCCATGATAGTAGAGACAAGGACAAATGATTTTGAGGGTGATTGATATGACAATTTTGATCAGTTTGAATGTTTGAGTTGATTGAAAGAGTTCATCTGTTTAAGCGTGATTTCATTAAAGCACAGTGTATGATTGCGTGTTATTGGATGTATGCTCAGTGATCTGTCTTATGCACAAAAGGGATAATTGATTGCAAAATGCTTGTTTTTGGATTTTAATGTTTTGAAATTTTTACAATTTTTTTGTGTTCATTTTTTTCAGGACTTTATTTGACTTTTTAGAGATTTTTTTCTCAGGACATTTTTCAATTTTTTTTATGATCTTTTTCAGGACATTTTTCAATTTTTTTATGATAATTTCAGGACATTTTCCAATTTTTATGATTTTTTTTTAGGACATTTTTCAATTTTTTTGGGATTTTGCCCCCAGTGTCTAGCAAGGAAAGGAATATGATAGGTGAATAAATAGGCTTGCTGAAATGATGGTGGATAGAGGGAAGACAAAGGCCTTTTATTATGGAGACAATATGGATGCAATTTTCAAGGGCTATTGCGCGATGGGACAAGAGACTGGATATGACAATGTAAAGTAGTGAAATGGCATGAGGGACATGTCAAGAGGTTTTTGAAACCATGTTTAAATTTTGTGTCCTTATGTCAGATCAAGATCAAGGAATGAAAAAGAGTGTATGGATAGTGATAAGATATGGATAGGATAAGCAAGACCAAGAATGGATAATAGACATGGACAAAAAGTCGGGGTTGGCTAAGGGATAGTGGCAGAAAGTCGCAATAAGCTAGGGAATATGGATGAAAGGTTATAATAAGCAAATGGATAAAGACCAAAAGCTATGATGGACTAAAAGCTGAAAACAAGACGCATGATGCTCATGATGATCCTCAGCCTTGTCAAGATCAAAGGTGGAAAGAGGAAATGGACAATAGGATATGAAGGGTAATGACAGGGGTTCGATAGGATAATGAAGGGCAATAGGATATGAAGGAGGAAATCTGCCCCCAAGTGTGGTGTGCAAGAAGTTCATAAATTACACATGACGCCTGTTTTCCAGGTTTTCATCATGGTACTTGCCCAAGGTGCCTGTTTGCCAGGTTTTCACCAGTGGACGAATTATTTTTTTTCTTTACTTTTTTTTTTCTTTTGTCTTTTTTTTTTTCTTTTTTTTTTTGTATTTTTTTTTGTGGATTTTGACTTTTTCAATAGAAGATGGACACATGATAGGGGATGGAAGAAGAACTCAAGCATCTTTTTGTTTGGATAGTAACCTTGAAATAAATGGACCATGACCTTTAAAAGCATGCTCAAAGACGTTGATAGGATAAGGACATGGAAAAAGGGATGAAACTAAGGCAAGGATTTATGCAAAGGATGGGATCAAAGGTATCGAAGGATGGAAAATATGCATTGGATAATGGATAGGGTATTGGAAGAATTGAGCTTGAGTGGATGGAAATGTTGGCAAGATCGACATTGGCACACACCTTGAGGGGTGATGGACTGATGGAGGAAAAATGGGTTTTGGATACAAAGATTTTGATGGAGGAAAGGCTATGGATTTTGGGACATAAGGGCCCAAAATGGATGAAGAAGGTGATGGAGGAATAGACTTGGAATGTTTGGATGGAGGAATAGCAATTTTGGATGCCAAGTTGGATTTTTCTATAGGCTTTTGTGCTTCAAGGAGTTGCTTAGGGATCCACATGGTTTTTGATTTTTTATGCTTTTGTGGTTCCTTGGAGTGCATTGCCAACACAAGGGATTTAGGAACCCATATATATTTTGACTTTGCTTTATTTTTCTCAGTGGGCCTTTGTGGCCTTTTGGATATTTCTTTTTCTTTATAGATCATATTGTTCTTTGTTTTGACATGTCGATTATATTGGACATGTTGATCCTTGAATACATGTGGATTGCTAGACTGATGACTTTTATACTTGGCATCCAAATTGCTTGGAGGGGGAAAGGAATGCATGGATGGATATGAATGATATGGAGGCATGTGGGATGGATGGAAGGTTCTCCAAGATGTGTGCCTTTGCTGATGTTGCATAGGAGATGGAGGGATATAGGGACCTAGAATGGATGGAAGCGATGATGGGGAAGGTGGACATTTGGATTTTGACTTTGAAGAGATACCAACACCTTGAGTGTGAGCTCTGTAGCCATGACCATTACTATATTCTTTGATATGAAGGGGTTCTTTCTCATGAAGGTCTACTCCTTTGCCTTTATGAATATCTTGACTTGTAGGATACTCTTTTCTTTGGGAAGAAGACGTGAGTCCATTATGAGGTGGATATGATATGAGAGAAATAATGAGATCTTGAAGTGGATTGGATTGCACCAAAGTGGAAGAACCCATTATGCATATCGAGGGTTCATGAACATCTTGCACTGACACATTAGAATCATGAGGGGGATTAGGATCATGAGAGGGACTAGGATTGTGTAGTGGACATGGTTCAATGATAGGCTCTTCAAGAGATGGAATGGGAGAAATAATGGGATCATCAAAAGAAATGTGATCTTGGAGTGGATATGCTGGAGCATTAGGACAAGGAGATGGAGGAACAAATGGATCTTGTGGAGGATCTGAAGGAATGATAGGGTCTTGTGTTGGAAATGAATTTGGAAGGATACTTTGATCTTGACAAGGAGGAAGACCATTGGATTCCTCTTTAAAGGTGCTTTGCTCTTGACTTTCAATGGCATCATCGGAAAGGATGGAAGGGATATCTTGAATGTCAATGGGATTTGAAAGGACATTTTTTTCATGAAATGGAAGGGGATCGTTTGGGATTGGATGGACTGGGATATCTTGATCTTGCTCGGGGAATGGAGTGTCAATAGGACTTTGGATAGGATGGACAAGAATAGGGGAATCATCGTGAGTGTCTGGGAAGATGAGATCTTGGTCAACAATTGGATGAGATGATAAGGTTTTAGGATCTTGATCTTGATCTGTTTCAAGACACATTTCTTCATGTTTTAAACTATCCTCTTGACATGGGGTTAGACTTTGGATATGCATGGAGGATTCTGACAAGGAATCAATGTTTTGGCATGAGGGAAATGCACTTTGAACATTTGTGATGGATTTTGGCAAGGAATCAATGCTTGAACATGAGGAAGAGGGACTTCGAATGGGGTCCTCTAAAACAGGTAATGGCAATAAAGTGCATGGTGGCATTGGGTCTTGTATTTTTGAAACATGACAAAGATGTGCATCATGAATTGGATTATCTTGGTAATCAATTATGGATAGCTCTTGGATAATTGCATCCTTGGGTGTATTGTTTGATGAGGATAATATGGAAGGTTCTTGTGAAACTTCTAGAGGTGTAGGGATAAATGCCACTGGAGAGTCAATTTGTTTGTGGGGGGATGAGGCATTGTTAGACATAATTGTATTATCTTGATCTTCCTCAAAGAACTCACTTGGTAATTTCCTTAAGAGCATTGCAATAAAGCCACCTTTCTTTCGAGGTTTTGACATAGTTGGTTCTGGAATGTGAACTTGTTTTTGGTTTGATGTCATGTTTTGATTTTGAACTTGGTTCAATTGTTCCGACATGTTTGTGTGCTGCAACCTTTGTTTTTGAATGTTTGGTGGTGGTTGTTGACATTGATATGTTGATTGAACTTGTTGATATTCCACCATTGGTTGAACTAGTTGTGGACATTGTATAGTTGGTTGGACATATGGTTGAAATTGGACCATTGGTTGTGTCTGTTGGAAATGTTGGAGCTGTTGAAAAATTGGTTGTGATGGTTGAAAATCTGATTGATACTAAACACCTTCTTGTTCTTGTTGTGGAGGCACATACTGTTGAAATTGATGTTGTCTCTTTTCTTGAAATTGTTTCATCATCTCTATTTGTGAGAGGAGAGCTGGTATGTCTGATCGTTTGATAAGAGATCTTACATCAATTGGCTCAATATTTGGATTTCGACCTGGAAATTTTTGAAACACTTTGGACATTTGTGATCTATTCTTCGCAATGTTTTTCACTCTTTGTTCCAAAATCTCATTTTCTTGAGCTAGTTTCTCCTCTAGTTTTTGTATTTGGAGACTTGTTTCATCATAAAAAGTTTGATCGATATTGCCTTGTTGTTGGGTTGGATAGAATTGTGATTGCATTGTCGGTTGATATGTCAAACTTTGTTGCATCATTGGTGCTTGGAACCTTGTTTCAATAGACATGTCACTATGCAAATGCAATATTTTTGGAATTTTTCAAGGATAATGTATGATATACAACTAAATGCAAACTAAATAAATGAAAATGTAATCTATGGCAAGAATGCAACCTATGTTTTTGTTCTTTTTTCAAGATTTTGACAAACTTTTTGGAATACAAATCTAAAAAGAGACCCTTAAGAAATTGAAATGATGTCTAGACCTCAAAGGACAAAAGGACCAAGTGACAAAAGGACAAATGACAAAGTCTCCCCTATATGCTTGGATACTAAGCTAGGTTTGACCAAATGATATTGATGACAAAAGAGAAAAGGATTGATAAGGTCTAGACTTCCTAACAATGACTTAGGTTTTATCAAAGATTTGGATTACTCAAGTATGACAAAACCTAGTTTTGACACTATGCAAAGGGACAATTAATATGCAAGTGACCCTAATATGATATGATAATGACCTAAGCTTAATGAAGGGACCTAGGGTATGCAATGTATGACAATGGTATGACTTTAATGCAAGAGGACATATGCAAATGGATGACCCTTATTGATATGCAAAGGAGTATGACCTAAGTGAAACTTAACCTTGGTAGTTGACAATGAACTTTGCAAAATGCAACATAGGATGAACTTAAATGTAAGTGACATGCTTCTTGAGACAAGATTTTGAACAATATTTGACAACCATGTTTGAAGGTGCATTTTTGAATCTTGTTGAACCTTTGTTGGATGAATGTCTCTTGTATTTAATCTTATGTTGGATCAATTTGTCTTGCTTTTTGAAATGAAATTCAATTCAACTTTTGACAAGCAAAGAATACAAGATATTTTAACATAGACTCAAGACAATCATGCTCATTCCCACATTTCTTATGGTAGGCAAGGACATTAGGTACTTGAGAGGTAGACTTGTTATGGGATTCAAGGAGAATACATAGATGCTTGACCCCACGGGCTCCCCTCCACGACACTCACTTCTCAGGGCAGCCAAGCATCAGTCCCCATGGAAATCTCCGCATGCCGAACTTAGTATCTCTTCCAAGTATCCGAACTTGTCCTTCTCAAGCAACTAGAATGGTTTTTGGCCTCTAAAAACAAGGTGTTTAGTAAGGATTTTTGTTAAGCGTTACTCCTTTATGTCACGCAAGCGTGATTGAGACATTAAGCCCATCAAGATACCAAACAAATGTAGTTGCACAAGCACGATTTAGACCAAGAGGCCCTACTTAGATGTTGATATGAGAAAGAGTTCAAGGGTCATCACTTCCCAAGTAACTGCAATTCCCACGTAACACTTCCTTCAAAGCTTTCGCTCATCGGGTATTTTTTTATAGTGAGTTAGAATGCCAAGGAATTCTAGCCGTACTCACTTTGGGTCGTCCCCTTCTCACAATTATCACTTGCTTGCAAAAGCAAAGTGGTCAGAAAGGCAGGCCCTCTAAATGTGACAGACAATCAACAACACAAGCATGGTATTGAAGATCTGGATTTCTGATCACCCTAAGAAGGATGAGAGCATACTCTCCTACTCCAAAGTCATACTCAACAATCAAAGCAAACAAATGTTCATTCCAACCTATTTAGAAATCACTAGGTGCCTAAAAATTAAATGCAAACACAAAGTTTGATTGTTTCTCCAAGGCAACCTGCAAAAACCCAAGTTAGGCGTTTGATACGCTTATTCTTTGACTTTCGAATCTGCACAAAGCATGTTAGTAGTTTGATTTATTGTCTTTGCCATGCGTATGCCAAGATTCTGCACAGATAATTAGTACCAAAATACAAATCACAGAAAACAGAATGCAAAAACACAACAAATTTCAAGTAAACACTGCATTTTTTTACCTCTGTTCAGGACTTTACATAGGCGCAGAACTCATGACACAGGCGTAGAACCCATGACACAAGTACAAAATGTCCTCTACACAAGCGCAGAATGTTCAACACAGGCGCAAGTTGTCTTACACAGGCGCAGAAGTCTCCAGAATACCTTGCACGACCCTGTTTTTGGGTTTTTTGGCCTGCAAATCAACTTGAGAGCACTCAAAACACCATAAAGAGGTTAGAAGGTTAGTGTTCACGTCGGGTTCACCAATTAATGTACGTTAGGAAATAGGAAATCATCACAAGACAAGATAAAAATACTAATCATTTATCTCAATCACAAAAGCACTCATTGCAATGAATCTATCCTAAACAACACTCAATAGAGACATAAAGATAAAACATGTAAAAAGATTATGCAAACCAGATGTTCCCTTCATGCGGCTCCATTGTTCTTCTTTCCTCTCCAAATAGTTTTGTTGTAGATCTCACCTTCAAGTGCATAAACCTAATTAAGAAAGCAAGATTGACATTGACACAAGAATACTAGAAGCGTGATTTGACAAAGTGATTAGAAATTCAATAGTTTGATTACCAATTAAGAATTAAGGGTCAAGGGATTTGATTGAAGAAATTCATCCAATTTATAGATAAATTGGAAAAATGATCAAATTAGCATGATAATGATTCGAATGGAAATTCAAATCAAGAATAGCAAAATTATGACATGTGTATGACAAATTGCTATGCAAGGATTTATGACAATTTATGACAAATTTGTATGCAAGGATTTATGACAATTTATGACAAATTTCTATGCAAGGATTTGATTGATTGTCAATTATGACAAATTTATGACAAATTGACATGTCATTTCCATGAATTTAGGAGAGAAATAGGAGGAATTTGAAATTAGGAATTAGAAAATTAGAAAATTAGAAATGAGGAATTTAGGAATTAAGAAATTGATAGAAATTAGAAATTAGGTAAATTAATTAATAATTTGTCATTTATTAATTCATTCACAAAGAGGAATAATTAGCCAATTAAATGAACATTTAATTGTAATGAGAAGACTTAGGATAAATAAATAATTTATTAATCCTAAAGGAAGAAATGACAAACCAGGTTAAATGATGAAACCCTAGAAGATGAATTAAGTCTTGATGAAAGATAATTGACTCGATCATGATTTGATTATGATCATGATTCTGATAAATGCTTTGATTGATAAATGCGCCGAGGAACAATGACAAATTGATCCAAATTGACATGATTGAGAAGGACGACGATCAATGATAAATCAATCGCAAAATGACAAGATTAACAAGGACAAAGATCGACCAAAATCATGAATGAAGATTTTTGCCGACAAGACCAAATTTGAAAGCGAGATAGATGAAGAATGTAGAAGAATGACTCGATGCTCACAAATGATAAAAACAAAGTACGAATCATAGGAGAAATGTTAATGCGACGCAGAAACCTAAAATGAGGCAATGCGCAAATGTTAAAGTATGACTCCGCAAGCGTTGACCATTTTTAGGTGTCTACAACTTAGTGTCATCAAGAGTGGTAACCAGTATATGAGTCCACCATTTATATAAGAAAGGTGCAGTTGCAAAAGATTTACCACTTGTGGAAATGAGCATACTTTGGATTTACCAAGTCTGGAGACTAGTTTGAGAGTTCCATCGACAGTTCAAGATGAGGTCAAATATGATAAGGTAACCGGTAGAATGGTTGAGACTGGAAGGGTTAATAAACCAATAGAAGTAAGGAACCGATAGGTTGGTTGGTCGGTGATTCTACTTGGACCAACTTGAAGTGCCAAGCTGGTAGTTAGTCGATATGGATGCCACAAGGAGTCAATGTGGAAAACCTGTATATGGATAAAGATGGAATGTACATCGACAGGGTTGTTGCAGGGTTGGTCGACTTTAATGAAAGGTCACACAAATCACGGGACTTGCTGCAGAGCGATTGCAGGGGTTTGAGGCTCGAGCGATTATAGGGGTTTGAGTTAGCCTAGAGTGATTGAGAAGATCAAGGCAACAAAGAAAACAACACAATAGATCTTTCGTTATTGACCAAGGGATCAACTATTGGGGTAAAAAGCAAGTCACTAGAGATGGAAGACATGATCCATGAGATGCGAATATGGTGGAGTTGTGCATTCAGATGTCAGAAAGATCAGATCATGCAAGATCTGATTGGATTTGGTTTGCCTCAAGGATGGTGAGGAAACCCTAACCGCCTAGATTTTAAATTGGTTTTTGGAGGGAAAACCAGTCTATAAGTATGTGGAAGAAGAGGAAGAATGATGCTGCTGAAGAATATAATATCGGGGGATTGAGAAGTGGAAGGTTTCTGTAAGAAAGAAGAAATTAGCCTAGTGCTCAATGAACATCTATGAAGAGAGTGAGAGAGATGTAGAATCTGGTTGAAGCATTCAACCAGTTGGAGTGAAGAACCAGTAGTGTTTATATTGGTCAAGGAGAAGAGAATGAGGCTCCAAAGAAGGTAAAAAGAGAATTGGCAGAGAGTAGAGCAAGTGAAGAACAACAAGAAGAGTGAGTTGGTGTAGCAGAGAGGATATCTCACCGATAGAGAAAAATATATGAAATGGCTGCAAGATTCACTTGTAACAAGATAACCACTTATTTATTTGACATTTACTTTGTGAACACTAAGCTGTAGCTCAGTGTAGGGGTTGTAGCTCCTTGGGTTGGTTCCCTAAAGTCAGGGGTTGGTGCTCCTTTGGGTTGTAGCCCATTAATCGAGTAGGGGTTGGTGCCCTAAACTTTGTAACTATGATTTACTATGAGGTTGGATTAGAGCAGTAGACTCTAGCAACATTGTTCACCGAGGTTTTTCCCATGTTGGGTTTTTCTTGTATATGCTAGTGTTATGTGATGTCTTCTTGTGTGTGTGTGTGTTTGAGTTAGTCTCTTCACTAACTGGTAATTCTGCATTGTGTTTGATTCCTGAACCAGTATGCTCACAAAGGAGAGCTAAAGGGAAAACTTTTTAGAGCCACTGATTCATCCCCTCCCCCTCTCAGTGGTGCATTGTGTCTAACAATATAGCATGGAGAGAAAATTATGTAATGGTATTATATAGAAGATAGCGAAAAGATTTTGTAATAAGGCAGAAAGGTTATGTGAGTGAATATCATTCACGGATAGGTTTTTGGTTAAGGTTTCTGATAGAGCTTAAACCGGTACTGAATCAAGCATTGCATATGCTAATTTGAGCAGTACATTGTGTTGGATTTAATTATCCATTTTGTAGTCAGTGAGACTCTTTCATTGAGTAGTGAGCTCTAGGTTGTTTGGCTTCCTGCATGTGCAAGCCCCTATTGTAAGTAATATTTATTTATATTAGCCAGTGAGTAAATATTGTGGGTCACAAATCCCATCGAGGTTTATACCTTACCGGGTTTCCTCACCAAAATATCTTGTGTTATGGTGTGTATTTATGTTGTCTCTGTTATTTCTCTTTGCTGCACTATTACTTGTTTACTGGTACATTAATTTGAGTTGCAAAGTTATAAACAAGTTCAATTATTGCATTAACCGGTTAGACACTAATTCACCCCCCTCTCTCAGTGTCTTTGGGACTGTCATTGCATCTAACAATTGGTATCAGAGCTTGGTCCTCTATTTGTAAAATCCTAACAACTTGAGGAAGATTCTGAAATAGGTGCTGATGGAGAGTTTGAGAAAGAAATTGGAAGGAGCTCTTGAAGATTTTGATGTAGAAAAATTGAAGAATATCAAACTTGAAGATGATTTGAGGACTTCCCAGGAATTCATTAAAGGACTTCAGGAGAACCTGGCTATAGCACAAAACAAGAGGAAGGAACTTCATGAACAAATGCAGAAACATGATGTTGAAAAGGAAACTCTTAGAGATATTGCAGAGAAGTTGAGGAAAGAGAACACTAACATGAGGAATGAAATGCAATATTTAACCATGAGGCTATGTAAGGATATTAAAGAGAGGAAGAAGAATGAAGAAGACTTGACTAGGAGACTTAATGATAGAGAAAATGAAAATCCAAGACTTTGTCATGAGAATGATATGCTAAAGATAGATTCGATTCACATGCAACATGATAAAGAGGAGCTTAAGAGACAAATTGGAATTCTGGAAAATAAGTTGATCACTGCAAATGAAAACAAAGACAAATTCAAGAAAAGTTCAGAAAGGCTTGATGACATACTGAAAAGACAAAAACCTAATGGAGATACAATTGGACCTGGATTTGAACATGGAGAAAGTTTCGGGACTGCAAATAATCAAGATCACAACAAACAAGTAAGACAACCTAATGCTTATAAATTTAATGGGAAATGTTTTAACTGCAACAAATTTGGTCATAGAGAAAATCAGTGCAGATTTAGAAATAATCAGAATACAAATTTACCCACCAGTCAATGTTCCAAATGCAATAAAGTTGGTCATAACTCAGAGAATTGCAGAATGAATGTGAAATGCTATTTTTGTGGTAGATTTGGACATTTATCTAATCAATGCAGAACACAAATTGGTCAAGGACATGGAAAGGATATTAAGAGGAATAATGTAACTTGTTATTCATGTAACATGATTAGGCATATTGCAAAATTTTGTAGAAGCAAGACTATACCGATGAAAAATAAAGGATCTAATGAGAAAGGAAAAGAAAAATTAAACGAAATAAAGCAAGAATTTTCAAAATAATGGATTAAGAAGAGAGATCAGAGAGTTGATGAATCTATCTTTGCACTAGTAGGATAGAGTAACTCTCCACCGATAGGATATTCTTCATCTAACTAAGGAATAATCCTTAGAGGGTATGGCAACAAATTGAAAATCATCCATTCTACCCTCGGTTGATGGTGAGAAGTTATATTTCTTCTTTACCAGAAGATATGTTAAGATTTCACTTAACTGGAAACCATTTATTGCGATTGTTGGAGACATTTTTTGGTTATAAAATACCGAAAAAACCCTCATTTCAATCCACCAAGAATCCAAGCATTCAAAGAGCACAAAGAGAGAGAAAAGGCATTCTAAAGGAAAAGCAACAAGGTATTTTCAGGCATTCAAGGATTTAAAGTCAAACGGTATTTATCTTTTGAAATGGCATCTGCATCTTCTGCACCTAAATTTATTTCAAACCCTACTATGGTAGAAAACATTAAGCACCCTAGACCTATGTTTAAAATCATCTTTGAGATTGCTAAGCAAGATGATTCCATCAGAGCCTTTTCTAAGATTCTGAAGGGATTTGCTTTTGCCGAAGACGCGAGGATTTATGTTCACTGCAACATAGAGAATTTAGGGTATGATGACATGTATAAAGATGTTATAACTGATGAACAAGGTTTATTCAAGCCGAAGCATGAGATTGTTGAGGATTTAGGATTTGTTGAAATTGTGAACATTCCTAAATTTTTGGATAAGATAGTTCATCTTGTACTGAGTAGAGTTCATGGGGAGTTTATGTGGCTAGACTCTATTTTTAAAATTACTAAGGAAGCAATCAAGGTAGTTACTGGTCTATCGTCAACCAGTACTAGGCTCAAAAAAAAGAAGAAGATACCAAACAAGAGTGTTATGGACCTAATCGAAGCTATATTTGACAACAAATCTCTTAGGGTTAATGATATCACTGATGCAAATGTGAAATATGTGAGCATGGTGTTTGGATACAGAGTTACACATGTAAATAGGTTAAATTTTGTTTCTAGTTTGTGTATTCATAGTGCATATGAGATGGTTAAGAAAAATATTAAAATTGACATTTGTGAGTGGCTTAAGGATGAATAGCTAGATAAATTGAAGAAGATTAAGGGTGACAAGAAGGGGACATTCCATTTTGGGAATCTACTTGTGTGTTTAATTCTTTACTTTACAAAGGAGATACCCAACATTGGTCATAAGGACTTTGCATATGACATCTTGGTAGGTAGATAGATCATGGAAGCTATTATCGGCATTGGTGCTAACAGTGATGACATGGTAAAAGCCTATTTTAAAAAAAATTCAAACCAAAATGAAGGCTAGAGAAAGGATACCACAGAGCATTGTGGATAAGTATGATAAGCAAATTTATTTTGTAATCAAAAGAGATGAAACATGGATGGAAGTTTTTACTCCTAGAACTATTTGGATAACAGAGATGGGATATGAAGTTGATTTGAATACTCTTGAGGCTTATGCTAAGACACTTCTTGATGCACCTAGGGAACCTTTAGAAGAAATTTTTGGTAGTGCTGAGACTATTGAGAGTGTTGTTTCAATGCAAAAGTAGAGAAAAAGAAGAGAAAAATTCATCAGAGATGCATCCAAGATGGATAAAAAATTCAAGAAAAATGTGATGAACTTGAGTGGTATTTCTGCTAGTGAACTGGAAGGACTGGAACCGGTAGCTCATGTTTCACTAGTTGTCACTTCTTCTAATACAGACAATGGTAAGGTAGCAGATTTCAAGAGAGTTGAAAGAAGGAAGAGGAAACCCTCACTAGTACCTTCTCCTCCTAAAAAGGCAAGAACATTAAGGAAGAAGCAGCAAGATGTAAGGGAGCCTCAGAAGAAGCTAACTCCAAAGAAGAAACAACCTAAGGCACCAGATACCCTTACACCAGAGGAATTGGTAAATGAAATTACTCAAGATGGTAATATTTGCAATGTGAATAAACTTTATCATTCATCCAAGGATTTTGATAAGGACACAATAGAGGACAACATCATTTTGCATCTTGAAATCTACAAGAAATTTTTGATTGAGGTTGCAGATGATCCGCCAAATGACATATACATAAGATTAGAGGCTAAAAGGATGTCAGTTATGGAACTAGACAAAAAGTTAAAGGTTGAAGCATTGTTGGCTATTCACCTCGTTAATTCCAGAGAGGATATTGATGAACTGATTGTTGAAGCCAACCGGTCAGTTTTTATGAGTGGTCACCGATAGGTCAGCCTAATGGCCGGAAGAGTGAAAGAGATAGCTGATGAAATTGCAGACAAATGGGACATATTTTTTGTTGAAAAGGAAGAGAAAGAGGAAAGGGAGAGATAGAAAATGGATAAATCTTTTGCGAAGGTATATCAAAAGGACAAAGGTAAAAGAAAAATTGGTAGTGTACCTATTATAAAGGTGATAGATAACCTTCCTCCACCAACACAGGATACCCTACCAATAACTTCAGAGATATCGGTACATACAGACATTCAATCGGATAAGGAGGCTGAAGAAATAAACCATGATGATACTAATCTGGATTCTGAAATTCTTTTTACTATGAATGTAGATACATAGGATGTTAATATTGTTTTTGATAAAGAGACTACAGAGGCTAAGATAGTTGACGCTATGAATGTTGAAATCTCTGAGTCACGGGTTAACACTGCCGACTCTCAGAATATTGAAATACCGATAGAAGCTGAGAAGCCTAACATTGAGAAATGGACATATGCAGAGGTACATACATAGATTGAGAAACCAACAGAATCAAGGTAATAACAGAGAGTGAGAAACTGGCAACAATTGTAAATAATGAGGAAACAAATGATGGAAACAAGGAAGAAATTGTTAAGGTAATTGGTCAAGTATCTATGGAAAATAAAGTTATTGTAGAACCAAGCACATCCACTATATATTTCTGACCTACAAATGTAACAAATGTTCTTTTGGATTCAATTAAGAGGATCACAAAGTGCCATGCCTTAAAATGCAAGGCCATTGATGATACATTTCCGATTTTGAAAATGATTTCACCGACATGTAAGTTAGATCATATTGATGGTTCGTTGAGTAAATTGGACGCATTGTCCAAATTTATTGCTTCAAATGTTTTAACTGTAGATAAGATCAATGAAGAAACCATTAAGGAAAGGGTAAATTAAGAAAAAGGTGAATGCTTTGAGAAGACTATCAAGGACTATACTAAGCATATTGATTTCTTATTACCGGTACTTAACTCCACAATTTTGGAATACAAAGAATTATATAAGGAAGCTTGTAAGCCTCACCACCTGACTAAAGATATTGATGGGAAGATTAAGGAAACACAAAAGGGGATAGATAACATAGAAGATAATATGATAGGTTCTTCAGAACTTACCTCAATTCTTGATCAAAAGATGACAGTTTTTGAGGAGAAGATAGAGAAATTGGAGCAGGAAAAAGCAAGGATAAGGTTGAAGGCCCAAGAGCTGAAAAACAAACTTGGTCCAAAATTGTTTTGGCATATGCACACTCCAATGAGACATTGTATGTGATTGAAGGTTTTGTCATTGATGGCAACCTTGCAATCCTATGGCACCGACAAAGACATTATACCGGCATCAGTTGATCACACTCCACACTGGCACTTAGGACACCAGCACCGACACAGAAGAAAGGAAGTATACCAGCATAGAGGTCGACAAGATTTTGTTATATTACATTTTGTTTATTATTGTAAAAATGTGTAAGCCGACTTGGTAAATTGTAAAATGACTCTTATATATAAAAGAGATCATTGTAGACATTTGAGCGACAGGATGTAGAAGTATTAAGGAAAATATTAGGTAGACCTAATGTGCGAAATATAGGTCAAGAGGTATATGTAAAGAACAGAGTAGGAACCAGTACTGAATCTAGCATAGAAGATGCTATTGTAAAGTAGTACAAGATATTGGATTTGTATAATCCTTATTGTAAGTTAGTGTGACTTCCCATTGAGCAGTGAGCTCTAGGCAGTTGGCCTTCTTACATGTGCAGGCCCCTATTGTAAGTAATATTCTCTTATTGGCCAGTGAGTGAATATTGTGGGTCACAAATTCCACCGAGGTTTTTCCCACACTGGGTTTCCTTGTTAACATCTTATGTTATGGTGTGTTTTTCATGTGGATGTTCTTGATTCTGTTTATTGCATTATTTCTTGCATACCGGTACACTCTTATATTATGTTCTACATGTTTTAGGTTAAGAAATTCTAATTACCGGTTAGATACTGATTCACCACCCCCTCTCAGTATCTGTGGGACCCCTAACAATTGGTATCAGAGCCTGGTCCTCTATTTTCAAAAGCCTAATAGCTTGAGGAAGATCTTGACACCGATAAAGATGGAAAATCTAATGAAGCAACTAGAAGGAGCTCTTACAGACTATGATGTAGAAAAGTTGAAAAATATCAAATTAGAAGATGATTTAAGAGCAGCTCAGGACATCATTCAAGCACTTCAAGAAAATTTTACTGTTGCAAGAAATAAGAGAAGAGAACTTTGTGAAAAACTGCAAAATGAGAATGATGAAAAGGAATCACTTAATGATATGATAAACAAGTTGAAACAAGAGATCATGACAACAAAGATTGAGATGCAGGATATGACTATGAGATTTTGCAAAGAGATTGAGGATAGGAAGAAGAATGAAGAAGAATGACCAGAAGACTAAGTGATGCAACAAATGAGAACACAAGACTTAGCTATGAAAATGACATGTTGAAGATAGATCTGATGCATACTCAGAATGACTCAAATGAACTGATGAGACAAAAAAAAGTCCTAGAAAGAGAACTAGAAATTGCAAATCAACACAAAGAAAAATTCAAGAAAAACTCAGAGGAACTTGGCACCTTGCTGAAGAATCAAAAACCTAAAGGTGACACTTCTGGAATTGGCTTTGAAGTTGGTGAAAGCTCCGATACTACAAATATTTAGGATCATAGCAAACTGGTAAGATAACCTAATGCTTATAAATTCAATGGTAAATACTTTAACTATAATAAGTATGGTTAGAGCAAATGAATGTAGATCTAGAAATTATCTGAATATCAACACACCCACCAGTCAACATTCTAAATGTAACAAAGTTGGTCACAACTCTGAAAACTGCAAAATGAATGTAAGATGTTATATTTGTAGAAGATTTGGACATTTATCTAATCAATGCAAAACACAAACCGGCATAGGTTATGGGAAATCTATTCAGAAAAATAATGTAACTTGTTATGCATGTAACAAGATTGGGCATATTGCTAAATTTTATAGAAGTAAAGCAACACCGGTAGACAACAAAAGTTCTAGCTTGAAAGGTAAAGAAAAAGTTGAAGAGGTTAAGAAAGAATTCTCAAAACAATGGATTAGAAAAGGTGATCTAAATATTGGGAATACTCCTCCACCGGTAGAACCAATCAATACTTTATCGATAAGACAGAGTGATGCTTCACCGGAAGGACATAGCAGTGCTCCACTGGCAGGAAGTTCTTCATCTAATTGAAGAAAATTTCCTTTAGGGTTTGGAAATCTATTGATACATGTGCTATTATTCCCTTGGTTAGAGATAAGAAGTTGGAAATTACTTATTACCGGCAAACAATGCTAAGTGAATACTTAACTAGCATGCAATTAATGTGGTGGATGGTGAAGAGACATTATAAAGTTAAGGTTTTGGGTCCATTTCATTTCATCGTGATTTCAAATTTTCAAAGAGCATGAAGACTCCGAGCTAAGGCATTTCGAGCAAGAAGTAAGAACACTCCAAGAAATCATCCATCCAAGGTAGTAAAAGGTATTTAATCATGGCATCCACCTTTGCAATTGAATACATAGCAAACCTTACTGTTGTGGAAGTAATAAAAATACCTAGGCCCGTATTTCAATTAGTTCTCGAGATAGCAAAGAAGGATGATACCTTAGGTGCTTTTTCTCAAATTCCTAAGGGAGTTGTATATGCTGAAGACCCCAGAATGTGCATCCACTGCAACATTGACGAGTTAGGAGATGAGGAAATTAAAACCATGTATAAAACCGTGATATGTGATAATACCGGCAATATAAAGGATGAACACAAGATCATTGAGTCCCTAGGATTTACAGAAATCCTTAGCATTCCTGAATTTCCAAAGGATGTGATTAGGATAGTTTTGAGTAGGGTACATGGAGAATTTTTCTGGTTAGATTCAATCCATAAAATCACCAAGGAAGTTATCACAGGGTTACCGACCACCAGTAAAAGACCAGATAAAACCAAGAAAGTTTCCAATGACCTAGTTATAAACCTAACTGGTGCAACATTTGACAAGAGGTCTCTAAGGGTTAATGATGTAAAAGATGTCAATGTGAGATTCATTAGTATGATATTAGGGTATAAAGCTACTCATGCTAATAGACTTAATTCAGTTTCAAGTTTATGCATTAAGAGTGCTCATGACATGGTCACAAACAATGCAAAAATTGACATATGTGAGTGGTTACAGGATGAATTAATTGACAATCTTGGAAAGATCAGGAAGGACAAGAAAGGAACTTTCAGATTTGGAAATCTGTTAGTATGCCTAATGCTACATATAACAAAATAGGTTCTCGGTATAGGTTACAAAGAACTTGGATATGACATACCAGTAGGCAAACAATTGACTGAACTATTCAATAACATGGGTGAGAACAAGGAAAACAATATTCATGACTTTTTCCAAGCACTAAAGACCAAAATGAAGAAAAGAGTAATGTTATCATAGAAGATTGTAGACAAATACAAAGATGATATATGCTTTGTCATCAAGAAAGATGAAATCTGGATGGAAGCGGTCATCCTAAGGATAGTTTGGGTAACTAAGATGGGATATGAAACAGATGTTCACATAGTTGAAACATATGCTAAAGCACTTCTGGAAGCCCCCAGAGAACCAAAGGAAGAAGTATTTGGTAGTGCAGAGAATATTGAAAGACAAATTCAATCAAATAAAATCAAAGAAAAGGGTGAAAAAGGTTGAGGTAGTTGTAAGGAAAGGGTCCAGACAAGCAAAATCCATTAAGGAAGATGTATTGAAGAAAACTGGCATAACAGAGGATGAGTTAGCAGCTCCATAGCCTGAAACTCACCTATCACTGGTAGGTACTTCTTCAAGAAGTGACATGCCTACAACTTTTAAAAGAGTTGTAAGAAAAAGAGATCCCTCATCGACAACCACACCTTCACCTAGGAGGACAAGGCAAAAGCAACAAGCTGTGAGATCTTTGGTTAGAAAGGCCACACCAAAGAAGAAACTGACACCCAAGAAGAAGAAAAGGACAAACAGAGACTTGGCCCCTCTTGATATACTACTGAATGAAATCACAGAGGAAGGTAAACTGAAGAACATAGAGAAAATATATGACACTCTAACAGCTGATGAGAAAGAACAAGTTGAAAATAGTGTTATATTGCACATGGATATGTACAAGAAATTTCTGATGGAAGTAGTCAATGAAATACCAGATGAATTATTCAAAAGACTAGATGCAAGAAGATAGGCAGTGATAGAATTGGATAAGAAAATAAAAATTGAGAAGCTACTTGCTATATATCTGGTAAAATCTCCACAAGAAATTGATGATCTGATTACAAAGGCCAACTGGTCAGTATTCTCTACTGCACACCAGCATATTTCACTAAGGGTAGGAAGAGTTAATGAAGTGACAGAGGAAATAGAAGATGGATGGGATATATTCATGGTTGAGAAAGAAAAACAAGAAGAGTACAGGAACCCTAAACCCATAAAGGTATATCAGAAAGATAGAGACAAGGGGAAAGGTAAAGTTGGTGGACCACCAAGTATCAAGGTTAGAGACAACTTACCCCCACCTTCTTTAAATACTCCACTGGTAAAATCAACAACTAATGAAGATCAACCGGCAGCCGAGAGTATGGATGTAGAGGATAATAATCCTAATCCTAAAGTCCTATATACTGTGAATGTTGATACTCAGAAGATCAACATAGTAGTAGACAAAGATACAACAGAAGAGTCAGATATGGCTAGTGAGCCTCTGGTGACTAAGGAAACTGATAAATCGCTAGAAAATAAAGAGAAAAAGGTAGAGACTGAGACATAGACTGAGGAAATGAAACCTACAGAGAAACAAACAGAGAAAAAGACTCCAGAACAACAACAACCAAAATAGTGCCACCGGTAACTAGTGAAGTAGGAAAACTAGTGCTTAAAGAAATGCAGAAACAAACTGACCTACCAAAGGTCAATACAAGCTTGGTTACTTCCACTAGTACTCATATTGTTGGATCATCATCAGGATACAAATCAATAAATGTGACTGAGGTACTACTTGATTCTATCAAGAAAATAACTGACTACAGCTCACAGGCTTACAAAGCAATTGATGATACCATACCAATTTTGAAGGTAATTGCACCTAACTGTAATATAGGACAATTGGATACACTGTGTAAATACATCTCAGAAAACATTGAGAAAATAAAGGAAGATTTAGTGAAGGATAAGGTAGAAATTGAAAAACAAAAATTCTTTGATGAGCAAATAAAGAAGTGTAATAGAGATTTTGACACACTTCTACTGGAACTATGTAATTTGTTGAAAGAATACAAAAATCTATATAAAGATACCTGTAAAACAAACTTTTTGACTGTAAATATTGACAAGAAAATGAGCAAAGTATAGGATGAGATAAATAAACTTGCAAACAACTTTGTCAACTCACCTGATACACTATCAGTTTTTGAGGAGAAGATAACAAATTTTGAGGAAGAACTACTCAAATTTGAAAGAGAGAAAGAAAGAATAATAAATAAGGCAAAACATTTGAGATTTGAACTAAGTCCAAGATTGGACTATCTAGCATCTCTACGGAAGGAAATTTATGAGGCATTAATACAAGGAAGCAAAACACTGACAAAGCATTTATAGCATCTCACTGGTATAGTGAAGAGAACAGAGACAACAATAAAGGATAGCAAAAAGTTTATGGACAATATAAACTTGATTTTGGGAGATCTTTTTCAAATTATAACTACCCAGCTAAAAGGTTGAAACCACAAACTCTATTGACATCTTGACAACCTTTGTCATTGATGCCAAAGGGGGAGTAGTGGGATGAGAAAATTCAAATCACAAGAATCATATGCTCAGGGGGAGCACACACATTTTTTGGTAACATTTTTGGACTACACATTTTTGGATACTTTTTGAAATTTCTCATGAGTGTTGCCATCAATGCCAAAGGGGGAGATTGTTGGCATATGCACACTCCAATGAGACATTATATGTGATTGAATGTTTTGTCATTGATGGAAACCTTGCAATCCTATGGCACTGGCAAAGACATTATACTGGCATCGGCTGATCACACTCCACACTAGCACTTAGGACACCGGCACCAGCACAGAAGAAAGGAAGTATACCGACACAGAGGCTGACAAGATTTTGTTATATTACATTTTGTTTATTATTGTAAAAATGTGTAAGCCAACTTGGCAAATTTTAAAATGACTCTTATATATAAAAGAGATCATTGTAGACATTTGAGCGATGGGATGTAGAAGTATTAGGGAAAATATTAGGCAGACCTAATGTGCGAAATATAGGTCAAGAGGTATATGTAAAGAACAGAGCAGGAACCGGTACTCAATCTGGCATAGAAGATGCTATTGTAAAGCAGTACAAGATATTGGATTTGTATAATCCTTATTGTAAGTTAGTGTGACTTCCCATTGAACAGTGAGCTCTAGGCAGTTGGCCTTCCTGCATGTGCAGGCCCCTATTGTAAGTAATATTCTCTTATTGGCCAGTGAGTGAATATTGTGGGTCACAAATCCCATTGAGGTTTTTCCCACACCGGGTTTCCTCATTAACATCTTATGTTATGGTGTGTTTTTCATGTGGATGTTCTTGATTCTATTTATTGCATTATTTCTTTCATACTGGTACACTGTTATATTATGTTCTACATGTTTTAAGTTAAGAAATTCTAATTACCGGTTAGATACTGATTCACCCCCCCCTCTCCGCATTTGTGGGACCTCTAACAAATTGTACAATCTT
Source organism: Cryptomeria japonica (assembly GCF_030272615.1). Classification (NCBI taxonomy): domain Eukaryota; kingdom Viridiplantae; phylum Streptophyta; class Pinopsida; order Cupressales; family Cupressaceae; genus Cryptomeria; species Cryptomeria japonica. Next base: position 695,265,544 of record NC_081413.1, on the reverse strand, counting down.
ATAACTCAGCGGGTTGACCTATCTAAGGCATTAATTCAAGGAGAACGATCACCAAAGAAATAGATGTATTATCTAACTGACATGATCCAACATACAAAAACCATTACCTCTAACAGTAATAAATTCATGTAGAGTCTGAATCTAATATTGGCAGATATCTTTCAAATTGTAAACAACTAGTTACAAGCTATGAGGTAGAATTTTTGTATTCTTTGATTCTTTTTGACATCCTTTATCATTGATGTCAAAGGGGGAGTAGTATGGAGAAAAATGTATGGAAGAAAACGCACAAAACAAATCACTTGCTCAGGGGGAGCACACTCTTTTTGGGGATCAATTTTGGACTTCATTTTTAGACAATAATTTGTGGATTTTTCTCACGAGTGTTGCCATCAATGCCAAAGGGGGAGATTGTTGCCATTATACACTCACATGAGAATGGTTGATGTTATCATTGATGGCAACCAACCATTAACATGATTCCACAGGTTCACCGATAGGCACAACATGTTCATTCACCAGCATCTAGTTTACACCAGAAACAAAGCATACCGACATCCAGACTTACATGAGACAGGTTTTGTTTATGTGAATTGTAATGTAATGTAATTAATTATTTGTAAGCCAACATGATATATTGTAAAGACTCATATATGTATGAGATCTTATAGGTCATTTTTGATATAGCATGGAGAGGAAATTATGTAATGGTATTATATAAAAGATAGCAAAAATATTTTGTAATAAGGCAGAAAGGTTATGTGAGTGAATATCATTCACCGATAGGTTTTTGGTTAAGGTTTCTGATAGAGCTTAAACTGGTATTGAATCAAGCATTGCAAATGCTAATTTGAGTAGTACATTATGTTGGATTTAATTATCCATTTTGTAGTCAGTGAGACTCTTTCATTGAGCAATGAGCTCTAGGCTGTTGGCCTTCCTGAAGGTGCAGGCCCCTATTGTAAGTAATATTTATTCATATTGTCCAGTGAGTAAATATTATGGGTCACAAATCCCACCAAGGTTTTTCCCTTATCGGGTTTCCTTGCCAAAATATCTTGTGTTATGGTGTGCATTTATGTTATCCCTGTTATTTCTCTTTGATGCAGTATTACTTGTTTACTGATACATTAATTTGAGTTGCAAAGTTATATATAAGATTAATTATTCTATTAACCGGTTAGACACTGATTCAACCCCCCCTCTCAGTGTCTTTGGTATTGTCATTGCATCTAACAGTAAGTGAGACTCCTTTTGTGATGAGTGATGGTATGATGAATCAATAAGGATCCAGACAACTACTGAGAGGGGGGGATGAATAAATAGATAAAAAGCTGACTTAAAATTTCACCAAACTCAAAAACAACCTCACAAGTCAAACTCAAAACTGACTGGTTCAAACACTAAACTAGAAATTGCATTATCACTATCAAGTATACTGGTTGACTGTCATAATAGGATAATAGTATAACAACTCTGAAATTCTCAAAACCTTTTAACAATAAACATTCAAATCCTTTACTAAGAATAGTAAAAGCACATTTTAGATTGTTTCTAGTCATCATATAACATCTAAGTGGACTTAGTAGTTAAGCAAATTAACCATAACAATCATAACCATAAAAAAATTCACCACTTGATACAATGATTTTAACATGGAAACCCAAATGGGAAAAACCATGATGGGGATGACCACAAGTTTGCCCTGTTAGGAGCCAAGCCTGTTAAAGCTTTACAAAAAGTCTTGTTAAGAATAAATTGTGTTAGGGACCACCTAGTTAAAGGATTGACTTTAATGCCCTATTAGAAGCAATACCCTATTAGGAGTAACCTCGGTAAAGGATTTGAAATCCAAGATAATGGATCACCTGGTTAGAGGATTTAGATAGCACTAAGGATGTTAAGGCTTACCTGGTTAAGGGAATTAACTATTGTAATTGTTAAAGACTAGGGGTTTTCTAATCTGGTAAATAGCACTACTCTGCTTGATCAGATCTTTTTCATGCTCCTATCTGCCTTTACACATACTACAGAGACACCTTTTGATTCAGCAATAAATCACTCTTACACTTAACCAAAATTGTCAGCACTACAAAAAAATAACTCATCGACCTTATAAGAAAAAATAATAGGTCTGTAACACATCACAAACCTAAGATCTCATAAATATTATAAACAAATCAGTTCAAGTGTGATCGTTAGATTACATAGCAATCATTACACATTGTTGAAGACAACATTGATCGCTCCTTGATCACCAGTTCATTGATCCCTATAACTCATCACGTGGTTTCCTCTCCATGCAATGTACTCACTCATTCCCAAGAGAAAACTGTTGTCTCTACATGACAAAAGTCATTTGAGACTCTTCACATACAACATGCATATGTGGCATAATCATTTCCATTCATCATTTGATCACAAAGCAATACAACCGATTCACCAAGATCCATCAGTTAGGGTTTGGCACATCAACAAGTAGGGTTACCGATTGATCACACTACTTTTCAAGTAATATCAGTTTCCTCCACTAGCTCACATACCGGTTGCAAAACAAAATCATAACAACATCATTACTAGTTATAATTGACATCAATGACAACATAATAGTTCATCAACGCAATCTTCATGCAAATTCCAATAATCTCCTGCTTTTGCATTGATGGAAATACAAGTATCAATATCCTTGATTGTGATGATTGTGTATAGGAATCCTAGTTTACATTTTACCATGTACTCTCCTTCAATTGAGTCTCCATGTCTTTAGGTGGTAATTGGCTATAGATCTTTTCTCTATCAATCATACAATTATTCTCCCCACAATCATATATTTCTTCTCCCCCTTTTACAATAATACCAAAGTGAAAGTAAAACATGCAGTGTCATACTTCACACTATTCTGCATCAACAATCTGCAACTTGATGCTCCCCCTGTGGAATAAATCCACTCTACAACAATCCTGATTCAAGATTGTACAATTATCTCCGAGACTGATGTATTCAACATCAGTTCAATTGACCTCATGTAGGGGTAGAAACCCTAGCTGACCTCTAAGATACTCTAAAGTAGTCTTAGGTAGAGGTTTAGTAAAGATATCTTCTAGCTTCTCCTTAGTAGATACATGCTTCAATAACACATCTTTACTCTGCACATTCTCTCTTAAGAAATGATGTTTCAACTCAATATTCTAAGTTATAGCATGCAACACTAGGTTCTTTGAAATATTTATTGCCCTAGTGTTGTCATATAAAATATTTACTGGTTTTGTAATCTTTAGCTCGAATCCTTCTAGAATGTGTTTCATCCAGATTGCCTGGGTACAATTCATATATGCTGCCACATATTCAGCTTCAACAGTGGATTGTGATATACAACTCTACTTCTTGCTACTCCATGATACAAGTCTACCTCCAAGAAAGATTGCACCACCAGTTGTTCTCTTCCTCTCATCAACATTACCTGCCCAATATACATCTGTATAAACCTTCAAATCAAAGTTGCCTGCATATGGATACCATAATCCATAATCAATAGTACCTTTCAAATATCTGAATATCCTTTTGGTTTCTCTCAAGTGTGTCTCCTTTGGATTCTTTTGAAATCTGGCAATTAAACCAACTGCATGAGTAATATTCGGTCTGCTGTGAACAACATAATGTAGTCTCCCTATCATTGATATGTACTCTTTTTCATCAAAAAATGTGTCATCATCTTCCTCAGACATTTTAAAGCCTAAAACCATTGGTGTCCCAATTGGTTTATAGTCACTCATTCCAAATGTCTTCAATATAACCTCTTTCACATATTTAGACTATGTGATAAAAATACCACTCTTCATCTACTGAATTTGCAAACCTATGAAGAATTTTATCTCTCCTACTAGAGACATTTAAAATTCACTTTTCATCTCATTTGCAAGTCATCACTCATGTCATTATTACCTCGAAATATGATATCATCTACAAACACTTCACTCAACAGTATATTATCTCCTTCAGATTTGAGATATATATTGTTGTCTTCACTAGTTATCTGAAATCCTATCTTCACTAGGTGTGAATATAGCCTTTCATACCATGCCCTCAGTGCATTTTTCAAACCATATAGTCCCTTGTGCAGTTTACACACCATATCCTTTGCATAAATCAAAGCATAACCATCTGGCTACTCAATGTATACTTCTTTTTCCAGCATTCCATTTAGAAATGTTGACTTCATATCCATCTAATATACTTTGAATCCCTTATATGCTGCAAATGCAAGTAGAGTTCTAACACCTTCCAATCTAGCAACTGGTGCAAATTTCTCACCATAGTCTTCTCCTTCTTCCTGTGCATAACCTTCGCATACCAATCTAGCTTTGTTTTTGACTGCTACTCCATCTTCATTCAATTTATTCCTGAATACCCATTTAGTACCTATCACATTTTTATTCACCGGTCTGGGTACCAGGGTCCATGTATTATTCTTCTCAATCTGGTCAAGCTCCTCTTCCATAGATTTAATCCAATGACCATCTTCAAATGTTTCCTTAGTAGTTATAGGCTCAATAGTGGAGATCATACAAGAATTCTCTCTAATTCTTCTTCTGATTAACACTCCAACATCTTTATCTCCAATAATCTGGTCAAGGTTATAATTGAGTCTCACATACCTTGGAATGACATGATCATTATCTTTAGGTTCTTCTTCCTCACTATCATCATCTTATTTTGAATCTACCTATTTTGGTTGAACTGGTACTACAGTATTGACTTCACTAGCTTCTGGTTTCACCAGTTCTGGTTCCAAAATCAGAATGTAAGGTTCATCTTCCTTTTTCTCCTCACTGGTTTCTCTTGAAACTTTAGGCCACTCATCCACTCAGACATCAACACTTTAAATGATTCTTTGTGTCCAGTTGTTGTACCATTTGTAGGCCTTACTCTTGGTGGAGTAACCAAGAAATATGCCTTCATCACTCTAAGCCTCAAACTTACTAACATAGTCACCTCTCTTGATAAAATATTTACTGCCAAATATCTTAAAATAACGAACATTAGGTGATCTACCATACCAATATTCATAAGGAGTTTTATCCTTACCTCTTTTTACTAATATCCGGTTCATAGTGTAGATAGATGTGCTGACAACTTCTCTCCATAAATTTTTTGCTACACCTCCTTGTATTAGCATCATTCTAGCAGCTTCAACAACTGATCGATTACTCCTCTCTCCAATACCATTATGTTGTGCTATCCTCGGTGCTGAAAGATTCCTCCTAATTCCATTGTCTTCACAATATCTAGTGTATTCATCTGAAGTAAATTCACCACCTTGATCAATCCTCAGACACTTTATCTTCTTACCACTTTCCTTTTTAGTTAAGCCCCTAAATGCCTTGAACTTACTAAAGGATTTTGTCTTGTCCTTCAATAATGTGACCCACATTATTCTTGAGAAATCATCAGTGAAGATCATAAAATATCTATCACCTTGAATACTTTTAGTCCTTATTGGTCCACAGAGATCTGTATGAACCAAATCTAACAAATGTTCTATGGAGAAAGATTTGCTCTTAAAAGTTGAGGATGTCATCTTTCCTAACAGACATTCCTTACAAAGAGCATTTACCAATTTGTCCAACTGAGGCAAACCTCTTACTGACTTTGACAATGTTATCAAAATTTATATGAAAAAATCTTTGATTCCAAAGCCAACTATCATCTACTTTAGCAATCAAATAGTTGTCGAATTTAGGATTTAGGTGAAACAGGTTACCTTTTGTCTGCTTGCCAGTTGCAATTAGTTCACCTTATTTCTCATAGATTTTGCACATTCCATTCTTAAATTCTAATGGATAACCTCTTTCATTGAATTGAGATACACTTAAAAGATTGTGCTTTAGTCCTTCAACCCAGTAGACATCATCTGCACCACTCTTTCCATTAAGAGAAATAGTTTCCTTTCCTTTTACCATGCGGGGTGAGTCATTTCCAAATCTCACAACTCCTCCATCAAATTCCTTCAAAGTAAGAAATTTACTCCGGTCACCAGTCATGTGGTGTGAACAACCACTAACTATGATCCAATCATTAGAACTATCCATGCAAGAAACTAATGCCTTTTGATCAGATGACTCCTCTTTAATGGCAACAAAGACAATGTCTTCATTAACATCTCCCTTAGATTCCTCATTAGTGATACCACCATCAATTGCAATGAGACAATCTCTTTTGCCTTTTCCTTTGTACTTCTTGTACTTCTCACGCTTATGCTCATTGTCACCATTAGGACAGTTACCTGCAATGTGTCCAATCTTGTTGCATGCAAAACATTTCAAAGGTAATTTACCTCTATACTTACCAATACCTATGGGTAACCGCTTGGCCAACAATGCTTCAAGCTCAATCAGATTGTCTTCATCATCAACTTCTCTACTAGATTTAGACTTTTAACTATGACTAACATCTCTGCTTTTCCTCATAGGTGGGTTAGAAACTAAAGTTCTAAATGCAGATTCAAATTTCTGAGCACTACCATCATAACCATATAATTCAAATGTAGTAAGCTTACCAATGATGGAGTCAAGAGTTACCTTTGTCTTATCAATAGACTTTAGCTCCTCAATGGCTACAAATATGATAGTGTAGACTAGTAGAAGGGTTCTCAACACCTTACTAACCAATGTGGCATCTTCCACTTTACCACCAACACTCTTGATCTCACCAACTATCTCCTTGATCCTCTGACCATACTGTTGAATATTCTCACCTTCACACATCCGCATGTCATCAAACTTACCTCTTAGAGTCTTTTATTTGGCAATCTTCACATGCTCATTATCTCTATAGATTTCCTCAAGTTTCTTCCATACCTCATAAGTAGTCCCTAGACCATGCACATCAACATATTTAGAATAAGGCAAAGAACTGATAATGACCTCCAATGCTTGATTATTTTCTTGTTGCTCTTTATTTTGATTATCATAATAGTCCCACTAGGTGCAACATATCGAGTAACAAGTACAACATGTTCCTAGTATTGACTTCCTAGACTCTTGATATAGATTTTCATTTTATCACTCAATATTCTGTAGTTTTCCCAATTAAACTTTAGACCTTCTTTCTTCATCATGTTCTTCAAGATATTTACCTCAATCTATTAGGCTTAGACACTAGAGGACCTTAAATGCCCTGATACCAATTGATGGTATGATGAATCAATAAGGATCCAGACAACTACTAAGGGGGTGGGGGGGGTGAATCAGTAGACAGAAAACTGACTTAAACTTTCACCAAACTCAAAAACAACCTCACAAGTCAAACCCAGAATTGATTGGTTCAAAAACTAAACTACAAATTGCAATATCATTGTCAAGTATATGGGTTTACTATCATAATAGAATAACAGTATAACAGCTCTAAAATTCTCAAAACCTTATAACAAAAATATTCAAATACTTTACTAACAATAGTAAAAGCACATTTTAGATTGTTTCCGGTCATCATATCATATCTAAGTGGATTTAGCAGCTAAGCAAATTAACCATAACAATCATAACCACAAAAACATTCACCACATGACACAATGATTTTGATGTGGAAACCCAAATGGGAAAAACCATGGTGGTGATGAATACCCACAAGTATTATAAACTATTTTGAAGTTCACCCTGTTAGGATCCAAGCCTGTTAAACCTTTATAAAAAGTCTTGCTAAGAACAAATCATGTTAGGGACCACCCACTTGAAGGATTGACTATAATGCCCTGTTAGAAGCAATACCCCATTAGTAGTAACCTCGGTAGAGGATTTGAAATCCAAGCTAATGGCTCACCTAGTTAGAGGATTTAGATAACACTGAGCTTGTTAACGCTTACCCAATTAAGGGATTTGACTGTTGTAATTGTTAGAGAATAATAGGGGTTTGCTGATCTGGTAAATAGCACTACTCTACTTTATCAGATCCTTTTCATGCTCTTATCTGCCTTTACACATATTGCAGATACATCTTTTGGTTCGCCAACCAATCACTCTTACACTTAACAAAAATTTCCAACACTATAACAAAATAACTCATCGACCTTATAAGCAAAAATAATAGGTCAGTAACACATCACAAACCTAAGATCTTATAGAGATTACAAACAAATCAATTCAAGTGTGACAATTAGATTATATAACAATCATTACACATTATTCAAGACAACCTCAACCACTCCTTGATCACCCCTTCACTGATCCCTATAACTCATCACGCGGTTTCCTCTCCATGCAATGTACTCGCTCATTCCCAAGATAAAATCGTTATCTCAACGCACCAAAAACTATTTGAATCTCTTCACATACAACATGCATATGTGGTATAATCATTACCGTTTATCATTTGATCATAAGCCAATACAACCGATTCACCAAGCTCCATTGGTTAGGGTTTGGCACATCAACATGTAGGGTTACTGGTTGATCACACTTCTTCTCAAGTAATACTAGTTTCCTCCACTAGCTCACTATCATGCCCAAAATTTAGGGCAAGAATGGGATAATTTTTTTTAAAAAAAATACCAACTAATTAACATTAAGTTCGCTAACACGAATGCACTAAGAAGTTTTGGTTTTAACTATGTTTAAAATAATATTCATCTACTAACTTAAATAACAGAAAATAAATTTAAGATTAACTACGGATCAAAATAGACTAGCTTATTATCGCTCAATCCATTTAGTTTTATAATTAAGTATCAACTTCATAATATACAGTTCTTAAGTATTCAAGCTATAAAAATTTAAAATAAATCATAACTTTATTAATAAATATTTCATGAATACCAAAATCTATTTAAATTAAAAATAAATACTAATTTCATTAATATTCAGTTCATGAACTTCTCAATCAATTTAAATTTAAAATAAAACAAGCCAACTCATTTAAATTTAAAGTCTAATATTAGTTCATTTTAATTGGATTCATGGCATTTCAATCTTCTTTGAAAAGTTAAAATTAAAAAATCCCACCATACATATATATAAATATAAATAATATTATATAAATACAATATTAATATATTTTAAAAAAAACATAAATGGGTTTACCCATGCAAACCCTAACCCTTATATTAATCTATAAATTTAATCCTTTTTTTTTTGTTTAATATTCACTCTTCTCTTTTCTACCCTAGCCCTACTCGAGCTAGGGTTTTATATTTTTTTGTTATTGATTTTGACTGTTATGCAGGGGGCCGAATTACCATGGTGGAGCAGCGGCCATTTCTTTTCGAAGTTCGGCAGATTGGAGAAGAGCGACCGAAATGGTGGAGGCGGGGGAATGGGAGCAGCGCCGCCAGTGGGACGACCCACTGTGAGGGTCGCGGCCCACACAGCGGCCTTGGCCGCTGTGTGTGTCATGGCCCGCATAGTGGCTATGGCCACTCGTGCATTCCGCGGCTCACATAGGGAGCCACAGGCCCTGTGAGTTCTGCGGCCTGCACAGAGGTTGCGACCTCTTTGTTGGTCGCAGCCCGCACAGGGTCTGTGTGCCCTGTGCGGCCCTTCCCAAATAAGTCTCCCTTATATATATATATATATATATTTTTATATAATAAATATATATATATATATATATATTCCAATATATTTTACATGCAATTTAAAAAAAAACAAAACAAAACAAAGGTAATTCATTAAGTTTAATAAATCTATATATATATATATATATTCATATGTATATATTCATATATATATATATAGTTTATATATACATTTGTTTCATAGGTAAATGGTATGATATGTTTTATATATATGTATATATAAATATATACATGAAATCTACATGTATATAATTATATATAACTTATATTATTATTTCTTTTCTTAAAATAAAACCGAAATCATTGGAAGATTCTGATTTACAATTGTAGGAAAGGATGTATAGTAATAAATCTGTTTAATGGAAGGATATTTTCCAGAACTATATTGTACTTTATTATTTTTTTTTTACAGAAAACAGAGTTATAAAATTTATTTTTAATCTACAATATGCATGCAAATCTAATTAATGCCTTTCCTATTTAATTTTATTTTAAATGCCTAAGAATGGTATAAATTTCCTGCTAAACTATATATCATAACACATCGGATATACTATTTTTGAACTTAGAGAATACTAATTTAGGAATACATTATTCTTTTCTGCCATAAATACATTTATTGATTCTGCAATTTCTACTGCAATTGAATAGATATTTTTATTTAAAATCTAACAACAACTACAACTCAAACTTTCTGCAATTAAAATGAATACAAATTCATAGATAAAAGAAAAACACAGAATTAAATAAAACTGATTTTCATATTACAATGACTATTGCATGCAATTCAAAAGTAATTCTTTTCAAATAGAAAATAGGAATATATCTAGGTTTTTACAATATTAAAGATATCCTGCAAATTTTACAAGATGTTTCTTTATTTAAATACAATAACTAATCTCATGTCTATATTTCGAATTTACAATTAGCCTCTCATTCCAATGAATGAGGGTGTATTTCTCCTTTTAAAACTAATAAAAACAATTGCAATTAAATTTCTGCAACAATAATCTTCTGCAACTTTTCACTTGTCCTATTCTTTTCTCCCGACAATCCTGCATAATAAATCACAAATATGACCATGGAGTGCTCACCTCCCAACCTAGGGTAGCTGGTAGCCACCCCCAAGCTTGGAGAACCAAGCCCTAGACAGGAAACAGACAAGCAAACACATAGAAGACAAAAAACACACAGATTTCAAACACACTCCCAACTTGGCTACACTACACCACACTTTGGTGATGACCTTTTCAAGGGTGGTAGTGGACCAATACCCTGAGGAGAACTACAAGTACAGAAAACATGTAGCCACCTCATGGCACAACAAATACATCAAGAATTTCAACCCCTTATTCCTTATGCCTCCAAGGCATTCTAGCCTTATATCTCTCCTTCTGACCCCCATTGCACAATCAAGCCATGCAGCAAGGGTCAAACAAAAATCCCTTATGATTGCTCTCATAATGAGAGTCTCTCGCTCGAGGGTTGTCACTGCTACCACCCACAAGATCCTCCTCTCTCCCAAGAATAAGAGGTCTTGAAAACTCCCAAAAACACATGCAAAACAATATACAAAATATACCAAGTGAAATTTCCAAAAAGGACATACAAGAAAACAAATTTCTTACACCAACATACTTTCAAACACATGCAAAAAAAGAAGTCATTTTAAGAATAATGTAACCAACCTTAATTTGCCCAAAGGTAGGATAGTATTTGAGGAAGAGCTGCCCAATTCCATGGATCTTCTTCTTCTACCCTTAGCCAAATTTTACTATTCAAATCTATTCTATTCTTTTTCAAAAATTCTCTTGTCTCCAAAAATGGAGAGTGGGTGATTACCATCAAATTTTCAAATTCTTGCTGAAGAAGCTCATTCTCCCAGTTCTCACAAGTTTCTAAAAGCTAAAGAGGAAGGTAAGAGAGAATGGGAAAGAGAATTCTCATTCGAATAGGAAAGTTTACAACTAGGTTCAAACTTCTAATTTCAATTTTCGCACAACTCAGAAAAGTCAAATTTTAGAATGTCAAAAAGGTCACTTAGGAGTAGAAACTTGCCTAAAATTACCCCTAGCCCTTAGGTATACCTTATGGGCTTTAGGAAACCCTATTAAACTACCCCTAGACGTTCACTTAACCCATTTTAAACCCCTCTGAAGTTTAGTTTCGGGTCAAACATATGTTGACCTCTCCAAAGGTTCTTTTCCCAAGGTATTTATGACATCACGTTAGATTAATTGAAAAAGCTATAGTTGAACACTTTCCCACCAAGAGACAAAAATAAAACATTTAAACTTAAATCCACACATGTGTCAAGTGACACAAATAAAACACTTTTACAATTTAAAACATGAAATCGTCTCTTGTGGATTTTACACAATAAATTTAAATAACACTTAACACACATGCAGCATACACTGTTACGAATAAAATACAACACAAACAGTCTGTTGTCTCTCCAAATAGACAACCCTTGGCTTACGAACATACATAAGTCTAGGTTTGGTTCTCCGTAACATTTCCATGGTCACATGGATAACTTCCTGCGCATCTCAATTTACACATTAGTACTTTCAAATATCCACATATAATATAATTCAAAGGAATAAAAATACACATCATCACTTGCATACAATTTACATCTGCACAGATTAAATACATCTTTTATCAAGCAATTTCACATAAGCAATTTCATCCTAATTCACATAAACTTAACCATACATCATAATTCTATTGTCATAGTAAAGTCCTATAAATTCAATAACGACACCTATCATCGCAATATCATCTTATCTAACAATAATGTAGTGTTCTATCTCATAAAGCATATAAGTAAATCATCAAAATATAGCAATGTTATCCAAATCCTTAAATCATATAAGTTCTAAGTTTCAAAATGCATCAAAATAAAGTATCCATAATAGTCTAAATATAAAATCCACTGAAATGTAAGACCGAGTCGAGGTGAGGCCTCACACCCTCCCCCTCTAGGCATGAACTTCCTCCTGGAGTTCATCAAAGAGGTGGGGGTACTCTGATCTCATGCGTACTGCGTCCTCCCATGAAGTCGTAACCTCATCATAACAATCCCATTGGACCCTATCCTAGTCCAGCTCTCGACCTTGAAGGGCCAGCATCCGGCGTGCCAAAATGCGAATGGGCTCCAAAGCTAGCTGCCCATCTGACTCCACCTGCAAGGCATCCCAATCTAAAATGTGAGACTCATCATAGATATATTTTCTCAAAACTGATACATGAAACACATCGTGGATGCATGACAAGCTAGGTGGCAATGCTAAATGGTAAGCAACCAGGCCTATCCTCTCAAGAATCTCAAAAGGTCCTACAAAGTGAGGTGTGAGCTTAGAACTCTTTCCATAACAGATTGGACTCTTATGCGGTCACACTCTCAAGAAGACTCTATCTCCAACCATGTAGCTATGATCTATCCTCTTTGGATCAACATATTTCTTCTGCCTATCCTGAGCCTCTCTAAGACACTGCCTAATCAAATCCACCTGTTGTTCCATATCCCAAACTATCTCAGGACCAATAGCAACTCTGTCCTCTATGCGATCCCAACTCAAGGGCATCCTGCAAGGCCTGTTGTATAATGCCTGATAGGGTGGCATCCTCAAAGAAGTGTGATGCCCATTGTTATAAGTAAACTCCACTAAGGGAAGATACTCCTCCCACTGGGTCTGATGATCCATGACGTACATGCGAAGCATATCCTCTAACACCTGATTGACCCTCTCTATCTTACCATCTATTTCCGGGTGATAGGCTATACTGAAATTGAGCTTAGTGCCCATAGCTGACTGTAATGACTTCCAAAAGGAAGAAGTGAAAAGAGAATCCCTATCAGAAATAATCTTGCAGGGCATGCCATGAAGTCTAACAATGTCTCGCAAGAACACCTGTGCTATTGCTGGAGCTATGAATGTAGTACGGACTGGTGAAAAGTGAGCTACTTTGGTCAACTTGTCAACTATCACCAAGATAGCATCATGGTGACAAGAAGACATAGGAAGACCAATGATGAAATCCATGGATATAGTATCCCACTTCCACTCTGGTATAGCATGATACTAGAGCAACCCACATGGATGGCGGTGCTCTGCCTTTACTCTCTGACACTCGAGGCATCGAGCTACTATCTCAGCAATGAGCTGCCACATTCCCGGCCAATGATATAACTGCCTCAAGTCAGCATGCAACTTTTTAACCTTGGGATGCACTGCATAAGGAGCTCTATGAGCCTCCATGACAATGAGCTCTCGCAACCCTCTGGAGGAAGGTACATAAATGCACCCTCTATGGCATAACAGTCCATTGGAATCCAAAGAATAATCCACATATTTCCCCTCTAGAGTAACCTGAGATCATATTACCTGACCAACCTCTGCATACCATCCATCCTCTGGCAAGTGCTGTAGTATACGGTCTCTCAAATCTGTGCCCATAGATATGGTGTAAACCTCGTGACGTCTCCTACTCAAAGCATCTGCAACTACGTTTTCCTTTCCTTTGATGTAGTGAACGTCAAAATCATATTCGCACAAGAACTCCATCCATCTCCTTTGACATGCATTAAGGTTCGACTGAGTGAAAATGTACTGAAGACTCTAATGATCTGAATGTAGCTCGAAGTGATGACCTAAAGGGAAGTGTCTCCACCTCACAAGTGCTTGCACTACTACTATGAGCTCAAGGTTGTGAGTGGGATAATTAAGTTCATGAGTCTTAAGTTTCCTAGACTTGAAAGCTATGGCCCTACCATCCTTCATAAGAACTACTCCTAAACCCTCTAGTGAAGCATCTGTACAAACCATGAAGTCAGCTGTGGGATCTGGTACAACAAGGATAGGAGTGCTAGTAAGTGCCTTCTTGAGTTCCTGAAAGGCCTTCTCGCACTTCTCTGTCCACTCAAATTTCTTCCCTTTACACTAAGAGAAGTAATAGGGTGTACGACTTTGGAGAATCCCTTGACAAAATGTCGGTAATACCTTGCTAAGCCCATGAAACTCCTGATCTCTATCACACTGGTTGGCGCTAACCAATCCATAATAGCCATAATCTTTGATGGGTCAACTGAGATCCCATCACTGGAAATAATGTGCCCAAGGTACTTGACCTCTGACCGAAAGAAAGCACACTTTGACAAATTGCCAAACAACTGGTTATCTTGCAAACACTGCAATACCCGTCTCAGGTGCTCCTCATGCTCCTTCTCATTCTAAGAATATATCAGTATATCATCGAGAAACACAATAACAAAATGGTTCAAAAATGTACGGAATACCCCATTCATGAGGCTGATAAAAACTGCTGGGGCATTCGTAAGTTTGAATGGAACTACGGTGAACTCATAGTGACCATATCTAGTGCAAAATGTGGTCTTGTGGATATCACTCTCCACTATTCTCAGCTGATGGCATCCTAACTTCAGATCTATTTTGGAAAAGACTTTGGCACCCTGAAGCTGGTCGCATAAATCATCAATTCTAGGCAAAGGATATTGGTTCTTAATGGTTACTTTATTTAGCTACCGATAATCCACACATAATCGGAGAGATCCATCCTTCTTCTTAACGAAGATGAGTGGTGCACCCCAAGGGGATATGCTAGGATGAATATGACCCTTCTCAAGGAGTTCCTCAAGTTGTATTTTGAGTTCATTAAGCTCATTTGTGGTCATCCTATAAGGTGCTTTGGAAACTAGCTCGGCTCCTGGTACTAGGTCTATATGAAAATCAATCTCTCTACGAGGCAGCATTCCAGGTAACTCTGAAGGAAATACATCTGAATATCCCTTAAGGATAGGATGGTCATTAAGCGATGTTTCTTTTTCTTCCTCTTCTCCTCTGTCACTGATAGTGATAGCAAAAAGCTGACATCCCTTTCGCATGCTCAGCTTAAGCTACATTGCGGAGATCATACGAAGAGACACAGGCCTCTGAATCCCAGTAATAACTATGCGCAAACCATGATCATCCTCACACTCGATCTTTTTCAGGCGGCAATCCATCTTGGCTCTATGGGCATAAAGACAATCCATGCCAAGTACGATTCTGTAAGATCCAAGTGGAGTCACTCTAAGGTCTACTAAATTGGTGGTCTTGCCAATCTACAGCTGACATTCCCTAACCTATGATTCCACTGACACTCTAGCCCCTGAAGCTAATTCCACTTCCCAACTGACACCCTGTCTAGTTGCCACTAGCCCGCAACACTCCACAACCAATGGAGATATAAAGGAGTCAGTAGCTCCTAAATCAAACAAAATAGATACATTGTTACCTTTGATCATATCTATAGATTCGATAACCGTGGCCTATTGCTCAGCCTGGCGGTTGTCAACCACTGTGAATACTCTATGGGACCTGCCCATATCACCAATTGTCGGCTCTGAAGTGGCCATCCGCTGATTCCCTGCCACCTGACCCTGAGGGCAATCCCTCACCATATGCCCCATGGCTCCACACGTAAAGCAAGCACCCCGTTCCTGAAACTGGGCACCCTGAGGCCTAGAGAAAGCCTGACCTCCTATCATATTGGATCCGCTGTACCCACCCCTGGAGGACTGCTGAGTCCTCCCCAGCTGTGTGTACTGCCCCTATGCTCTCTGATCACGTCTCTGTCCCTGAGTCTACCACTGTTTGGGCTTGGAGCTCTACTAATATTGTGGAGGCTTCTGCCTCTGGTTCTATGGTGTCTGTTGCGGAGGAGGGGGTTTGGAGAACCCTTGAGAATTTTGGTTGTTTCCTTTCCAATGTGGTTCCTGGAATCCATAAGTCTGAGGTGTGGGATTTTGGTTCTGAAACCGATCCCTATTGTCTTGTGGTTTGACCTGAATTTCCTCGACAATTAGTGCCCTCTCCACAGCAACCCAAAGGCTCTCTAGAGAGGACATCCTAACAGGCTCAGCTATACTGGCATTTAACCCTCTGATGAAGCGGTTTACAAGAAGTTTCTCATCCTTTAGATAATCTACATAAGGCAACAGCTCAAAGAATTTACTCTCATACTAGGTTACTGACAAGCCTTTTTGTTGGAGATTGTGAAATTCATCTATACGACGCTGTCTGAAGTGTTCTAATAGGTACGTCTCACGAAACCTCTCTGTGAATATCTCCCAAGTGAGAGTATCAGGAACTAATCTGAATTTGTACTCTTCCTATCTCCACCAAGTGGAGGTCGACCCTCTCAGTAGATGAACTGCGACACGTGCTTTTAGGTTGCTCTCGTAAGAACACAATGCAAAACACCTCTCAAGACTCAAAAGCCATGCCTCGACCTTTACCCCGTTGGTAGACCCTCCGAAGGATGGTGGCTGGAGGTGCATGACCTCCCTGATAAGATCCCCTGGATCTTGACGAGCTCTCTCAAAATAAACTGGTTCCACCATTGGAGGTGGTCCTGGCATATGCATAGACCCTGGCTCATTTCCACCCTGACTCTCTATAGGAATAGGATATGGGCTCCTGCTTCATTCTCTATCAAAAGATCTATGATTCTCAGAGTCATGACTTCTAACTTGAGGGTTCTCTGCTGGGATCCTTTCTTGAACTATGCCAATAAGATTCTGTATTGCTGCTATGAGGTCTCGGTTAGGTTCATTTGGCTATTCAGGAGGTGCTCCTGGGTTCTCTTCTAGAACCGATGCCTCTCTCACTACCTCTTCATGTGCTATGCGCACACATCTAGGACCCCATCCGCTCTTGCGAGCTTGTAGCGTTGTCGAAGGCATCCTAAGAGGAAAATAAGGCAAAATAAATAATTAATTTCTTTTAGAATAATATTAATTCAATTAAATTTAAATGTCTTATAAAATCGATTTAACAAGAATAATTTACATAATCTAAGGCGAAACGTAAGTGGAGTAAGGTTCCTAGTGTGGAAACCTTGCTCTGATACCAAAATATCATGCCCAAAATTTAGGGCAAGAACGGGATAATTTAAAAAAAAAAAAAATCAACTAATTAACATTAAGTTCACTAACACGAATGCACTAAGCAGTTTTGGTTTTAACTATGTTTAAAATAATCTTCATCTACTAACTTAAATAACAAAAAATAAATTTAAGATTAACTACGGATCAAAATAGACTAGCTTATTATCGCTCAATCCATTTAGTTTTATAATAAAATATCAACTTCATAATATACAGTTCTTAAGTATTCAAGCTATA
Organism: Cryptomeria japonica; assembly: GCF_030272615.1. Classification (NCBI taxonomy): domain Eukaryota; kingdom Viridiplantae; phylum Streptophyta; class Pinopsida; order Cupressales; family Cupressaceae; genus Cryptomeria; species Cryptomeria japonica. The sequence goes on along the minus strand of NC_081413.1, from coordinate 695,247,782 downwards.
CAAATTTAAAACAAATCATAACTTTATTAATAAATATTTCATGAATACCTAAATCTATTTAAATTAAAAATAAATACTAATTTCATTAATATTCAGTTCATGAACTTCTCAATCAATTTAAATTTAAAATAAAACAAGCCAACTCATTTAAATTTAAAGTCTAATATTAATTCATTTTAATTGGATTCATGGCATTTCAATCTTCTTTGAAAAGTTAAAATTAAAAAATCCCACCATACATATATATAAATATAAATAATATTATATAAATAAAATATTAATATATTTAAAAAAAAACATAAATGGGTTTACCCATGCAAACCCTAACCCTTATATTAATCTATAAATTTAATCCTTTTTTTTTTGTTTAATATTCACTCTTCTCTTTTCTACCCTAGCCCTACCCGGGCTAGGGTTTTATATTTTTTTGTTATTGATTTTGACTGTTATGCAGGGGACCGAATTACCATGGTGGAGCGGCGGTCATTTTTTTTCGAAGTTCGGCAGATTGGGGAAGAGCGGCCAAAATGGTGGAGGCGAGGGAATGGGAGTGGCGCCGCTAGTGGGACGACCCACAGTGAGGGTCGCAGCCCACACAGCGGCCTTGTGGAGCGGTGGCCATTTTTTTTCAAAGTTCGGTAGATTGGGGAAGAGCGGCCAAAATGGTGGAGGTGGGGGAATGGGAGTGGCGCCGCCAGTGGGATGACCCACTGTGAGGGTTGCGACCCACACAACGGCCTTGGCCGTTGTGTGTGTCGCGGCCCGCACAGTGGCTGTGGCCACTGGTGCGTTGTGCGGCCCATATAGGGAGACGCAGGCCCTGTGCATTCTGCGGCCCGCACAGAGGCTGCGACCTCCGTGTTGGTCATGGCCTGCATAGGGTCCACGTGCCCTGCGCGACCCTTCCCAAATAAGTCTCCCCCTTTTTTTTTATATATATATATTTTATATATATATATATATATATATATATATATATATATATATTTTACATGCAAATTTTAAAAAAACAAAAAAAACAAAGGTAATTCATTAAGTTTAATAAATCTATATATATATATATTTTCATATGTATATATTCATATATATATATGTATATATATATATTTGGGTTTATATCTACATTTGTTTCGTAGGTAAATGGTATGATATGTTTTATATATATGTATATATAAATATATACATGAAATCTACATGTATATAATTATATATATTTATATATAACTTATATTATTATTTCTTTTCTTAAAACAAAATCGAAATCATTGGAAGATTCTGATTTACAATTGTAGGAAAGGATGTATAGTAATAAATCTGTTTAATGGAAGGATATTTTCCAGAACTATATTGTACTTTATTGTTTTTTTTTAACAGAAAATAGAGTTATAAAATTTATTTTTAATCTACAATATGCATGCAAATCTAATTAATGCCTTTCCTATTTAATTTTATTTTAAATGCCTAAGAATGGAATAAATTTCCTGCTAAACTATTTATCATAACACATCGGATATACTTTTTTTGAACTTAGGGAATACTAATTTAGGAATACATTATTCATTTTTGCAATAAATACATTTACTGATTTTGCAATTTCTACTGCAACTGAATAGATATTTTTATTTAAAATCTTACAACTACAACTCAAACTTTCTACAATTAAAATGAATACAAATTCATAGATAAAAGAAAAACATAGAATTAAATAAAACTAATTTTCATATTACAATGACTATTGCATGCAATTCAAAAGTAATTCTTTTCAAATAGAAAATAGGAATATATCTAGGTTTTTACAATATTAAAGATATTCTGCAAAGTTTACAAGATGTTTCTTTATTTAAATACAATAACTAATCTCATGTCTATATTTCGAATTTACAATTAGCCTCTCATTCCAACGAATGAGGGTGTATTTCTCCTTTTAAAACTAATAAATACAATTGCAATTAAATTTCTGCAACAATAATCTTCTGCAACTTTTCACTTGTCCTATTCTTTTCTCTCGACAATCCTGCATAATAAATCACAAATATGACCATGGAGTGCTCACCTCCCAACCTAGGCTAACTGGTAGCCACCCCCGAGCTCGGAGAACCAAGCCCTAGATGGGTAACAAACAAGCAAACACATAGAAGACATAAAACACACAGATTTCAAACACACTCCCAACTTGGCTACATTGCACCACATTTTGGTGATGACCTTTTCAAGGGTGGTAGTGGACCAATACCCTGAGGAGAACTGCAAGTATGGAAAACATGTAGCCACCTCATGGCACAACAAATACATCAAGAATTTCAACCCCTTATTCCTTATGCCCCCCAAGGCATTCTAGCCTTATATCCCTTCTTATGACCCCCATTGCACAAACAGGCCATGCAGCAAGGGTCACCCAAAAATCCCTTGTGATCGCTCTCATAATGAGAGTCTCTCACTCGAGGGTTGTCACTGCTACCACCCACAAGATCCCTCCTCTCTCCCAAGAGTAAGAGGTCTTGAAAACTCCCAAAAACACATGCAAAACAATATACAAAATATACCAAGTGAAATTTCCAAAAAGGACATACAAGAAAACAGATTTCTTACACCAACATACTTTCAAACACATGCAAAAAAAGAAGTCATTTTAAGAATAATGTAACCAACCTTAATCTGCCCAAAGGTAGGATAGTATTTGAGGAAGAGTTGCCCAATTCCATGGATCTTCTTCTTCTACCCTTAGCTAAATTTTACTATTCAAATCTATTCTATTCTTTATCAAAAATTCTCTTGTCTCCAAAAATGGAGAGTGGGTGATTACCCTCAAATTTTCAAATTCTTTCTTAAGAAGCTCATTCTCCCAGTTCTCACAAGTTTCTAAAAACTAAAGAGGAAGGTAAGACAGAATCAGAAAGAGAACTCTCATTCGAATAGGAAAGTTTACAACTAGGTTCAAACTTCTAATTTCAATTTTTGCACAACTCAAAAAAGTCAAATTTTAGAATGTCAAAAAGGTCACTTAGGAGTAGAAACTTGCCTAAAATTACCCCTAACCCTTAGGTATACCTTATGGGCTTTAGGAAACCCTATTAAACTACCCCTAGATGTTCATTTAACCCATTTTAAACCCCTCTGAAGTTTATTTTCGGGTCAAAAATATGTTGACCTCTCCAAAGGTTCTTTTCCCAAGGTATTTATGACATCACATTACATTAATTGAAAAAGCTATAGTTGAACACTTTCCCACCAAGAGACAAAAATAAAACATTTAAACTTAAATCCACACGTGTCAAGTGACACAAATAAAACACTTTTACAATTTAAAACATGAAATCATCTCTTGTGGATTTTACACAATAAATTTAAATAACACTTAACACACATGCAACATATACTGTTACAAATAAAATACAACACAAACGGGGTGTTGTCTCTCCAAATAGACAACCCTTGGCTTACGAACATAGATAAGTCTAGGTTTGGTTCTCTGTAATATTTCCATGGTCACATGGATAACTTCCTGCGTATCTCAATTTACACATTAGTACTTTCAAATATCCACATATAATATAATTCAAAGGAATAACAATACACATCATCACTTGCATACAATTTACATCTGCACAGATTAAATAAATCTTTTATCAAGCAATTTCACATAAGCAATTTCATCCTAATTCACATAAACTTAACCATACATCATAGTTCTATTGTCATAGTAAAGTCCTACAAATTCAATAATGACACCTATCATCGCAATATCATTTTATCTAACAATCATGTAGTGTTCTATCTCATAAAGCATATAAGTAAATCATCAAAATATAGCAATGTTATCCAAATCCTGAAATCATATAAGTTCTAAGTTTCAAAATGCATCAAAATAAAGTATCCATAATAGTCTAAATATAAAATCCACTGAAATGTCAGACTGAGTCGAGGTGAGGCCTCACACTCACCTACCACTTCCAAAACAACATCATAACAACATCATTACCGGTTATAATTGACATTAATGACAACATAATAGTTCATCAATGCAATCTTCATGCAAATGCCAATAATGAGAAGTGCACTCTAGGTTGTTGGCCTTCCTGCAAGTGCATGCCCCTTAATTGTAATTCACATACTTACTGCAGAAGTATTCTGACTGTGGGTAGGCTTCCCACTGTGTTTTTTCCCTTACCGAGTTCTCCACATACAAATCTTTGTGTCATGTGGATGGTATTTATTCTCTGATTATTGTTTATGCTTAATTGGATTAATTTCTATTTTAGTAATTTGTTTATGCATTTTGATATTAGTCTATTGGGTTCTAGTATTAAATTTTTAATTGCTTAATGTTCTAGTAATCTGAGACAGTTGATTCAGCCCCCCCTTCTCAGTTTCACCCCCCCTTCTTAGTTGTCTCCCACCCCCTCTCAGTTGTCTTCCAGATATTTGAATTGTCTAACAATTGGTATCAGAGCTCTGGTCCTTTCTATAGAAGCTTAACTTCTTGAGGAAGATCCTATGGAGACTAACAGTTCAAGTTCATCTAGTTCATCTGCTACTATCTTTCAAAGAGAAATTCCTAGGCTTGATGGAATAAATTACAAAGTATGGAATATTCAGATGGAGACTCAACTCAGATGTCTTGATAAGGAAATTTAGAAAATCACATAGAATGGTGTAACTCCTTTTAATCTGGCATCTGGAAATCCTCCTCTGACAAACCTAGATAAGGAGCTTGAGAATGATTGTAGAGAAAGAGATGCCCTCTTGTGTGCACTTTCTGATCAGCAAATTATGGGATTAACTGAGAAATCTTCTGCGAAGGCTATATGGGACAAGTTGGAGACTCTTAATGAAGGTGACCCTACTATTAAGATTTCTAAACTTGATGGTTACCGGGTGAGATATGAAGACTTTAATATGGAAGAAGATAAAAGGATTACTATATTCATGGAAAGGGTAAATGAGATTGTTATGGAAATTCAATGTTGTGGTGGAACTCTAAGTCAAGATGAAATTGTTTGTAAAGTTTTAAGAGCTTTTCCATTGGCTTACAAGATGAAGGCTACTACAATTAATGAGTTGAGAATAATGGCTAATACTTCTGTCAATAGAGATACCTTGGTTGGGAAACTATCTGCTTTTGAGCTTGAAGAATTTGGACCTTCTAGAGCTATGAAGTCTAAACCTTCTTTTCATGCATCTACATCATCAACCGCAAAGCAAGACTGGAAAGATTTATATGCAAAGAAATTGGATGATATGAAGAGAGAAGATGAATAACTTGAGCAACTTGAAGTCTAATTTTCTAGAAGAGTACCTAAAGGACCGATGGGAAGTAAGTATGAAGGAAAAACACCTTTTAAATGTTTTGCATGTAATAAGATAGGTCATTTTGGTTTTAGATATCCTAAAAGGAATTCAAGATATGAAGAGAGAGCTAGAAGATCTTTTAAGCCTAACCCTAAATATCAGAACAAGTATAAGTACATAAAAATGGAGATAAATCATGCTACATAGCCGATGAGGAAGGTGTGACTGATTCTGATGAAGAACTGGCACTTGACTCTACTAGTGGTTCCGATAATGGAAAAGAATGGGTGCTCTGGCATATCAAGAAAGATGTTTCAGCACTGGATGAGAGTGTACCAGAAGAAAAGGCACTTGTTGCTAAAATTGAAGATAAGGATGAATGTGTAATTGATAATGGATGTTCACATCATATGACTGGAGATAAAAAGAAGTTTCTATCTTTGCAAGAATTTGATGGCGGCCTAGTTAGATTTGGAGATGATAAAGCATGTATGATTAAAGGAAAAGGAATTATATCTCTAGATGGTAAGCACAATATTGATAATGTTTATTATGCTTAAGGTTTAAAGCATAATATTTTGAGTGTAGGACAGTTGGTGGATAAGGGATTTCAATTACAGTTCAAGGATGGAAAATGCAAAATCATTAATAGATCTAGATTGGAGATTGCAACCGGTACTTAGACAAAAGGTAATATATTTCATTTGAATTCTGATGAGAAGACATGTTTTATTGCACAAATTGATGAGAGTTGGTTATGGCATAAAAGGTTTTGTCATGTCAATTTTGATTTCATTGTGAAGATTAGTTCAACTAAGGCAGTTAGAGATATACCTAAGATTGTGAAGCCCTATAATCTGGTATGTAGGGAATATCAAATGGGAAAACAGGTCAGAACCTCTTTTAAGAGTATACACGATAAATCTAATAATGTTCTTGATCTTATTCCTACTGATTTGTGTCACCCTGCTATAGTTAAAAGTTTTCAAGGTGATAGATATTTTATTCTAATCATTGATGATTATTCTAGAATGATGTGGGTTACTTTTCTAAGGGAGAAATCTAAGGCTTTTGAAAAGTTAAAAATATTTAAAGCTAAAGTTAAGATTGAGATAGAATTGAAGATTAAATGCTTAAGGTTAGATCATGGTGGAGAATTCACTTCCGGTGAGTTTAACAACTTTTGTGAGAGGCATGGTATAAGAAGACAATTTTTTGCTCCCCGGACACTTCGGTAGAATGGAGTTGTGGACCGGAAGAATAGAACTATCTTGGATGTTGCTAGAACAATGATGATGGAAGCTAATCTACCTCATATCTACTGGAGAGAAGTAGTGAGCAAAACAATTTATACATTCAATAGAGTACATATCAAAGGAGAAATCGGTAAGACACCTTATGAATTATGGTTAAACAATACACCTATAGCTAAGTATTTCAGAATCTTTGGTAGTAAATGCTATATCAGAAGAGATAATATCATTAGAAAATTTGATCCTAGATGTGATGAAGGAATATTTCTTGGTTATTCTAATGAAAGAAAAGTATATAGATGTTATAATAAGATATTGCAGAGAATTGTGGAGAGCACTAATCTCAAGGTGGATGAGATGAATAGAAGTCAAATTAGAGTTTATGAGAAAGAACCAGTAGTGGAAATGATTATATCTGAACCAATAGAACCTTTATCAGAACAAAATGTTGAGCCAGTTACTCCAATAGTATTAGAAAATGCAACAGTAACTGAAGAACAGGAAAGAGGAACAAAGAATCAGAAGACTCCTAGGTATGTGAGGCTGAATCATTCAGAAGATTAGATCAATGGGGATAAGAACAATGGACTGATGAAAAGAAGGAGATTGGCATCTAATGAGGTATGTTTAATTTCTCAAGTTGAACCTGTATCAGTAATTGAAGCATGTAAACATGAAAGAAGAATTAGATTAGATTGAGAAGAATAACACATGGACTTTAGTTCCCTGGCCTAAAAATAAGAATTTTATTGGAACTAAATGGGTTTTAGGAATAAATTGAATGAGGTTGGACAAGTTGTAAGGAATAAAGCTATATTGGTTTGTAAATGATATTCTCAGAAGGAAGGAATTGATTATGGTGAAACTTTTGCGCCAGTAGCGAGGATTGAAGCTGTAAGACTATTTCTTGCCTATGTTGCTCATAAGAACTACAAGGTTTATCAGATGGATGTTAAGTGTGCATTTCTAAATGGATATCTTGATGAGGAAGTTTATATTGAGCAACCTGATGATTTTTCACTTTCAGATGATAAAAATATGGTTTGTAGGTTAATGAAAGCTTAATATGAATTGAAACAGGCACCTAGAGCTTGGTATGCAAGGTTAAACAAATATCTTTTGAAGCCTGGTTTCACTAAAGGTAATGCTAATAGTAATTTATATTATAAAGTCACTGATGCTAATATACTGATTATTGAGGTCTTTTTGATGACATCGTTTTTGGAGGTGAAGATAAGTTGTGTATGAAATTTTCTAAAAATATGGAGAAAGAATTTGAAATATCTATGATTGGTGAAATGAAATTTTTCTTAGGTTTGCAGATTACTCAAACTGATAAAGATATTTTCATTTGTCAAACTAAGTATGCTAGAGAATTATTGAAGAGATTTGGTATGAAAGATTCTAAACTGGTAAGTAATCCTATGGTTACCAGTGAGAAATTATGAAGAAAAGATGTATCTGCACTGATAAATCCTACAAGATACAAGTCTATGATTGGAGGTCTGCTATATTTGACTCACTCTAGGCCCGACATAATGAATGTGTTAGGATTAGGATTCCCAAAGATACTGAGAGGGGGGGGGGAAATCAATATCTGATCGGTTAATAAATTTACTTGATTTAAAACATGAAAAACATATTAAAATTGTGTACCGGTAAACAAGAAATAATGCAGTAAACAAGAATAACAACAATCACATGAGAAGCACACCATAACATACTATTTTAACAAGAAAACCTGGTGTGGGAAAAACCTCAGTGGGATTTGTGACCCACAATATTCGCTTACTGGCCAATAAGGGAATATTACTCTTACAGTGGGGGCCTGCACATGTAGGAAGGCCAAGTGCCTAGAGCTCATTGCTCAATTACAAAAGAAGTCACACTGACTTACAAAACTAGATTATATTAATCCAATGTCTTGTACTACTTTAGATTAGCATCTGCTATGCCAAATCCAGTACCGGTTTAAGCTCCGCTACATACATAAACCCTTAACCTATAGTTCACATATTAGGTCTGCTTATCTCACATCCTATCACACATCTTTTCTATTACAAAATGATCTCATACATATATGAGTCATATTAAAACTCGCCATGTCGCCTTACAATGATTTTACAGTTAATTACAAAATACATTATAAACAAAATTCCTGTTAGCCAGGGTGTCGGTATCCTATCTTGCTGGTATCATATGATTGCAAGGTTTTCATCAATTACAAAACCTTCAATCACCTACAATTTCTCGTTGGAGTGTGCATTTGCCAACAATCTCCCCCTTTGGAATTGATGGCAACACTCATGAGAAAAATCAAAAGTGTCCAACATGATATCCAAAAATAAGTCTGCCAAAATTGTCTTGCCAAAAGTATATGCTCCCCCTGAGCAGATGAAGTCCCTTCCTTCTGACCATTTTTATCATGCCACTACTCCCCCTTTGACATCAATGACAAAAGTTGTCATTCGCTGTTAGTGGAGTCCTACCTGGATTCTTGTAACCGATGGGTTACAATCTGAAAGATATCTGTCAAAACTAAATTTATGCCTTTGTTGAATGTTTTGCAGTCTTTGCTTGCCTCTTGTGTTCTCGGCACTATACCCATGAGTATGTACATTTTCTCTTCTGGTGTCTTTAGTTTGGGAACCAGAGCCTCAGATATTTCTTTTCTCAAGGAAATAAGATACTCCAGTCTTGGACCAAGTCTTCATTTTGTGTCCTTTGCCTTATCCTTTATTCCCTGTTTGTCTTTCTCCAATTTCTTGATTTTCTCTTCCTGCTCTGCAATTTTCTTTTCTAATTCCAAAAATGAATCTGATGTCCCAATCAAATTGTTAGCAATACTATTTAACTTTTCTTGAGCTTTGCTGATCTCCTTGTCAAGATCCTCTATTAAGACATTTGTTTTGCGAGTATCCCTGTACACTTTCTTGAAGTCAAGAATTATTTCTCCAAATTCTGGTAAGAGGGTATCCATTTTCTCCTTGTTCTTATTCACAATATCCTCAAATAATTTATATTTTTCCTTTATCATTCTCTCCTTAAATGTATCCTCATTTATTTGATCAATAATTATTAGATTGCCGGTGATAAACTTAGACAATGTGTCTAGTTGACCTAAAGAATCTTTATTCTCAACACTGCACTTTGGTGCTATCAATTTAAGAATTGGTATAGTATCATCAATAGCCTTATAGGCTTGTGCATTGCATTCTGTGATCTTCTTTATTGTTTCTAATAAGACCTCAGTTACATTAGTAGGTCTGAATTCTGTCATAGCTGTGCTAGATGTTTGTCCAACAGTTTGTACAATTGCCATGCTATCAGTTGAAGTTATTTCCTTGCTTGGTTCGACCTCTGGTAGGTCTGTCTGAGTTTGTATTTCCACAAACAAAGTTTTAGGCTTTTCAGTTTGGCTGGGTGGCACTATCTCTATCTGTAATAGTTCTTCAACCTGTACTGGTTTGGGTTTCTCAAAATGTGTCTCAGATAGTTTCTCTGAGCTTTCACTTGTCGTTTCCTTAGTTTGTGCCTCTGAACTTTGCTTAGCTAGTTCTTCAAATGGTTTGTCTATTATATCTACTGGTTTCTCAGTGGTATCCTCTGTCGATTGCTCTGCTTGTGAAGGTTTTTCTATGTTTAATTCAACCTCTACATCTAGTGACTCAGTGGTCACATCTTTCTCCTTATCCTTAGTGGTCTCTCTGTCAACCACGACATTAAATTCCTGAGTATCTACATTTACAGTATACAGAATTTCTGATTCAGGGTTTGTATCTTCTACTGGAGTCTACATACTCTCAGTAGTCGATTGATTTGCAGTAGTGTCTACCGGTGGAGTATCTGAAGGAGGTGGGGGCATATTGTTAGTTATTTTTAAACTTGGTGGTCCACCTACCTTGCCTTTACCCTTGTCTCTATCCTTTTGATATACTATGATAGTTTTAGGTTTGAGTAATTCTTCCTCTTTTTCTTTCTCCACAAAGAAAATATCCCATCCATCAACTGTTTCCTCAAATATTTTAGTTACTTTTCCAACCATTAATGCTACATGCTGGTGAGAAGTAGACAATACTGTCTGGTTAGCCTCACTGATTAATTTGTCTATTTCATCAGGTGAGTTAACTGGATGCACTGCCAGTAATTTTTCAATTTTAATCTTTTTATCTAGTTCAACAATAGATAATGTTATAGCTTCTAATCTCCTATACAATTCATTTAGAATTTCATCAACAATTTGCATCAAAAATTTCTTCTATATATCTAAGTGTAGAATTACACTATTCTCTATACTTTCCTTATCATCGGCTGATAGTGTATTATATATTTTATTGATGTTCTTCAGCTTACCATCCTCTGTATTTTCACTGAGAAGTTTGTCAATGGGGGCAATAGTTTGTTCACCTTCTTCTTAGTATTGATCTTCTTTGCCGGAGGCCTTACTGCCTATTGCTTCTGTCTTGTCCTTTTTGGTCAAGGAGAAGGTGCCGATGAAGGTTTTCTTTTCCTCTCAACTCTCTTGAATATAGTAGGTATTTCGCTTTCTGAAGAAGATCCAATCGGTGAAAGGTGAGTTTCTGGTTGAAGTTCTTCCAACTCACTTTTAGTTATACCAGTTTGTTTTAGCACATCTTCCTTGATTTCCTTTGCCTGTCGGGTTCCTTTTCTAATGGTTGCTTCTACCTTCTTAACTCTTTTCCTTGATTGTATAGTGCTCTCAATTGTTTCTGCACTACCAAATACTTTCTCTTCTGGTTCATTAGGAGCTTCAAGGAGGGCTTTTGCATAAGTTTCTATGATGTTATCATTTGTCTCATAGCCCATTTCAGTTACCCAAATGGTTCTAAGGATAATCGCCTCCATCCAAAGTTCATCTTTCTTGATCACAAAACATATTTCCTTTTGATACTTATCGACAATATCTTGTGATAGTCTTACTCTGTTCTTCATTCGAGCCTTAAATGCTTGAAAATGCTCATTTATGTTTTTCTCCCTATTCTCTCCCATATTGTTTAATAGTTCTGATACTTGCTTTCCTATCATTATATCAAATACAAAATATTTAGCACCAATACTAGGTACTTGTTTGGTTATGTATAGCATTAGACAAACAAGTAAGTTTCAAAATCTGAATGTCCCCTTTTTGTCTCTTTTGATCTTACCCAAATTGTCTATCAACTCATCCTTGAGCCAATCACATATGTCTATTCTTGTATTATCATTTACCATATCATAGGCACTCTTAATATATAGGCTAGAAACTAAGTTTAACCTATTTGCATGTGTAGCCTTATAACCTGAGATCATACTGATAAATTTGATATTTGTATCCTTCACATCATTTACCCTTAGAGATCTCTTATCAAATGTTGCACCAGTTAGGTTTGTCACTAAGTCATTTGAGACCTTCTTAGTTTTGTCAGGTCTGTTGCCGGTGGAGGGTAACCCTGTTATAGCTTTTATTGCTTCTTTTGTGATTTTATGAATAGAGTCTAACCAAAAGAATTCACCATGTACTCTTCTTAGCACAATCCTTATGATATCCTTGGGGAAATCCAGGATACTAAGTATTTCAGTGAAACCTAGGGTTTCTACTAACTTATGTTTAGGTTTGAGATTTCCAGATTCATCACAGATTACAGTCTCATACATATTTTTGATTTCATCATCACCTACTTCATCAATATGACAATGTATATACATTCTAGGTTCTTCAGCATATACTACTCCTTTAGGGATTTGAGAGAATGCACCTATGCTATCATCTATCTTAGCAATTTCAGGAACTAGCTGAAAAACGGGTCTAGGTCACTTAACAACTTCAACAACAGTAGGGTTTGCAATAAATTTAGGAGTGGATGAGGATTCCATAGCTATAAATACCTCAATCTGCCTTAAGGACGAATGATTTGATGGATTGCTTCACTTCTTTTCTTGGAGTACCTTCACTCAGGAATTTTCACGCTCTCAAAGATTTGAATGCTTGGTGAATAAAAAAGAGCTAAAACACTTGCTTTATAATGTTATTTTCACCAACTACCACATTTAATGCTTGTCAGTTAAGTCACAACTTAAGTCATTTGCCGGTATAGAAGTAATTTCAACTTCTCACCATCAACTGAGGGAATAACATCATGTTTTTCATTTTGTTGCTAAACACCCAAAAAAAATTTCTTCAGTTAGATGAAGAGTCTCCTACCGGTGGAGTGTTACTCTGTCCTGCCTGTGCAGGAGTAATCACATCAACATTCTGATTTGACTTTCTGATCCATTGTTTTGAGAATTCTTTCTTTACCTCTTCAACTTTTTCATTACCTTTCAAACTAGGACCTTTGTTATTTGTCGGTGATGCCTTACTTCTGCAAAATTTAGCAATATGTCCAATATTGTTATAGGCATAACAAGTCACATTGTTCTTCTGAATAGCTTTCCCATATCATATGCCGGTATGTGTTCTGCATTGATTAGATAAGTGCCCAAATCTTCCACAAACATAACATCCCACATTCATTCTGCAATTTTCTGAATTATGACCAACTTTGTTGCATTTAGAACATTGACCGGTGGGTGTATTAGTGTTTTGATAATTTCTAGATCTAGACTGATTTTCTCTATGACCATACATGTTACAGTTAAAACATTTGCCATTAAACTTGTAATCAGTAGGTTATCTTACCGGTTTGCTATGATCATGATTGTTTGCAATACCAGAGCTTTCACCAACTTCAAAGCCAAGGCCATTTGTATCACCATTAGGTTTTTGATTCTTTAGCATGTCACCAAGTTCTTCTAAACTTTTCTTGAATTTTTCCTTGTGATTATTTGTAGCAGTTAGTTCACTTTCCAAGATTCCTTTCTATCTTATGAGTTCAGTTCTGTCATTTTGTGTGTGCATTAGATCTGTCTTCAACGTATCATTTTCATGACTGAGTCTTGTGTTCTCATTTCCAACATCATTTAGTCTTCTGACCAAGTCTTCTTCATTCTTCTTTCTATCTTCAATTTCTTTACAAAATTTCATAGTCATATCCTGCATCTCATTCTATGTTGTATTGATGTCTTGTCTTAGCTTGTTTACCAGATCATTAAGAGTTTCCTTTTCATCATTCTCATTTTGCATCTTTTCAAAAAGTTATCTTCTCTTATTTCTTACAATGGTAATATTTTCTTGGAGTGCTTGAATGATATCCTGAGCATCCTTTAGATCATCTTCAAGTTTGATATTCTTCACCTTTTTCTGCATCATAGTTTGAAAGAGATATTTTCAATTGTTCTCTCAAGTTTTCCATCTCTACCGATGACAAGATCTTCCTCAAGCTGTTAGGCTTCTGAAAATAGAGGACTGGGCTCTGATACCAATTGTTAGGATTAGGATTCCCAAAGATACTGAGAGGGGGGGGGAATCAGTATCTGACTAGTTAATAAATTTACTTGACTTAAAACATGAAAAGAATATTAAAACTGTGTACCGCTAAACAAAAAATAATGCAGTAAACAAGAATAACAACAACCACATGAGAAGCACACCATAACACAGTATTTTAATAAGGAAACCCGGTGTGGGAAAAACCTCGGTGGGATTTGTGACACACAATATTCACTTACTGGCCAATAAGGGAATATTACTCTTACAGTAGGGGCCTGCACATGCAGGAAGGCCAAGTGCCTAGAGCTCACTGCTCAACTACAAAATAAGTCACCTTGACTTACAAAACTGGATTATTTTAATCCAATGGCTTGTACTGCTTCAGATTAGCATCTGCTATGCCAGATCCATTACCGGTTTAAGCTCTGCTACATACATAAACCCTTAACCTATAATTCACATATTAGGTCTCCTTATCTCGCATCCTATCACACATTTTTTATATTACAAAATGATCTCATACATATATGAGTCATATTAAAACTTGCCATGTCGGCTTACAATAATTTTATAGTTAATTATAAAATACATTATAAACAAAATTCTCGTCGGCTAGGGTGTCGATATCCTTCCTTTCACTGCCGGTGTTCTGAGTATTGGTGTAAAGTTGTTGTTGCCGATGCTGGTATCATGTCTTGCCGGTATCATATGATTGCATGGTTGCCATCAATGACAAAACGTTAAATCACCTACAATTTCTCATTGAAGTATGCATTTGCCAACATAGTGTTGTTTGTATTGCATCAAGATATCAAAGTGATCCTAGAGAGAATCATGAGAGTGCTATGAAAAGAATATTTAGATACTTACAAGGTACATCTAAACATTTATTTATGGTACCCTAAGGATGATAACTTTACTTTATATGCATATACAGATGTTGCCTGGGTTAGAGATGTTGATGACCGGAAAAGTACTTCGGGTGGAGCTTTATTTCTTGGAAAGAAGTTGGTTTCATGGATCAGCAAGAAACAATCATATACTTCTTTATCTACTACTGAAGCTGAGTATGTTGTTGCTACTACTAACTGTACATAGGTTCTATGGATGAAGAAAATGTTGAAGGACATTAAAGTGCATTGTATTGGACTAGTAGTTATTCACTGTGATAACTCTGGTGCTATTGACATATCAAAGAATCTGGTATTTCACTCTAAGACAAAGAACACATCTATCAAGTATAACTTTTTGAAGGAGAAGGTGGAAGAGAATGAGGTCAGACTAGTTTATATGAACACTAAAGAGCAGATTGGAGATATTTTTACTAAACATTTTCTTATGGAATCATTTGAGTACCTCTGAGACAGATTAGGGGTTTTTTCCCCTTCGAAAGATAACTAATTGATGGTTTTTGGAATTAGTCTGACATGCATTATCAGATATATCTTTCATTCTGGACTGATGTCGGTATGCTATTGCCCAGGGGAAGTAGTTAGCCTTGTGATTCAGTGGTTTTTTGTTTTTTCTTTGATATTTTTTTTCAGATTTCTGGCATTGATGTCAAAGGGGGAGAGATAAATGTGAAAAACAAAGCTTTATAAAGATATCATTCACAGGGGGAGTTTGGTCCTTGTTTCATAATTTCATTTCTATATCTTTGCATGGGAGACTATTGGTTGTCTTCCATTGGAGAGATTTGTTTGGCATTTATCACTTGGATGGTTTTCATATCTAGTGTTTCCATCAATGCCAAAGGGGGAATTTGTTGCCCATTTAGAGGAATTGATTATGTGTTGCATTGATATTTTTTTATTGATGGCAACACCAGCTGTTTTGGTTGTTTTATCGATATCCTTCGGATCCCGGTAGATTGTTTGGCTTCTTATTGGATTAGATCCAATATGATCCTGTATGCTCCAGTATGTTTGGGTTATGGAATTGGCTTATTCATGCTACTTAGATTCATATTCAGTTAGTTGGTCTTATTCTAGTGATTAGATGTTATCATGTATGCTAGAAATCTTGGTTTGTTGTTCTAGTGAGGGTTTCAATGACAAAGCTTTATTGAAGATCTTTGATGTTATGCTTAAGTGGTGTTGGTAAACTTCTAGTGGAGATTCAGGATGTTGAAGGTGATCGTGTTCGAGACTTGGTTTATTAGGATCATTGCCTTTAGTGTGTATGGACCTAAATTGGGTCCCAGTTTATCTATGCTATGGATCGACTTAATGTAACGTGTGGATTGGACTTCTCAATATGTTTCTGAGATGTCTTATGGGTTGGATATTATTTGTTTGGTCTTTGGCTGACATATTTTGTAATTATGTAATTGTTATTGTCTGTTGGTTGACCTTATTGTTTGTGGTCAAGGGTTTGTATATATGATGTAAGATCTCATTGTAGATCATAGATGGTAAGGACATGGATAATTAATGAGTGAATAATGTAATAATCATCTAGGCAGAGGATTTGGTTGATCATTGGTGATTGAGTTGGGTTCATGTAAGAGGATTTAGTCATCCGATACTGAGCTTAACTGAAACTATACTCACGCATAGGAGATGCTATCTTTGTAGTTCATTCTTTCTTTCAGATTGTAGTCTGGATTTCTATGTAGTCAGTGAGACTCCTTTTGTGATGAGAAGTGTGCTCTAGGTTGTTGGCCTTCCTGGAAGTGCAAGCCCCTCAATTATAATTCACATACTTACTGCAGAAGTATTATTTGACTGTGGGTAGGCTTCCCATCATGGTTTTTCCCTTTACCAAGTTTTCCTTGTATAAATCTTGGTGTCATGTGGATGGTATTTATTCTCTAATTGTTAGTTATGCTTAATTGGTTTATTTTCTATTTTATTAATTGGTTTATGCATTACGGTATTGATCTATTGGGTTTTGGTATTAAATTTTTAATTTATTAATGTTTCGGTAATCTGAGACAAGTGATTCACTCCCCCCCCTCTCTCAGTTGTCTTCTAGTTATTTGAACTTTCTAACAGTTAAAACACTTAGTGATAATAAATAGCATACCAAATCAAGTGATTAAGGTCTTAGGTTGCATTCTTATTAAGCTTTGTGCATTTCAAGAAATTCTAGCATGATAACTTTACTTTTTATTTCCTTTGAAGGAAGCTTGAATCTGAAACGATCATCATTTTTTTAAACTTGCTTCAATTGACATGAAATTTGTACCCCTAGCTAAATTAACCATCCTGAGTTCATTTTCAGGATCAAAATCAAAATATGACATTAGTTTTCTACTATAATTCTCACAACATTGACCACTTGGCACATTCATCAACAGGTCAATTTTTGCATCACTCTGCGCTCAAATATTTTCCAATTAAATCAGAATTCCTCAAATATATCTCAAATCAATTTTTTATATTATTCATCGTACTCGAATTATCATCGCTAAGTTTTTATATCACTTAAATTGCCTTAAATCAGTGTGGTATCTTGCCATCATTTGATTTCACTCCCAAGGGAGCATACTTATTACATCATCATTATGAGTGATTATATCATCAAAAGTCAAGCAATTTTCCTTTCAAATCTTCATCAAAAGTCGAGCAACAAATATTTTCAACCAAAGATTAATCGAACATCAATCAAATCTCATCAAACAAGACCTCATTTCTAGGGGTGTCTCAACTTCATCGCATCATATCAAGTTGAGGTTCTTGAAATCAAATCAATCTCTAGGGGCATATCAAGTTTGTCCTCATCTAAATCAATCTTAAAATCGGTGTTCAGTTTCATCGCATCAAATCAATCTAGATATTTTGTTATGCTAATCGGTTCTTGTTCAATCAAGTTTGGAATCAGTTTTATCTCTTAGCTCATCCAATTATAGTTCAATCAAGTTCTAGATCGGTACTCATTTTTTGATCCAACAAGTTCAAGATTGGTATCTCTCTCTTCATTGGTCCTAGTTCAATCATCTTCAGGATCGGTATTGCTCTAATCAACCTATTCAGTTTCATCGCTTCAAATCAAGCTAAACATCTCTCTCTTCATCAGTTTGTGATCCATCAAGTTCAGAAGTGACATCTCTTTGACATCAACTATTCTTTGAATCAATGCATTGCTCGCACATCAATTGAAAGAGGGGCAAATGTAATACCCTAAAAATGGTCACCTAAACCATGGGCCCCTAACCTTGGCTACATTACCAAGGTCCTAACCAAAGGTAATTAAGTCAATCATGAGCACCTAATTAATGAACTCCTCAATCATTAATGTCACATGACAGATAAATCATTCTATATTAATTAAATATTTATTTAATTAATTAATCATTCCAAGTAAATCATTTTAATAAATTATCCTATGTATTTAAATAAATGTCCTAGAATATTTAATTAATAAATCAATTTGTCATTAAATCATTAAAAAGGAATTAATTTGCAAAAATAAATTAATTTGAAAAAAAAATTAAATTTGGAAAAAGAAATGAAAAAGTAATTAAATTGAAAAATCTCATAAAAGCAATTAAATCAATTAAATATCAAAATTGAATAAAAATATGAAATAAATCAGTTATTCTGATTTTATCTTAAAATTAGTTCAATTTCCTTTAAAGCTGAGAAAAGAAGCCAATCACATCAATTCACCTGAATTGCACTTCCTCTTGGAGAATCTTTGTTGCTCATCATTAATTGATCTTGACCGTTGGTCTCTCTCTAGATTTTCTATAAATTCAGGCTCTCATCTCTCATTCAAGATGACCTTGGAGATTTATTGTAATTATGTTTTTTTTTCTCTAGGATCATTGAGATTTTGTGCATTGAGAATATTATCTTAGTTTATTGCATATTAGTTTAATCATGATTTCTTTAATTCACTTAGATCAATAATTCACTCATCTAGCTTAATCTTGCATCCATTTAGCTCAATTTTTTGCTCATATGGATTAAATCCTTCATTTAGGTATCGTCTAGTCACTAGTGTTGAATAAAGAAATTTGAGAGAAAGACTAAAACTCACATCTACTAGAAGGCAATAGGTCGCTTTGTAATGGTTTTATTATTCACTTATTATTGATTTACTAACCATGCATCTAATGACTTAATTGAAGTGTTGTGTATTCACATACAAATATAGGTCCACTTTTCACACACACACGTGGTAGTACTAAGAAACCAGCCACATAGGTTATACCGGAAGGCGACATGAGTTTGTAGAAGGATATAATAGATAAGTTTATCACCAAGATGGAACCGAATGACAGTATGGTTATAACAATGAACCAGATGAAGTCTTGTGGTAGAAATAAGTCTGAATTATAGAAGAAAGAGAGCAGTAGTTAGAGACAGTGTGCTGGTAAGAAGCAGGGGTAGAGGAACAAAGAGAGTCTGAAGTTAGAGAATTCGGTTGAGGTTCCAGAGGAACTAAGGAAGAAGTTTGTAGATAAGGAGGATGTTTGGATTAGGAATGAGCATGGAATATATATCCCAAATCCTTTTAGATGTTCATGAGTTTCCTCTCATGGAACATCTCTTTCTACCTAGGGTATCTCATGCAGGAGCATCCCCAGTCTATGAGCAATCTTGCATCAACCAAAAAAATTTCCTTTTTTTGTTTAAGTTCAGTATGTAGTTTTCTATGTTCCTATCGGTATGTTTTTGTGGTAGCTTTCTTTTCATTGTAGATCATATTTTCAGCTTCCAGGTTGGTTCATGTGTTTGATTATAGATTGTTAGCTCATTTGGATTCTTTTTCAACTAGTTATCACTCTCGGTTTGAGTGTTTCTGGGTTCTAGGATTGTTCTTGAGCTTACGAGTTGGTTCTATTCTTGAGCTTACTAGTTGGTTTTCCTTCATTTTCAGATTGGTTTCTTGGCATGTGGATCTATTCGGGGTCTTGTTTGATGTTCTTTGGTGTGTGGTGGACCTTCCTGTCGATCCACACTTCTTGGCATTTATTTTTCAGAGGAATTTCTTTCGTTATTAGGGCCGACCTATTTACACATTTCATCTTCCTGGATTGGTGAATGTAATCTTTTTTGGTCGACCTAGATATGTTCTAGAGGGTATATATATGGTATTATGTAATCATTTATAGGGCAGTAGAGATTAGAATGAGGATTTAGATTCATGATTAGAGATCTGGATGACTTTGAGAGTTCTAATTGGATTGTATCTGGCATGTTAGCCTACATGTAACTGGTTGATTACTGGATGTTCTATGATGAATGTATGACGATAATCAGTTGGTTACCAGAGGTTATAAGATGATAATATGACCTGATTCTATAATCTTTCAATGTTTTGTTGTTGCTTTCATTGTGTTACTCTTACTGCATGAGCCAGTCAGTTCAGTTTTGAGGATCCATCAATCATGGTTGCATCACATATCTAGTAATTTAAATGTCTTAATATCCACATAGGTTGAGTAGAAGTTGTGGTTTACAATCTTTTCTTCAAATCTAATCTATATGTATAAGATTTCACCACTACCAAAAAAATATTAAATTTTTAACAAAATGGTGTCCCTCTTTATGTAGAATTACTATCTTTAATACTAAATATTAATAAACAATCTGAAACAGCTACAAGAATAAGTTCTACAAGTGTATACATATCTAAAATTTACTTTTTAAAAGAATAATTACTATTAAAGTAAGTTATGTTATTCATAAATCAACCATGAAAAATAACTTTGTATTAAATTATATTTATTTTTTAAAATAATAATTACTATTAAATTAAGTTATGTTATTCATAAATCAACCATGAAAAATAACAAACCATCTTAAATTAATGAGAAACTTTTTTTAGAATTTCAAATAGGAAATATATCCACATACTCACACTTTTTTCCTTTCTAATAGCACTCTACTAGTACCTATGTACTATAAACCAATCTTAAGAAACTACTACCTTATGTTTTCAATATAGAGAGAGAAACGAGAGATAAACATTACAAATAGTTTCATAAAATAATGGTAAAAAAACTTCTACATCTTTAATAAATGAGATCTTACTAGAATAATAAATGTAACTCTCAATGAGCTATGAATATAAAAAATAACCTCTATATTAATAATGAATAACATCTTTGGTAGACAATTTTTCTATATTGACCAAAATCTTAAGATGGGCATCTCAAATTATTATCCAACTGGAATGGGAACCATTGATAACATTCAAAATAATCCAATAGATTTTCATGTGCAAGTTGAAAAATTTGCTAAAAATAACTTTGTAATTGCCATTATAGACTCTACCTCCTTCATCAATATATCTAATAAATAATTTCACAAATCCTAAGAAATGTAAATAACAAATTAATTTTTTATTACACCTAAACACATGAATCTTAATAATTTAAGTTCATCACTTGCAATTGTAGTCTCGTTTCTTATAATTATAAAATCATTCTCAAATATTAACCAATTATCCATATTTTCTTCTTTGTTTAAGGCTAGTTGTATAAAAACCTTTATAATTTGATGACGTTTTAATGTATAAATGATATATATTTACACTTATTTTGATTATGACACAACATTTGGACATATTAGAATCTATTAATCTCATTTTTACTAAACTCAATGAATATAGCATATCTAATCACACTCATGCTATTACATCTAAATAACCTTACAACATCTAGATTTAGATTTTAATAAATAATTAATTTAGGATAGTTGTGACCATATTTTAAAATTAGTTTATAGAATATGGCTACCTAGAAGTTTTTTTTACTTGATGATACATAAGACAATATCTGGACATCATTATAGCTCAAGTGAGTACTTATAGAATGATTTTATACATACGAATTAGATTTAGAACCACAATGTTGATCCAAAATAAAGAAGAAGGGAATATTTTAATTTTGATCCCCATACACAACTTTCTAGAGTGATTCCAAATTCTAAGACATGATAACTCTCTTTTATTTATTAGTATACATAACATGATTATACTTTCTATCTTATATTACTTAATCTCTTGACTAAACAATCATAAATGTAAGTGTGATTACTTGATCTAATTAATTAGCTTAAACTATATAAAATAATATTTTTTCTTTTCATAAATATATACAACTAGTGTAGATATCATAAATACATATATCTAAAACATGATTTGGAGCTATTTTATTTATTATGTGTATGAATACATAAATTTTTATCTGTTTCTTATTTTCAAAATATTATATTTTTGTGAAAGTCTTGTAGTTCACTTGGTGAGGATGATGGTATAAGGTCATGCACTAAAGCTCAAATTCTAAAGACATGTTTGGGCCAGATTTAATCCCACTGACATTTACATGTATTTTGACTTAATTCTATCAAAAGAAAAATAATTATATTAATTATTAAATACTAATATTTTGATGTGTAACCAAATTTAAGAAAAGATTTCAAATTTTTTATTAACATGCTCATGTTATTATGCTCCATCATTATATAATAATAATATGTTACAAATCAAAAAAATATTTTATATAAATTAATGAAACACCCAACATAAATAAAAGCTAAACCATTGAAATTAATACTATTCGGTAATGATTATTGTAGAAGGATTCATTCATTAATAATGGTGAATGACGTTTCCACCTAAACTGGGCAGATAAGGGATGGTTGTCTGGTCCAATTACGTAACGCCAAGCACATAAATTTCACTCTCTATGTTACAGAATAATGACCTCCACTCAATGCAAAAGGTGTACACAATAGAACATATATTTATATGTTAGGCCAGTATATCAGGAATTTGTTGCCCATTTAGCACACTGTCAGGACAGTAACATGTTTTTTATAACACCAAAAGGAGAAAAGAAGAAAAATAATTCAATCAAAGATAGTATGGAAGAGTTAAAGTGATGACAAGTGGAATGATCTGAACTTAATGGCGCCTTTCTTTCCCATTATAGCATATACTGTCCCCCACAAAGACCCGTTTATTTAACCTTATATTCTACTGCGTATGTACAAGAGAATTGTTTGTGTCTGGTGTTGATACAAACAATGGGAGACAATACTCTGAATAGCAGTAATCGGCCATCTGATATTGATCTGAACAAGGGCAGTGCATGTGGAGAGCAAAGAGAAGTACAAGACAGGCTCCTCCCCATGGCAAATGTGGGCAACATCATGCGCAAGATCCTCCCTCCCAAGGCCTTGCTCTCTAAGGAGGCCAAGATCACCATGCAAGAATGTGTTTCAGAGTTTGTCAGTTTTGTCACTGCAGAGGCTTCTCACCAGTGTAGAAAGGATAATAGGAAGACAATCACTGGGGAAGATCTGGTATCAGCAATGGCTTCTCTTGGTTTGGAAGTCTATGCAGAGGCTCTCGATTGTTATCTTCAGAAGTACAGAGAAAAACAAGGTGAGATAGTTTTAGTAACAAAAAATGGGTTCTCAAATCCCTCCTGCACCGAAGACAACCAGAGGCCCACAAGAGTAGATCACCACTATGTTAAGGGAGAAGATCACCACTATGTCAAGGAAGTTCACCCAGTGGAAGGATCAAATGGCCACAACCAGTGGAGGGCTCAAATAGCCACTGTCAAAGAGAAGGAATTTCAGGGAGCTATGGCGCTTGCCAAGTACCAAGGACCATCATGACATATCATTTATTTAGTTTTAGCAGTATCTTCTCTCTTATGGTTCACTAAACCTCCTTCTGCTTGCCAAGTATGCTCTTTAAACATTCCCTTTGTAATTGGTTTCAAGGTAAACATCATCTTACAAATTACAGACTTTGTTTGAGACAAATTAGGGCATGCCAGTAGTTTTCAGGCAGCTATGGACCATTATGGCATACCAGTTGTTTAGTTTTAGCAGGATCTTCTCTCCTATGGTACACTAGACAGACTTCTGCTTGCCAAGTTTGTTCTTTAACCTTTCCTTTGTAATTGGTTTCCAGGTAAACATCATCTTACAAACTACAGGCTTGTTTTAGACAAAATTAGGGCATGCCAGTAGTTTTCTTTTTCTAATTATGATATTTTAAACAAGGCGTACTTGAAGATGTATTTAGTATTAGGTATAGATCAAATCTTGGGCTGTGAGTGATAAGTCCTTTCTTTGTCATTACGGAATGTTTGAGTGGGTGAACCAAAATAAAAGGAAAGCTCCGTAGCGTTGTTATATACATTTTTAAGATCAATTACGTAACGTACAATTCAAGAAAAAGACACAAAAATTACTTTTGACTCTAAATCAAAAGGGAGCGTCGAACGGTCTTATCCTGATCATTATGATATCATCATGATTGAACTACATAAACTCAATTAAATTTAGTAATTCATGTTTTATAAGTTTTGAGTAGCACTTCACATGAAATTATTTCTTACGAGAATGCGTCTGACTAAGAAAATTATTTATATTAATATCATAATTCGACATATATTGTGGAAAATACATTTGTTTAATTAGTATTATTGTTGTTAAAATGTTTTTATCTATTTATTGACTGTATAACAATTTTTCCCAATCTTGTATAATGCTTCATTTAAAAAATATTGAATTATTTTTTTATTAATATAAATTGTTTGATTTTATTGGGGTGCAGAAATTTGAAAATAATATTTCAATTTATTTAATTTTAGGGTAGAGTGTGAATGCAAATGAATATATGTAAACATGGATGTAATGAATGATGTCTACACAACAAATGCTTGAGAATAAATGTTAATAGAAAGAGAATCAAGTGCAATAAATGAGTGTTGTGAAATAGGGGATGGACATGGACTCGATCAAGGAATAAAGTTGTCATAAGAGTATATATCAATATGTATTTGTATTAAAATTATTCAACCTACTATAGACACAAAATTAAATAAAAGATGACATGGGTATGAAAATTTCATCATTAGATTTTACATCTCTTTGGTGTCTATGAGAATTTAAAAATAAGCAGGTATTTTAATGTATTTGATTATTCTTAGTTATGCATCAAAAGTAAATGGAGGAAAATAAAAGGATATATAGTCCATATAACATAATGGACCATTCTTTAAAATCTTCTTATCTTCTTCTCAAGATAGTAAACCTATAAAATAGAGAAAAATTGTAATAGATAGCTTCAATCACACAAGTAGAATAGTAAAACATACAAGTTCAATGAAATCATTAATAGTTGTTACGTGATAATTGTCTCTTCATCAATGTCATGTGTAAATGCCATAATGAAATCTCATCAATGCAAGTATTTACAAAATGTGGTCATGTTACATACCACTATTAAAATATTTATGAGTAATGGTACAATTTGTAGCCTTGATGAATAGTAAGTCTAGGGTATAATAGTCATCTATGTATATATAATATTGATAAAATAGTGAAAATTTAGTTTTATTCTTACCAATAACCCTAAGTAAAGCTCTTTATCATTTGATGATCATTATGTTGCAACAATTTGAGGTTGCCATGAATTTGAACCTTTTATTTTAAATACAATTTGACTATGAATTGCATTGAGCTAGTATCACATCATGTTTTTTGGTATTATTATATGTATACATGGATCTTATGTATGTCTGCACATAGATGATATGCCATTGATAATCAATACACATGTTTATCATTATTAATAATGAAATGATACTTGTCTTTATTGAACCTTCATAAAACTCACCAAATAATGGTAATTTTTTATCATATATAATAATGGGTTTATATTAGAATCAAGTTGATATCCAATTATATAACTTGTGTTTCATTATAATTGTATTTCCCTACACCAACCAAGTTGATAAATTTGGATAGTGATTTTTCTTTATAAGAAATTTTTTGTCATAACTATATATCCAAGATCATAAATTTATTCAACTAATAGGGGGAAAAAGGTTATATGAGTAATAAACATAGTATCCTTTGAATTTTAATGTATACACAAAAATGATTTCCAATAGATACACGTAGATATTTGAAATGATTTAAGCATTAGGGCCATCTTTATATTATACAATGCCATAATAAATAAAGTGGCCACCATTCATCTTTCATTTCGAGTCATATCAAGTATGAAACCATGGTTTAAAATAATTATATCCTATGAATTTTTTTTAATACTAAAAGTATTAGAAGTATCCATTTGATGATACCAATTGTATGGTTGTGTAGTGTCATAAAATTGAGACCCTGGTAATTTTTTACCACATTAGGGTCCTCACGCATGCAAAATCAAATCCCCTAGCCTGATCGGACACCGAAGACTGCTCAATCCCTAAAAACTGCATCTCCCTTACCCTTCGCACCACCCTGTCTGCACTCTACCTTGGAGAAAAGGGCAAGACAAGGGTGTGGCACCCCTATCCCCCCTACTCTTAGGACAGGGGCATAGCACCCCTATCCCTACCCTATTTTGGGTAGGACCCTTCCTAAGTTTGCATTGAAGGTTATGCAGTGAGCGGTAAAACTTCCCCGATGTCGGCCTATGACAAAAATCAGTTTCATTAACCCTAAATGACAAGTATACAAATTGCATTTACCCTCTCATTTGCATAAGTTGGATAAGTTGGGATGAGTGGGAAGTTTACATGAGATCAAGTATTCAAGAGCATTCCTTTCTAGCATTGAGAATTCTCAAGTCTCCCTTCAAGGCTAGGTGTTGCATTCAAGTCAAGGATTCAACCATTGAAGAGGAGATTCATTTCAACATTCAATTCCACATAAGAAAATCTACCTACATTCTATCTACAACCTCCCTTGAGGTGATTTACATTACAGTCTTTCGATTACATTTACTTGCAAGTACTTTCTTTCATTACTTGGTTAATTGCAAAACTGGGGTTTGAGATGAAGGCAAACCCCCAATCCCAACCCCTTTTCTTCTCTTTTATGTGTGTAGGTTGCAGGTGCACAGTTGTACATTTGGATTTGGACTCCATTTGCAGAGGCAGAAAAACTCTTTTCATTTAGCGGTTTTTTTGGAGGACCATGTACACTTTCGCCATAGTCTGGGTGACTTTTACTCAAATTCGTAGGGCGGCTTCGTCTCGACATATTACTGAAAGATCTAGGTGCATTGCGTCATCCTATGCTTTGATCTTGAGTTATTACCAATTCTTTGTCACTTTTTCACTTAGTCTTTATACATAACTCAATCAATTCCTTTCCATTTCAAGTAGAAGAGGGGATTAACTTATCATTCTCATTTCATTCAGAATTCTATCTTGTTCTTTAGAAGTTGAATTTAATGTATTCCCTGGCCCCCCCTCTTTCAATGTAATACATGAAAACTGTTTGAAGGGAAATCCGTAGTGAAACTCTTATCTCTCCTTGGAGGGAAAGGGTAACTTTCCTCTTGATCTCTCATTCACATATTTTCACCCACCATTACATTTTGGTGACATTACATTTTGGTGAACCCGACATCTTGCATACTTTCCTTTGAATAAAATTTCATATTTTTCATTTGAACGTTTGAAATTTCTGCAAACTTAGTGGTTAAAACAATAAAAACCATAGTTTTCAAAATTATAATTGAACTTGTGATTTGTGAAAATTGCTTGTGGTTATCTTAGATCTGAAAATTGTTTTGTTTGTCAAATTCAATTTCCTCATTGTCTTGTTCAATTTGCAAATTGAATTTAGAAAATTAAGCAATTACTTGTTAAAACCCTAATTTTCAAAAATCATCTTGAACTTGTGCAAAAATTGGATTTTCATTTAATTTTCAAATTTCTGATTGTTCTCAGACTTGTTTTCATTCCTACAATTCAAATTTTCAATTTACTCCTTTTTCCCAAAATTCAAATTTCAAAATTAAGTGACTAGGTCATTAAACCCTAATTTTCAAATTTAATTGGATTTTGTGCAAATTTTAATAAATTTCATTCCAATTCAGATTTCTAAACATTTTTCAATGTGTCTATATCCATTAGGTTTGACATTTTCCAAATTTGTAATTCAATTCCTCGTTTTCTTCAAAACCCTAATAGGGTCCTACTTTTACATTTGAACCTTAATTTTGCCCATCTAGAAATCGTAAAATTTGCCAATTTTTGGGGGTTAGCTTTGAAATCATCGTAATATTCATCCCTAAAAATTTTGAAAAAATTTGGTCGGATCATGTGCACTGCCGCCACAGTCCTCAGCTTTTTCCTAGAAATTTTGGGAGACTGTTATGGTTGTATTTAATAGCCTAAATCTAGAAGATTGGTTGATTTTATTGCTTTTTGATCCCCTCTAGAATTGAAAATACCTCGAAAATTTAACATTTCAAATTTCAAGAATTTTTTTAAAATTAAGAGGTTAATTATAGTCTGCCCTGATTTTTAAAATTATGATTTTAAAATTAAGTGGTATTCCCTTAGCCCTAATTTTAGAATTCCAATTTCCTTTCATTTTTGGAAATTATGTCATCATCTTCTTCCAACAAAGTTCAAATTGTTTAATCAGTATTTTCTTACATTTTACATTAATCAATTTTGTAAGATTTGTTCGAAAATTCAAAATTCACATTTTCCCTCTAGTGCATGAGTTTTACCATTATTATTCCTACCTATATTATCCCTGTTAGATGAATCATTAGAACTAAGGCCTCCCAAGGTTTAATTACTGAGGAGATGGAGTCTAATTTGGGTGACTTATTTAATGAGGATCATGCTAATTCTTTCCATCCTAATCATGTGCCTACCCACCCCATTGATGAATCTCATGATGAAGAAAAAGCTTTAACTAGGCTCTCTATAGATCAACTTTCCACATTGGACAATCAATTTGATAACTTTCAACAATGGATGTCCCAAGAATACCCTAATAGTGAATATCTTCCATTAATTGAAGGTCTTAAATGCGTGATTCAAAGTGATAAGAATGGAATTCATATATTGCGTGGTATTGCACATATTGTTGATTCTAATGTCATGCCTATCAAGGGTTGTGCCGAAACCCTAGGTTATTCACAACTTTCAACACAAGTCAATCCTTCAATTCCTTTGACTACTCTTATGACTAGTATTCCTACTTTTACCTCCAACATCATGGATACTTCAACTCAAAATGTCATCCCTACAAAAATTAGTCATGGGGGCAATCCCTCTTCTTCATTAAATCCTCCATCTTTGCCTATGTCTTCCATAAGTATTCTTGTTATCCCCATTAGTCCCAATCGGTGCTAAGATGGGAGGGGTGAATTAGGACTTTATCAGTTTTTCACAATCAAAACATTTAACTAAAATCTGCACTAACTTAATATTCATCAACACACATAGTTATTGCAATAGAATATGCATGCATGAAAAGATATACAGTGACACCAGGATTTATCTCGTGGAAACCCAAATGGGAGAAAACCACGGTGTGAGTGAGAACTCACAAAATTTGTACTCTTCTAGTGTACGCCCCGTGAGGAGCCATCCCTGTTAGGAGATTACAAAGACACTATTACGTGCAACCCAATTAAGGGATTTTGTTTAAGGCCTGTTAGTGCGTTTACCCTATTAAAGGTATCATGGTTAAAGGACTTATGAACATCAATTAAGATGTCACCCAGTAAAGGGACTTTATAAAGGGACCTGTTAAAGTCCACCCAGTTATGGGATTTAAGTTGAAATGGTTAGAAAGAAATATATGGATGATTTGTTGGAGTAGCTACTGATAGCTTGATCAGATCACAATTAAAATCATCCTCTATCCACATTGGTTGTGTCTGCTTTGCACAACACCAGTTTTCTGCTTATACCTTTGGCTCTACACTCTGTCGGTCCTCTGACCCTCGACTTTAAACTTTGTCGGTCCTTTGACCCTCAGCTCTGCACTATGTCAATCTACCTCATACACTCTTTGCTTTGCTAATTTGTTTAGCACTTCCTCTCACTCTACTCTGCACTTTGGATCGCTTTCTACAAGATCTACTCTTTGCAAATTTTACGATCAAGAATTTTTGAATAAACTCATAAATACTTATACATTTTCTAGTCATCACCTTCAGGTGTTTCCTCAATCAAAGCAATCACAGATTTCAAAGGATTTCAAATTCAAAATCTCCCACTCTTTCTTTGCACGCCTTGCAACAATTTTGCCAATCTGGTCAACTTATTCTGCCACCGCATCCCCCAAAAATAGTGACTTCTGGGTCGAGTTCAGTCTTTTAAATACGAACCAAAAAATCCACAGGTAATCATGACCTAACTGCATGATGACTGAAGTTGACTCCACCAACCTTTAGTTAGGTGAAGACACAAGCTGACCAACTCATCTTTTTCCACTGCACCTAAACAACTGATCATCACTCTAAGATTTTAGGCAAATGCCTATATTCCTTCTGCTTAACTGGTATACCACTGTGCTCTTCATTGCCAATTCATCCCTTGATGCCAGTTTGTAGTGCTTCTATCAAGTCTCTTCTCTTGTTTTCCAATGAGGTTTCGGTTTGCATACAACCTCAAGCCTTCTTGCCTAAGTCATCTTTTGTGACTTCATTATCATCATAATGACCAACCTGAAGATTTGATTTCAACACTGACCTTCTTGAGTAACAAATTGATTAGCTTAGTCTGTCTTTCCTTGAGCTAATTGAGCCTTGATCACTTGTCTCTTATGCTGCTTCCATGTTGTTTACAAGTCATCACCTTTGCTACTGAGATACACCATTACATCGGTACCACTCCACCAGTTAGCGTTAGACATTAATGATAAATCTCAACAAATACATCGGTTCTCGATTAACCAGTTTTGTCAATGCCAACAATCTCCCCCTTTGGCACTAATGAAAACACTTCTGAATCTATCTTATCGGTTGCTCCTACCTATACTTCTGCTCAGAGTAAAGAATATCTCCCCCCAACACTGGCAATACTCTATTTCAGCAACTAAAGTTCAACACTATTTACCATCAGCAACTTCAGCTCAAACACTATAAACATATCTCCCCCTTTGACAATAATGCCAACTATGAATTTCAGTATACTCACAAGGCTGCTCCCCCTAACCGGGGTAGTCCACACTTATCAATCTAGTCTTAAAGATTTTTTTTCATAGAGAAATTATACCAGACTGATATAGGGCACTTTTTACTTACTTAATTACACATAGGGGCATCACCCCTAGCTTACCTCTGAGGTATTCAAAGGTGTCCTTTTATAGTGGCTTGGTGAAGATATCAACCATCTGTTCTTTTGTTGGTATATACTCCAACCTCACTTCCTTGTCTTGAACCTATTCTCTACGATAGTGATATTTGATAGCTATATGCTTTGTCTTGGAATGCATCATTGGATTCTTGGATATGTCTATAGCATTGGTGTTGTCACAGTGAATTACCATAGGTTCAGTTACCTTTTCTTGGATACCTTCCAATAATTGCTTAATCCATACTATCTGTGCGAAATTGATTGTAGTAGCCACATACTCTGCCTCAGTTGTGGATTGAGATATGCAATTTTGTTTCTTTCTTCTCCAAGAGACAATCCTATCTCCAAGAAAGAATGCACCTCCACTAGTTCTCTTTCTATCATCAATGTTTCCTGCCCAATCTGAATCAGTGAAGACACTTAAGTTGAAGTCTCCCTTATGTGGATGCCAGAGACCATACTCATCAGTCTCCTTTAAGTATCTAAATATTCTCTTGAATACCACCATATGAGTCTCTTTCAGATTTGCAACAAATCTGGCAATCAAGCCAATGGCTTGTGCTATGTCCGGTCTACTACGTACTGCATATTGCAACTTATCAATCATGGACCGGTAAAGTATCTCATTCACTTCACAAGCCTCATCATTTTAGGAGAGCTTGCAAGTTGTAACCATTGGACTTCCAACCGGTTTGCAATCTTCCATTCCAAAAGTCTTCAAGATTTCTGTTATGTACTTGGTCTGGCTAATGAATATGCCATTCTTTACCTATGAGACTTGCAGGTCAATGAAGAATTTTATCTTACCGATCATGGACATCTCAAATTCTTGCTTCATTTGTTCTACAAAACCTCTACTCATCTCATCATCTCCTCCAAAGATGATGTCATCTACAAAGATTTCAGCAATTAGATGTTTTCTTTCATCTCCGGTCTTCAGATACAGGATACTATTATCACAGGTTCAATTGAACCCTATGCTTAATAGATATGAGTGCAATCTCTCATACCAAGCTCTTGGTGCTTGTTTTAGCCCATATAGATCCTTTTACAACCTGCATATCATATTTCTTCCATCTTCTGATGCAAACCCTTCTGGTTGCTCTATGTATACTTCTTCCTCTAAAACACTATTCAAGAATGCCGATTTGATATCCATTTAGTAAAATTTGAAATTTTTGTAAGTAGCATAGACTAGAAAAATTATGACCCCTTCCACCCTAGCAACCAGTGCAAAGGTTTCTCCATAGTCCAAACCTTCTTCATGAGCATGTCCTTTACAGAGTAATCTTGCTTTGTTTCTTAACACTCAACCAACTTAATCCATTTTTTTTCTAAACACCCATTTGGTACCTATTACATTTTTATTTTCCGGTCTGGGCACTAGAGTCAAAGTTTCATTTTTCTTAATCTGCTCTAGTTCTTCCTCCATGGCATTAATCCAGTCATCATCTTTTGTTGGCATATGATGAAGTGCTGATAATGTATATTGTCATTGATGACAATAAGTAAATAGGTATATGGTAATCAAGCAGGTGAACCGGTATAAACCGGTGTGAAGACTAGAAGCGGCTATAGTCAACTAGGATGGAGTGAATTGGTGTCGAGGTTCATAGTATGACTACCGGTTGATAGTCTCAGTTTAGCCCTAAGGTTTCCGGTTTAGCTTGTGCGGTACAACCGATGATGTTTTGTGATGAGTTAGTTAAGAACAAGGATAAGGATCTGTAGCATCCTAAAATTGTGACACTTGCAATTTTGACTGCATTTGGGTCTTCACGATGGCGGCGCAACATTGAACCTGAATGGAGACCCTGAAACTTGCTTATAACACCAAAAACTGCATTTTTTAGCACCCTGGCCTGATCCTCCTTGCACCCTGCTGTCCCGGGAGGTGGGACCATGGCGCCCAGTGCCCTGGTCCTTCAGGACTAGGGCGCCCAGTGCCTTGGTCCCCCAGGACCATGGTGCCCAACGCCCTAGTCCCTGGCCCTATTTTGGGCCCGGTCTCTTTTGGGCATCGGGTCTTTAAGTTTGCAATTCGGGAAATAATGTTTCTTGGTTAGCCTAAGGTCAGGAAAATCAGTCTATCAGACCTAATTGACAAGTATATAAACTACATTTCCCCTCTCAAAAAGGGGGAGGACATGTGTACAAGACGCGGAAGCGATATTCAAACACTCAAACATTCAAGCATTCAAGCATTCCTTCAAGTAATTGAGCATTCTAAGTCTCCATTCAAGGCTAAGTGTTGCATTCAAGACAAGGATTCAACCATTGAAGAGGAGATCACTTACAACACATTACATACTACATACATTACACCTTTGCATGTAAGAATACCAACATTCTTACAACAAGGTATCAGCACTTGTTTACATTACAAACTGTAGCGTCCTAAAATTGCGACACTTGCAATTTCGACCGCATTTGGGTCTTCAAGATGGCGACGCAACATGCAACCTAAATGGAGACCCCGAAACCTGATTATGACACTGAAAACTGCATTTTCTTGCACCCTGGCCTGAACCTCCTTTGCACCCTACTGTCCCGGGAGGTGGGACCAGAGCGCCCAGCGCCCTGGTCCTTAAGGACCAGGGCGCCCAGCGCCCTGGTCCCCCAGGACCATGGCGCCCAGCGCCCTGGTCCCTGGTCCTATTTTGGGCCCGGTCTCTTTTGGACTTCGGGTCTTTATGTTTGCAAATTGGAAAATTATCTTTCCTGGTCGGCCTAAGGTCGGGAAAATCAGTCTATCAGCCCTAATTGACAAGTATATAAACTACATTTTCCTCTTTCATTCGATATGATGGAAAAAGCGTGGAAACTATACTTAAGCATTCAAGCATTCAAGCATTCCTTCAAGCAATTGATCATTCTAAGTCTCCATTCAAGGCTAAGTGTTGCATTCAAGACAAGGATTCAACCATTGAAGAGGAGATCACTTACAACACATTACATGCTACAACATACAAACATACAACAAACAACAACATCTATACCTTCGCACATAAGGATACAAACATCCTTACAACAAGGTATTAGTACTTGTTTTACATTACATACATTGACATTTACAACAATTTCTCATTTCTTGGTTAATTCCAAAATCGGGGTTTGACCTAAAGGCAAACCCCTAATCCCTAACCCCCCAATCATCTTCGCTTTTCTGTGTGTAGGTTGTAGGTACGTGGCTGAAATTGAAGATCTGGAATCCTTGTGCAGAGACGAACAGATCCCTCTTCGTTTCGCGGATTTTTCGGAGGACCGTGTGCACGCCGGGCGCCATCGTCCTGACAACTTTTGCTCAAATTTGTAGGACAGCGCCGTATCGATATTTTACTGCTAATTCCAGGTCCACAGCTTCATCCTATATCCCTATCTTAGTTTATAAACGAATCTTTGTCACTTTCTATGCATTCCTAGCTTAATTCTTCTATCAACATTCTTTACAAAAGAGGGTAGCCTTGCTTTCTTAACCCTTGAAACACATTTAGCATCCAATCTTGCATTGTGTGGGATTGGATCTTGTGGGTTTCAACCCCTCTTTTGAATGTAAAGTCTCTCCCCTAAGTGAAAACCATCAACCCTAGTGAATCTCCCTTCTCTCTCCTTGGAGTTGGAAGAGGGGAGAGCAACTAGGGTTCGATCGCGATTTTCCACTTTACATTTTGGTGAACCTGACGTGAACATCCTTTCTGATTATTCATGATTAGATCTAAAGATTGGCTTCTTTGATTACATTTCCATGTTTGATCTTTTGCAAATTTTAGAGGTTGATTGCATAAAAACCCTAAAATTTTCTTTTTAGTAATTAAACTTGTGAAATGTTTAATTGTTAATGCTTGTTTCAGATCTGCCCTTCTATTACAAATTATCAATTCATATCTGTGCTTTAATTTTGAAAATTAAGTGGTTAAGTGTCAAAACCCTAATTTTTGAAACCCTCTTGATTCAACCTTTGTCCGACAATTTCACTGATCAAAACATCTCCAAATCAGTTGTAACTTTGGATTCCGCAATAAAATCACAATATCTTTCATCCCTGAAAATTTGGAAAAAAGTTGCGAGGACCGTGTGCACTCCGAGTGCCATCGTCCCCGACATTTTTTCCAAAATTTTGGGAGCGAGATCTTACTGTATTTTCCTGCTAAAATCCAGAATTTTGGCTGATTTTATCGATTTTAACACCTTCAAAATTACAATCAAAGTTGGTCTAGCGATTGCTTGGATTGAGGCTTCTAATCATTCAAAAAATTGTTGAAATTGAAATTTGTGTCAAAATTGTGTTTCTTACTATCCTAAATCTGAAAAGTGTGTTGGCGTTCATTCGAAATTTCAGTGCTTTATTCAAATTCTTGCAATTTGTGACTTTTGAAATTAAGTGCTTAATTACAACAACTTTGATTTCCGCTTTCAAAATCGAATTTTGCGTGAAATTAAGTCAATTTTCAAATTTCAAAACTTGCATTGCTTTTGACATTCCCTCTAAAATCATAAAATTCAAAATTTCAGTTTCCCTCTATTTTTCAAAATTCAAATTTTGCATTTTTCGACAATCTTGGTAGGGTTCAATTTTGAGATTGCAACTTTAATTTGGCCTATCTATAGATCGTAAAATCACTCAATTTTTTCAGGTTAGCTGTAAAATCATCATAACTTTCATCCCTGCAAATTTTGAAAAAAGTTGCGAGGACCGTGTGCACTCCGAGCGCCACGGTCCCGGACATTTTTTTCTGAAATTTCGGGAGATTGTCCTGATTGTATTTAACAGCTTAAATCTGGAAGATTGGCTAGTTTTACTGAAATTTGCTACCTCTAAAATTCAAAATCTTCTCTCTCTCTAGTGCATGAGTTTTACAACAGTAAGCCCTACTTACACTATTCCCGTTAGACGAAGCCTTAGAATTAAGTCCTTCCAAGGTTTAATTACTGAGGAGATGGAACCTAATTTGAATGGTCTTTTTAATGAGGACATGGGTAATTCCTCTAATCCTCTTAATGATGAAGAAGCTCTCCATGAGGTTTCTGTAGAACAAATTTCAAAATTGGATAACCAATTTGACGATTTTCGACAATGGATGTCTCAAGAATACCCTGATAGTCAAGCTCTTCCTTTAATTGAGGGTCTAAAACGTATGCTTCAAAGTGATAAGAATGCAATTGATATTTTGCGTGGTATTGCACACATTGTGGATTCAAATGTGATGCCTATGAAGAGTTGTGCTGAAACCTTAGGTTATACACAACCTCCTACTCAAGACAATCATTCTATTCCTTTGACGACTCCTATTGCTAGTATACCTACTTTTACCTCAAACATAATGACTACTTCAACACAAGACATTCCTCCTATGATCACCAGTCATGGGGGCAATCCCTCTTCTTCAATTAATCCTCTTCCTTCATTCAATCCAACTTCTTCATTCATTCCTTCAATGAGTGTTCCTATTATATCACCTCAAATGAACATAACGCAAGGGGGCAATTCGTTTTACATTCCTCCTCGTAGTGTTCCTCCTTTCCAATCATCTCCTATGACTAACTATCATAGTGTCCCACCACCTTACTTTCTACCTTCTTTCAATAACATAACACCTCCATCACAATCTAACATGTCTAATATGAACTCTTCGACTGAAGCGACCATTAACAATCTTGCACAAACTGTCTCTTCTTTACAGCAACAAATTGCCTCTATGAATCAATCTAAGTTTAGTGTGCCCACATTTGATGTTGCGAGCCCACTTTCTCTTGACATTGTTCGAGCTATTCCCCCTAAACATGTTGAAATTCCACATTTGGAGATTTATAATGGTAAGGGTGATCCTCTAACACATGTTAAGACCTTTCAAACAATATGTACTGATTTTGCTTATGACCAAAGGTTGCTTGCAAAATTGTTTACTAGAACATTAAGAGACAAAGCCTTACAATGGTATTGCTCATTGCCTTCCTATTCTATTACTTCTTTTGAACAACTTGCAAATGCTTTCATTCAACAATTTCAAAACAATATAAGTCCTAAAGTTACTTTGATTGATTTAATGCATTGTAAACAAGGTGTTAAAGAAAAAGTGACTGATTTCATTGGTAGATATAAGCATTTGTATGCTCAAATTTCCTTTCCAGTGCCTGACAATGATATTCAAAGAATCTTTATTTCTAATTTACAAAAAGATATTCGAGACAAACTCCTATTTTCTGAGTTTACTTGTTTCCAACAGTTGTGCGCAACTCTTCACAATTATCAACTGACTGTGAGTCAAATGGAACAATCACATCCTATGACTCCGAGTGATAAGGGTGATAGTAGTCAACAACCATTTGGGAAGTTTAAACCGAACAGAGAGTCCATTAAATTCAATGAAAACATCATCAACAACAATGTGAATGCAGCATCAGGTGTGTTTCCTATTTCTAAGTTTTTCAAGAAAGAAAGAAAGTTTACTCCTTTGAATGAATCATTGCATAGTATTGTGAATAAGTTATTGGAACAAAATGTGCTTACTCTTCCTCCTATAAGGAAAATTGATCCTGCAAAGATTACTTCACCTTATTTTGATAACAAATCTTTTTGTCAATTTCATCGTCAACCTGGGCATGATACTGAAAAATGTTTTGCTTTAAAGGGGAAAAGTCAAGATTTGATTGATAATAATACTATCTTTGTTTTTGTTGTGAATGATAAAGGCAACAAATCTGTAGCTCTTCCTAACCAAAATCTTCAGATTTTCACTGATCCATTACCTTCTCATACCTCTAATGCGATTGATACTACTGATTCCTCTGTCTCACCTGATGATCTCGTGTCTATGACTCCGAATGTGACTAATTTTGTAGAGCAACAGAAAATCCCTAAAGAACCTTCCATCACATTTAATTCTAGTGAAACCATTAGGGCACCTGATGGTCCTTTATATATAGTTGCAAAAGTCAAGAACACACCTTGCCGTGGAGTGCTTATTGATCCTTCTTGTATGGTTAATGTCATTACTGAAGAATTTCTTTTTACTTTGTAATTGAATCAAGTTATCTATGACAAAACAGATGTGGTTGTGAAACTATTTGATGCATTTTCTTCTCCTGCAATTGGTTCTATTACATTACCTATTGAGGTCCATAACAAATCCCTTGATGTGGACTTTGCTATTATTCCATCATCCGAACAATTTCATGTGAAGCTAGGCTATCCTTGGCTATCTTCCATGAAAGCTATCGCTTCTCCTATTCACAAGTGTTTGAAATTTCCCCATAATGGTGAAGTTGTTACTATCAATCATAGTCTCTTTAAACCAGCTGAAAGAACCTCTAGTGTTCCTATTGATTATTTTTGGCCTAAACAATTCCAATCTCTTCCTCCGCGAAGTGATCATCTTTTCAAATCTTATCAAAAGTGGAAAACAGATATGATCCTATCTCTAAGTGAACCTAGAACACCCAAACTTGACATTCCTATCGTTCTTGAGAAGGAAGTTTTTCCTTTGAAAGATAAAACTAATGTCTTTCCTCAAGAAGATTCCCAACCCATTCCTATGGATGTGACTATGCCTATATCTAATAAACTTCCTAAAAGTAGACCTATTCCTCCTCGTCATGATGGACTTGGTCTCCTTCCTAAACCAAAAATTCCTCCTTTATATGGAGCAGTTCCTCCTCCTTCCTTTTATAGAGAGAAGAGACCTTCTTCTTCTCCTATTGTCCAGCCTAAGAGACCACAACCTAAACACCCAAGTGATAAGGATGAGAACATTCCTCCTCCTCAATCTTCTCAACTTCCTACTAAGACTACACGAAATCGTTCTGCACGTGAACGCCGACGAAAGCGTCGTCTTAGAGCTCAAACTTTGCAATCCCCAAAAACACCTTCAACAAGCATTATTCCGTTTTCTCCTCAGCCAACGATTGAGCCAAAATCTCCTAAACATAAGATGAATGATGGTCTTGATCTTGTGCGAGTCAAAGATCCTATTTTTATAAATCTTGATGATGATATAGATGAAAATGTTATTCATGATGAAAATGCTACTTCTCCTGTTCATTCTGATAGTGAATATGAACTTGTTGATATTGATAACCATTTATCTAATGAATTTTCTAAAGCACTTATCCTAGCTCCTAGACAAGAACACCGCGGCTTGGGATATGAACATATCCCTTGTTTGGATCTTGTGATAGCTCCATCTGCTGTGTTGGATGTTCCTCCTCTAGCGTGTTCCCTACCTTCCCGAAACATTGATCAGCAAGATCGGGGGGTAGATGACGTGCTAGACTAGTTTCATTAGCATAGCAGATTCCCTCCTCCTCTCTTTCGTTACTTCTTCTATGTGTTATTCTCATTCTTCTATTTGTTGTCCTTAGTGTTGTCTACTTGAGGATGATGCAAAGCATTGAGATCTCTCGATCTCTCTCATGTTGACTCAAAAGACACATGTGTTCCCTTCTTCTAGGTGACCTTCCTTGATTGGGGAATGAAGAACAATTATGCATACATACATATGATATACATGAATTATCATACAGCATACTGACCCCGAGGAAAGCGAAGTCACCTCGTGCTTCGTGTTTTCTGTCTATTATCCTTGGGCTTATCTCACACTTGGGGGCTAAATCCTTGTGATAACGTGCTCCTTTCCCTTTCTCATTTCTTATATGTATCACTACCTTAAAGAAATCACCCCCGGTGAGGCGTGTGCGATCGCTTTAATGTAGGGGGGCATACATCCCGTCCATATCTTTTCAAGATACTTGAAAATTTCTTGACAAATTTAGCTTTGCCTTGAAAATTTTTGATATCTTTCTCGCATGACTCATAGTGAGGGAACCTTACTACTGATAGTCATGGTTCTCCCTCGTGATCTTCCCTTTTACTTTGTCAATCGAAGTCGTAAGATCCTTAGTCCACTGGGGGCTTGGTGTATCTTGCCTCCTTGACATGGTGAAAGTCTTTCAATGTTGTTTCCTTGTACTTTACCGGAAGTATGAGCGTACGCTTATACTCCCGCTAAAGTGGGGGCTAAATGTAGCGTCCTAAAATTGCGACACTTGCAATTTCGACCGCATTTGGGTCTTCACGATGGCGATGCAACACGCAACCTCAATGGAGACCCCGAAACCTGATTATGACACTGAAAACTGCATTTTCTTGCACCCTGGCCTGAACCTCCTTTGCACCCTGCTGTCCCGAGAGGTGGGACCAGAGCACCCAGCGCCCTGGTCCTTCAGGACTAGGGTGTCCAGTGCCCTGGTCCCCCAGGACCATGGCGCCCAGCGCCCTGGTCCCTGGTCCTATTTTGGGCCCGGTCTCTTTTGGACTTCAGGTCTTTATGTTTGCAAATTGGAAAATTATCTTTCCTGGTCGGCCTAAGGTCGGGAAAATCAGTCTATCAGCCCTAATTGACAAGTATATAAACTACATTTTCCTCTTTCATTCGATATGATTGAAAAAGCGTGGAAACTATACTTAAGCATTCAAGCATTCAAGCATTCCTTCAAGCAATTGATCATTCTAAGTCTCCATTCAAGGCTAAGTGTTGCATTCAAGACAAGGATTCAACCATTGAAGAGGAGATCACTTACAACATATTACATGCTACAACATACAAACATACAACAAACAACAACATCTATACCTTCGCACATAAGGATACAAACATCCTTACAACAAGGTATTAGTACTTGTTTTACATTACATACATTGACATTTACAGCAATTTCTCATTTCTTGGTTAATTCCAAAACCGGGGTTTGACCTAAAGGCAAACCCCTAATCCCTAACCCCCCAATCATCTTTGCTTTTCTGTGTGTAGGTTGTAGGTACGCGGCTGAAATTGAAGATCTGGAATCCTTGTGCAGAGACGAACAGATCCCTCTTCGTTTCGCGGATTTTTCGGAGGACCGTGTGCACGCCGAGCGCCATCGTCCCGACAACTTTTGCTCAAATTTGCAGGACAGCGCCATATCGACATTTTACTGCTAATTCCAGGTCCACAACTTCATCCTATATCCCTATCTCAGTTTATAAACGAATCTTTGTCACTTTCTATGCATTCCTAGCTTAATTCTTCTATCAACATTCTTTACAAAAGAGGGTAGCCTTGCTTTCTTAACCCTTGAAACACATTTAGCATCCAATCTTGCATTGTGTGGGATTGGATCTTGTGGGTTTCAACCCCTCTTTTGAATGTAAAGTCTCTCCCCTAAGTGAAAACCATCAACCCTAGTGAATCTCCCTTCTCTCTCCTTGGAGTTGGAAGAGGGGAGAGCAACTACGGTTCGATCGCGATTTTCCGCTTTACACAAACATTTACAACATTCTCATTTCGTGGTTAATTCCAAAACCGAGGTTTGACCTAAAGGCAAACCCCTCATCCCTAACCCCCCAATCATCCTCTCTTTTCTATGTGTAGGTTGCAGGTATGCGGCCGTAATTGAAGATCTGGAATCCTTGTGCAGAGACGAACAGATCCCCCTTCGTTTCGCGGATTTTTCGGAGGACCGTGTGCACACCGGGCTCCATCGTCCCGTCAACTTTCACTCAAATTTGCAGAACAACACCGTCTCGACATTTTACTGCTAATTCCAGGTCCGCAGCTTCATCCCATATCCCTATCTCTGTTTATAAGCGAATCTTTCCTTCTTTACATGCATTCCTAGTTCAATCTTTCTATCTACATTTCTTTATAGAAGAGGGTATCCCTGATGTCTTAACCCTTGAAACTCATTTAGAATCCAATCTTGCATTGCATGGGATTGGATCTTGTGGGTTTCAACCCCTCTTTTGAATGTAAAGTCTCCCCTAAGTGAAAACCATCAACCCTAGCGACTCTCCCTTCTCTCTCCTTGGAGTTGGGGAGGGGAGAACAACTAGGGTTCAATTTTTCCGCGTTACATTTTGGTGAACCCAATGTGAACATCCTCATTCTGATTATTCATGGTTAGATCTGAAAATTTTGCTTTCCTAATTATATTTCCATGTTTGATCTTTTGCAAATTTTAGAGGTTGATTGCATAAAAACCCTAAAATTTTCTTTTTATGTAATTAAGCTTGTGAAATGTTTAATTGTTAATACTTGTTTCAGATCTACCCTTCTATTGCAAATTGTCAATTCATATTTGTGCTTTAATTCTGAAAATTAAGTGGTTAAATGTCAAAACCCTAATTTTTAAGACCTTCTTGATTCAACCTTTGACTGATAATTTCACTAATCAAAACACTTCCAAATCGGCTGTAACTTTGGATTCCACAATAAAATCACAATATCTTTCATCCCTGAAAATTTGGAAAAAAGTTGCGAGGACCGTGTGCACCCCGAGTGTCATCGTCCCCGACATTTTTTTCAAAATTTTGGGAGCTAGATCTTACTGTATTTTTCTGCTAAAATCCAGAATTTTGGCTGATTTTATCAATTTAACACTTTCAAAATTACAGTCAAAGTTGGTCTAGTGATTGCTTGGATTGAGGCTTCTAATCATTCAAAAATCATTGAAATTGAAATTTGTATCAAAATTGTGTTCCTTATAGTCCTAAATCTGAAAAG
The DNA here is from genome assembly GCF_030272615.1 of Cryptomeria japonica. Lineage (NCBI taxonomy): Eukaryota > Viridiplantae > Streptophyta > Pinopsida > Cupressales > Cupressaceae > Cryptomeria > Cryptomeria japonica. Next base: position 695,205,293 of record NC_081413.1, on the reverse strand, counting down.
TGTGTTGGCATTCATTCAAAATTTCAGTGCTTTATTCAAATTTTTACAATTTGTGACTTTTGAAATTAAGTGTTTAATTGCAACATCTTTGATTTCCACTTTCAAATTTGAATTTTGCATGAAATCGAGTCAACTTTTAAAATTTCAAAGCCTGCATTGCTTTCAGTATTCCTTCTAAAATCATAAAATTCAAAATTTCAGTTTCCCCCTCTTTTTCAAGATTCAAAATTTACACTTTTTCAACAATTTTGGTAGGGTTCAATTTTGAGATTGCAACTTTAATTTGTCCTATCTACAGATCATAAAATCACTCAATTTTTTTAGATTAGCTTTAAATCATCATAACTTTCATCCTTGAAAAATTTCAAAAAAAAGTTGCGAGGACCGTGTGCACTCCGTTCGCCACGGTCCCGGACATTTTTTCCAAAATTTTGGGAGATTGTCCTGATTGCATTTAACAGCTTAAATCTAGGAGATTGGCTGATTTTATTGAAATTTGCTACCTCTAAAAATTCAAAATCTTCTCTCTCTCTCTTTAGTGCATGAGTTTTACAACAATAAGCCCTACTTACACTATTCCCGTTAGACGAAGCCTTAGAATTAAGTCTTTCCAAGGTGTAATTACCGAGGAGATGGAACCTAATTTGAATGACCTTTTTAACGAGGACATGGGTAATTCCTCTAATCCTCTTAATGATGAAGAAGCTCTCCATGAGGTTTCTATAGAACAACTTTCAAAATTGGATAACCAATTTGATGATTTTCGACAATGGATGTCTCAAGAATACCCTGATAGTGAAGCTCTTTCATTAATTGAGGTCTAAAATGTATGGTTCAAAGTGATAAGAATGGAATCGATATTTTGCATGGTATTGCACACATTGTGGATTCGAATGTGATGCCAATGAAAAGTTGTGCCGAAACCTTAGGTTATACACAACCTTCTACTCAAGTCAATCATTCTATCCCTTTGATGACTCCTATTGCTAGTATACCTACTTTTACATCAAACATAATGACTACTTCAATACAAGACATTCCTCCTATGATCACCAGTCATGGGGGAAATCCTTCTTCTTCAATCAACCCTCTTCCTTCATTCAATCCGACTTCTTCATTCATTCCTTCAATGAGTGTCCCTATTATATCTCCACAAATAAACATGACACAAGGGGGGAATTCATTTAACCCTTCCATTCCTCCTTGTAGTGTTCCTCCTTTCCAATCATCTCCTATGACTAACTATCATAGTGTCCTACCACCTTACTCTCTACCTTCTTTCAATAACATAACACCTCCATCACAATCTAACACATCTAATATGAACTCTTCGACTGAAGCAACCATTAACAATCTTGCACAAACTGTCTCTTCTTTACAGCAACAAATTGCCTCTATGAATCAATCTAAGTTTAGTGTGCCCACATTTGATGTTGTGAGCCCACTTTCTCTTGACATTGTTTGAGCTATCCCCCCTAAACATCTTGAAATTCCGCATTTGGAGCTTTATAATGGTAAGGGTGATCCTCTAACACATGTTAAGACATTTCAAACAATATGTACCGATTTTGCTTATGACCAAAGGTTGCTTGCAAAACTGTTTACTAGAACATTAAGAGATAAAGCCCTACAATGGTATTTCCCGTTGCCTTCTTATTCTATTACTTCTTTCGAACAACTTGCAAATGCTTTTATTCAACAATTTCAAAACAATATAAGTCCTAAAGTTACTTTGATTGATTTAATGCATTGTAAACAAGGTGTTAAAGAAAAAGTGACTGATTTCATTGGTAGATATAAGCATTTGTATGCTCAAATTTCTTTTCCAGTACCTGACAATGATATTCAAAGAATCTTTATTTCTAATTTACAAAAAGATATTAGAGAAAAACTTCTGTTTTCTGAGTTTACTTCTTTCCAACAGTTGTGTGCAACTCTTCACAATTATCAACTGACTGTGAGTGAAATGGAACAAGCAAATCCTATGGCTCCGAGTGATAAGGGTGATAGTAGTCAACAACCATTTGGGAAGTTTAAACCGAATAGAGAGTCCATTAAATTCAATGAAAACATCATCAACAACCATGTGAATGCAGCATCAGGTGTGCCTCCTATTTCTAAGTTTTTCAAGAAAGAAAGAAAGTTCACTCCTTTGAATGAATCATTGCATAGTATTATGAATAAGTTATTGGAACAAAATGTGCTTACTCTTCCTCCTATAAGGGAAATAGATCCTGCAAAGATTAATTCGCCCTATTTTGATAACAAATCTTTTTGTCAATTTCATCGTCATCCTAGGCATGATACTGAAAAATGTTTTGCTTTAAAGGGTAAAATTCAAGATTTGATTGATAATAATACTATCTCTGTTTTTGGTGTGAATGATAAAGGCAACACATCTGTAGCTCCTCCTAACCAAAATCTTCAGATTTTTACTGATCCACTACCTTCTCATACCTCTAATGTGATTGATACTAATGATTCCTCTGTCTCACCTAATGATGTTGTGTCTATGACTCCAAATGTGATTAACTTTGTAGAGCAGCAGAAAATCCCTAAAGAACCTTCCATCACCTTTGATTCCAGTGAAACTATCAGGGCACCTAATGGTCATTTATATATAGTTGCAAAAGTCAAGAATACACCTTGCCGTGGAGTGCTTATTGATCCTTCTTGTATGATTAATGTCATTACTGAAGAATTTCTTTTTACTTTGCAATTGAATCAAGTGATCTATGACAAAACAAATGTGGTTGTGAAATTATTTGATACATTTTCTTCTCCTACAATTGGTTCTATTACATTACCTATTGAGGTCCATAACAAATCCCTTGATGTGGACTTTGCTATTATTCCATCGTCTGAACAATTTCGTGTGAAGCTAGGCTATCCTTGGCTATCTTCCATGAAAGCTATTGCTTCTCCTATTCACAAGTGCTTGAAATTTCCCCATAATGGTGAAGTTGTTACTGTCAATCATAGTCTCTTTAAACCAGCTGAAAGAACTTCTAGCGTTCCTATTGATTACTTTTGGCCTGAACAATTCCAATCTCTTCCTCCGCGAAGTGATCATCTTTTCAAATCTTACCAAAAGTGGAAAATAGATATGATCTTATCTCTAAGTGAACCTAGAACACCCAAACTTGACATTCCTATCATTCTTGAGAAGGAAGTTCTTCCTTTGAAAGATAAAACTAATGTCTTTCCTCAAGAAGATTCCCAACCCATCCCTATGAATGTGACTATGTCTATATCTAATAAACTTCCTAAAAGTAGACCTATCCCTCCTCGTTATGATGGACTTGGTCTCCTTCCTAAACCAAGTATTCCTCCCTTATATGGAGCAGTTCCTCCTCCTTCCTCTTATGGACAGAAGAGACCTTCCTCTTCTCCTATTGTTCAACCTAAGAGACCACAACCTAAACACCCAAGTGAAAAGGATGAGAACATTCCTCCTCCTCAATCTTCTCAACTTCCTACTAAGGCTAGACGAAATCATTCTGCATGTGAACATCGACGAAAGCGTCATCTTAGAGCTCAAGGAGCTGCTTCTCAAACTTTGCAATCCCCAAAATCACCTTCAGCCAGTATTATTCCATTTTCTCCTCAGCCGATGATTGAGCCGAAATCTCCTAAACATACAATCCATGATGGTCTTGATCCTGTGCGAATTAAAGATCCTATTTTTATAAATCTTGATGATGATATAGATGAAAATGTTATTCATGATGAAAATGTTACTCCTGTTCATTCTGATAGTGAATATGAATATGTTGATGTTGATAACCATTTATCTAATGAATTTTCTAAAGAACTTATCCTAGCTCCTAGACAAGAACAACGTGGCTCGGAACATGAACATATCCCTTATTTGGATCTTGTGATAGCTCCATCTGCTGTGTTGGATGTTCCTCCTCTAGCGTGTTTCCTACCTTCCCGAAATATTGATCAGCAAGATCGGGGGGTAGATGACAAGCTAGACTAGTTTCATTAGCATACCAGACTCTCTCCTCCTCTCTTGATCTCTTTTGTTACTTCTTCTATGTGCTATTCTCATTCCTCTATTTGTTGTCCCTAGTGTTGTCTACTTGAGGACAATGCAAAGCATTGAGATCTCTTAGTCTCTCTCATGTTGACTCAAAAGACACATGTGTTCCCTTCTTCTAGGTGACCTTCCTTGATTGGGGAATGAAGAACAATTATGCATACATACATATGATATACATGAATTATCATACAACATACTGACCCCGAGGAAAGAAAAGTCACCTTGTGCTTTGTGTTTTGTGTCTATTATCCTTGAGCTTATCTCACACTTGGGGGCTAAATCCTTGTGATAACGTGCTCCTTTCTGATTTCTTATATGTATCACTACCTTAAAGAAATCACCCTCGGTGAGGCGTGTGTGATCGCTTTAACGTAGGGGGGCATACATCCCGTCCATATCTTTTCAAGATACTTGAAAATTTCTTGACAAATTTAGCTTTGCCTTGAAAATTTTTGATATCTTTCTTGCATGACTCATAGTGAGGGAACCTTACTACTGACAGTCATGGTTCTCCCTCATGATCTTCCCTTTTGCTTTATCAATCGAATTCGTAAGATCCTTAGTCCACTGGGGGCTTGGTGTATCTTGCCTCCTTGACGTGGTGAAAGTCTTTCAATGTTGTTTCCTTGCACTTTACCGGAAGTATGAGCATACGCTTATACTCCCGCTAAAGTGGGGGCTAAATGTAGCGTCCTAAAATTGTGACACTTGCAATTTCGACTGCATTTGGGTCTTCACGATGGCGGCGCAACGTTGAACCTGAATGGAGACCCCGAAACTTGCTTATAACACCAAAAACTGCATTTTTCAGCACCCTGGCCTGATCCTCCTTGCACCCTACTGTCCCAGGAGGTGGGACCATGGCGCCCAGCACCCTGGTCCTTCAGGACTAGGGCGCCCAGCGCCCTGGTCCCCCAGGACCATGGCACCCAGCACCCTGGTCCCTGGCCCTATTTTGGGCTCGGTCTCTTTTGGGCATCGTGTCTTTAAGTTTGCAATTCGAGAAATAATGTTTCCTGGTCAGCCTAAGGTCGGGAAAATCAGTCTATCAGCCCTAATTGACAAGTATATAAACTACATTTCCCCTCTCAAAAAGGGGGAGGACATGTGTACAAGACGCGGAAGCGATATTCAAACACTCAAACATTCAAGCATTCAAGCATTCCTTCAAGCAATTGAGCATTCTAAGTCTCCATTCAAGGATAAGTGTTGCATTCAAGACAAGGATTCAACCATTGAAGAGGAGATCACTTACAACACATTACATACTACATAGATTACACCTTTGCATGTAAGAATACAAACATTGTTACAACAAGGTATCAATACTTGTTTACATTACAAACATTTACAACATTCTCATTTCTTGGTTAATTCCAAAACTGGGGTCTGACCTAAAGGCAAACCCCTCATCCCTAACCCCCCAATCATCCTCTCTTTTCTGTGTGTAGGTTGCAGGTACGCGGCTGTAATTGAAGATCTGGAATCCTTGTGCAGAGACAAACAAATCCCCCTTCATTTTGCGGATTTTTCGGAGGACGGTGTGCACACCGGGCGCCATCGTCCCGTCAACTTTCACTCAAATTTGCAGAACAGCACCGTCTCGACATTTTACTGCTAATTCCAGGTCCGCAACTTCATCCCATATCCCTATCTCTGTTTATAAGAGAATCTTTCCTACTTTACATGCATTCCTAGTTCAATCTTTCTATCTACATTTCTTTACAGAAGAGGGTATCCTTGATGTCTTAACTCTTGAAACTCATTTAGAATCCAATCTTGCATTGCGTGGGATTGGATCTTGTGGGTTTCAACCCCTCTTTTGAATGTAAAGTCTCCCCTAAGTGAAAACCATCAACCCTAGTGACTCTCCCTTCTCTCTCCTTGGAGTTGGGGAGGGGAGAACAACTAGGGTTCGATTTTTCCGCTTTACAGGATCAAGATGCCATGTCAGCTATGTGCATGTGAAGAATCTCTTTGAGGATCTTTTGCATGAAGATCGAATGCATTGAATGTCTACCTCGGGAATGTGCATTTTTCTTAGAGGTATGAGAAAAGCGCGTGATGGGGTACTATTTTCCAGATGCGGTGAAGATCAAATGATGCAGAATGACTTGAGATCTATTTTAGATCATTTCACTCTATGCAATATGTTTGGATGGTGAGGATTGGACCGCTTGTAATTGTAAACCTAAAATGTTTAGGGTTTAGGGTTTATGCTACTGACCTAATTGTTGTCTCTAAGGTCGATGATGTTTCTTATTGTTTGTGTTGGAAAAAGTTGTGTTTGTTTCCACGTGTTGAGATACTTGCCAAAATAGGGTGTGGAATTTGCAGATTGTGACTATAGAGGAGAGGAACTGAAAAGGATCTCTCTTAGCAAGTAGTGTTGTTATTAGATTGGAGCTTTACCTATTGACTTCTAACCATCTCAACAGAAGGAAAATCCCTTAACCGGGTAGCTTTAATAGGCCTATTGCAAATCCTCTAACTAGGTGACTCAAGTTCATTGAGTTCTTTAAATCCTCTAGTGAGGTAACCTTTAATAGGGTTTATATCCATCTCTTAACCGGGTGATCCCTAACAGGATCAGTTCCTAACAGAACCTTATTGTAAAGTTTTTAACTGGACTAGGCTCTTAATAGAACGAAATTCAAAAGAGTTAAAAAAACTCTTGTGGGTTTTCATCCCCACCATGGTTTTTCCCATTTGGGTTTCCATGTGATAAATCTGTGTCTTAGGCTGTACATTTTTCATGTGATGATTGAGTAGTTTTTGTTAAGTTGAATATGCACGCAAAGCTAATGGTGGTGGTATTACTAATGCAACTCATGCATGATCAAACTGGTAAAATAGCTATCTAGATTTGAGACTTGTTGTATGCTATTTGAACTACTCGTGTTTAACCGGTTTAGCTGTCTGAAGTGTTTCTATTAACTAATGTTACTATAGCTAAGTATAGTGGTACAGTAAACCGGTTATTAGTGTTCTAAACTGTTAGAGTATTGAAGTGAGTTTTTGTGTGTACTAATTCACCCCTCTCTAAGTACCGATTTGGATCTTAGAGATTCATCATTATTCATCAATTGGTATTAGAGCAATTCCAAGTCCTCAGTGATATAAGCTTAACCACTTGAGGCAAAAGATCCTGCTTTAATAATGAAGAGGGAAGAGTTGGCATTTTGATGATTTTGTGATTGTGATTGTCATTGATGGACACAAACTTGTTTTGTGATCACTTTCTTTATGTATGATTTATGCTCAACTGGTAATTGTTCCAACCGGTTTTATGTATTATAGTCTTTAGACTATCGCTGTTTTGCAAAAGATGTTTACCAGTCACAAACTGAATGAAGACCCAAAGCGATATGAAGACCTCAAGCGGTTCGAGGATCTCAAGTGGTACGAAGTAACAAAGTGGTAGTTAACGTTTTTTGAGTCTTCATTTTTGACAATAATCGATAAATTGTATGAACCAGTAATACTCTGTGATGAGTTACCAATCAGTATTCCTGTGATGAGTTATCATCCACTGACACTTTGGCAGGGATTTTGTGTCGTGTTACCAAATGTGTCTAGATGCATTGAACCTAGGAACTTGTAATGTATTCCTATTGGACCGACATGAAATCTGACTCCTTTATAAGGACATCATGTCTAGGGTTTTAGTAGTTGATGAGGGTTTTGTATGTGTGATCATAGAAGAGAAGATTAAGTCTGTGTGAAGAAAAAGAGTGTGGAGATATTGAAGACTGAAGTAATGAGAAATGTGCATTAACAATGAGCTATCGAGGATCTAACCAAGCATACTATGCTAGTATCTAGATCACTTACTTGTTGATTACCCATATCTTCGACAGGTCTGAAACCCTTAACCGGGTAGGCCTAGCAAAGCCTTTGTAAATCCTCTAACAAGGTGGTTCACAAATGTGAATCTAAAATCCTCTCACAAGGTAGTCTTTAACATGATTTATCTCCTAATAGAGATCTAGATTCCTAACAAGATCTGTTCTAGTGAAGAACATTGTATGACCTTAACCGATCTCGTTTCTATTCTGCAGATAGTTACTTGTGAGTTTCTACTCACCATGGTTTTTCCCATTTGGGTTTCCACATCAAAACATCTTGTGTTATGGTGCTTGTGCTCTTATGGGTGAATGTTTTATTTTCTATTTGGTTTGCATTTATCTTTACTGGTTTATTAGTAAATCTATTGAACCGGTTATCTATTAAATTGTTTAAGAGTTTGTATTCAACATTTTTTGGTATACTAATTCACCCCCCTCTTAGTATTCATCAATTGGTATCAGAGCCAACCTTTCTATAAGTTTAACCACTTGGAAGGAGATATGGGGGAATACACTGTGAGGGAACTTACTCATCATCTCACTCAGACTGAGAAAGCCTATGATGGACTCAAAGTCAAGTATAAAGCCTCTCTGGCAAAAAGAAGAGAGCATGCTGAGAAACTAATGGAGCTTACTGAAAATAGTTCTTCTGATGAAGCAGACATGGATGCCCTAGTTGAAGAAGTTGAAAAACTGAATGATTCCAATGCCAACCTGAGAAGGGAACTAGAAGGACTGACTATCAGAATGTGTCAAGAGCTTGAGAACTGAAGGAAAGCTTAAGATTTGGTAAAAGACAAAGATCATGAGATCTCCAAGCTAAAGCAAGAAATCAGTGCCCTTACCTCTCATCTCCAAGAGAGTAAAGTGGAAAAAGAAGAAATGCAAGGTGAACTAAACATGGCTATTTCTGAGAATGCAACCTTGAAGGAATCCAATGCTGCTATTTCCAAGGAACTCACTGAGTCAAAGGAAATACTTGCCAAATTCAATCAGAGTACTGTTAAGCTAGAGCAAAAGCTTGAATTAGCAAAACTGGTAAAGAATACCAATGGACTTGGTTTCTCTGATTATGAGGAAGGTGAGACCTTTGGAACAAAAGATGTAGCATCAAAGAAGCAACCAACATCAAAGGATAAAGGTAAGTAAAAGTTTAAACCTATTTTATTTAATTGTCTCAAAGAAGGACATACTGCTAATGTGTGTAGAAATAAGGCCTACAATAATTTTCCATATTTTCTAAACAATAAGCCTAGATCCAATAGATTCAATGGAAACTATTATGCATGCAACAAGTTTGGGCATAGAGAATTTGAATGCAAGTCTATTTTGCACAACACTGGGACATATCCTCCAAGGACTCAAGGAGCTATTCCGGAACCCTCTGTGAACTAGAATCCCAACCGATATAATACCTATGAGTATAGGTCAGGTAGCTATCAAGCAGCAAATGGTTGAAGAGAAACTTGTTTCGTCTGCCATGGTAGTGGTCACACTATTGCAACATGTAGAAGGAAGAATGATAGTATGAATTATGGACCATGGAGAACACCTAGAATGGTATACTATCATTGCAACAAACTGGGACACACTGCTAGAACTTGTAGAATGAGAAAGAACCTATCAGATGATATACCGATCACTCCAGAAGGGAAGATTGATGTTGAAACCGTTCAAGTGGGAATGAATAAAACATGGAAAAAGAAAACTAAAGAAGTGTAACAAGATGAACTAGTTTCTGCACGTAGTGTGGAAGTCTCTGAACCGGCAAACTAAGCTTCATAAAACATTAGGGAGAACAAATCGGTGAAATGTTTCGAACCCCCAGTTTATATTGGTAAAGACCCAAACCAGTATATGTTGCCTATCAATGGGTAGAAGTTTTTGAAGTGGTAAAAGGAAAAATTAGGGTTTGTACCCTAGCGGTGGAGCATTTATTATGGTAGGTCAAGAATCAGTTTAAAAGGGATTCTTAAAGTCATTTTCACATATTAGTTTATGAGCGAAGAAATTTTCAAGAGCAAAATGACAAAAGGCAATTCGACTTGCGATTCAGAGAGAATTCAAATCTTGTAGAAGAATCCAGAGATATTTTCAACCTATCGGTGAAGAACACTAAGCAGTAATCGAGCAACCAAAGTGGTGCGATGTGCCCTACATTGGCAAACCCTAAATTTTGAAATTGTGAAGGTATTTCTCAAATTTTTTGTTAATAATGGCTTCAGCATCGCACTCCAGTTCTAGTGTACCTATGGACTCAGCTGAATTTATTCAAAGGAAAATGAAATACAATGCCCTGTCCCAAATACCTATCAGAGTCATTGTTGAAGAAGATATTTTAGGGTACATTGACTATAAATTGGAAGACCTAGGATCCCTAGTGATCCATTCCTAGCTAGGTATGTTCTGTGGGGATGACAAGAAAATCAAACCGGAATACAACATCCTAGAGAGGAAGAAAATACATAATGTTGTTTATTTTCTTGAAGAGTTCACTTAAGAACACATCCGCATCATTCTGAGTAGAGTACATGGCGACAAAATGTATCTCAAGAGGATACATGACATAACACCAGAAGCAATTCATGTTGTCACCAACTTTTGTAACATTGGTGAGGTGCCAGCTTTGAGGAAGGTCATAAAGACTGAAATGACCAAGCTCACCAGTTCTCTGAGCGATCAGCAGGGAATGACTATCAATCCCATCAAATATGATTTGGTCAAGTATGCCTGCATGGTGATTGGCTACCGAGTGTTTTATGCTAGCTGAATAAATTTTGTCCCTGCTATTGTAGTGACTACGCCTATAAAATGATTCAAGAAGATGTCTCATTTGATTTGTGTACCTATTTACAGAAGCAACTTTTATTGAACCTAAAATCCATCAAATAGGACAGTGCTCTGAGGTTCAGGTTCGGACAACTTTTGGTTGGCCTATTTTTCTACTTCCAAGGCTACTTTCCAGTAGTTGGTGATATTTAATGGTCTGCTAACCAATTGGTTACTAAGCAAATTAGGGAAAATCTCCAAGCGGTAGGAACCGGACATCCTGAGGTTCTGAACAAATATTTTGATTAATTCAGGCAAAAAATGAGCCAATGGATGAGAATTTCTAGAGATATTGTTAAGAAATATGAACAGGACATCTGCTTTACCATAAAAGTAGATGAATGTATAATGAAAGCGGTAGAGCCCAAAAAGGAAGAAGTAGAACCTATGGGATATGAGGTGATGTATGACATGTTAGATGGGTATGCCTCCACCCTACTTGCATCCCCTCTAGATGCAAATAAAAAGCAAACTGACACCTACTTGGAAAGGATAACATTGGTTGAAAATCCTACAGTGAAAAAGTGCAAGGCAGTGCCATTGGTATCGGCACTAGTTACTTCAACAAGCCCAAAGGTGACCAAGCGGTCACCTACCAAGAAGAAACTGGAAGTTGCACCCACTAAAGTATTTGAGAGAAAGCGGAAGACCAAAAATAACTCACCGAAGTCCGAGGATACCAAATCGGAAGTGCAACCTAAGAGAACCCGACAATCAAGCAAGAAGGCTAAGTCTACCAGAACTACACTTGCATCATCAACACTGGTAAATATAGACATCTCTTCTTACAAGCCTTTGACACATTGTCAAAGGACTTTAAAGAATATTAAGAGAAAGGTCCTTGATGATTTAAAAGAATATTTTGATGATTTTTTTGATAATGAGAAGGAAGAAGTAGAATAGGAAATGATAAAATATTTATGTGATAATGACGAGTCACCATTTGAAATTAGATCGGTGACACCTGATTCTTTGTATAATTCTTTGGACAATAAATGGCGCATTGCCATTGAGAAAGAACATGAAATAAGGGAGAAAGTATTTGTTCAGTACTTTCTTGAAGACTCCAATTCTGAATTATTTGAGATAATGGACATGCATAAAGGTCTCTTCTTCATGAGAAGAAGAAGACTTGGGTTGCTAGAAGGAAAAACCTTTGATGTAGATAAGGACACTCATCTACATGACAAAGTTGTTGTCCTATTACATCAAGTGTCCAAGGCCAACAAGAAGGCTGAACAAGACCCTAACCTATCCTCAGCCAAACCGGATGAGGTCTTTGATGGTAAAGGAGAAAGAATCACAGAACAGGTGGACACTATTGATGTTGATGCATTGGATGGTGAAGATGTCACTCTAGATGTAGAAAAGGAAAAGGTTGATACGGAGAAAGCGAAGAAAGAGGAAGAGAAAAAGAAAGAGGAAGAGAAAAAGAAGGAGGAGGAGAAAAAGAAAGTGGAAGACAAGAAGAAACAAGATGAGGAGAAGAGGAAAGAAGCAGAGAAAAGGAAAGAAGAGGAGAAGAGAAAAGAAGAGGAGAAGAGGAAAGAAGAGGAGAAGAGAAAAGAAGAGGAGAAGAAGAAAAAGGAGGAAGAAAAGAAGAAGCGGGAAGAAGATAAGAAGAAGGGAGAACTAAGGAAAGAAGAAGAAGAAAAGAAAAGAGCCGCAGAGGAGGAAATAGAGAAAGCCAAACAAGCGGAGACTCCAAAGGCAACCGGTGGTCAAGCCAAACTGGTTGATATCACTAGCCCTATCATCCTCTAATCTGCAAATGAATTAGAGTTGTTGCAAAGCATAAATCTTGCACAACAAAGATTGGAAACATTGAGGAGGAAAAAGGAATAGGATGTCATTCAAACTGTAGTTGACACCCTCACCAGTTTGATTCTAGGTACTAACCTCCCCAGTACCGATTCCTCTCTAGCCAAACTGAAACTTGTATGTAACGTTGTAGAGGACCAGGTACAATGCCTAGAAGAAGTTGCTAGAGAAAATACATAGAAGAAGCATCGAAAGGCACTAAATACTGCCTTAGTCAAGAAACTGAATGAGCTCCGGTCTCAACTTCAGAAGCAACAAAAGGGTATAAGAGATGCTATGGATGAGGGAAAACTCCAGTTGAGAAAAATCAGCCAACCCCATCTATTTTGAGATGATGTGCTCACTCAAAAAGAGAAACTCCAATCAGATTTGTAGACGTACATAAGCAAATTCAAGACGCCATATGATTCTTTCACTACATATGGGCAAACAGTTCACCGGTATTAGCTTCAATCTTCTAGGATAGAATTGGAGATTAACAACTAGACAAGAGATTTGCAGGAACTTCAACTAGTCTTATTACCCAGACTGCAAATACTTCAGAAGTACTTTCTCAATCTAGAAGCCTTATCAGTAACTCAAGAGATGGGTACCATTGATGCCATGGAAGAACATGTATCTCAGATGCCGATAAAAAGTGAGGTTGCTACCTCATTACTTGAGTCATGGTCATTAGACATGAAGACTTTTATGCAGGATTTTAAATCCATCTTTGACAAGTTTCATTCCTTATTGTCATAAACATTTACTCAATTTTAATGATAATGAGAAATAGGGGTTATTTTGCAGTACTTTGTCATTGTTGGCAAAGGGGGAGTAGTATTTAAAATTTTGGTGAATGTTATGTATACTTTCATGTTATTTCTCTAAGGGAGTAGTATACATTGTAATTTCTGCAAAAGGGATAGTGTATATGCTTAGGGGGAGTAATTTTGATTATGGCATATTTCTGTTGTTAAAACACTTAGATGTCAAAATTTTCCTAAGTGTTGCCATCAATGCCAAAGGGGGAGATTGTTGGCATTTTGATGATGTTGTGATTGTCATTGATGGACACACACTTGTTTTGTGATCACTTTCTTTATGTATGAGTTATACTCAACCGGTAATTGTTCCAACTGGTTTTATGTATTATAGTCTTTAGACTATCGGTGTTTTGCAAAAGATGTTTACCAGTCACAAACTGACTGAAGACCCAAAGTGGTATGAAGACCTCAAGCGGTTAGAGGATTTCGAGTGGTATGAAGGAACAAAGTGGTAGTTAACATTTTTCAAGTCTTCATTTTTGACAATAATCGGTAAATTGTATGAACTGGTATTACTCTGTGATGAGTTACCAACTAGTATTTCTATGATGAGTTATCTTCCACTGACACTTTGGTGGTGATTTTGTGTCGTGTTACCAAATGTGTCTAGATGCACTGAACCTAGGAGATTGTAATGTAATCCTATTGGACCGACATGAAATCAGACTCCTTTATAAGGACATCATGTCTAGGGTTTTAGTAGTTGGTGAGGGTTTTGTATGTGTGATCATAGAAGAGAAGATTAAGTCTGTGTGAAGAAAAAGAGTGTGGAGATATTCAAGACTGAAGTAATGTGAAATGTGAATTAACAATTAGCTATAAAGGATCTAACCAAGCATATTGTGCTAGTAGCTAGATCACTTACTTGTTGATTACTCATATCTTTGACAAGTCTGAAACTCTTAACTGGGTAGGCCTAGTAAAGCCTTTGTAAATCCTCTAACAAGGTGGTTCACAACTGTGAATCTAAAATCCTCTCACAAGGTAGTCTTTAATAGGACTTATCTCCTAATAGAGATCTAGATTCCTAACAAGATCTGTTCTGGTGAAGAACATTGTATGACCTTAACCGGTCTGGTTTCTATCTGCAGATAGTTATTTGTGAGTTTCTTCTCACCGTGGTTTTTCCCATTTGGGTTTCCGCATCAAAACATCTTGTCTTATGGTGATTGTTCTCTTGTGGGTGAATACTTTATTTTCTATTTGGTTTGCATTTATCTTAACTGGTTTATTAGTAAATCTGTTATACTGGTTATTTGTTAAACTATTTAAGAGTTTGTATTCAACATTTTTTGGTATACTAATTCACCCCCCATCTTAGTATTCATCAAGAAGTTCCTAATTTCAACAGAGATAACTTCAAAATATGGAAGGATAGAATGAATATTTATATCAAGAGTTTGGGTTCTCAACACTAGAGCTATGTTGAAAATACCCATGTAATCCCCATCGGCACTCTAACTGATGATCAAAAAAGAGAGATTTAAGAAAATGGGAAAGTCATGGAAGCCCTTATTAGTAGCTTGTCCGATATTGAGTTCATTTATGTACAATATAAGGACAATCCTAAGGATGTACGGGACACATTGGAAATCATTTATGGGTGATGAGCATGTCAAGTAGGCTAAGGAAGAAATCCTCAGAGGAAAATTTGAAGACATGAGGATGGTTGAAGGAGAGACCATTCAATAATATGGCATAAGGGTCAAGACTATGGTAGGAGATATCAAGAGCATTGGTGGAACAATTGATGATGCCACCATTGTCAGTAAATTTCTAAGATCATTGTTACCGGTCTATGCAATCAGGGTTGCCGCTATTCAAGAGCTAAGGTCTATCGACAAAACCAAGGTATCTTTAGACTATTATTGCAAAGTTGATTGCATATGAATTGAATAGATATGATGGTAGTGTTCAAAAGATAGAGTCAACCTTTAGAGCATCTATTTCCTCCACACCAACTAGAAAAGGAAAAGAGGTCAAAACCAGTTATGAATCCAGGCCAAGTAGACATTTGGATGATGAGGAGATTTTGATGGAGTTTGAAGCTCTTCTTGCCAAGAGACTTCCAAAAGGCACTAGAAAATATAGAGGTGAGCTTCCTCTAAAATGTTTTTCCTGCAATAAGATAGGACATATAGCTATTAACTGTCCTAATAATGACAATAAGGATAAACCGGAAAGGTTTAGAAAGTATAAAGGAGGAGGTAGGAGAAATTGTCTTGTTGCAGTGGATGAAGGTGTTATCAATGAAGAATCTATGGATGAAGAGAATGAGGACATAGTGTTTGTAGCTATAAAGGATGAGGTGTCTAATCAGAAAGCCCTTGTCTCTTGCATTGGCAACTGTAATGAGTGGATCATTGATAGCGGGTGTTCTCACCACATGACTGGTGACCGAAGAAAGTTTATGACTCTAGAAGAATATGATGGAGGTGTTGTCCGGTTTGGAAATGATGCACCTTGTATGGTGAAAGGAAAAGGATCCATCTCACTGAATGGAAAGAGAAGTGTGGATGAAATCTACTGGGTAGAAGGCCTTAAGAAGAACCTTTTGAGTGTTGCTCAGCTAAACGATAAAGGAATTTTATTCTGGAGTTCAAAGGTGTGGTCTACAAAATAATCGGAAAGAGTGGTGAACTTGTTGCTGTAGACATATAAAAATGACCATATTCCTAAATGAATATTTTATGTTCATTTCTCTATTTAATTAAATCCAATTTAATTAACTTATCCACATTCCTCTATTTAATTAAATAAGTTGCTCAATTTATTTAAATTAAATTCACTATACCCATTTAATGAATAAATCATTTTATTCAATTAAATCCAACCTATCCACTTTTAATTAAATTCAAATTTAATTAAATAGTTATCCCAAATTGAATAAATCTAATTTAATTACAACCAAATTGAATGAAAATCAATTAATTCAATTAAATCCTATTATCCCCCATCCACTTGCAAAATCCCAAACCCCTTCCTAATCCCTTCTAGAATCTTCTAATTGATTCTAATTAACCTAACCCTCCTCTAAACTTTGTCACATCCCTAAGCAAAGGGAGGTCACTTCTCAAATGACCCAAAGTCTTGGATAACCATTGAAGGTTTTCAACCTTCAACCACCAAAACCCTTAAAGTCTTTGAAAACCATTGAAGGCTTCCAACCTTCAACCACTTAATCCCCAAAGTCTCCAATAACCATTAATGGTTATTTCAAACCCTCCCACATGGTTAAAACATTTGTTTTGACTCAACCTCTATCCAACCCAAGGGTCTCATCAGGTCATTAATGCTTTGACCATGATTATCTCTTAATCATTTGCACAAAGGTTTATCTTTGGATTAGATCCTAATTCATTGGGTAAACCTAACTTAGACTTGACCCTTAGCCTTTAGATAACCATGAGGTCTTCTCAGGCCTTTAATGCCTCCAACCTCTTTTTTCAACCCAATCCTATGTGGACATTTGTCACCCTGTCATTGGGGCAAATTATGCACATGGATCCCCAACTTTCAAACCTGGCCCTTGATTAAACCTTTCAATCCTGACCATCCATTTCCCTGTTTGTGCTATAAATAGAGCCCTCATTCCTCCATTCTTAACAATCATCTTTCAAATTTGAAGCATCACACTTATGCTCAAATTGTTTCAAGCTTTCATATCATTTTATGCTCATCATTTAGCCTCTCTTTAGATCAGAATTAATCATGAATATGCATATTAGAATAAGTTCTTTATCATTTTAGCTCAATCATAGATTAAATATAGTATGTTAGGATAGTATTCATACTAACCCTATCATCTTATCATTTAGTTTATTGCATTTCCAGCACCATACCTAGCTTATAACACATCTCATACTAAAATCAGTTAAAAATCTCTCTCGTTCTCATATTTGCCATCCCTAAGCCATTTTGTTCAGTAATCTGAGAGCAAAACATTGGTTTGAGGGACATTGTGAGATAGAGAACCATGGGACCCTCCTTGGGAAGCTGAGGAACATTACGTTACTCCATAGCTTGCATCAAGAAGTCCTGTGTGTGTGTGTGGACTGGTATTTCTTGTATTTTTCACGTTTTAAGTTTTATTTGCCCACTTTTCCCGCATACATTTCTGGCGCCCACCGTGGGGCTTGAACCCCAATAACCTATTGTTTTTTGAATTTAAGAACTTTTGCAGGTACGCGGGAAACTAGAATTAGCGCATCGAAAAGACATTTTAGCGCATCCGCCAAACAGTTTAGCGCTTCTAGTCTACTATTTAGCGCGTGTACTTTCTGTCTTAGCGCGTAAACACGGTTCCTCAGCGCATGACACTATTTGAAAAATTTTCCTGTAGGTGTCGACACCGGCGAAACACAGATTAGCGCATTGACCTAACAGATTAGCGCATCCACCGAACCTTTTAGCGCTTTCCATACATATTCCAGCGCGTTGAAACCAACAGTTAGTGCATAATATTCAAATTTTTCTTGCATAACAGACCGCGGGAAAACCAAACCACAGATTAGCGCGTCTGACCCATAGAGTAGCGCATCCGGGAAACAGAATAGCGCACAGAAAAGAAACTGTAGCGCATCCGAAGAGTATTGTAGCCCGTGCAGTTTGTTCTGTAGCGCATCATAAACACCACAAACAAAAAAAAAAAGAATTTGTAACCGAATTCAAAAATTTAGACTTGTGGAAGTCCCTCGAAAAAAACTAACAGCCTTCTCGTTCTGTCTATTTGCAGGATTTTTAACAAGTTTCTTGCAGGTAAAGCGAGGAAGTTTGCTTTTAAAGAAAAACGTTTTTCTTTTGTTGACCCCCGAAAATCGTATTTTCTTTGTTGACGATCTATTTTCCATAAATTAGATAATTATTGCTATGAAGGATTAAAAAGAACATCATGCTTATTGGAGCAACATCTCCAAATAGAAGTTAGCAAATTATTGTCTTGAGGGTTAAAAAGAACAAACTTATTTCCCTTGTCTCGAAAGTGGAAGGTATATGCTCTCCCCTTAACTGGGTGACCAAAAAGCCAAACCACTCTTATGCTTTCTGTACTTCAAGCAATAAATCCTTTAGCAGGCCTGCCTTCCCGAGGAGTTGCAATCAACTCTTAAAGCCGTTTATGGCCGGTGTGAAGGGAATGACCTAAGTGGGGAACGACTTTGACGCCAAGAATTCCAACCCACTATAATCAAATGTGGAAAGTGACGAAAGTCCTTTTCAACGGTTGTGCGCAGTGATTAGCCTTCCCCCAGTATCCTCGAGATATGTAAAGCCTTTGTTCTAAAGGTTGGGAAGCCTCCTGAGGGAGTTTATCACTGACGGCCGAACGGGAAGCCTGATTAAGAACCTTAGCATTAGAAACTTTGAGCTGAGTCAGTATCCAAACATTTGTAACATCATAGTGCAAGGGTGGGGAAGAATCCGCCCCCAAGATTACTCACCATATATCTCCCAAGATAACTACTCAACTGTGAAGCAATTCACTTTGGGTTAACTTCTGGCAAAAGGCAAAAAAATGGGTGCCCTCTAGGGGGTGACACGGTTGTTTGAGCTAACGGAGTATCGAGACTAGTGGGCTATGATGTTGCTTATGACCCTTGAATAAAGAGTCTTTCTGAAGTGTTTATCTTGTATCCAACCTGTTAAAATATTGGGGATTTGAACACATCCTCGACAGAACATACACTTTCTGTTAGATCAGGTGAAATGATTGTACTTTGTGTGCCGTGCTTGCATTTTGTATTTCAAAAAATCATCCATCATACTTAAAATTTCTCTCAACAAAAAAATCAAAATCCTCACACAAACAACCAAAAGAAAAAATCAGGGCAGTTTAGCGCGTGAGAGCAACATCTTAGCGCATGTAACAGATCTTTTAGCGCATCCAAAACACAAAATAGCACGTACAACAAAAACAGTAGCGTTTCAACTGCAAAGCAAAACAAAGAATAATCCTTTAGCGCGTGCAAAATAGATTCTAGCGCGTATCAGGAAAACATTAGCGCGTAGGTGACCAAAGTTAGCGCATTAACCAAAACAGATAGCCCATAGGAGGCACAGTGTAGCACGTTGTTTTCCAAAACAAACTTCACAGCAAAATTCAAACAGCTTGCCTTAGCACGTGAAACAAACAGCTTAGCGCGTAGAAAGCCCATTTTAGCGCATTGGCCTAAACAGTTAGCGCTTCTAAAGCCCAGTTTAGTGCGTACGTCTTTCACAGTTAAAAACAAATTTTTTCCAGAATCTATACTTTAGCGCGTAACCGGGGGCAGACTAGCGCATGTGAGAAACATTTTAGCGCATCAGGAAAATTAGGTAGCGCATCAAACCTCTGTTTTAGCGCGTGGGAAATGGTAGAAAAACAGAGAGTTGAAAAATCAAAAATTTTGAAAATTTCGAAAATATTTTGAAAACAGTTTTTCATCAAAACACATCTTTTATCAAACCAGAGTGACAAAAATGAGTCATTAAAACTATTTCTCAAGTCAAATTTGTGTCAAACAAAGTTGTCAGAATCCGAAAACGAGTCGAGCAATAGAGGACATCTTTCCTATCATAATCTGAAAAATTTTCATCATCAGTATCAATCAAATCCTTTACCATCTTACAGATTTTTCTCTCACAAACACTTGTCTAAAATTTTTCAAATTGTCAAAATCCAGTTTCCAGATCGGGAAACTTCTTATCCATATCATTTGACACACTTTATCGTGAAGGGATATCTAAACCTTCATTCTGATAAAGTAAACTTTGAAATTTTCAAAATAAGAATCAACTAAATCCAAACAAATCAAAGGAAATCATTGATCACTCATGCATGACTAATCCCCTTATTCTGAGAAGAAAGAACCTCTATCGTAACATCACGTTGAAGAAACAACAACCTAGCCTTTCCAAATTCATCAAGCGAAACAAGTTTTTATACATCAATCGTCAACTCTTCAAATCTCATCGGGTATTTCTTCATCACGTTAAACGTTATATTCAAAACAAATCCAGCGAATTTGACAAAGAACCCCTGAAAACAAGAGCATACTGTCAAAAGTCTTCTTTTAATCAAAAGATAAACCGCGGAGGAAAGATCAATCCCGCATTCCTACTCGACGAATGCATCACATATAACACATCTCGATCAGAACCACCAACGCCAGAGCAAAACATCAACGAGGACTTTGTTCCTTTCATCACTGAAAGTTTCTATTAAAATGCCTATCACTCGCTCTCAACGAAACAAACAAAGTGAGACACCCGCGGAATCAAGTATGAATCGTAGATTATCAAATCCTTTTGAAGTTCCATCATCAGACGATCCTGAAATTACTGACGCAATTCTTCAGGAATGTCAAGAAAATCCTTCATTCCAAAAACTCATCGAAAAACTCATGGAAAATGACAAAGAAAAATATCTACTCATGCTTACAAGCAAAGGTGTCAAACTTCCTGAAGATTTCGACGTGAACGTCTTTCAAATAGGATCTCAACAATATACATATCAAGAACAACAAAGGGAAGAAGAAACTCGCATACTTGAACAACATATTCTAGAACAACATATACCAGAAATGCGAGTACCTGCTTTTGAAACCCCAGAACAACACATACCATTTACTACACCTTTTCAGTTAAGAACAAATACGAGGGAAGAACTCTTCCCTTGACAAGATAATGCGCCCTTGGTTGCTCTTACTCAACAAATGCAAATGTTGCAAAGACAAATACACGATATGTAACAAGGGACAACAATGCGGTATTCTATAAACGAAATTTGCCCTTATCCATTTGATAGAAGCTTAAACATGATACCTTTTCCTCCAAACTCAGACATTCCCAAATTTGATAAATATGATGGGAAAGGTGATCCTCGAGATCATGTTCGAGAATTTTGTACTATGAGTCTGGAATTTGCTCATAATGACACTTATCTAATGAGGTTGTTCCCAAGAAGCCTGGGAGGACAAACAATGGAATGGTTATCCAAGATTACACCACCTGTCAGATCATTTGACGAATTGGTTAACAAATTCATCACCCATTATTCTTACAACATCCAACATGCCATAACCATGCTAGATATTTGCAACACCAAACAAAAGAACAATGAAACATTCATGTTATTCCTTCAACGTTGGCGACGCATGGTATCAAGATATCCTCGAGATATTCCTGAAAAAGAGAAAATGGAAATCTTCATTGATAACTTGAATGGTGAGATGAGTTACAGACTCAAACTTCAATGCATACCATCTTTTGACAAATTGATCGAAAATGGCATCCAAGTGGAGGAAGCTTGTGTCAAAAAGGGAACACTCAAGTTCTACAAAGAAGGGACGAACTCATCAAACTACAATAACCAAAACAACACTAATTTGGACAAAACTCGATTTTGGACTCGAAACAAAAACGAAGGCAACAATGAATCATATGATCCCAAATCTAAACAGCCAGTGCTTGCCTTATCAGGAAATACTCAAAATACGAAAAATCCTAAAAATGCTACTCCCAGTGCCAACACATATGCACCAAACAATGCTCAAGGACAACTCAATACCAACAACGCCAACGATAATCCGAACAAAAACCTGAATCTAGGGCCTAACAACAATTCACGTAACAACACCAACAATTTCCATAAACGTATCTTCACACCATTAGGCCAATCATTAGAGTCCGCATTCAGAGAACTGTTGGCAAACAAGGTTCTTTCTTTACCTCCAATCAACAATTATGAACCCCCAATCAAACCACCTTGGTGGAATGATTCACACTATTGTGATTTTCATCGCAACAAAGGTCATAGAACAAACGAGTGCATGAGATTGAAACACATAATCCAAGACATGATTGATCGAGGTGACTTAACGGTGGATGGTCTCAAAACAAACAATGATCACGAAGCCTTCAAAGATCCTCTTCCAAATTACAACAAAGATGGAGCATCAACTTCAAATGATACACGTGGAGCTCGTATTAATCACATCTACAACAACACAATCAATCACATATCAGCTGAAGACCATCAAGTCAATGTTATAACCATTCGAGATAAACGTGATCATGAATCTGTCAATGTAACAACCCGGACTCAGAAATATGTCTTGAAGGGACACACTGCACTTCCAATCACCACACCAAAAATCCAATACGACTTAGTTAATCAACTACGCAAAACTCTGGCTCAGATATCTATCCTGGAATTATTGAAACTATCTCTAAGACACAAAGACATATTGGAGCAAGCGCTATTAGAAACAAATGTACCTCAAAATCTGGATACAGACAGATTCCAAGCTATGGTTGCCCACATGACAGAATCTCATAACCTCACCTTCTCAGAGCATGATAATACTTCATTGAGTCATCCGCATAATACTCCTCTCCATATTGAAGTCATTGTTTGCAAACACCGAGTCAAGAGAGTCCTAATAGATGGAGGAGCCGGCCTTAATATCTGTACTTTAAAGCTTATCCGTGCATTAGGCTTCTCAGAAGAATCTACTGATCCTTGCAAAAAGATTACCATAAAAGCATATGATGATGAGGAACGGTCCTCTTAAGGCACCGTCATATTACCTATTCAAGTGGGCCCAGTACAAAAGGATACTATTTGTCAAGTCTTAGATATCGATCTAACCTACAATATTTTATTAGGCCGACCCTGGATACATGAAATGCAAGCAGTACCTTCCACATATCACCAGTGTGTCAAGTTTCCTTATGATGGATAGGAAATTTCCATATCAGCTGATCACAATCCATTTCAACATTGCAATATGATGGGGGCCGCCCAAGACAGTTTGGTTCCTTATAACAGAGAAAAGCAGCGGTCTTCAACATCTGATCCACCAACAGCAAAATCCAACTCCTTATGGGGAGACTTCAAATAGAAAATGCAAATCAAAGACCAAGGCATGGGTGAATACTCTATGGAGCCTTTATGTTTGACCAGATTGCCAACATCACCTAGATCGCATGGTTTACCTACTATATCAACACATCTGGCAACTCAGCCCATAACTAAATTTGATGGTACCTTCATCCAATTGGGGACTCTAGCACATGAATCAGAAGATAAGGATGTTCTTAACTGGCTATACAAAGATGAAGAAGAAGCTAATAGAGCGGCCACTCTAGACATTGTTCTACCAACACACCTATATGGAAAAGGCTACTTGATCATGAAACAAATGGGATATGGCGGCAACAGACCTATTGGGAAACGCCAAGAAGGAGTTACGGAACCTATAGATCTTCCTTCACAACCTAGTAGAAATAAAGCAGGATGAGGTTCTAAATTCACTTTCCTATTGAAAAGGCCACCACACACAAATGCAAAACCTCAATGGAAGGAAAAGAAGAAATACAAGGAAGAATCCTGGCAGGAAGCCCTCTTTGAATCAGCAGAAACAATCCGCAAGGCAAGAGAACGTCAAGATCAGAAGATACATCAGGGAAAGCTTTTGAATCATAAAAAGGCCATCTCTGCAGCAGTGGCTCATATTCACACACCAATGGCTCAAGAACAAATCCTATCATCACAAGAAACCATCATTCCTCCCTGAGGAAGCATAATCTATGAACAAATCCAGACTGTAGAAGACGGCTCGGATACAGAATCAACATAGAATATCAAAGATTTGTTTTCGCCATACAACATACCTGTTTACAGCACAGATAGAATTTGGGATGATGCCTATGAGACAGATTCAAATGAATATGAATGGGGTGCTTGCTCTGATACTACTACAAATATCCCAGATGATGCTGATTTCATATCCATTTCTCAAGAAGAACATAACGCAGAAGATAGACCTCTTGAATTTGGACCACAACATATCTATGACGCTCCGGAAAGTGAACAGAAATATTACGAACAAGTCTATGTCGAAGATGATGCCATTGAAGACCTCGATGAAACCTTAGACTTCTTTAAAAACAAGAGCCATCACGATGATAACTCTATCCTAACACTTACAGTAGCTGAACTTGACCCACCCCATCATTCCTTACCACTTGTCTTTCCTGACCTAATCAACTGGAACGAACCTGAAACAAGTGATATACCTATTTTCCCAGATGATGCATCTATTGTCTATTACCTATGTACCGTAAATCCAGAAACAGGCTCTACCAGTGAATGACATAATGATATCTATAAATCAGGGAGTGCCAAGTCTCTCAGTCGCAAAAATGAATCAAATAATGAGTCTAATGCTGAAAACCAGTCAATGGCAGCAATGGATCCCAAAAAAGTAAAAATAAAGGACGCATCCGAGGGTGAAAACCTTTTTAAGGCACCTAACGATGGGAGACTTGACACTCTTCCTGAACATTTTCATGAATGATCACCCATATTGATTGAGCCCACTCAATCAATCAATATTGGTACCACCGAAGCAGCTAGAAACATTCACCTTGCAGAATCTTTGACAGAGGAGGAAAGATCAGCATTCATCATCTTCTTTAAAGGACAACAAATTAACTTTTCCTGGTCATATGCTGATATGCCCAGAGTAGATCCACACCTAATCATGCATCACTTGTCCATCTCTGCAGGAGTCAAGCCAGTCAAGCAGAAACTACGAAAGATGAATCCATAGATAGCACTCATGGTCAAAACGGAATTAAAGAAATTATTAGATGTCGGATTCATCCGACCTATTGACTATGCAGAATGGATTTCCAACATTGTTCAAGTCTCAAAACCAGATGGTAGTATAAGAATATGTACTGACTTCAGAGATGTCAATAAAGCTTGCCCAAACGATGACTTTCCTCTGCCAAGTATTGATATAATTGTAGATCTCACAGCAGGCCATGCAATGCTCTCACTAATGGATGGTTTCTCAGGTTATAACCAAATTAAGATAGCTCCTGAAGATCAAGATAAAACAGCATTCACCTGTCCTTGGGGGACGTACTGTTGGAATGTCATGCCTTTTGGCTTAAAGAATGCAGGGGCCACTTATCAAAGAGAAATGACAACCATCTTCCATGATATGATGCACACATTTATGGAAGACTATGTGGATGATTTACTAGCAAAATCCTTCACCAGAGCTGAACATCTCGGCATTCTAACAAAGATCTTTGATCGATTGCAAAAATTCCAAGTCCGACTCAACCCTAAGAAGTGTGTCTTCGGGGTTACATCAGGCAAATTACTAGGCTACATAGTATCAGCTAAAGGTATTGAAGTTGATCCAGCAAAGGTACAAGCCATCATGGAAATGCCACCACCACGAAATATCAG
Organism: Cryptomeria japonica; assembly: GCF_030272615.1. Classification (NCBI taxonomy): domain Eukaryota; kingdom Viridiplantae; phylum Streptophyta; class Pinopsida; order Cupressales; family Cupressaceae; genus Cryptomeria; species Cryptomeria japonica. Next base: position 695,179,694 of record NC_081413.1, on the reverse strand, counting down.
TCAACTTAGATCTCTACAGGGACGACTTCAATCAATCCGGTGATTCATCGCTCAGCTGGCAGATAAAAGTCTTCCATTTAACCATTTGCTACACAAAAATGTACCTTTCAAATGGGAGGCTAAGTGTGAAGAATCTTTTTACCAAATTAAACAGTACCTGATGAATCCACCAGTTCTAGTACCACCAGTTGCCAGAAAGCCACTTATTCTATATATCTCAACAACAGATATTTCACTGGGGGCACTATTGGCCCAAGGAGATCAACAAGGAAAGGAACATGCCATATACTACATCAGTAGAACATTGAATGGCTATGAGCTCAACTATACATTTATTGAAAAGGCTTGCCTAACAGTAGTCTTTGCATCTCAGAAATTCTGACATTACATGCTCGCACACACCATAAAGCTAGTTGCAAAAATTGATCCTCTCAAATATCTACTCAGCAAAGCCACTCTTACAGGTCGATTGGCTAAATGGGTCATGATTCTCAGTGAATTCGACATCCAATACACAGAAAGACGAGCCATCAAAGGATAAGCAATTGCAGATCAATTGGCCGAAGCACCGCTACCAGGCAAACAAACCATGGAGGTTGAATTTCCGGACAGGGATGTACTTGTTCTTACTACTAAACAATGGACCCTATACTTTGACGGATCCTATACTCAACATGGTTCAGGTGCCGACATTCTGTTCATCACTCCTGAAGGACACACTATGCCAAAATCATACAGACTTATGTTTCCATGCACAAATAATGTGGTTGAATATGAAGCACTGGTCATCGGCATCAAAATGGCTATGGAATGGAAAATCACAGAATTAAAAGTCTATGGAGACTCACAATTGGTCATCAATCAAATCAACAACAACTATCAGACAAAGGACGACAAGCTACTACCTTACAAACGCATGGTGGATGACTTCAAACAGTATTTTGTGCACATCACCTTTGAGCAAATACCAAGGTTGAACAACAAAGCAGCCGATGCAATGGCTACAATCGCTTCGCTACTACAAATTCCTGAGCAACAGAGTTGTTTTGAGTTCCTGGTAGAGCAATTGTTCTCCCCCGCCTATGACCACTCTGAATCCCATGTTATCTATACCTTGACTGGTTCTGATTCTTCGCTATATGGACCGATATACGACTACCTCAAGCATAATATCTTACCCATTGACCAATCTCGTAACCAAAAACGTAACTTTATTCGACAAGCTGCCCGTTACACCCTTACCGCTGATACTCTATATCGTCGAGGTCTCGATGGTACTCTTCTTCGTTGCCTTGATCGTAATGATTCCGATTCCGCTTTACACGAGATTCACGAAGGTATTTGTGGCACACATTCAAGTGGCACTACTCTTGCTAAAAAGCTTCTACGAATGGAATACTACTGGCCTACAATGGAGAAAGATTCATATCACTTTGCCAAGAAATGTCCTAAATGCCAGATCCATGGCAATCTGATACATGCACCAGCACAGGAACTGCAGCCCTTTACAACATCATGGCCCTTTTGTCAGTGGGGACTGGACCTAGTTGGCAAAATGCATCCTTCATCTTCAAATGGACACAAGTTCATTATAACTACAACAGAATACTTTACCAAATGGATCAAAGCAGTTCCCATGACCACAGTGACCGGGAAACAAATTGCCTCTTTTATCCTCAATTATCTGATCTGCAGATATGGTATTCCAAGTTCCATCATCATAGATAATGGGTGACCTTTCAAAAACCAAGATGTGCAGGAATTATGTGAAAAATTCAAAATCCAACATCGGTTTTCTACACCATACTATCCTCAGGGAAATGGTCAAGCAGAAGCATCTAACAAAACAATCCTAAAAATTCTCAAGAAAACAGTGAATGATGCAGGCAAAGATTGGCACGTACAACTCAATCCAGCACTTTGGGCCTACAGGACCAGCATTCGCACACCTACAGGGGCAACACCATATTCATTGGTATATGGATCCGAGGCTATTTTACCCTTGGAGGTAGAAATTCCATCTCTTAGAGTCTCTTTGAAAGGTTTGATCCCCGATGAAGAGTATCGAGTTAACCGACTGCAAGAACTGGAACTATTAGATGAAAGACGCCAACATGCTTATACTCATCTCAAAGCATATCAGCAACGCATGTGCAGGAGCTACAATCATAAGGTCATTCCTCGTAACTTCAAAGTTGGTGATCTAGTCCTCAAAGAAAATCCAAGAAACCAGCAAGATAGAGAAAAGAAAGGGAAATTTGAACCTAATTGGTTGGGTCCCTATGTCATCATATCAGTCTATGGATCAGGTGCCTATCAGCTAACAAATTCTGAAGGAGATGTGCTCGATGATCCAACTAATAGCATTCATCTAAAGAAGTACTATACTTAAGGTAGCCTAGTGCACGGAAAAAGCCAAAAACAAACAAAAAAATCAAAAAATTCCAGAAAAAGCAAAAATACAAAGTACAATAAAAACAAATGGTGAAAACCTGGTAAATAGGCGCCCTTGTAAAAGGCCGGCTTCTTTATCTATATCCATGCCATTTTATCCATCAAAACACTATCGGCCATCGCCCAACACTTAGCATATATCCATTCAAGACATACTTAGCGTAGTCACTATCCTGAGTTATTCATCTACCGCATTTCACCACAGCTTGGAAATCATTGTACATAATCATATCCAGAAGAACACTCATCTAGGGGCATTAAACTGTTCAAAAACTTGCAAACATTCAAGACATACCAACTATTGCAAAACTCAGACATATGACATCCAACAAACACAACTACACTACATCACAACAACCAAAACACAAACAAATACACAAGAAACTCAAGGATGGATGATTTTTTGAAGTACTAAATGTTGCATTATCGCACTAAGGTCTTGATTATTTTGCATTTTGAACTTTTTTAAATTGGAATCTCCTCTTTATCTCATAAAAAGCTTCACAGCCAGAGATCATGAGGAATTTCCAAAATTTTTCTTAGTCTTCTGTCTGGGAGGCGATCACTTGTATTGTGTGAATATTTGCCTCGAGACGTGATCCATATCACTGAAGGCCTGATTCCATTTCACGCATATAAATGTTCTAATCTTGTATGTTTATGCAATACACACTCAGGTCATCCTGGTTCAATTATACCTTGACGCTTGTGCTATCTTGCAAAATCAAATATCATGTAAATTTTACTCAGGTCATTATGGTTAAATTATACCATTATGATTGTATGAATTTTCAACATATCCAAAAATCGATAAATGCTCCATGATGATATTTACAAAGAAAGCAAATAAATGGTTATATCGGATGGCAAATACAGAATGAGAGATGCTCCAAAAAAACAATTAGTTGCATTTCATTTTACAATTAGTTACATTTCATTTTACAATTAGTTGCATATCATGTTACAATTAGTTGCATATCATTTTACAATTAATCGCACATCATTATCCCATATCATTATTACATCATTATTACATCATTTCATATTACATGTAACAACATATTAAATCATACATCTCATTTTCAAGATACATCTCATAGCATATAAAAACATTCATCCTGCATAACACATTACATCATATATGTAAGCATTACATCATCATATGAAAGGAAGTAGCACACATAAAATGCATCCATAAACACATCACATCGATAAAAAATGGTGCTCCGTATATATATATCTCTCAAAAAATGATCAAAATCTACAAAATGTGTCTCAAAAATATGTCCAGTACAAAGTATGCAAACATCCAAAAATACAATAGAGGCCATGTCTCTCAAGTGTGACTATCCCCTGATGGAGATGGTCTCACTCTAGATGCACCTGCCCCTGGATCTCTAGGAGGATCTTGCCTAGCTCTAGATACACTCGCCCCCGGATCTGCAGGAGGGTCCTGTCTCGCTGGCCCAGTCACTCCTCGGCTCTCAGAGCGTGTCCCAGCAGTTCGAGATCGACTCGATCTCGACTGTGCAAAACTCACTACACGTCGCTCTTTGGGTACTGCATCCTCATAATGCCGCCTATAATACTCGACCTCCTGTACTCTCCATGTCAGCTCTCTCAGGGTGTCTCTCAATGGACCACCTGCCGCTGCTCTCTGTACACTCGCCAAGGCCTCCTCCGCTCGACCCCGCCGCTCTATCTCCGTATCTCTCTCAACGGTCAACTGCGAAATCTGCCGTTGATAGGTCAAAATCTATGCCTGCAGCTGCTGCACAGTAATTTGTAGGGTCCGGATCTGTGCATCCTCTACGTGACCCGGCACTCGAACCCACAGTGGTACCTGTGCTGGCGCCACTCCTCCCACTCGGCCTGTCCTGGGTGCAGGAGGTGGGAGTATATCTATCCTCCTCCTCTGTACTGGCCTCCCCACCTCCTCCTCTCCTCCCACTGTAGCCAGCACCTCCGTCACTCTACCCTCTCTCCCGGCCCCAATGGCCAATCCTCCTCTCCCCCTCTCAATCCTGCCTTGCCGTACTGCCCTCTGCACACCTCTACCTCTCCTCCTCCCTGTATCTCCTCCATCTCCTCCATCATCCCCATCATCCCCATCATCTCCCCCGTTTCCCTCCTCTCCATCTGAATCGAATGCTGGTCTCATCTCCTCTGGATTTGAGATCCTAGCCACGGCCCGAGCAGCAAATAAACGAGAAAACTCGTCAGTCATGCCAGCATCCTGTATCTCTGGGGCATAGTCCTAGATCTGTCCGGCCAACCCTGTAAACTCCTCAATGGCCATAGCACTGTCAATGGTCGGCCCCCAATCGGCCACATCCTACTGACGCCGCGCGTACAAGCACGCTCCCTGCGGAATCCCCTGCTGCCTCCCGAACTGTCGCAAAACTCGGGTAACCACGAACCGCTCAATAATGAACGGAGTCCTCCCGATCAGATACCTCGTCATGAAAACGAACGACATCTCCATCCCATCCTCGACCCATACCTCGCAGCCTGTATACGGTCTCCAGGTGACCGTATCTATATCATCGAATACCCTCCTCCAGTGCTCTAGTTTTCCCAACTTACGCTGGACAACTAGGCCTCTATATCCATATGCATAAGCCGCCCCTACGAGCCTATCCCTGTCTGCCAGTGGCCTAGCTGCTGGAATGTGCTCCCAGCACCATACCTGTAAAAGGGTCACCCCTGCTGATAAACTCCCATAACCGAGGTATACTACCTCATGCAGGCTCCTATAAAGGTGGGCCAACATCGCTGACCCCCATGCAAATCTCCGGCCCTGTGTGACCATCTGCTCCAGAACCAGCCCCCATCCCACTGAAAATCTGTTTGACCTGCGATCAGGACAAAGGAATCCTCCAATAAATCCTGCCAGTACAGATGGCAGCGGTGCATAATCTAAATCCAGAAACTCCTGCTAGGGGATCTCATAGCCGCAGACAGTCTCATCATGAAATATGTGGCGCAACGCCTCTGTACCGCCCTCCTCTGTCTGCTCATATGGTAATATGGCTCCTACCACAGGAATGCGCAGAATGTGATAGCAGTCCTCTGGTGTCACTGTCATCTCTCCCGTGGCAAAATGAAAGGTGTTCGTATCACTGTGCGACCTCTCTGCCAAAGCTGTCAACAGTCCCCGGTTCACAGTAAACCGAGGCATATCCAGAAGTGAGGTCAATCCGCATCGCTCAATAATATCCAAGTCTGCCTGTGACAGACGTGGTATCAGCGTCCATGGTTTCGGGAATCTCTCCCTCGACTGCACAATACCCAATCGCTCCTGTCAACAAACAACACATATCCAATATCAGTTTCCACATCAACACAAAGATATCAAAATAAAACTTAAATCAACAACATGAAACACATTTGCTCATCTACAATCAAAATTCAAAATCCTAATCATTTCATATCAACTTGTAAAACAACTCAAGTTCTCAAAAACCATATCAAAACTTGTAAAACAACTCAAGTACCACAATCACATAAACTTGTAAAACAACTCAAGTTTCCCACCCATATCAAAACTTGTAAAACAACTCAAGTTTCCAACCCATATCGGCTTGTAAAACAACTCAGGCTTTCATACACATTTGAACATAAAATAGACAACGCAAATAGTCATGTTTTGATCAACACAAACAGCTTGATATCTATACATAACTTGGAAAATTGCACATCAAAACAAGTTATACAAATACTCATCTTGGATACATGCATCAAAAACACGACAGGCACGCAAAAACACAACTTTTCAAAAATCTGCCCAACCTACAAAATTTTCATGGATGTGCTAAAACAGACCTGAAATGCACTAAAACAGACCCACGCGCTAGGCTACTTCTCCTACGTGCTAACCTATCTGCCTTATGCGCTAGATTCTATCTATGCGCTACCCCTTTCTACCTATGCGCTACCCAATCTAACCTATGCGCTAAACTCTGTCTACGCGCTAATCTATACTCCCTAAGCGCTCCCCTTTTCATTCTATGCACTAGGTTAGTCCTACGCGCTAAACCCCTTTGCCTAAGCGCTACCCTTTCAGTTCTATGCGCTAGGTTATGCCTATGCGCTAAACTCCCTGCTTCATGCGAACTTCTGTGACTTCTATGCGCTAGGTTAGTTCCACGCGCTACCCTGTTCATCCTACGCGCTACTAAACGCAACACCTGCGCTATTATACGTGGACGCGCTAACCTAGATGGCCTATGCACTAGCAAAATACTTTCGGACGCAACCCCTAAATTGACTTCTATGCGCTACTGTATACTTCGTATGTGCTAATCTACGTCTGAGACGCGCTAAAACAATTTGTCCGAACTTGAAAATTCAAAAAACATCTAAAAATGACAAAATCAAAAATCAAAAAGGGGTCAAAAGGGTTGACTTACTGGAGGTCCACGCGCTATTGGTCTCCGATATCTCCGAACGCGCTCGAAACGGTGTCTGTGATAGGGAATAGGCATTTTCTCTCCAGAGCCAAATCTCTTTTCTTCAAAGTCAACAAGCACAAATAAGTTTAAATCAAGCCCTTTTCCCCTTTTATAGGAGGAAAATGAAATTAGGGTTAGCTAATTGGGCCTGTAATATGGTCGCGGTCTCCCCTATACCAAAAAATTTGTAATTTATTGGGAGATGAATCAATTTACACACTTTCTACACGCACGAAATCCTACACCTCATACGAACTTCATCAATTTAAAATCCAAAATTTTCCAAAAAAAAATATTGATTCATCTCTCGAGGGGGCATCACATCAAATATCAATCTGGGGCATCACATCAAAACTGGGGCATGACTTGCAAATCAAAAGAACGACACAAAAATTGCATTTGATCATAAAATCACAAAAACACATCATTTTCTTTGAAATAACATGTGCACACATGTCACTTCAAAGAGGGGCAAAATGTAGACATATAAAAATGACCATATTCCTAAATGAATATTTTATGTTCATTTCTCTATTTAATTAAATCCAATTTAATTAAATTATCCACATTCCTCTATTTAATTAAATAAGTTACTCAATTTATTTAAATTAAATTCACTATACCCATTTAATGAATAAATCATTTTATTCAATTAAATCCAACCTATCCACTTTTAATTAAATTCAAATTTAATTAAATAGTTATCCCAAATTGAATAAATCAAATTTAATTACAACCAAATTGAATGAAAATCAATTAATTCAATTAAATCCTATTATCCCCCATCCACTTGCAAAATCCCAAACCCCTTCCTAATCCCTTCTAGAGTCTTCTAATCGATTCTAATTAACCTAACCCTCCTCTAAACTTTGTCACATCCCTAAGCAAAGGGAGGTCACTTCTCAAATGACCCAAAGTCTTGGATAACCATTGAAGGTTTTCAACCTTCAACCACCAAAACCCTTAAAGTCTTTGAAAACCATTGAAGGCTTCCAACCTTCAACCACTTAATCCCCAAAGTCTCCAATAACCATTAATGGTTATTTCAAACCCTCCCACATGGTTAAAACATTTGTTTTGACTCAACCTCTATCCAACCCAAGGGTCTCATCAGGTCATTAATGCTTTGACCATGATTATCTCTTAATCATTTGCACAAAGGTTTATCTTTGGATTAGATCCTAATTCATTGGGTAAACCTAACTTAGACTTGACCCTTAGCCTTTAGATAACCATGAGGTCTTCTCAGGCCTTTAATGCCTCCAACCTCTTCTTTCAACCCAATCCTGTGTGGACATTTGTCACCCTGTCATTGGTGCAAATTATGCACATGGATCCCCAACTTTCAAACCTGGCCCTTGATTAAACCTTTCAATCCTGACCGTCCATTGCCCTATTTGTGCTATAAATAGAGCCCTCATTCCTCCATTCTTAACAATCATCTTTCAAATTTGAAGCATCACACTTATGCTCAAATTGTTTCAAGCTTTCATATCATTTTATGCTCATCATTTAGCCTCTCTTTAGATCAGAATTAATCATGAATATGCATATTAGAATAAGTTCTTTATCATTTTAGCTCAATCATAGATTAAATATAGTATGTTAGGATAGTATTCATACTAACCCTGTCATCTTATCATTTAGTTTATTGCATTTCTAGCATCATACCTAGCTTATAACACATCTCATACTAAAATCAGTTAAAAATCTCTCTCGTTCTCATATTTGCCATCCCTAAACCATTTTGCTCAGTAATCTGAGAGCAAAACATTGGTTTGAGGGAGATTGTGAGATAGAGAACCATGGGACCCTCCTTGGGAAGCTGAGGAACATTACGTTACTCCATAGCTTGCATCAAGAAGTCCTGTCTGTGTGTGTGGACTGGTATTTCTCGTATTTTTCACGTTTTAAGTTTTATTCGCCCACTTTTCCCGCATACAGTTGCCACTGGTAAACAGACCAAAGCAAACCTTTTTCAGCTGAATGCCAAGATTAGTCAATGCCTAATGGAAAAATTTGATGACACTTGGATATGGCATAGTATACTCTTTCATATGAATTTTGATAATATTGTAAAGGATAATAAGATAAAGGAAGTAAGAGGATTGCCTTTGCTGAACAAACCATAGAATGCTATACAGAGAATGTCAACTTGGTAAGATGTCTTCCTCAACATTCAAAGGTAATTTTTTTTCAACAGAGAACTTACTTGATCTAGTGCACACCGATCTATGTGGACACATGAAAACAATAAGTATTCTGGGAGATCGGTATTTCATAATTCTTACCGATGACTACTCAAGAATGATGTGGGTCACATTCTTGAAAGAGAAGTCTAAGGTTTTTGGAAAGTTCAAAGCCTTTAGAGCATTGGTGGAGAAGGAGAGCGATAGAAGAATAAAATGCCTAAGAACTGATTAGGGAGGTGAATTCACTTCTGATGAATTCAACAAGTACTATGAAGAGAATGACATGAAGAGGCAGTTGTCTACCCCAAGGACACCACAATAGAATGGCATAGCAGAAAGGAATAACAGGACTATAATTGAAGCGGCCAAAACTATATTGATCCAAGGAAATGTTGCTCACACATTTTGGAGAGAAGTGGTGAGCACTATAGTATATACTATGAACCAGGTACTCATTAATAAAGGTAAAGAAAAAAACCCCTATGAGTACTGGAACGAGAGAACTCCTAATGTAAGTTATTTTAAAGTGTTTGGCAGTAAGTGCTATATCAGGAGAGGCGAGCATTTGAGCAAGTTTGATGCTAAATGTGATGAAGGAATATTTCTAAGATATTCCACTAAAATCAAAGCTCTCAAATGCTACAAAAAGAGGACTCAAAAAATTGTTGAGAGTATCAATGTCAGGGTTGATGAAACCCCTGAGGAGCTTGAGGAAACCAGCAGCAAGAAAGCAAAAAATGAACCAGGTGTAGCCTTTTGGGAACCGATTAAGAAGGAAACAAGTTGAAAACACCAGAAAGACTTCAATGTTCCTATATTGGTAGAAGCTGCAGTAGGTGAAGAAGAAGATGAAGTGGAAGAAGAAGAAGAGGAAAAGAAAGCGGAACCAACTAGGGTCATTCCTAGGTATGTGAAACTATATCATGATCTGAAGCAGATCATAGGAGACAAAGATGCACAAATACTTACAAGAAGAAAGGTGAAAGAAAATTCTTGTATGATTTTAGAATTTGAGCCTAAGACTAGTAGAGAGGAACTTACCGATGAAGACTAGATAAAGGCAATGGAAGAGGAGCTGGACCAGATAGAGAAGAATGCAACATGGTCCTTGGTACCCAGACCGAAACAAAAGAATGTCATAGGTACCAAATGGGTCTTCAAGAATAAGCTGAATGAAGAAGGTACAGTGGTAAGGAACAAGGCAAGACTTGTATGCAAGGGATATGCTCAAGAAGAGGGAGAAGACTATGGAGAAACCCTTGCCCCAGTGACTAGACTGGAAGGTGTCCAAATGCTACTTGCATTTGCAGCATTTAAGGGATTCAGGGTATACCAGATGGATGTGAAGTCTGCATTCTTGAATGGAATCCTAGAAGAAGAAGTGTATATTGAGCAACCAGATGGGTTTTCTTTGTCCAAAGATAGTGACATGGTGTGTAGATTACACAAGGCCCTGTATGGATTGAAACAAGCACCAAGGGAATGGTATGAATGGTTACACTCTCATCTTGTGAAGATAGGATTTCAGAGAACAAGTGAGGACAACAACATCTATCTGAAATCTGAAGGTGGTCAGATTTTGATCTGTGAAGTATTTGTAGATGACATAATCTTCGGAGGAGATGATGAAATGAGTCATGCATGCGCAGATGAAATGAAGAAAGAGTTTGAGATGTCTTTGATTGGATAGATAAATTTCTTCATTGGTCTACAGATTCAGGAGATGAAGGAGGGTATCTTCATTACCCAATCCAAATATATCAAAGAGGTACTGAAGACCTTTGGCATGAAGGAGAGAAAACCGGTTGGAACACCGATGGTGACTGGCTGCAAACTGACAAAGGAGGATGATACAACATTGGTGGATGAGAAGGAGTATCGGTCGATGATCGGTAAGATGCACTATGTGGTGCACAACAGACTGGATATTGCTCATGCAGTGGGCGTAGTGGCCCATTTTCAGAAGAGTCCTAGAGAATCCTACTTGGTAACGTTAAAGAGGATTCTTAGATATCTTAAAGGCACAGTTGATTATGGATTGTGGTATCCATACAATGGTGACTTTGATCTCAAAGTGTTTACTGATGTAGATTGGGCAGGTAATGTGGATGACCAAAAGAGCACAATCGGTGGAGCGTTCTTCCTTGGTGGAAGACTAGTCTCATGGTCGAGCAAGAAGAAGAGTTGTATTTCCCAGTCTACAAGTGAATCAGAGTACGTGGTAGCATTTATGAACTACACTCAAGCAATCTGGATGAAGCATGTACTTAATGGCTTCAAAGTGCATATATTTGAACCAAGCATATTGAGCTCAAGTATCATTTCCAAAAATATGGTATTGCATGCTAGGACCAAGCATATTGAGCTGAAGTATCATTTCTTGAGAGAAAAGGTTCAGAAAAAAGAGTTTGTATTAAGACATGTTTCTAGTAAGGAGCAATTAGCAAATATATTCACTAAGCCCTTGCCAAAGACTACATTTACCTATTTGAGAGGTGAGTTAGGGGTTCTACCCCTTCATGAAATACATTAAAAATGTGTGCTCAACATCAGTCAGGTACTACAGTGACAAATCTTATAGGATTGATGTGTTGAAGGATGCTACTCCACTGGGGGAGCAACATAGTGGAGCTTGGAAGCTTATGCCTCCACTTTGGCATTGTTGTTAAAGGGGGAGAAGATATATTGTTTGGGGAGAAGATATTGAGCATGTACACACTGACCAATCCAGATGGTGGTGATCTTTTTAGTTGCTCAGGTATAGTGTCAACTGGTATATATTTTACTAAGCAATGATGCACTGAGTATTTCCATGAATGCCAAAGGGGGAGATTGTTGGCATATGATGAAGTGGTGATAATGTATGTTGTCATTGATGACAGTAAGTAAACAAGTATATGGTACTCAAGTATGTGAACCAGTATAAACCAGTGTGAAGAATGGAAGTGGCTATAGTCAACTAGGATGGAGTGAACTGGTGTCGGGGTTCACAGTATGACTACCGGTTGATAGTCTCAGTTCAGCCCTAGGGTTTCTAGTTTAGCTTGTGTCGTGCAACCGATGATGTTTTGTGATGAGTTAGTTAAGAACAAGGATAAGGATCAAGATGCCACCTCAGCTATGTGCATGTGAAGAATATCTTTGAGGATCTTGCGTGTGAAGATCTAATGCATTGAATGTCTACCTTGGGAATGTGCATTTTTCTTAGAGGTATGAAAAAGGTGTGTGGTGGGTTACTATTTTCCAGATGCGGTGAAGATCAAACAATGTAGAATGACTTGAGATCTATTTTAGACCATTTCACTCTATGCAATATGTTTGGATAGTCAAGATTGGACCACTTGTAATTGTAAACCTAAAATGTTTAGGTTTTAGGGTTTATGCTACCGACATAATTGTTGTCTATAAGGTCGATGATGTTTGTTATTGTTTGTGTTGGCAAAAGTTGTGTTTGTGTTTGCATGTTGAGATACTCGCCAAATCAATGAAGAGGTTATAGCCCAGGCGATAGGTCTTTCTATGGAGGGAAGGAAATGGAAAAAATAGAGCCATATTGTGGATTCCACTAGCCTTAACCAGTTCTTCTGCTAGGGCAAAAACCCTATCAAGAGGGCAGGCAACTTCAAAAGGGGGGAGCTCCTTCACCCGTGGGATGAGGTCTGCTATATCGTGATGAAGTATTTTACGTTGGAGGGAAGGTATGGCATATTCTACTACTACCATCTCCCTTTCCTAAACCACATGAGGAATAAAGACTTCATTTCCATTCTGTTCTTTTTGCTGCATTCTATGGACGCTAATGTTAAAGATATAGCCGAAGCTAAGAAAAAGGGAAAGATTTTCCCATCCTACACCAGGGCCTCATTCTCCACCTGTATAACTTTCACCTTGCCCTCTGCCCACCCCATTCCATCTCTATCCAAAATATCAGCCCTTCGACCCACCCTCCTACTATTAATGACACTAGCCCCTTCTCAGCTCCCAGAAATTGGCTCTTGCAACAAGAAAACCAAAAATCACTCTCCGAAGGAGGTTAGAACCCCCAAGAAAGTCAAAATCGAAGAGATTGACTCTAATATGGAATTTATAGAAGAAGCTAATACCCCCCGTCATTCTAGTAGACTGGCCTCTAAACCCTTAGAAAAATCTCTGAGAGACCCCTCCTCCTCGCACAACACCGGCAATTCCATTTCGACTAATAAAATGCCCCTGGCCTAGCATAATCCGATCCCTCATTCTATGAGCTCCACCCAGGTTTCAGAAAGCCCCATTTCATCCAAGAGTCCGGAGCCATCCAATTTCCCCTCTTCGACCTTCAAGCTAGAAAAAATGATGGTCATGGAGGAGGCTGAGAGCGTGAAAGAGGAGGAGGAAACCAATCTGGCGGAGATGGAGAAAAAAATGGAGGCCCTCTCTGACAATGTGTAGGTGATCACCTGCAGACTGAAGGCGGCGAAGTCCAAGATGCATGATGTTTCCAAATTTGCTCTGAATGTTATGCAATGCTCAACTACTACTCTGTGCCTCATGCAGGAAAGCACGACCAAAGGGAACAACAGGGAGGACGAGGACTACAAAGCCTTGTTCAAATTCGTCACTAAGGAATAGGCTAGAAAGTTGCTCCCTAAGAAGAGCCATGGGAAAAGAAATAATTTTTTGCATGTGGAGGATTTCTGGTTTTTTGTCTATATCTAGTAGCCGTTGGGCAGATAAGGCTAGTTTATGCTTTTGTTTATACTTCTCTGTTTATTGCCTTGCGTGGCAAATGGCTAAAATTCTGATTAGTATTACTTAATTGCTGATAAACTCTCGTACAATGATTTTTGTTTTTGATAGAGGCAAAAGGCTGCTACTATGTTGATTATATGCGGACAGTGGTTCTAGCACTGACCTTCTAATTGTTCCTATGGGTCAGCCCCCTCATTTTTGACTACTTTTATTATCAAAAACATTGGTGGAGGGACGTAGTGTATATAAGTCTTGTCTATATTTTGGTAAGCTCATAGAATCTATAGACAAGCAACTGTCAGATTGTAGGAACAATTTAATTCAGATTTCTAATTCTTACAACCTGACATTCAATCTTACAAGTTCCTTGGGTGGTCCAATTTTGGTAGTCATGGATCAAATTTTGAAATTAGAGAATTATAGGGACAATATAATAAAGAGAGCAAATGAGCTTTGGAATCTTATTGGTCCCCGACTAGATAATTTAATGTTTCATAAGACTCAGTGTATTTCTAATATGCAGAAGGATGATCCCATTATATCAGAAACAATAGAATATTATGCTAGTCTCTTGAATGGATTCATCTCCATTCTTGATGCCCTTAAGTAATGTTGAGATACCTACTTTTCATTTTTGAAGAATATGTATGCAATTTTTTTAAAATTTGTATAGAACCGACTTGTGTTTATAACTGTACCAAATTATTCTTTGGCACCCTGCTTTGTCATTGATGTCAATGGAGGAGGAATAAAGAGAAAAATGTATATAGTACTTAGTGGGAGCATCAGGTGTACACGTTAGGATTCATGTACATATTCAGAGTCAAATTCAGTGATAGCACCATTTTTCACATGACTGTTGCCATCAATGCCAAAGGGGGAGATTGTTGGCAATTGACACTCATCCGGTAAGAGTTAATGGCATTTTGGGTTGTCATTGATGACAACTCATCTTCAAGTGATTGCAACTCATGAGAACTCATCTCTAGGTGTATATATTCCAATTTGGATTCATTGTTTATCACTTTTCTTTGTTTGTGTTAATCGACATTCATTAGACTTATTTGGTACTCACTTTGCTTCATAATCGGCTAAGTCTAGATCTCGGTAACATGTATTTGGAACCCGGTAATGGATAGGACCCGACTAGGAGATCTTGTGGCCCCGATTATTTATTTCATGGAATTTATGGTAATGTGTGAAGGCCGACATGATCATTGGGATTATGTTTGAAATTAATTATGATTCGGCAATCGATAGGTTTATACTTTTCATTGAAGCTGATAGGGTGGAAGATAGGAGGATATTTAAGGAGATCCTTTTAGCGATGGATGAATGAGTTTTTAGAATGTGAGTTTTGGTTGCGAATTATTCAATCATTATTGGTATACATTTTGGTCAGCGATTGGAAGTGCTTGTGTGTAGTTTCACCTACACAACCTAACCGGTACACAGTGAAGATTATTAGAACATGAACCAGAACTTATCTAGCATGGTCAGATGCATCTTATAAGTTCATTCTTTTTGTAATTACTTTGTAATGATTTGTAAGTCAGTGAGCTCTTGGCAGTTGGCCTGATTGCATGTGCAATCCCCTTCATGTAATATTTGTATACCTTGATCAAGTATATAGATATTGTGGGTATCAACCCCACCATGGTTTTTCCCTTTGTAGGGTTTTCCATGTATAAATATTAATATTATGGTGTTGCCTCTTTATGTGTTAATTGATGTATGCACTTTAATTTTATTTATTGTTAACCGGTTAATAAGCAATAAGTTCAAAACTAACATTACCGGTAGAATGCTGATTCACCCCCCCCCCCCTCCCCCTCTATGTGTTCTTGGATTCTAACACAAGGTAAGGTTCTAAACATTATAAGGTAAAAGCAGAGAAAGTATATAAAATAAAGAGTGCGTGTAAGGATAGAAATCAACTAACAAATAGAAAAGTAGAAGCAATTATGGTTCTAAAAAATTGGATGAAAATGACCATTTTTAGCCATTGAGAGACATAATAAGGGAAACTTGATTTCATAATTTCACCATTGCAAGGAGCTTAGATTTGAATGTCAAGTTAGATAGTAGATTTTGGTAACATTATATCTTAGTCAACAAGTCACCAATGTCTTGGGTCATCGGTGCCATGTAGAAACTAAGATTCATGATTGGAGGGGAAGACTTAAAACACCATAAATATTATGAAGCTATTTCATGTTACACCAATGATAGATTTTAGGCATAAAAGTATGGTGAATGTGCCCTAATCATGAATGAGAGTGATTGAAAACAAAATGATTTAAAAAATGCAGAGTGAAAACTAAAAAGCATGCAATAGTTGATGCTACAAAATGAATAATGAGTTATTTTATTATTAGTTTATAAAGGCTTAATCTTTGAGTTATTCTTTTATTTATGTGATACAAAAATTAGTACACTCACACTATCTTTGATTAAAAGTTGACAATTATCTTAAATTTAATGTAAATTAGAATCTCATTATAAATTGGGAATAGACAAATAAATTAACAATTTTATGCCTCAATCCTATAAGATTCCATATTAAATGACCCTTAGACATTGATGTTGATGCTAATTGAATTTTATATCCATCTCATATTTATGTAAGATACCTTTCTCTATCTATAAGATTATGGCCTCTCATGGTTAAAGGATATGTGTGATTGAGTGGTTTATATATAATATGAGCCCTACGATGGGAATCTATCCTTTGACCGTCAACATGATCTTATTAACTTAGTGCATTCAAAAAATTCTTAAAGTAATCTTCTAAAAGATATTCTATATTTTTTATTATTCAATCTTAATGGCTCAAGTGATATATGATTCTCGTGCCAATGGCTTGAGTTACATACTTTGTTTAGCCACACGTCCCCATTTATATGCTCACTTTCCTCACTAATGAATATTAAATTATTCGTCTTTTGTTTTTCACTCATATTATTTTCCTTTTGTGAACACTAAAGTTCTTTCCTCGAAGGGATGAAAGGCTAAGATCTCAAGATTCCTTAAGAGTTGTAATTTTCTTCAATTCAATTCAAAGAATAAATATAATAGTATTTTATCTTGGATGATTTCCTTTTGTGTTATAGCACTTTGATGATAATGCATCAAGGCATGTGCATGGAGATTGGTAATTAAAATTCATAAAAAGGTGTTTTGACATAAACTATGTATGTGCTTTTAAAAGTGTGATTGAGCCATTGTATATAATATGTGTATGTTATATGATAAGTGCATGTTGCAATGCATGTATATTATAATTTAATAATAACTATTAAAATTATTTTTAAATGTGAGAGTTATATATGTATATTGGTTTTTTAAATTTATATTTCATAAATAAAAAATATGTTTAATTTTTTATTGCATTAAATCTATGCGTTTAATTAAAGTAGCACAACAAGGTTGTTGATCTTATGTACAAACAACTGAAGGCAAAATGAACAAGACATTAACAACACCAAGTAGTCCAAACTTAAAATATCAAAAAACATATATAAGCGTTATAGGTAACTTTTAGAGTATCAGCATATATAATACTTAAATAAAAACCACCAAAAAGGCTACCACAAGATGGTTAGCCAAATATTTTAGCCCATTATATATTTATAATTTGATATGTTAATTAAAAATAAATAAAAATAAAACAATTCTATGCTTCATTCTATGTATATTGGAAAAAAAATTGTTTTTATAGAACTTCTCTAAAAATTTAACATCTTAAATCATAAATTTTCCTCAATTGTTCAATACTTCAAAGTAAAAGAGTAAGAGAAGAAACAACTACAACCCATTAAAGCATGCCCATTCCAATGTTATCATTTAATATTATAAATAAGAAATAAGACTAGATAACATTGCTAATAAGATCTAAAGAGTGCCAATTTGCTATTACTAGGTTTGACTGTGTGAATATTTTTAAATTCAAAATTTTGACTGACACTCCATGATCCATCATAAATATTGATGCTCTGCAAAAAGGATTAGAAAATCTGTTTGATGGCAACACACACAAGAGCACAAGAAACAAACGTTAGTGTTAGCAACAAAAGATTATCCTAAACAGGCATATCAAGAGAGATATTAAGCATGAAATAGAAAGCATATAAACATAAAATGAAATAGCTAATCAAGATGCTCATAGTTGCTCCTCCCTTGTTCCTCTCCTCTCCAAGTCCCAAATGAGTGTAGCTCTCAGCAGCTTTTTGCACTATGGATGCTTATGGAGGATTGAGATTTAATACTAAGCTTCAAATATGAAATGAAAAGCTAAATACTATGCTAGAGTAGATAGTGATGCTATGAAAAAGCTCTATGCTAATGCCAGTATAACAACAATACTCTAAAATGCTTCTCTTTTCTTTGCTTGAGGAGAAGGGTTCTATTTATAGAAGAAATGGGGAAATAAAGGGTTAAGATTGAATGGTTTAATCAAGGGCCAAGTTTGAAAGTTGGGGATCCATGTGCACAATTGGCACCAATAAAATGGTGACAAGTGTCAACATAGGATTGGGTTGAGAGAAGAGGTTGGAGGCATTAAAGGCTTGAGAAAACCTCATGGTTATCTAGAAGGTAAGGGTCAAGTCCAAATTAAGATTACCCACTGGATTAGGAGTTAATCCAAGGATAAACCTTTGTGCAAATGATTAAGAGATAATCATGGTCAAAGCATTAATGACCTGATGAGACCCTTGAGTTGGGTAGAGGTTGAGTCAAAACAAATGTTTTAACCATGTGGGAGAGTTGAATTAACCATTAATGGTTATTGGAGACTTTGGGGATTAAGTGGTTGAAGGTTGAAAGCCTTCAATGGTTATCAAAGACTTTGAGCCATTTAGTGGTTGAAGGTTGGAAGCTTTCAAAGGTTATCCAAGACTTTTAGGCTTTGAGAAGTGACTCCATTTTGCTTAGGAATGTGACAATAATTAGGGGATGGATTAAGCTAATTAGGAAGGGGTTAGAAGAATCTAGAAGGGGATTAGATTTTGCAAGTGGATTTGGTGGGTGAGGGAAAATAGGATTTTATTAAAATAAAAATTCATTTATTTCAATAAATGTGTGCAAGTTGTATTTGGATAAATATTCAAATAAATATTAATTTATTTAAATGAGAAAAAGGAAGATAAAGCATTAAAATGCTTGAAGACTTTGAGGGGAACCATTAAAGGCTTGAAGACTTTAAGGAAAACCATTAAAGTCTTAAGAAGACTATAGAAGGAAGCCATCAAGTTTGAAGACTTTAAAGCCATCAAGTTTGAATACTTTAAGGGAAACCATTAAAGGTTTCAAGTGGGTGAGGATAAATAGGATTTTAAATAAATAATTTATTTAAAATAGTTGTGCAACTTGCTTTTGTAGGAAAATACAAGTGGGTGGAGGATAAAGGTGTTTTAAATAAATTATTTATTTAAAATAATTGTGCAACTTGCTTTTGTAGGAAAATACAAGTGGGTGGAGGATAAAGGTGATTTAAATAAATGATTTATTTATTTAAATGTGAGAGGTGGGATTTTGGGGGATTTAAATAAATATTAATTTATTTAAATGTGAGAGGTGGGATTTTGGGGGATTTAAATAAATATTAATTTATTTAAATGTGAGAGAAGATTTAATTAAATAAATATGATTTATTTATTTAATTAATGGTCTGAATTTGGTTAAGTGAATTAAATCAAATAAATTGAATAATTTATTTAATTAATAGGAGAAGAGGGTTAAGATGAATTAATTAAATATTAATTGATGGTTAAATAATCAAATAAATATTAAATATTCATTTAATTAAGTGGACAGATTTATGTGACTACATTTGCCCCTCTTTGAGACGGTGCAGTTTATTGCGTCGTTTCAAAGAAAGAAAAATAGGTGTGAAGAAATGCCCCATAAAATGTAAATTTAATGGGTGGTATGCCCCCTCGAGGGATGGGCCGAATTTTTTTTGAAAAATCGGGCGATCTCTCGAAAAAGAATGAAAAGCGGAGGGGAGGTAGAATAGAAGAAATTAGAACTAATGATGAAAGAATGGGAGAAAATGGAGTGAATATGAAGAAACAACAAGCCAACGAGTACCCTGAGGTCATGCAAGAGATACATAGCAGATGTAGTGTGGGGTTTTGATTGATGCTATACAATTGATCAAAATTGGTTGGACAATCTGGTGCAATCGGTTGAATTGCCCCGGTCAAGTCAAAGCGTGACAGTTGATGTCAGTTGGTCGCTTGGACATGATAAAGTCTGAGTAAGTGAATCAAAGTGACCTGATGGTGACTTAGACAATTGATGTAATTGCCCGATGAAGTCAAGGTATATGAAGCAAAATACTCGTTGAGACGTAGACAATTGATGTAATTGTCCGTTGGATTGTGTTTGATTGGTTGATCAATTGATAGTGTGTGTGTGTGAGATGGATGGTTGTGGGGAATCATGGCAGCTCCGTTGAGACTAGGTCATTGTGATAAATGCCTGATGTAGTCTAGGATTACCATAATCAATTACCTGTTGAGACCCGAAGATACTTGATCAGAGTATCTATTGATAGTCTAGGTGTGTGGGAGTCAATGTATCTGTGTAGATAGAGTAACTGGCTTAATTTTGTGGATGAGTGAGGATGGGAAGCGATGAAGGGATTAGGATGATGTTGATGATCAAGATAGGGAGGGTGAGGGGGGATTTGATGTTAGATAGAAGATATGGAAAACCTATGACTCATTCCTATGGAAGAAGATGAGTAAAATAGAGTATGCATTATTATGACTATGTATGCATGATATGCAGCTATTATGAATGTATGGATGGTTGGAATGCAACGGAATGCAGTATATATAGATGAGATGGAATGACGATCCATAGTGCTCTATTTTCATCATTGAGCTTTAAAATGTTGGAAGAAAATACAAGCAACTTGACATAAAGATTCAAGATGACCAGAGTATTTCTTACATGGATTTTGATATAGCAAGTTAATACAAGCAACTTGATATAATGGATCAAGTTGACCGGAGTATTGCTTGCAGAACAGATAAGGATTATCTCCTTTCATGCATGACTTGGAACGTCCTCCTTGATCTTAGGCTGATCATATCCTGAGACAAGTGCATATCATACTAAGAAATAAAAACCTTTATCCAAATTGGATGAGGAGGAACCAAAGA
The DNA here is from genome assembly GCF_030272615.1 of Cryptomeria japonica. NCBI lineage: Eukaryota > Viridiplantae > Streptophyta > Pinopsida > Cupressales > Cupressaceae > Cryptomeria > Cryptomeria japonica. The sequence goes on along the minus strand of NC_081413.1, from coordinate 695,158,691 downwards.
AAGAGCATTGTACCTATAAACAAATAGTATATACATAAAGAATAAAAGAATATGGATCCTTGGTAATGGTTCATGCTCATATGGTCGAGGTATACGCTGTAGTCAGCAAGCCGTAATGATCTATGACTGCATTTGGCATAAGATCACGTAGCTTAGTGAACTTCCCACGTAGACACCATTAGTACATGCCCCAGAACTTCATCGGAAATAATGCGCAAACGATACAAAACAATGCTGAAAGATCCCGATACAGATAAACAAATGATTGTACTCATAAATCAACCAAGTATTTGACAGCCTAACAGAATTTTCTTGTCAAAGAAAACATCATCTTGTCTTTGTTTTGGTAAGGAAGGATGCATCCTTGTTTAAAGACAGTTTCTGATTGTTTAATGTTGATTGGTTTGATTGTTTGGTAAATGGTCATTGTGTGAGTAGTTTGTCGCAATGTTTGTTTTGGTATCTGCATGGATGAGTATGTACAAGGTGTTGCCATGTTTTTGTGTGATTTTTCAATGGTTTTGTCGATGTTTTTGGATTTTGAATTGTTTTGAATGTTTTTGGTATTTTTGCGAGATATTTTTGAATGTTTTTGGATTTTTGATGATTGTTTGAATGAAGAACTTAATGAATCATAAGACAATGTAGAATCCACTTCCATCAATAGGTTAAAGGCATTGCCCCCAGTTTTAGACATGACTATGAAAAAGCGGGATGCAAGATGTATGGAGTACTATCATAATTGCAGAGGAATAACAAGCCATGGTTGATGGATGGATGGATGTATGTATGAAGTAGATGTGATCACCACAAGTCTGAAAGATAATGGAGCCATAGCCTTTACGAGTGGCGCCTGTTTGCCAGGTTTTCACCATCGTTCTTACCCAAGGTGCCACCGGAGTGGTTGTTCACCGTTTGGATGCATGATTTTTCTTTACTTTTTTGAATGTTTTTATATTTTCTTCAGGACATTTTTCTGAATGTTTTTTGGTATTTTCTGATAGGCAGGGGAGCCTGATGCTCTATACAGCTTATGTGTAAAACCGTTTGAGGTGCATGCTGTTGATTGGATCTGCGAGCGGTTCTCCGTCTGATGTAGCCAACTGATATGCCCCGGACCCAAATACAGCAGTGACAACATATGGGCCTAGCCAATTTGATTCAAACTTGCCTTGATGTTCTCTGTTTGGTTGGTTGCGAGGATTCTCTCGAAGAACAAGATCACCTACCTCAAATGTACGAGGTCTAACTCGGTGATTGTAGCTTCTACTCATGCGCTGCTGATAGGCTTTGAGATGGTTGTATGCAGCTTGTCGCTTCTCATCAAGTAGCTCCAAGTCCTGAAGGCGTGAGACTCTGTATGCGTCATCATCAATGAGATTGTGCAAGGAAACCCGTAAGGATGGTATCTCAACCTCAATAGGTAAGATAGCTTCTGCACCATAGACCAATGAATAAGGAGTTGCACCTGTAGGGGTTCGAATGCTAGTTCGATATGCCCATAATGCTGGATTCAATTGAACATGCCAATCACGACCGGCATCATTGACTGTCTTCTTTAGGATTCTCAATATGTTTTTATTGGATGCTTCGGCCTGACCATTGCCTTGTGGGTAATAGGGAGTGGAAAAGCGGTGTTGGATATGAAATTTCTCACAAAGCTCACGGACATCCTGATTTTTGAAAGGAAGACCATTATCTGTGATGATGGAGATGGGTACACCATACCGGCAGATGATGTAGTTGAGGATGAATGAGGCGATCTGCTTGCCGGTGACTTGGGTAAGTGGAACAGCTTCGATCCACTTGGTGAAATATTCGGTGGCGGTAATAATGAATTTATGGCCATTGGATGAAGATGGATGGATTTTACCCACAAGATCAAGACCCCATTGACAAAAAGGCCATGGTGTTGTGATTGGTTGCAGTTCTTGAGCTGGTGCATGTATTAGGTCGCCATGAACTTGACATTTTTTGCATTTCCTGACAAAGTAGTAGGAATCCTTTTCCATAGATGGCCAATAGTATCCAGCTCGCATGATCTTCTTGGCTAGTGATGGACCACTTGAATGAGTCCCGCAAATTCCTTCATGTACCTCTTCCAAAGCCTTTGTTATCTCACCTTGTTCTAGACATCGAAGGAGAGTACCATCAAGACCGCGTCGGTATAGGGTTTTGGCAATAATGGTATATCGAGCAGTTTGGCGAATGAAGGTTTTACGTTGGTTATTTGATTGGTTGGGAGGAAGGGTGTGATCGTGGAGATAGGTGTAGAACTCACCGTACCATGGGGATTCAGAACCAACAAGGTGACATATCATGTCGGATTCGGGGATATCATAAGCGGGAATCCAAAGCTGTTCTACCAAGAACTCGTAGCGTGTTGAATTCTGTGGAAGATCTAAGAGAGATGCGATGGTAGCCATGGCGTCAGTAGCTCAATTCTGATCTCTTGGTATCTGCTCAAAAGTGATAGTAGTAAATGATGTCTTTAGACTGTCCACCATTTGCTTGTATGGCATGAGTTTATCATCTTTGGTCTGATATTCATTAGTTGCTTGTCGAATGACCAGTTGTGAGTCGCCATATACTTGTAGTTCTTGTAATTTCCATTGTACGGCTAACCTGAGTCCTGTGATCAAGGCCTCATACTCTGCTATGTTGTTTGTGCATGGAAATGTGAGCCTGTAAGACTTCGGGATGCTATCACCTTGAGGTGTGATAAACAGAATGCCTGCCCCCGAGCCGTGCCTAGTGTATGAACCATCAAAGTATAATTTCCATGGTTGTACTTCTGTGAGCATGAATATCTCTTCATCTGGAAAATTGGAAATGAGGGGATGATCGCCTATGAGTGGTGCATCGGCCAATTGATCTGCAATGACCTGACCTTTGATAGCTTTACGGTCCACGTACTCGATGTCAAATTCACTTAGAATCATCACCCATTTGGCTAAGTGACCTGTCAATGCTGCTTTGCTAAGTAAATACTTGAGTGGATCAATCTTTGCAATGAGTTGCACCTTGTGTGTTAACAGATAGTGCCTCAGTTTAGTGGCTGCCAAGATTACTGCTAGGCAAGCTCGCTCAATAGGTGTGTAATTGAGTTCATAGCCCACAAGTGTGCGAGAGATGTAGTAAATAGCACACTCTTTTCCTTCTGCATTATGTTGTGCCAGTAGTACACCCAATGATGTACTTGTTGCCGAGATATAGAGTAACAATGGTCTACTTGGATCTGGTGGCATCAGCAATGGTGGATTCATGAGATAGTCTTTAAGTGTCTGAAATGCTTGCTGGCATCGAGCATCCCACTGAAAGCGGATGTTCTTGTGTAGCAGGTGTGTGAATGGGTGACACTTATTAGCCAATTGTGCAATGAATTTGCGGATGGATTGAAGCCGTCCTTGTAGTGTTCTTAGCTGACTGATATTCTTTGGAGGTGGCATGTCCATGATTGCCTTAACCTTTGCTGGATCGACCTCAATGCCTTTGCTTGAGACAATGTATCCTAGAAGCTTCCCGGAGGTCACTCCGAAGACACATTTCTTTGGGTTGAGTCGAACATGATATTGTTCCAGTCTATCAAAGATTTGATCTAAGATATGGAGATGTCCTCCTCTTGTGAGTGATTTTGCTAGTAAGTCATCCACATAATCTTCCATCATAGTATGCATCATGTCATGGAAGATGGTGGTCATTGCTCTTTGATAGGTTGCTCCTGCATTCTTTAGACCAAAAGGCATTACATTCCAGCAGTATGTGCCCCATGGACATGTGAAGGCTGTCTTATGTTGATCCTCTGGTGCGATCTTTATTTGATTGTATCCTGAAAAGCCATCCATGAGTGAAAGCATGGCATGTCCTGCTGTCAGATCCACTATGATGTCGATATTTGGTAGGGGGAAGTCATCCTTTGGACATGCCTTATTCAGATCTCTGAAGTCAGTACATATGCGGATGCCCCCTTTTGGTTTGCCGACTGGCACAATGTTGGAGATCCATTCTGCATAATCAATTGGCCTAATGAAACCAACATCTAGGAGTTTCTTGAGCTCTGTTTTGACTAGCACTGCAATCTGGGGATGCATCTTACGAAGCTTCTGCTTGACAGGTTTGGCTCCTTTTGCTACTGTGAGATGATGCATAACTAAATCCGGATCAAGCCCAGGCATGTCTGCATATGACCATGCAAAGTTGATCTGACGCTGTTGGAAGAACTCTATAAATTGAGGCTGTTCCTCTGGAGTGAGAAGAGATGCCAGATGTATGATATGAGGGTTTTCAGGAGTCCCCACATTGTATTCTTTGGTCTCCTCAATGAGGATCGTTGATCGTTCCTGTTGTGTATTAGCAGGGAGAATGTCAAACCCTTCATCCTCAGGCGCCTCAGAGAGGTTTTCACCGTTGGATACGCTCTTTCTTTTTACTTTTGTTGGATCAAACAGTGCCACAGTGTGGTTTTCACTAGAAGATCCATGTTTTAATGTTATATTTTTGCAGCTGAAGGGTTTGGCATCCGCCCCGAAGTATGCTGCGCTATTAAGTTCAATGGCGAATCCAGCTTTGTGATCCCCGCTTGGTAGATTATCCCTTAATTCCAAAAAGTCAATGATAGCCTCATCATTTTGGAAGAGGTCAAGACATGGGGGATTTGGTTGGTTCCATTCGATGAGTTCAGGGTGGATAATGGGCATTACTTCATCGATTAAGTTAAGTGCGGGAGATGTATCAGTGAGGGTTAAGACAGTGTGGTGAAGGTCGTTGATTGTACTCTCCTTGTCAGAATCAGGCGTAGGATGAGACGTAGGGTCTGTGGAAGATGTTTCCAGCTCAGGTACCCAAGTGGTCTTTATCTGTGCTTCTCCGTAAACAGGAATGTCTTTGCGTGGTGGAGGTGGTGATGTGTCTTCCTCATCTGAAGTGTTAAGTTGCATTGAATCGAATTCCCACTCATGTGAGTCGGTCTCTGAATCACTCTCCAGCATCCGATTGCTATACCATACTGGGATGTCTTTGGAGTTAAACACGGCAGGTGTGATTGGTTTATGTATCCTTGTAGTGATCGGTGCTGCAGGAATTGTGATGGGGTTTAATGGATTTGTCACTGGAAGTATCGGTAATGGTGACTCAGTGGCTTCTGCTGGAACTACTGGTGCCATAGATGCTGCTGCGGGTTCCAATATAGTTGCTGCTACAAATGGTGTTGCTGATAGGATTACTGGTTCGTTTGATGGGATGAGTGACATTGGTGATGGTGGATTTTTGAGCCTTGAGGGGGCAGTGGGGATAGTTCTTGATGGTGCTTTGATTATGAAAGGTATCCTCTTTGCAGTAGGTGGGCAAAATGGTTTGCTGGGTTTTCCTTTGAATCTGAGTTTAGGAAGGATCTCTTTTTCAAAGCCAAGGCCTGTATTACCTTTGGGCTTGAATTCTGGTAGTAGAGGTTCGTGTCGTCCTTGTTTGCAGTATCCCAAAGCACTCTGACCATCATATCCCATTCTTTGCATAATGAGGAGGCCTTTGCCATATTGTTCCGCAGGAAGTGTAACTTGCGGTTTGTCAGTGGTGATGGGATCTTTATAGATCCAGTCCGCCAGGTCCTCATCTTGTGTCTCTTCCTCTTGACTCTTTCCAAGGATGAAAGGCGTTAAGGCACATGCTGGCGTGATTAGTGGTTGCTGGAGCAACTGCTGTGGTTTACCATGTGTTCTAGGAGAAGTGGGCATTTGTCCCACACAAAAGAGCTGACTCAAGTTATATTCTCCAGGACCTTCCTCTGCTACTTTCATCTTTAGCTTTTCTTGCTTGGGCATAGGGGTGTTTGAACTGGCAAGAGAGGCGGGATTTATATATGATGTGGAGGAAATGGCTTCTCTATTATTAGGAACGGTAATCTCTGGTTGATGGCTGATATTATGGCAAAATGCAAAGGGATTTGCATCGCCCAGGATTGTGATCTCGACCCCGTTATGTGGGAACTTGATACATTGATGGTAGGTAGATGGAACAGCTTGCATGGCATGTATCCAAGGTCTCCCTAATAATAGATTATATGGCAGAGGAAGGTCCAGAACCTGACAAATTATGTGTTTTACCACAGGGCCCACTCGGATGGGTAGTACCACAGCTCCTTTGGATGAACGCTCTGCATCATCATAGGCCTTGATGGTGATCTTCTTGCGAGGATCCACTGATTCTAGTGCATATCCCAATGCTGTGACCAACTGTAGTGTACAAATGTTTAGGCCTGCTCCATTATCTATCAAGACTCGCTTGATCCTGTGTTGGTTGACAAATCCTTCAATGTGTAGCGAAGCGTTATGAGGTTGTTGGAAGGAAGAGTTGTCACTTTTGGAAAAAGTGAGACAAGGTGATGACTTTAGAGTTCCAACCATGGCTTGAAATTGGTCCGTGTTTAGGTTTGCAGGGACTGACGCCTCTTGGAGTGCGTGATCCAAGATTGTTTTATGAGAGGGTGACAGACGCAAAAGCTCCAAAATGGATATAAGTGCAGGGGTTTTGTCTAATTGTTCCATAAGATTGTATTGCTTCGGGACAGAGGTGGTGCCCTGTGGAGTTGCCTTTATGGTAACTTTGCCGCGACGTGTAACAACATTGCAATTTGAGGTGGGATTTTTGAAGGTTATAGTTGCAATTTGTTCACTGGCATCATACAGGTGATTGACAGTGTAATTATACGCAGCCTGCGTATAATCAGTGGTATCAGGACCTCGTCTGGAAGTGGAAGGACCCCTTTGATCTTGTGATGGAAGTGGATTCTTGAACATCTGATGATCATTATTGGTTGTTTTTGGGTCATGTCCTTCAATTTCAATTTCTCCTCGGTCAATAAGATCCTGAATGAGATCTTTCAATCGATGACAATTACTTGTCTTATGTCCTCTTCCTTGATGAAACTCACAATGTTCAGTATCTCTCCACCATGCTGGTTTGACTTGAGGCTCATAATTTGATAACTTAGGTAAAGTGATCAAATTCTGAGAAATGAGTTGTCGCATCACTGTTTCAATGGGTTCCCCTAAGGGAGTGTATGTGTGTTTTTGTTTTTGTGGATGAGGTCTTGGTTCATCATGAGATGTGATGCGACCTTGATTAAGAGGAACATTTGTGTTATTTTGAGGTGGAGGATTTTGTCCTGCAAACCGAACCACGGGTTGTGCATTTTGGACAGTCCGAGCATCCACAACCCCATCGTTGACGATATTTTTATTCTTGTTCCAGAAGTTTGGTTTATCACTATTGAATCGCGGGCGAGGACCATCTTTTGGTTCATTAAAGATTTTGATGAGTCCTTTCTTGATGAGTGCCCTTTCACATTTTATACCCTTGGTGATCATATCGTTAAAGGAGTCTGTGTCTTTGACATCCAGGTGAAATTCCATTTCTTCGTTTAAGTTGGAAATGAAAATTTCCACTAGTTCTCGTTCAGGTAACTGAAGAGAACGTCTGCTAGACATTTGGCGCCATCGTTGCAGGAATACTGAGAATAATTCACCTGGTTTTTGTTTGGTGTTGCACAGATCAGCCATGGTGATGTCGCGTTCAATATTATAAGAGTAATGAGATAGGAACTTCTGGATGAGTTCCTCAAATGTTCTAATGCCACCTGGTATTCGGGAAAACCATGATGTGGTGGTTCCTCCCAAGCTTTGGGGAAAAAGGCGCATTAGGTATGTGTCCTCATAAGCCACTTCAAGACAAGCGGAATGAAATTCTCGGACATGATCACGGGGATCCCCCTTTCCTCTATATTTTTCAAATTTGGGTGTTTCGAACCCGCGTGGAAAGGGTGGCATATAAAGATTCCTATCAAACGGATAGGGACAGATGTCGTTAAGTGAAAATTGATTGGTCTTAACACCACTATGAAGTTGTTGGGCGAGATTCGCGACTTGTTGCCGCAACATCTCCATTTCATTTGGAGGAGGAGGTGGTGGGTTACCTCGAGGAATGTTATATCTGGTGTGATTTCTACCTCTTTCTTCCTCATGGCGACTTTGTCTTTCTGATGCTTGCCTTAATTGGGCAAGATCAAAGTCAGAGGGGAGTTTGGCTCCTTCTTGAGCGAGTTTTAAGAAGTGAGCATCCGCATTGCTCCTGAGTATTTCATCAAACAATCTGTTAAAATGAGGGTTATGCTGAACCCTTTCGATTGTTGAAGGAGTGGGAGTACTTGGGTTTTCATCATTCACATTTCCTCCAAGTGCTTCTTGAAATTCATTGAGATTGTCCTCTTCTTCCTCAATTTCTATTTCTCGTTGCCTTGATCGTGATCGGGTTTGAGCCATTTTGTTTGCAAGTTTGTGTTTGAAGTTGATTGAAGATGATGATGAGTGGTGATGAAATGAAAGATTGATTGGTTGGTGATTTGTGTTGTATGTAGATCTCTAGCACTTTAAGGTAAATGCAACCGAAATTCCTTCTTTGAATTGCTTGTTTGTTTGATAAGTTTGGATGTGATAAGGTGTAGAGAAATCTGAGATGTGTTACAGATTTTGACTACCTAGCAATGAGAGGATTCACTCATGAACTAGTTTTAACCTGCGTAGATGTGTCTCTTAGGATGAGCTTATCCTAGATGTAGAAACAATCTAAAAGTGATGTGATGTGTTTGATTTCAAGCAATATCTAAAAAGGAATCGTGGGACAAGAACCTCTTAATATTTTGAGAGTTGGGATGGATTGATGATGAAGTGATGATGTATGAGTGGGATGATGGATGAAAATGTTTTCAACTTTCAATAAAAACTTTGTGTCACAAATGGGACAAACTCTTCTTCTTCCCTTTCAGACGTTGGTGGCACTTCTCGAGCTGTGTTGTAGGTGATACAGATGTTTGGGAAGAAATTGGGATTAATCTTTCCTCCTTGATTTTTGTGATAACTCAGAGCTCTATATTGCATAAAAGCTCTGCGGTTCAATGATTCTGAATCAAACTCGTTTGTTTTACCTTGAAGGTATAGACGCATGCGATGTAGAAAGACTCTATGGGAGACAAAGATTTGTCGATTAATATAGAAGAATTTCCTCCTTTTGATTAAAGCCTTTGAGCTTAGTGGTCTCCTTTTCAAGGTGATACTCTGATGACACTTCTTCTTTCGCAAGATGTGAAGAATGGTCATAAATTTTTGATTCTTTGTTTGTTTGCACTTTGTTTTTGGTATTTTTGGTTGTGTTGACAGATGTTGGATGAATACTTTGTTTTTGGGATTGATTTTCTGATTTTTCTTTGACAAGAAAACAAAGCAAGCACACAAACACAAGAATGTTGCCTAAAAGGCACAAATGAGTATGGGTCTAGATCAACCCAATCCTTGGACTTGTATATGACCCTTCCTTTAGATGTATTTTAAGGAGTATTTCCAAAGCCTGAAGTCGGCTCAATTTGTACTTGGTCTGTAAAACGAACACACTTCAAACACTTTTTATCCCTAAGGTCAAATGGCCAGTTGTGATAAATTTAGCCCACATCTTGATATTTCTTCGACTTTGGTACTACATACCTTATGAATCCCGCCGTGGCAGGTAAGGATGTGATATACTAAGTCTTGCACGAGCATAACAAATAGATGATCCCTATGATGGGGGAGTCACCACTTTTATCAAGTCACAAGTGACTTTTCAAAAAGCTATGTTTCTACTCAAGGAAATATGTATGGTGAGTATCTTGGGAGCAAAACCTTCTATGCTCTTGCACTAAATTGTATCTCAAATATCCTCAATCAATAGAACGGGTGAGCTACTACTTAAAGGTGTTTAGTCATGTTCGATGGCTTTGGACATAAGTTCATTCTGCAGTGACTCACTTAAGAGCCTTGTAACTGGTGGTGGGGCCCATTTGTCCTTTCGGCCAGTTACACTGTAGGAACAGCTATACCCAAGGCTACAGCTTTCGCTCTCACCTGATTTCTATAGCGGCTCGAAGGATTTACCGCTCGAGGTCGTTCCCAAGAGTATCAATCCCTTGGCAGGCCTCTCTTAAAAAGATAAAATGTGAGTGTTACTAACACTTTTCTCTTGCACCTAGGACCACGAAAGCCAAGGGAGAGGATAGTGTGTGTTAGAAGTAGGACCACTCGACCAACTCTTTGCACAAGTGTGCCAAGCACAAAAAACACCTGTTCTTTTTAATCTATCATTGCAATGTGATCTAACTATTTGGAGATGTTGCTCCAACAATCATGGTGTTCTTTTTAATTTTCAAAGGCAATTGTTTGAGTAAACTAGAATTTGAAAATCCTGGTCAACTTAATGAAAAACACGTTTGCATGAAGTAAGATTGCTTTAAAAATGAGACAAGTTGATTGTGAATTTTATTTGCACCAAAAATGGAAGTGTGGATTGTGAGTTTTATCTTGATGCAAGAAATAAAATTTGCCTTGTTGATTTTAAGCACCAAAACGAAGTTTGTTTCCTAACTTGCAAAAAAAAAATAAAGTTGTTTTTGTATAAGTTTGTGGTTCTTTTTACCTTTGAACAATGAAATTCTTTTTAAGAGCCCCAAACAAATGTGTGATTCTTTTTCAAAAGCCCAAATTTGAAATGTGAAGTTAATTTTAAACCAAAATAAAAAGTGAATTCATTTTTAAAACCAACTTCAAAAACAAGTTAGTAAAAAAATATAAATCTACTCTTTAATCTAATTTAAATCTGCACAAAAGAGAAAAATAGTTAGTAAAATCCGCCTATTTGGTGGGCTTCTACAAGCCTAAATTTTTTATTTTTTATTTTTTTTTATTTTTTATTTTTTTTGGTTACAAAGTGATTTGTACAACGTTTTGTTACAATAGCGCTAGTCTGCGTTTGAACATAGGCACTATTTAACACAAACGTATTAAAAGAAAGGGAAAGACAGAGAAGGGAAAAGCACTGAAACAGGGGGAATAGCGCCAAAATAATGCCAAACGCACCAAAACAGTGTCAAAATCGCAACCTGTGTGACATTTTCAACATTCAAACATGTTATTGGTTAAAAAAAAAAAATTGATCTTTTTGGTGTTTGGATTCACGTCGGGTTCACCAAATGATGCTCTGCAAAAAGGATTAGAAAATCTGTTTGATGGCAACACACACAAGAGCACAAGAAACAAACGTTAGTGTTAGCAACAAAAGATTATCCTAAACAGGCATATCAAGAGAGATATTAAGCATGAAATAGAAAGCATATAAACATAAAATGAAATAGCTAATCAAGATGCTCATAGTTGCTCCTCCCTTGTTCCTCTCCTCTCCAAGTCCCAAATGAGTGTAGCTCTCAGCAGCTTTTTGCACTATGGATGCTTATGGAGGATTGAGATTTAATACTAAGCTTCAAATATGAAATGAAAAGCTAAATACTATGCTAGAGTAGATAGTGATGCTATGAAAAAGCTCTATGCTAATGCCAGTATAACAACAATACTCTAAAATGCTTCTCTTTTCTTTGCTTGAGGAGAAGGGTTCTATTTATAGAAGAAATGGGGAAATAAAGGGTTAAGATTGAATGGTTTAATCAAGGGCCAAGTTTGAAAGTTGGGGATCCATGTGCACAATTGGCACCAATAAAATGGTGACAAGTGTCAACATAGGATTGGGTTGAGAGAAGAGGTTGGAGGCATTAAAGGCCTGAGAAAACCTCATGGTTATCTAGAAGGTAAGGGTCAAGTCCAAATTAAGATTACCCACTGGATTAGGAGTTAATCCAAGGATAAACCTTTGTGCAAATGATTAAGAGATAATCATGGTCAAAGCATTAATGACCTGATGAGACCCTTGAGTTGGGTAGAGGTTGAGTCAAAACAAATGTTTTAACCATGTGGGAGAGTTGAATTAACCATTAATGGTTATTGGAGACTTTGGGGATTAAGTGGTTGAAGGTTGAAAGCCTTCAATGGTTATCAAAGACTTTGAGCCATTTAGTGGTTGAAGGTTGGAAGCTTTCAAAGGTTATCCAAGACTTTTAGGCTTTGAGAAGTGACTCCATTTTGCTTAGGAATGTGACAATAATTAGGGGATGGATTAAGCTAATTAGGAAGGGGTTAGAAGAATCTAGAAGGGGATTAGATTTTGCAAGTGGATTTGGTGGGTGAGGGAAAATAGGATTTTATTAAAATAAAAATTCATTTATTTCAATAAATGTGTGCAAGTTGTATTTGGATAAATATTCAAATAAATATTAATTTATTTAAATGAGAAAAAGGAAGATAAAGCATTAAAATGCTTGAAGACTTTGAGGGGAACCATTAAAGGCTTGAAGACTTTAAGGAAAACCATTAAAGTCTTAAGAAGACTATAGAAGGAAGCCATCAAGTTTGAAGACTTTAAAGCCATCAAGTTTGAATACTTTAAGGGAAACCATTAAAGGTTTCAAGTGGGTGAGGATAAATAGGATTTTAAATAAATAATTTATTTAAAATAGTTGTGCAACTTGCTTTTGTAGGAAAATACAAGTGGGTGGAGGATAAAGGTGTTTTAAATAAATTATTTATTTAAAATAATTGTGCAACTTGCTTTTGTAGGAAAATACAAGTGGGTGGAGGATAAAGGTGATTTAAATAAATGATTTATTTATTTAAATGTGAGAGGTGGGATTTTGGGGGATTTAAATAAATATTAATTTATTTAAATGTGAGAGGTGGGATTTTGGGGGATTTAAATAAATATTAATTTATTTAAATGTGAGAGAAGATTTAATTAAATAAATATGATTTATTTATTTAATTAATGGTCTGAATTTGGTTAAGTGAATTAAATCAAATAAATTGAATAATTTATTTAATTAATAGGAGAAGAGGGTTAAGATGAATTAATTAAATATTAATTGATGGTTAAATAATCAAATAAATATTAAATATTCATTTAATTAAGTGGACAGATTTATGTGACTACAAATATTTTAGAGTGCTCAAGGAGATGTAAGTTTCCGATGGAAAAATAGCAAAGTGACACACAACATTAAGATCTATAGACTTCGTTCCAATTGTGTAACATATACATGAACAATATTATAGAGATTTCAATAATTAATAAATAATAATATTTATAGAAGAAAATATACCTATTAATTCAATTTCATATTAAGAATATATTAATTCATATAAAGTATTCATTTATTCACACACACAAATAGACAATTCAAATAATATTTTATTAATTTAAAAAAACAATTTTATTACAAAAATTATAGGTTGATCATTATGAAATATAATATAAAATTTTATCAAAAAAATAATAAATTGTTTTAAAAATTTTACTAACATAAATGAATAATTTTATTTGAATAATTTAGATTTCAATTTAAATCTAAATGGAAATGAATTTTGAAAATCTATTATTTTTTTAACTGAAAGGAATAAATAATTCAAAGATACATGAATCATGTGTAAATAAACTTCATGATTTAATTCAAAATTATGAACACAAACAAACACACAAAAAAACAAATGATTCTCAAAAAGATAATTTTGATATTCATCTATAAGAAATATTACAATCATAATTTTGATATTCATCTACAAGAAAAAACACTTACAAGAAATATCCTAGAAAGCTCTATTTGGTTGTTAGAAGTGGTCAGTAAAACCTTTCAATAGCCTAACTTTCGTCATTCCAGCAAACCTTACAGTTCCTATAACTAGTCACTTAATTTTTCACTTCATTCCTACTATGATAAATTAACCTCAAACCAAAAGTACGAGCAATTCCTTCTAGAGCACTTTACAAATGTAACTCATTTTAAATCTAGCTCCCAAGAATGATGTACACCTATTTGAATTTTTTTTTGATAAATTGCATCAAATGATAAAATCCAAGGACATGGGCAATGCATTTTTGTCTTTCTTTTGGGAAATTCGAATATATACTAAAATCAGTTTTTTAATATTCAATTGCTCAAAATGTATTATTGTTTTACAATTTTGGTATTATTATTTTTATACTTTAGATTGTTTATATAATTGAAGTTTAAATTATAAATATATTTTGAGAAATAAATTATATATATATTGATCGGAGCGTGTTAAATCTAATGTTAGGTTTATGTAACATTATTAAAAATCACACAAAAATTAAAATTAAATTAAATAATTTTTTTGAGTGATGTAAAGTTGCTTGATACCCTTAGATTCTCTTATATTGAAAAACTTTATGAACTTGGTCTCACAAACTAAAGTTGGGTGATAGTACAACCCTTCTAAGTTACATACATCCTACAATAAACTACATCCAACATCTAGATAACTTTTCTATTTATTTTTCCAACATGTGATTCATCTAAACTCATCCAGAAATCCTTCCTCCTCCATGAAAAAGGATTTGTTTCATTTGTTACAACATATGCACACATCTCATCATTACAAATATAAATAAACATCAATTTCTTGTTTCTCACCCATTTCTTCTTTAAATTCTTCTTCCTATATATCAATAACGTTGATAATGTCTTATTATACTTCAACCTCTAATATCTTGTTATTGCACCTTTCCACTTCTCTTTCTTCACAACAATTTGTCATTTAATTTTATAAAAAAAAACTAGTTGTAACATCATCTTTGTAAAATGTAGAAAAATAACTCATTATATTTTCTTTCTTATCTTCCTCTAATACTGCAATGTTTTTCTTATGTAGGTGCATCCTCCATATCTTCCACATTTGTGCCTTCATTTTCATGTTTGATATCCTCCATGCCTTCAAAAAGACATGCTTTAGCTACAACTTTTTTCTTCTCTTCTTCCTTATCATCTAGCATGAGCATCTTTTCTGTTTTCTAATAACTATAATTTTAATTGTTTTTACTTTTTTAATGTTCTTAAAAAGGAATTTTTTTTTATAACATTTTTTTATGTCAGAAATAAATTAAAAATATTCTTCTTCACACCTTATTTTATTTACAAATTGTTTACTTGAAATCATACATATTTGTGCATTGTTGTTTACCCTCTCTTGATTGTCTTTCAACGGACTCAAAGTAAAATTATTTTTCTATTTTACTATATAATAGATACTTCACCCTTACACATGGTAAGGAAAAGGTTCAAATACCATGTAATAGATATAAGTATATTATGAGATATGTTCAACAATAGTGGGTGAATATTGAAGAAAATAGAGAATGTAGTTGTAATATATAAAGAGATAATAAGGAATTCATATGTGAATATATGAAGTTATAAGGATATGTATTATGTATCAATTGGATATAAATGAATAAAAATATTTTTGATTCTTGACATCTTAAGTTGTGTGAACTTTTATTATTCTAAATAACACCTAACCTTTTATCTAGATCTGATTCCATTTTCACTCAATAAGATTGAGTCTAGGGTATAAAGACTACAACACTAGTAAATCAATATGACTTAAAACTTCAATCTATGAACCTCATATTTCTTGCTAACATTGGTTCCATTTTCGAGACTGTGCTTAGGTCTTGCTAAGGATTTTAGGGAAAGTATTAAATTCAAAAACTTATATCAAATAGAGAAAGAATATAAATGATAGAGAAAATATAAAAATATGCAAAAATATCCTCTTGATATCTAATTTGTGGGAGGGAGTGAGATGCCAAGGGGATGAAAAATGGAAAGGAAAAAAAGGTTCGTAAGAGACCCATGTAGAGATGTAGATAATAAGAAAAGATACCACATAACTAAAGTTGGAGTTGTTTGTTCAACCCCACAAGTCCATGAGTCACCTAAAAAACACACTCATCATATTTGAAGAGAAAAAACCATGATTAATGTTATGACGAGTCTCATTATTAGATTAACTTTTAATAAAATTGAATAGATTATAATTAATATAATGAATACGTATAAAAGCATAATGATAAAACCCTAAATGAGAACCCTAGTAGAAGATCAAATTACTTAGTGCTAAGTGTTACAATTAGAATGGATGAGATAATTTAAGCAATTATTGACTAATTTAATAAAAAAATACCCAACTTTGTCTTAAGTGAATAAAATAATTGAAGGAGCTAATTAATTAAATAATTAGGTAATTTTCTAATTACTCTTATACCCCCTTAATATTAAGTTAGGGAGAAGCTAAAAGACTAAGATAAATGCAGAATTCAAGCATCAATGGGTCCCAAAAACAAAGGATTGATTAGGTACCCAATTACAAACCAAATGCAACACAATCTCTAAAAAATGGAGTAAAGGAGAAATTCTAGTGGGTAATAAAAGTAAAAAGCTATGTCACACTTTTGTAAAGGAAATGGTCAACATTGATTGAAATTTTTAAATAGAATCACTAGAAAGTGACATATATGATTTGAATTTTTATTACATTTTATGTTTGTAATTTTTTTTTAAAAATTAAAAATTTATTTTAATACAGTTTTTTTATAAAATAAACACTAAAATTTAGTTTCTCATAAAATGTTGAAATTGAAGTTAATAGTATTGGAATCAAGGAACACTGAGAGGGGGGAGGGTGAATCAATGTTCTACAAACTTTAACTTTACTAATCGATTCTTTGAACCACTTCATACATTGAACCAAAAGAAAGATGCAAGAACACAAAGCAATCAACCATAACACCATAACACAAAGATTTTATACATGGAAATCCCGAGAAAGGGAAAAACCATGGTGGGGATGAGACCCACAAAATGAGTATACTCAATATGAAGTTTTATAATGAGAATGCACATGCACTCAAACACACTGCCTAGAGATCACTGCTAAAGAAAGAGAGTCTCATTGCCTACAAATAAATTACAACAAACCACTAAATTACATGAACTAAATAATATAATCTACAAATCCCTGATTATAGTTTCGGTTAAGCACATTTTACAAATATTTCCATACTCTACCTTACACTACTTTGTTTCACTATTTCGCAATAATCTGGAGCATAAATATATAACCTTCACATGTGAAACTACACATAATAGATCACCAATACCTTTTTCATACACACCAATATCCAAAATGATCATAACAATTGATCTTATATATCTACAACAAGAAATTAATTCAAATGCATGTAACTGGCTTCAAGAAAACTTAACATATTATGAAATGTGTACACACTGTCGGCCAAATCTAATCTCAAATACAAATACAGACCAATACAATTGATCACACATTACCAAAACTATAAAAAAAAACACTTGGACCAAAAATTCAATCACTAAAATCATTCCACATAATTTGCATAAGGTTATTCATGCAAGCCGGTTGTTCTACACTGCTAAGCTAAAAACCAGTACACGCAAGCTTCTAACATGCACAATAATTATCACCGGGGGCTAAAAATACGGAATAAGGTAATCCAAACATCCAAAAACCTTCCCTAAAATTTACAACACAATATGTCAACTCAAAAATAAATACCAATCAAAATACTGAACTCTATTCGATGCTCTATTCTAGGCTTGTCGGACTTGAACCAGTCTTCAATCTGACTTTCAGTATGAACAAATCACATATTGTGGATGGGATTAATGACTTGGGTTTCCATAAATGACAACACTATATGACCTATGTAGTGTCTCTTTCCAACATTCTCCCCCTTTGGCATTTATGGAAACACTTAGTGATAAATGGCAAAGTATCGAAATCAGTACCAACATAAGAACACACCGCAAAACTCAAAAAATCAAAATTCCAAAAATCTCAAAGCTCCACATGAGATGATTATGAAATTTTGATTTCCCTACACTCCCCCTTTGATATCAGTTTCAAAGGTAAGGATTCCTATGCCAAAATTTCATACCAAAACTCTATATACAACAACATATGTACACATAGACCTTACTAACTTACATAAACTTGAATATATCTACAAAAGTGTTATTCAATGAATTCAAATGGCTGTCCCAACCTTTCTCGAGACTCTCCAAAACTGAGATATGACCACTGAAAAGATATTTTGCATCTCTACCAGTGGAAGATCTAAGGGATCATTTGTAGCTATGGCATCTTGGGCTTCCTTTAAGGAACTAATTATTGTTTCAATCTTAGGACTAATAGGACTTCATAGCTCACTAACTCTACCAATTTCCTTGTCCTTATCATACATTAAACAAGCAAATAAATGACTTGACCTTCTTGGCTAGCCATAGAATTGGTCAAAGGATCAAAGGACTGAGATATATTGGCCATTTGCTTCTCATGCTCCTTAATCTACTTATCAATATCCTCACTTGATTTGGGTAATGACAAAAATGGTTTGTAGATATTGCCTCCTTCAGATAAGGCATCTTGAATACTCTTAACACAAGTATTTAACAAAACTCTATCATTTGCAATCATTCCCTTCAACTTATTGGATCTTTTTGTATCAAACTCATTTCAGACCTTGACCTTTAGCTAGCCAGAGGAAGTATCAGATGAGTCCTTGATAAATGTAGGCATATGCTTCTCCAAGATACTAGACGCAAGACTCAACAGCTCACTCAATGTGCGATTTTAGAATCTCTTCCATCCCCTTAGCTTGATAAAATGATGCAAATTGTAGCTTTTGAATGGGAGATAGAGAGGCCAAATTGATAGGACCTTGAGCTAAGTCTTGATCAAACAATTCCTATTTATCCTTCTCAGAAAATTCCTTCACTACCCCTATAGTGTCTCTTGCTTCTGAAACAAGTTTTTTGGCCTCAACCTCCTTCTCTTTATAAAACTTCTATGCTTCTTCCTTTTCTAGGACTTAATTCTTCACAAATGTCTTAGCTGACTCTACTGGAGAATTCTGAGTATCCTCAACTGTATCTTCTTTCAACTCTCCACCACCTATCGAAACCTAATCAACTTTTGAGTGTACATTTTGAGCTTCTAGAATAGATGAATTACCAACATGAGCCTCTTTTGAGACAACATCAAATTGGTTTCTCTCCAAGACTGACTTAAGGATCTTCTCAGTTTCCTTGATAACTTCCTTAGTTTTCCCAATCATAAGCTTATTTATTCTTGTTTTTCTTCTAAATTCCTTTTTGGCTTCTTTAATTATTTTATTTATTTCCTCTACAGATATCACCAAACATAGATTTACCAGGATAAACTCTCTTAGTCTATCATACTCATCTTGAGGACTGGCTCTTCTCATTTCCAAATCATCATATAGACTTTTGGGAATTTCTGACATTATCTCAACAAGAGCCCTATTGAATTTATTCAAATATTGGATAGTGCCTTCTTCAAGAGTCCTCTGACTAGCATCATCAAACTTATCATAACACTTAGAGAGTGGTTTTAGATTACCTTGCACAATAAGATATTTTTCTACATCAACAACTGAAATATCAAATTTTCCAGAATCAATCTTTATCTTCTTGCTTTCTTTCTCTTCACCAGAGGGATTGTCCTTAGAGACTTTTGATGGTTTAGAGACCTTGGTCTTTATATCCTTCACAACTTCATCATATTCAATCTCTTCATCATCCTTAATAGTAACATATACCCTTCAACTTTTGTCCTTCTTTCTATTTTCTCCTTTGCTGGATGATTTGGCTTTAGATTTCATAGAGCTAGTTGGCTTTTGAGAACCGAGGAGGGTGTAGTGCTTTTGGATTATCTTGATTTGACAGAGACTGTTGGACTAGCTTTCTCAACCTTGGTTGGTTTTCCCTCAACATCTTGTATTGTCCTCTTTCTTGCCTCTCTAACTACTTCAGCAATAATGCCAATGCTCTGTGCATATTTCTCTACTTCCTTTCTCACTTTCCTTAGAATTTGTGGCTTATTGAATTACCTATGCAATTGCAAGTCCTTAGAAAAAGTGTCAAACCTCTCCTCTAAAGCATCAATAGGCTTACTCAAAAGATGTCTAGCATACACCTCCAATATTTTCTCATCTACCTCATACCCCATAGGCATGATCCATACTATCCTTCGATCCACTATTTTCATTAGGGATTGATCAATCTCTACCATGAAGCATATTGCATCCTTGTATTTCTCCATAACAGATTTAGGGATCCTTTCCCTAACCTGCATCATGCCTTGGAAGTTCTTGAAGTATCCGTAAAGTGCAATTCTCTAGGTTTTCCTATCTCCAGTGCTATATAAAAGATCTTTGATTTGGACTACTACTGGTTTGTCAGTAGCCCATTGAACATTACCAATACCCAAAATCTCAATCATGATTTATAGAAGAATAAACATAAGATCAAGGTGCCATATTTGAATGTATTCTTCTTGTCCTTCTTAATACTAGTCATATTTTCCATAAGATGGCCCCAGAGTAGCTCACACAAATCATACTCCTTGTTTTCCTTCACCATCTGATATGCAACATAGGTTGCAGTACCAGATGCTGAATTCTTCTAGCTGGAGTGATAAATATTGTACTCAACAACCATAGACACAAACTTTACATCTGGCTCAATAATATTATTGATTGTCATAGCCCTTTTGTCAAATTTGGAACCAGTTGCATCGATAACCATTTGACTCTTCAAAGACTGTAGTGTAGGTAGCCCACTAGATGAGCTTAAACCTATTACGATCCTGATTACATTCTTCATGATTTTAAATGGCTGGTTCAACCACATGAATTCATCATGAATTTTTCTTAACACATATTGGACCCACTCATTCTTGTGAAACACTAGAAACCTAATGACTCGTGTGAAGTTCTTTTTCTTCAAAACCTTGAATTTGGGCCTGACCTTGAAATCCTCTCCTAATATATGATTGGTGTACAGATTCAACAACTGGAATCCTCCTAACTCCTCAATATTTGAATGAATGTATGCCCTAATGTATTTGACATGAGGAACACCATATGGAATGGATGAGAATTCACCTAGCGGATCATCTTCTATGGATTTGAAAGGGTGCTTTTTGAATTTTGGGTGGGATCTATTAGTTATATCAATAACCAAAGGAGTATCCATTTCTAGAAGAAAAGTTTCATGGATAAATACCTTTTCATCTGAACCAGTTAACAGTAAATAAAGTTAGAGTACATAAACCAAATCATACATAAAGAAGAAACACCATAACACCAATATTTATACGTGGAAAACCCTGTAAAGGAAAAAACCATGGTGGAGCTAATACCCACAATATCTATATACTTGATCAAGGTATACAAATATTACATAGAGTAGATTGCACATGCAATTAGGCTCACCACCTAGTTCTCACTACTCAAACAAAATTCTCACTAACTTACACAACATTATATAATGATTAAAAACAAAATGGAACTCATAGAGTGCATCTAACCATGTTGGATAGGTTCTAGTTAATGCTCTATCAACCCTTTGTGAACAAGTTTACTGATACTCTGTTTTGCCTTGTTCTGCTACTGGTTGTAACTGCGCACGTGAAATTGCGCACAAAATATTTTTCTCCCTGATCAAATCACATACCATCAATCTCTGACTGATTCACATCCAAAACCACATCATTGTTAACACTAAATCCATCACTAAGAGATCTCCCTTAAATACCCTTTTAACTTTTCACCATGTTGGTCTCAATGAAGAAAAATATACTTGTCGAGTGTCAGATCACAAAGTAATCATACATTATCCCGATGATCATGTCGGCCTTAACATGCTACCATAAATTCCTTCAAAGATATTACCGGGGTCACAAAATATCTTAGTCAGGTCCTATACTTAACTAGGTTCCAAATTACATGTTATCGGTACTAAAACTAATTGGTTAATAAGAATAAGGCATATTGTATATACCGATTGACGCAATCAATTAAAAATGATAAGATAATTAATCTCGATGAGAATTATCAACACTTGAAGATGAGCTGCCTTACTTTATAAGGTGACAGTCAATTGCCAACAATCTCTCTCTTTGGCATTGATGGCAACACTAGTGGAGGAGCACCTAGTTTTATTGATGCATTTTCAAAATTTTGGAGTGATTGATCATGTTTGGGGTCAATGAGTGAATAAAGGACTATTGAAAAGTCCAAATGTGTGTTTTAAGGTTATTTGTAGTTTTTTTGTCTCTTGTTTTAGCTTATTTGCTCAGTTTTGGCCAATGTGCCTTTGTAAGCCAAAAATGGCATCATTTTCCAAAATTGGGTAAAACCCCTTGTAAGGCCTCATAAGGATTTTGGGCATTTTGGTTTGATGTTAGGGAACCATCCTAGGGGGTTTAGAATGTGTAGATATGTTTAATTTTTAAAAATGCATGGTGGAGCAAAAGTTGCTATTGTTGCTTGACAACTTTTTGCAACTTTTGGAGCAACGTTTCAAAAAAAAGATCAAATTGGTGGTTAAGAAACTGATGGGTGGTTGGTTATGAGTAAGTAGGAATAAATAATTATTTTTAAATCATTGTAAAAGGGTTGGAAGATCCAAAGAGAAAATTTTAAATAATATTTGAAGGCAATTTCCAGATTTTGTATAAAAACTTGTAATGCACTTATAGCAGTTTGTACTAGATGGATTGATCTTGGTATTGTTCTTTCATGGTAATTTAGCATTCATTGTTGTGGTGCTTTGGAAGTGATTATACTCCTTCATTGTGCAGGTTTAGTGCTTTGTTTGAAATTTTTCTTGAACTACACTACTCTCAGTTTGAGCAAAGGGACTAAGACCCTAACAATGGCTCCAACTTGAAATCCCATTGTGTGTTCTCAATGGCCTTTGGGATTAAAGTCATGGAGATTTGTACAGTGTAAAAAGTCTTTTTAGTGTCCTAGAAGTTGCATTGAAGTAGTTCATTATCATGTCCTAGGCGAACTCTGCCATAGCTTGGCTAGGGAACATGACAACATTTTGGACTTTTTCTTGAAGGGGAGATCAAATGTGTTTTACCAAGTGATTTGTATGGGAGATGAGTGCCTAACATAGTCTCAATAGGAGTATGGAGGTGTGACAGGGTCTAGGAAGAAACAAACCCTATTGGAAAAGGCTCTTAACCCTTAAACCCTTAAAAAGAGGTATTTTGGGGTCCGTACCTATACGGATGTATCAGACAACCTAACCTCCTGAAACTCAAATTATGTCGAAAAGGGTATCTAGATATTTAAAGCTTTTAGGGGGTCTTTTGGAATTTTTTTGAGCAATTGAGAAAAACCATGAAGGTAGGGCTAAAAGGCGCTCTTATGGCTACTAGGCCTAGAAAATAGGAACTTGTGAAAGTGATGGAGAAATGGAATGAAACAAGTCACAAAACCACATGATGGGAGTTGTTACACCATCTCAACATCCTCCTAGTACCCTTTAAGTGAAGGTGAAATATTTTGATGACTTGATGGTTGGACTTACCCCAGTGAGTTCTAGCTATGATCTTTAGTGATTTGAGAAAACAAGTTGATAGAGAGGTTTCCAAAAGAGTTTAGATGTTGGGATTAATTCAAGAGGAGAGAAGGGTGTAAATAAGCATGGAAGCCCACTATGACACCTTTTACCAACCTACTAATCAAAGTGCAACTCTTTTTTGAGATCCTTCCTATCAAAGTGGTATCAGAGCAAGTTAAGATTTGGGAAGGAACTAGTTGTTGTCAGAGACCGAATCAGTAGGTGAAAATAGCCTTAGGATGGTGACCAATGCAGAGTTAGCCAAAAGGGTAGAAGACCAAGATGAAGAGAATAGACTCCTTAGGGAAAAGTTGCAATGATTGGAGAACAAACTGGGTGAAGTAGAAGATAGAACCGAGAAGGTGACTATCAAAATCAAAGAAGAAAATGTTAAAGAAGTGGTAGAAGAGGATGGAACACCTGAACTAGACCCTATTTTGCCTGAAGAACCTTTCCTTAGAGCCATTAAAGCCTTAGGAGGTAATTCCCTAGAAGGAGTGCCAATGTTTTGTGGAAAAATGGAACTAGAAGTGGTTGTGGAGTGGATTGAAGGGTTGGAGAATCAATTTGAATGTGATGGAATTAGTGAAGCACAAAAGGTGAAGGCAGCCAAATCCTAATTGAGGGGAGCAGCCTTGACCTCGTGGAATTTCATCCAAGAGGAGAGACAAAAGGAGGGTAAGAACCCAATTTCCACTTGGAAAGGAATGCTAGCCAAGGTGAGAGAAGCCTATATCCCTAAAGACTATGAAATTCAATTACAGAAGAGGAAACAAAATTTGAGACAAAGAACTAGATGTGAGCAGCTACACTGAAGAATTTTAGAAGTTATGTTTGAGATCCAAGGTGGTAGAAGATGAAAGCATCAAGGTTGCTAGGTACTTGAATGGTTTGCACTGGAATATCCAATGAGAGTTAAGTTTGTTGTGTCTGAGTACTGTCCACAAGTGCTATCAATTGGTACTCAAGGTGGAAGAGAAGAGTAAAAAGAAACAAGAACAAATCAATAGAGGCAGAGGTCATAGAGGTAGCTATGGTGGAAGAGGTGTAGACCAAAGATCCCAAGGGGAATCCAAGTTGGTAGAGAAAAGTGGGGATTCCAATAGCAAGAGAAGCTATAGAGGAAGGTCTAGTGGAACAAGAAGAGGGTCCTATTTCTCCACAATGATGTGCTACAATTGCCATCAACTTGGACACCCGACCTATAGATATCCTGAGAAGTCTTCTTCATCCCAAGGAGGTGAAAGGAGAGTAAGTTATATTCAAGAAGATGCAGCAAATGTGAAGACATCAGAAGTAAGCTTAGATTCTGAGGTTGGAGAGAATATCATGATAAGAAGAGTTTTGATCAAAGAATCGGTTAAGGAGGAACCTAGTCAAAGAATATCCTTATTCGGGATAAAGTGCAAGATCATGGGTAAAGTGTGTAGAGTGGTGGTGGATTCAGGATCCACTGATAACATAGTGTCAAAAGAAGCAGTAAGTAAACTCAAACTACAAAGAATCCCACATAATGATCCTTATAGGGTTACTTGGGCTCAACAAGGGGCAACATGTTTTGGTGAATGAGAAAACTTGGGTGGAGTTCACCATAGGAGGCTAAAAAGACAAGATTTTGTGTGATATATTGCCAATGGATGAATGCCACATACTCCTAGGTAGGCCTTGGCAATTTGATAGGAAAGAAATACACCATGGGGAAATAAATTCCTATACCTTTCAAAAAGATGGAGTTTCCTATTAAATTCAGTCCATAGAAGATCAAGAAGAGAGAAGAACAAAAGGTTCAAACATGTTACTAGTTGGTGAGAAAGAGTTCATAAACACTCTCAAAGAAGGTGAAGGAGTGGGGTTTGCACTTGTTGTAAAACAAATAGAGGAAAAGATGGACAAGAAGGTTTGTATCCTGGTTGAAGTGCAACAAATACTCAATCAGTTCAAGGAGATCATAAGTGATGGAACACCTTCTACTTTATCTCCTCAATGAGCCATAAGTCATCAAATTGACTTCATACCCAGAGCCTCATTTCCTAATAAAGAAGCCTAAAAAATGACACTGGAGCAGAATAAAGATGTAGCTAAACAAATCCAATAACTTTTGGACAATGGTCTGAAGGAAGACCATCAGACCATGTGTAGTTCTCACCATTTTGGCACCTAAGAAAGAAGGTACTTGGAGGCTTTGTACTGATTCAAGAGCCATCAACCAGATTATTATCAAGTATAGGTTTCCTATTCCAAGAATTGAAGATTTGATGGATTTTATTAGGGGTTGCTAAGTATTTTACCAAGATAGACCTCAAGAGTGGCTACCACCAAATCAGAATCAAGGAGGGAGATGAATGGAAGATAACATTCAAAACCACATAAAGTCTTTATGAATGGCTTGTTATGCCATTTGGACTCATAAATGCCCCTAGCACATTCATGAGACTCATGAATGAAGTGCTCAAGGATTATATTGGTAATTTTTTTTTTGTTTATTTAGATGACATCTTGATTTTTAGTAAGTTTAAAGAAGAACATCTTAAGAATATAGAGATTGTATTGAAGCAATTATGTGATGAGAAACTAACTATAAATTTGGAGAAATGTGAGTTCATGAAACAAGAGTTGATATATCTTGGGTTTTTAATCTCAAGTGGTGATTTGAAGATGGATACCTCAATGGTGGAAGCCATAATCAGTTGGCCTACACCTAAAACAACAAGTGAAGTGAGGATTTTTCATGGTTTGGCACAATTTTACAAGAAGTTCATTAGAGGATTCAGTGAGATATGTGCACCTATGCTTGATACAATCAAAGGAGGTGTAAAGACTAAGTTTCAATGGACAAAATGTTGGCATTTTGGCACTAAGTTGTCATTGATGTCAATCGACATGATGAATATTCACATAAGGGTGTGTTGGTATTTTGGATATGTTGATATGGTTTTGTCATTGATGTCAACACCTATCATCACTTGTCAACACTTATCAGCACTTGGAGATCTTTGGTTATGTTCACCAGAAAGTCAAAGACTTATGCACAGTCAGCGGTATTTGGTTCACCGATAGATTATATTGTTCACCGACACTTCGAATGACTTGGAGACTACTTGGTTATGTCAAAGACATTATTTGATCACTTGGTTTTGATGATTTGGTTGTTTGTTTATTCAGGTTTGCATATTTGTTGTTACCGACAAATAGGTCTAGGATATACTCCGGTAGATATATCTATTCCAGATCAGCATGACATGTTATGGAGATGATTTATTATTATTGTAAATGCATTGAACCGACATCATGCATTAGATATCGATTTATTTGTAATTGATTTTATTGTAATATCTTTTAGTGAGCCAACATATTCAATTGGTCTTAGGTTATGGTATAAATGTAAGATCTCATTTGTGAGATTGATATGCGATTAGAAAAAAAAAATTATAATAAGGTATATGCAAAAATAAGTAGAGCTATAGACACAAACATCATTTCAAGGTTGAAGGAAGGTTTTTGTGAAGGCAATTAGAACTAAACCGGTACTAAATCCAACACATGAAGATGTTATTTTATGTAGTACATTATCATTGGATTTAACATCCAATTGTAGTCAGTGTGACTCTCATTTTGTGATTGAGTAGTGAGCTCTAGGAAGTTGGCCTTTCTACATGTGCAGAATTCATATTGTAAACACATACTATCTGCAGTAGTATCATTTGATTGTAGGTAAGGCTTCCCACCGTGGTTTTTCCCCTTACAAGGTTTTGACGTATAGATATTTGTGTTATGTGTTGTGGATGTTATTGTCTTTCTGTTTCATGCATTAATCTTTACTGGTACTGGAATTAACTGATAAAAGTGTTTACCAGCATAAAGTTTGGTTTATCGGTATTAAGCATTAAGTTTTGGTTAAGTTAATTTTGGTTGAATTTATTGGACAACTGATTCACCCCCCGCTCAATTGTCTTTGGGACCTAACAAGGTGAGCATAAAGAATGATGGCCTACCAGTACATTACAAACTAGTCGAAATCATGGTTACTTGTTTATGATGAAGAGGTAGAATGTTAAAGTTGTCTCATACAACTGGAGGTGAAGATGTGCTACCGGTATAGGGTTCTCTACCAGTTAACAAAAGAAGAAAGATCTACCAGAAAATAGTTGTACTGGTATTTGTAATCTAGACCATCTATGTGTTGTTGGGCCATATCTTGATTGTTGTGACGCCATGTAAAGTAGAGGTGGCAAATGTATTATGGTTGGTGAAGCCTCATCGACAAGGTCGACGAAACAAAAAAGTGCCATTAATGAAGGAGCCACAAATCATGGGATTGTATCTGACTGATTGTGGCTCACGGAAGAAGGAATGACAGAGGAAGATCAGAGAGTAGTTAGCACATGAATCTATGCAAAGGAAATATGATTTAGGAAGTCCTCAAATAGGAAACTTCTGAAGCACTTTATGTGCTGACTGATTTCGTCACAGAAAAACTAATTCGAGATTGCTATTTCTAGAAAATATGCATTGGATAATGGAAACCATGTGCAAGTGCATCCTTCAAGGATAGGTGATCGATTCAAGATAGGTAGGATTGGATCTCATGAAGATTGTGTCAAAAAGAGGAAACCCTAACCACTCAAGTTTTTGAGTTGCGTTCAAGCAGGAAATCACTATATTAGAAATGACAACTCAAAAAAGAAGAAGTTGATGTTGTGAAGGAGGAGAAGTGTAGAGAGAGTAAGCAAGGAAAAGGATTTTGAGCCTTAGAAATAATTATAAGAAATTTGTTGTGTGCATGAGAAAGCATACTGGTGAGAGGATTCTACTGACAGAATTGTAGTCTTGCAGTTGAGTCTAATCGGCAAGGTGTGGCAAAGCTGGTGACATCCTAGGGTGACACAGTGTGTTGAGAGAGAGTGTGTGTGTGAGAGAGAAAGATAATAGAGGTCAAGAAGTAGAGATACAAATCTCACAACTGGTAGTGTGAGATTCAGTGGAGGAGAAAAGACTGTCAACCAGTAGAGAGTTATTTGATCAAAGAGTTGCAGAATTCATTTGCAACAAGAAGCCTTAACTGTAATCAAATAGTATTTCAATATACATTGCCAAATTGAAGCTTGGTGCAGGGGTTGGTGGCCCAAAATCTTTATAATTTAGTGTTTTACCTATGAGGTTGGATTGGAGCAGTAGTCTTCAACAACTTTTCTCACCAAGGTTTTTCCCATATTGGGTTTTTCTCGTAAATCTGGTGTTGTGAGTTACTAGTGTGTGAATGATCTCTTTGGCTTTCTTTCTTGTATTACCGATATGACTTTTTAATGGTTAAGTGAATAATTGATATTCTGAATTTAGATCAAAAAAAGAAAAAGCTTAGAAACCACTAATTCACCCCTCCTCTCAGTGGTATTCTGTGTTCAATAATTGGTATCAGAGCAAGGTTCCCATTTTTATTTAAACCTTGGGTTGATTCTAGACTTTGAACACAATTGCAAGAAGTGAGTCTACTTCCTCAAAAGCCTCCATGTTTGATGGATCCAACTATGCCTTCTGGAGAAGAAGAATGGAGACCTATATTTCATCTATTGGGTTTGATGTGTGGATGTTGGTCAAGAATGGGTATGATGTTCCTAATACTCCTCCCTCTGATCCAGATGTAAAAAAGGAGTATGAGAGTAATGCAAAGGCAAAACATGATATCTTGAGTGGATTGTTCGATAATGAATTTGTCAAAGTCATGCATTATGTTTCAGCAAAAGATACATGGGACAAATCGCAGAGGTTGTTTGAGGGAGACGCAAAAGTCAAAGAAGCCAAGCTACAAACACTAAGAGGCCAACTTGAAAGCATCAAAATGAAAGATGATGAAAATATTGCAGACTATCTTCACAAATTTGATGAAACTGTGAATACCATTAGAGGACTTGGAGAAGAGATTGTAGATGAGATTATTGTCAAGAAGATAATTAGATCTCTTACTCCAAAATATAATACTAAGGTGTTAGCCATAGAAGAAGCCAAGGATCGGAAGACTTTTACAATGGATGAGCTATTTGGCTCTCTAATAGCCTATGAAATGAGAATAACCGGTGATACTTCCTCAAGGAAAGAAGCAGCATTCAACATCACCAAAAAGGGCAAAGAAGTTGTTACTCATAAAGAATCTAGTGAAGATTCTAATGCAAAAGTATAAAACTTTGTCAGGAAGCTCAAAAGAGGATCCGACTGGTACAAAGAAAAGCTACCACTAAAGTGCTTCAACTATGGAAAGGTAGGACACTTCACTACAAACTATCCTCACAAAGAAACTGGTGGAGATAAGTCAAAAGAGTTCAAAAGATTTGCCAGCAAAGATAGTGAAAGGAATGACTACCGGCAGGGAAGGAGAGGCTACCAAAACTAGAATATCTTATACACCATTGAGGATGACACAACAGATAATGAAAATGCATCAGAAGATGATGACCATGAGAACAATAGAAAAGTCAATCTCTTCATGGCACTTGACAAACTAGCTGATGAAGATGAGGAAGAAGACAATATTGAGGCTAAAGTGGATTTGGAGAGTGAACTTATTAGTGCTCTTGAAGAATTGAGTAAAACAAGAAGAAAACTCAAGAGGGTTAAGCTTGTACTAGATGAACAAGATCTTTTGAAATAGTCTCTAGAAGAGTCCTGTCAAGTCATATCTGACTTAAAGATGCAATTGGATGAAACTAAGAGGATTTGTGAGGCTACAACTTTTGATCTAACAAAGAAAGAAAAGGAGCATCAAGAGCTGGAAGCAAAAATAATAAAGCTTATAAAGGAGCTTGAAGAAATCAAGGAAGAAATAAAAATAAGGAGCAAGTATGAAGGCAACACTGAGGCCTTAGATAAGACGTTGAGCAAACAAAAGCAATCCAAAGACACCGATGGCTTAGTCTTTGAAGAAGGTCAAATTTCAACCCACAAACATAGATCAGACAAAGAAATAATGTTCACCTCTTCAATCAAAGGTGAAGGAAAGAAGACAGTCATTGTAAGCAAGGATACCAGGAAAAAGACATATGAAGATGCTATTGGAAATCATCACTCAAACCAGTATGCAGAAATGAATCAGAGGCCACACTTCTTGCACCAATATGCAGACCCAAGGAGGAATGCTAGAATTGACTGTGAAGGATAAATAATATTTAACAACATGAAGGGAAGACCCCCCACGAGGCAGTTCCATTCAAGACCAAGACAACCTAACTGGTATATTTCAAACTTTCATGGTTACTATTACCGGTGTAATAAATTTGGGCACAAAATAGCTGACTGTAGGTTAAGCAATAAGTCCTCTATGAATTATGAAAGTAAAAATCCATTTAATACACTCTGGGATATGAATGTTGTCTGTTATCAATGCAATGGATATGGTCATAAGAGTTTTGATTGCAAGAAGAATAAACCAGTACCCTACAATAATTTTAAGGGCATGCCCTTTAATAAAAATGTAAAATGTGATAACTGTTAGGAATTTGAACACATAGAAAATTTATGCAAAAATAAGAAGATCATACAAATGAAAGAAAATCTAGATCAAGAGTCAGTAACTAAACCTGAGCTCAATATAGCAGCAAACAAGAAGAAGGAAATCAAACCAGTTTGAATTGAGAAAGAAAAGGAAAAGGCAAAATCAAGTCTCATAGTACAGATGGCCTTGCATGCTAAAAGGAAAAATCTATGGGTGGTAGATAGTGGTTGTTCAAACCATATGACTAGTGACAAAAATAAATTCATCAAACTTGAAGACTGGAATGGTGGATCAGTAAGGTTTGGAGACAGTTCCTCCATAAAAATAAAAGGAAAAGGAACTCTAAGCATTGATGAAAAGTTGAAGGCACATGATGTATATTATGTGGAAGGCCTCAAGAATAATCTACTGAGTGTGAGTCAGATGTGTGACAAAGGTTACAAATTCACCTTTGACTCAACTGATTGCCAGATAAAGAAAGATAGTACCGGTAAAGTTATGGTAGAAGGAAAGAGAACCGATGGAAATGTTTATAATCTGAAGGAATGCTATGAGTCCCAATGTACATTAAGACAAGTACATGAAAGTTGGTTGTGGCATAGAAGATTAGGCCACATAAATTTTGATAACTTAGTTGCAGTAAGCAAAAAGGGGTGTGTGAGGAATATTCCACCCATCATCAAACCGGTAAAAACATTTTGTGATGAATGTGTAAAAGATAAGCAAACAAAAGTGAGTTTCAGGACAAAGGAGCACAACACCTCAAGACCACTTGAAATTGTGCATACAGCTCTGTGTGGTCTAACTCAAACAAGATCTCTTGCTAGTGAAAGATACTTTATGCTCTTCATTGACGACTACTCAAGAATGACATGGGTCACCTTTCTGCAAGATAAATCACAAGAATTTGAAAGATTCAAGATCTTTCAGAAAACGGGGGAAAAGGAAAGTGGGTATAGATTAAAATGCCTAAGATCAAACAGGGGTGGAGAGTTCATATCAAATGATTTGAAGATTATTTTAAAAAGCATGGAATTAGAAGGCAATACTCTGCTCTTAGAACACCACAACAAAATGGTGTGGTAGAAAGGAAGAACAAGACAATCAAGGAGATGGCTAGAAGCATGTTAAATGAGGTGATTCTACCGTACACATATTGGAAAGAAGCCGTTCATACTGCTGCATACACTTTGAACCAGGTTTAATTAAGAACAAACATCAAAATGACACATTATGAGTTATGGTATGACCGAAAGCCATTAGTCAAATACTTCAAATTATTTGGAAGCAAGTGCTTCATCAAGAAAGATATGGATGGTTTAGGAAGTTTTGAAGAAATCTTCCTTGGTTACTTATCTAATAGTAAAGCCTACAAATGCTACAATAAAAGACGAAGAAGAGTCATTGAGAGTGTGCATGTAAAAGTTGATGAAGAAATGCACAAAGGATGTCAATCACACATTAACTGGTATGATGACTCTGGTGATTAACATGATAAAGTTTAGCCGGATGCTGAACCAGAGGTAGCATCCAAGAAGGCTTCCAATCGGTATGTACAACTGAATCACTCAGAAGAGAAAATTTTGGGAAATAAGAGTGATGGTGAGTAGACTAAAAGAAGACTTGCCCAGAATGATGAACAAGTCAACCTATGTCTCATGACTGAAGTTTAACCTAAAATATTCAATGAAGCCAGTAAAAGATAAGAATGGATGGATGGCATGGAAGAAGAACTACACCAGATTGACAAGAACAAGACTTGGGAGTTAGTCCCTAGACTGGAAGAGAAGAATATCATTGGCACAAAATGGGTCTACCGGAACAAGATCAATGAAGAAGGTAAGATTGTAAGGCATAAAGCTTGACTAGTGTGCAAAGGATACTCTCAAGTAGAGGGGATTGACTTCGAAGAAACATTTGCACCAATGGCTAGATTAGAAGTGTTTAGAATGTTTCTAGCTTACTTTGCCTACAAGGGCTATAAATATATCAAATGGATGTAAAATATGCTTTTCTAAATGGAAATTTGGAAGAAGTATACATGGAGCAATAGGAAGGGTTTCTCCTACATGATGATGAGACATTTGTGTGTCAGTTAAAGAAGGATCTATATGGTCTAAAGCAAGCTCCTATAGCATGGTACTCAAGATTAGACCAGTATCTGAAGGAGAAGGGATTCAAAAAGGGAAGTGCTGATAGCAATTTGTACATAAAGAAAGATGGGAATCAAATGATTATTGTGGTTGTGTATGTAGATGACATCATCTTTGGAGGAAACAAGGATACCCTCTGCAAAGAGTTTTCTGATTAGATGCAGTTAGAATTTGAGATGTCAATGCTTGGTGAATCGACTTACTCAAGTATGCAAAGGAGATGTTGAAGAAATTCCAACTCGAAGATTGTAAACCGGTAAGTAGCACCATGGTGACTAACAAAAAAATTAGAAAGAATGATGAATCACTGGTGGTGGATCAGACTCTATATAGATCCATGATAGGCAGTCTACTATATCTAACTGCTTCAAGACTAGATATAGTTCAGGCAGTATGCATGGTGACCAGATTCCAAGCTGCACCAAAGCAGTTACACATGAATGTTGTTAGCAAAATTTTTAGGTACCTACAAGGAACACTCAGCTATGGTTTGTGGTATCCTAAACAGGGAGATTTTATCTTAGAAGAATACACTAATGCTGATTGGGAAGGATGCATTGATGATAGAAAGAGGACAAGTGGTGGTGCATTCTTTCTAGGTGACTGGTTGGTCTCTTAGCATAGAAAGAAGTAGGACTCAATCTCTTTATCTACTTTAGAAGCTAAGTACATTTCTGCTACTACATGTTTCTCTTAGGTGCTTTGGATGAAGCAGACTCTCAAAGATATACAGGTGGACATAACTGATCCTATTCTCATCTTGTGTGACAATTCGAGTGCAATCAACATAGAAAAGAATCCATTCATGCATTCTAGAATGAAGCACATTGCTATCAAGTATCACTTTATCAGAGAGAAGGTTGAAGGACAAAAGGTAAGGATGGATTATGTTCCTACTGGTGAACAAGTACCAGATACTTTCACCAAACCATTATCGGTAAGCACTTTTGAGTACCTTCGACACAAGTTGGGAGTTTTGTCATCTACCTAGGGAGGTTTTATGTGGCTTAAGGTGTTAGGATTCCCAAAGATACTAAGAAGGGGGGGTGAATAAGTATCTAATCAGTTAATGGATTTTCTTAACTTATTAAATGAATTCCATGTCAAAACAGTGTACCGGTAAACTAGAAATAATGCAGTAAATAAGATCAATAACCACAACATAGAAAGCACACCATAACACAATATTTTTAATGAGGAAACCTGGTGTAGGAAAAACCTCGGTGGGATTTATGACCCACAATATTTGCTCACTAGCTAATAAGTGAATATTACTTACAAATGTGGTGCCTGCACATGCAGGAAGGCTCACTGCTCAAATACAAAAAGGAAGTCTCACTGATTTACAAACATGCCTTATGTAAATCCAATATCATCTACTACTTCGGTTCAGCATCTGCTATGCCAGGTTTAGTACCTGTTTAAGCTCATACAACTTCCATTAACCTTATTCCAAAATCTTCCTTAATATTCTCATCTGCCTATTACATTTCATGCATGCTTCTACAAATGATTTACAAGATCTCATACTTATATGAGTCCTATTACAATTCACCTTCTCAGATTTACAAAAAGATTTTACAATTAAATACAAAATATAATAAACAAAATCCTGTCGGCTGGGGTGTCGGTAAACATCTTTGCCGCTACCGGTGCCTGTGCCTGTGCTAGTGCCATAGGATTGTAAGGTTGCCATAAATGAAAATACCTTCAATCACCTACAATTTCTCATTGGAGTGTGCATTTTCCAGCAATCTCCACCTTTGGCACTGATGGAAACACTAATGAGAAAAAGCCAAAAAAGTTGTCCAAAAAGTGTTTTCTAAAAATGTCTACTCCAAAACTGTCTTACCAGAACTATGTGCTCCCCCTAAGTAGGTGATCTCTTTTGTCATACATTAATTGTGTGCCCCTTACTCTTTTTCTCATCCTCTACTACACCCACTTTTACATCAATGACAAAGGCTGACATTCAATGTCAATTGAGCGTAGTTCCTATCTTGATCCCTGTAATCGATTGGTTACAATTTGATACAGGTCCGCTAATGCAAAATTTAGGCTATTACAAAACCTCTCACTATCCTTTAGTGTTTCTTCTATTCTTTGGATTGTACCAGTGAGTATGTGCATTTTCTCTTCCAGTGTCTTAAGTCCTGGAACAAGAGTCTCACAAATCTCTTTTCTCAAAGAGATGAGAATATCTAGTTTAGGACCTGGTCTGCATTTCAGTTCCTTTGCCTTAAAATTTAATCTCTCATTTTCTTTTTCAAGTTTTTCAATTTTCTCTTCATAGATGGTAATTTCTTGTTCTACTATCGATATTGTGTCTGATGAACCTATTAAATTATCAGCAATATTATTGATTTCCTTCTATTCTTTGATGATCTTTGTATCTATATCCTCTGTCAAAATGTTTGTCTTACATGTATCTTTGTACAATTTCTTGAAGTCCAAAATTGTATTTCCTAGTGCCGGTAATAATGTATCAATATGTTCCTTACTCTTCTTACTATCTCTTTAAAGAATTTTTCCTTCTCTTTATTTATTTTCTCTCTGAAAGTCTCCTCATTGATCTGTTCAATTGTTAGTAGGTTGTTGGTTATGTATTTAGACAATGTGTCTAATTTTCTTAAAGAATCTTTGTTTTCTATGTTACACTTGGGTGCAATCATCTTCAAAATTGGTATGGTGTCATCAATTGCCTTATATGCAAGTGCATTGCAATTTGTTATTTTCTTAATTGAATCAAGCAATACCTCTATTACATTGGTTGGCCGGAATTTTGGCAGTAAAGAAATAGATGATTGACCAACTGTCTTAACAATCTATAATCTGCTGGTGTGAGGAACCTCTTTGTTTATGGTGACCTCTGGTAGGTTAGTTTGAGTCTGCATTTCTACTAGCAAGGGTTTAGGTTTCTGAGCTGTTGCTGGTGGCATAGTATCTGTTTGAACCTTTAGCTCATCCTTCTTCTCTTCTGATTTCTTAGTGTGTACCTCAGTCTGTTTCTCAAATCTTTCCACTGCCAGTTTTTTTGATTGTGACTCTATGTTTTCTACTGGTTTCTCCGTGTTTACCTCTGAAATGTCTATAGCTAGTATCTCAATAGATTTTTTAGTGCTATCAGTTGTCGGATGCTCAGTATGTACACTAGTGGTATCTGTGTTTCCTGTGTCCAGGGGGTTAGTTGACTATTCAGTTTGTTGCTCAACCCCAATTTTAATATTGCCAATGGAGTCCTCAACATTTGTCTCAATTGTAATGTCTTCTACCGATGGGTCAGATGCCACATCTCTCTTCTCATTTGTCTCCTTATCGACCACAATATTGACTTCATGTGTCAATATTCATTGTATACAACACCTCTGAATCAGGATTTGTGTCCTCATGTGTTGTCTCCATACTCTCAACATTATCTGTTGCCGGTGGAGGATTAGAAGGAGGTGGGGGTAAATTATGTATTATCTTTATGCTCAAAGGTCCACCTACCTTACCTTTACGTTTATCTTTTTCCTTTTGATAAACTTTAAAAGTCTTTGGTCATTTAAGCTCTTCTTGTTTTTCCTTCTCAACAAAGAATATATCCCACTTATCTATTGTCTCTTCTATGATCTCATTTACTCTACCAGCCATTAATGCTACATGTCAGTGATTAGTTGAAAATATTGTCTAGTTTGCCTCACTTATTAGTTCTTCAATCTCTTCTATTGAATTTACTGGGTGAACTGTAAGTAGTTTTTTAATCTTAATCTTCTTGTCTAGTTCCACAATTGCTAACCATTTAGCATCTAACCTTCTATACAAGTCATTGGGTAAATCATCTACAACCTCAATCAAAAATTTCTTGTAGATATCCAAGTGTAGGATAACACTATTTTCTATGCTTTCTTTTTCTTCATTTGAAAATGTGTTATACAACTTGGTAATGTTTGATAAGTTACCATCTTCAGTTATTTCATGTAGAAGATTGTCAAGTGGAGGGATAACTTGTTTTACTTTCTTCTTTCTTGGAGTCATCTTATTTTTCGGAGGCCTAACTGCCTATTGTTTCTATCTTGTTCTCTTGGGTGCAGGAGAGGGTACCGATGAGGGTTTTCTTTTTCTTTCTACCCTTTTAAACTTTGCCACTATTTCATTGTCAGAGGAGGTAGCAACCAGTGAAAGATGTGTTTCTAGTTGGAATCCTTCTAAGTCGTTCTCCTTAATACCAAATTTATTCAATATGTCTTCCTTGATTGCTTTTTCCTGCCTTGTTACTTTTCTAACTATTTGTTCAGTTTTCTTTATTCTTTTCTATGATTGAACTTTGCTTTCAATTATTTCCACACTTCCAAATAATCTTTATGTTGGTTCTCTAGGGGCTTCTAGAAGGGCTTTTGCATAAGTTTCTATTATATTCTTATCAGCCTCATATCCCATCTCTATAACCCAAACTGTCCTTGGGACCACTACCTCAATCCAAATTTCATCTTTCTTTATCACAAAGCATATCTCCTTTTGATATTTATCAACTATAGCTTGAGATAGCCTTATCCTGGTTTTCATCCTAGCCTTCAGTGCCTGAAAATGTTCATTTATGTTCTTCTCCCTATCATCTCCCATGTTGTTTAGAATATCCAGAAGTTATTTTCCTACTGGTATGTCAAATCCAAAATCCTTTTTACCAATACCGGGAACTTCCTTGGTGATATATAGCAATAAGAATACAAGTAAGTTTCCAAATCTGAATGTCCCTTTCTTATCCCCTTTGATTTTCTTCAGATTGTCTATTAGCTCATCTTTTAACCATTCACATATGTCAATCTTTGCATTGTTGTTTACCATGTCATAAGCATTTTTTATACATAAGCTAGAAACAGAGTTTAATTTGTTGGTATCTGTAACTTTGTATCCAAGAATCATGCTAATGAATTTTACATTGATATCCTTTACATCATTTACTCTCAGGAATCTCTTATAAAAGGTTGTGCCAGTTAGGGTCATTATAGTGTCATTTGGAACCTTTTTAGTTTTGTCAGGCCTGCTACCGGTGGAAGGTAAGCCTTTCACCACACTAACTATTTCTTTTGTTATCTTGTGAATGAAATCCAACAAAAATAACTCCCCATGAACTCTTCTTAACACAATCCTTATAACATCCTTTGGAAAATCAGGGATACTAAGAAACTCCACAAAACATAGGGTTTCAACTATCTTATGTTCCGGTTTCACATTGTTAGGATTCCCAAAGATACTGAGAGGGAGGGTGAATCAGTATCTAATTAGTATATCAAATTACTTGATTTAAAACATGAAAAGCATATTAAAACTGAGTACCGGTAAACCAAAAATAATGTAGTAAAAAAGAACAATAACAACAACATGAGAAGCACACCATAACACATTATTTTAACGAGGAAACCTAGTGTGGGAAAAACCTCAATGGGATTTGTGACCCACAATATTCTCTTACTGGCCAATAAGGGAATATTACTCTTGCAATAGGGGCCTGCACATGCAGGAAGGCTGTCATGCCCAAACTTTTGGGCAAAAACCAAACAACAATTTTTTCTTTTCAAACACTTAATTATATGCAACCTATGCTTAATTAGATGTGACATCTTAACAGGTTGTTCCAAGCGGAATCTTAAATTATAATAATACATTTTTCTAATGTGAGCGATGAATAGAACAAATTTATCTAGAAGCCTTAGGTTTCTATAAAACTCCTAGATGACAAAGTTAGGATATTCCTAACATAACAAATTACGATAACTCCTATAATCAAACAGAACAAAATGATTTTATAAGGACAATAATAAATTCACATCGAATGTCCCTTTTATTGCAGTTGCAAATTATAATTCGTAATTAGATCAACTTCTACTAAGTAGGCATTAATATAATTACTTGATTCAATAATAATTATTTATCTCCTAACAAGTTTCCTCCATCTATGATAATACATCCTTCCTTTATAACTTGATTAAATCTTGCGTCTATAAATTAATTATTAATATTATTTTAACGTACTAATATTAATTAATCGAGCAAAAGAAAATTTAAGTGTCAAACGTTAAAATTTTAATTATTTTATTTAGTATAAGATTCCATCTAGGCTAAATGAGTTCGCAAGATCAAGGTCTTGGACTTATTTTCGAATATATGTAATTCCATCACGATATCCTCTTCCAAGGAAATTATAATTATCTCACCATT
This sequence comes from Cryptomeria japonica, assembly GCF_030272615.1. Classification (NCBI taxonomy): domain Eukaryota; kingdom Viridiplantae; phylum Streptophyta; class Pinopsida; order Cupressales; family Cupressaceae; genus Cryptomeria; species Cryptomeria japonica. Next base: position 695,119,621 of record NC_081413.1, on the reverse strand, counting down.
TAATAAATAAATAAATTCATTTAAGCAAAAACCCCTAAATTAATTTACAAGAGATATTTATTGATCTTAATTAATCTTTTTAATTATTGTAGGAATTAAATAAATTAACTCTAGCAATTGTATTTTTTTAAATCCCATGATTTATTTTAACAAAAATTATAATAATGCTAAAATTTGACTAAAGGGCTAAATAAATCCATAATGTAGATTGCTCTATAAAATTTAGCCTGGAATAGCCTAAATTTAGGTGGACTAAATAATCCCTTAAAGCCACAATAACTTATAAAGTTATTATAAGTTCCTAAGAAATTTATCTCCAAATTAATTACAATTTAAAAAAAAAACATCATATTAATACATTCATACAATTAACTATATATATATATATATGTTTATTTATTTATTAAACATACAACTTTACACATGGGGATACTTATTTTCTAAATAACATTAATATAACAATAATTTATTTATTATAAAAATACCCCTCTCAACTCAATTTCTTGTTCCCTCTAAATGCCTTGCCCTAACCCTATTTTCGGGTTAGGGCTTAGCCATGATATTTTTCTTGTGAGAAGTGTGTGTGTGAATTTTTTTTTGATACAAGGTAGGAGAGGCAGAGGGTTTTGAAGAGGGAGGGAGCGGTGCTGTGAGGTTTCCCCAGCCGCCACTATGTGTACACACAGCAGCGGCGGTGTCGGGCTGCCGCGGGTCGTCCACTGTGTGTTCACACAATGGCGGGTCGCGGGCGCCACTGTGTGTCCACACAGTGGAGGCCCTACGCTGTCCACTGTGTCTCCACACAGTGGTGGCCACAAGTCGCAGGCCGTCCACTATGTGTCCACACAGTGGTTTGGCCCTTCGCGCCCCCCCCACGCACCCCCATATAGTTTATTTTCTTTAATAATAAATTTAATTTTTTTTTCTTTTATTAATTTTTTTTTTATATATACACACACATAAATATATATATATATATATATATATATATATATATATATATGTGTGTGTGTGTGTAATCAGTTTTGGACTTATTTTAATGTTCCCATTCATATATTCATATTCTATTTCATGCATGATCATATATATATATATATATATATATGTATACATATATATGTATATGTATACATATATATGTATATGTATACATATGTATGTATATATATACATATACATATATATATATACATATATATATATATATGTATATGTATATATATACATACATATGTATACATATACATACATATGTATACATATACATATATATGTATACATATACATGTATATATATACATATACATATACATATATATATGTATATATATATATATATATATATATATATATATATATATATATATATATATATATATATATCATGTTATTTAGGGTTAAGAAAACTCTGTAATATTTTTTTTTAATACATTTATACATAAGCATGCAGTCTCTTTTTTTTTACAGCAATATATAGATCTAAAATATTTTGTTTGTTTTAATAGTGAAACAAAACAGGTTTTCTACATCATATTCTTTTGTGGATGGGTTAGTTTCTATTATGTAAAAAAAAAAATCAGAAAATGATTAAATCACAAATTTTAACAATATTTAAACTTTGCAAGAAAATACTTAATAAAACATATTGCATTTATTTCCTTTTTATTTCTTAAAATCAGAAAATGAATAATTGACAGAATTTAACAACATTTAAACTTGACAAGAAAATACTTATTAAGACATATTGCATTTCTTTCCTTTTCATTTCCAAAAATCAAAGAATGAATAAATGACAGAATTTAACAACATTTAAACTTGGCAAGAAAATACTTATTAAGACATATTGCATTTCTTTTCCTTTCTTAAATTTCTGGAAATAAACAGAATACAAGACTCATTATGAAAAAAAATTAAATATATTTACAATACTATTATAGAATTCAGAATTTAATAAAATGCACTATTCTCATAGTATATTCAAATACAAAATCAACTTTTACATTGGATGCTCTTCTTTTTCAAAAGTAAATACAATATGTAGCTTTTCATTTACATTTCTGCAACTAAAATATAGCATCCCTTTTTCTGATTCTTTTTTTGCAAATCATGTACAAAAACCAGCAAATCCTAGCTTGACGTTTTTTTTTTCCATTCCAAGCAACCTGCAAATAAATCGTAAGGCTTGACCATTGAGTGCTCACCTCCCAGCCTAGGCTTACTAGAAGCCACCCCCGAGCTTAGAGAACCAAGCCCTAGATAGGTTACAGACATGCAAACACAACAAGCAAGGGAAAAAAACATATAGCAAACACTTTCCCAACCAAGGCTACACTCCATCACAAAATGTGATGATTCTACATGGGTGGTAGTGGACCAAATACCCTAAGGAGATTGCAAGAATGGTAGATCACAATGCCACCTCATGGAAAACAAAGATATTTCATAAGTTCATTAACCCCACATTCCTTATGCCCCCCAAGGCATTCATGCTATACTTTCTCCCCTTATGACCCCCAAATGCACAAACTAGGCCATGCAGTAAGGGTCACATATACACCCCTTGAGTTCGCTCTCATAGAGAGAGTCTATCACTCAAGGGCTATCAAACTTCTACCACCCATAAGACCATCCTACTCTACCATGAGTAGAAGGCCTTGGTTACTCCCAAGACATAGAAAATGCATACAAGAAAATAAAAGACAGATCACATAATAATAATTTTCACAAAAGAAAATACAAGAGAATCACTTTCACATACAACCAAACTTTCTAACATAGACATGCAACATAAAAAAAGAAAAGAGATGAACCAACCTTCCATCTACCCAAAGGTATGCTAGAACTAGTTTGAGGATGAGCAACCCAAATCCACAATCCTCCCTTCTACACTTAGCCAAATTTCAAATCCAAAAACTAACTTTTTAAAATGCATAGTCTCCAAAAATGGAGAGTGGGTGATTACCCAAAAAGTCTTTCATTCTTGCCTAAAAAGACCTCAGTGAGAGTTCTCACCAGTTTCTAAAACTGAAAAAGGAAAAAGCAAGAGAAAGTGGGAAAAAGGATCTCACATCAAAAGGAAGGTTATCTAACCTAGATGGCACCTTCTAATTTCAATTTTTGCTCACCTTAGGAAACCCACTTTTTTAGGTGACTAAATAGTCACATGGGAGTAGACACATGCCTAAAAATACTCCTAACCCATAGGTATACCTTATGGAATTTAGGAAACACCTTTACCCCTAGGAGTCCATTTGACCCCTTATAAACCCATCTGAAGTTAATTTTCGGGTCAAACCTGTGTTGACCACTCCAAAGACTCTCTACCCAAGGAAAATTTTAGAACCACATTCCAATGTTTGAAAAAGCTATAGTTGAACAACTCCCTCCAAGAGACAAGTCAAAAATCAAGACATAAATCAACACATGTGTCAAGTGACACAATTAAATACTTTACAAAATTACACATGAAATTTGTCTCTTGTTGGATTCACACAAATTAATAATTCAATTTAACACACGTGCAACATTTACTTTTACAAATAAAGTATGATACATACATGGTGTTGTCTCTCCAAATAGACAACCCCTGGCTTTATGAACATACATAGGTCTAGGTTTGGTTCTCCATAATATTTCTATGGTCACATGGATAATTTTTCTGCACATCTCAATTACCCATTAAAGACATGAATAAGAATACACATCAAACACTCTTCATACAATTTACATTTAAACAAATCGATATATCTTATATCCAAATAAATCCACATAAGAAATTATAATAATCCTCATAATTTTGATCCATACATAAGACATGCATCCTATTTCTATCATCACAGTAAAGTCCTGCAAATCCAATAATGACATACATCATCTCAAAGTTATCCTATTCTAGAATCATATAAAGTTATGTATCCATAACACATCAAAATTTACACCTCAAGGTGAGCTGATTCTGTAACCTGGTTCAATTACTTTTCTCACCGATCTATCTGTCTAACATAGCCCATCCTATTGAATTATAGCATTTATTAGTAAGGTCAACCATGGTCAACTGAGTTAACCGGAGCTTGATCAGGGAGGGGCTCTACAAAGGCTAGGTGCCTTGAGCTCACTACTCAATTACAAAAGAAGTCACACTGACTTACAAAAATGGATTATACTAATTCAATGTCTTGTACTACTTTAGATTAGCATCTGTTATGCCAGATTCAGTACCAGTTTAAGCTTTTCTACAACATAAACCTTTAACCAATAATTCACATATTAGGTCTGCTATTACTTTTCCATACTTTGCATCCTATCTCTTCTAAAAAATGATCTACAATTATCTCATACATATATGAGTCGTATTACAATCTTCCATGTCGGCTTACAAAATATTTTACAATTAATTACAAAATACATTAATACAAAATTGTTGTCAGCGGCCAGGATGTCGGTATTCTTCCTTTTCATTGCCGGTGTTCTGTGTGTCGGTGTAGAGTCTACCGATGTTGGTATCATATGATTGCAAGGTTGCCATCAATGAAAATGCCTTCAATCACCTACAATTTCTCATTGGAGTGTGCATTTCCCAACAATCTCCCCCTTTGGCATTGATGGCAACACTCATGAGAAAAATCCAAAAACTGAAGTCCAAAAAAAAATCTTTGCCAAAACCTGTATGTCCAAAAATGTGTGCTCCCCTTGGGCAGATAATCTCTACTTCCTTCTGAACATTTTTCTCATCACACTACTCCCCCTTTGACATCAATGACAAAGTTTGTCATTCACTATCATTGGAGTTCTGCTAGTGTCATTATCATATGATTGCAAGGTTGCCATCAATGACAATACCTTCAATCACCTACAATTTCTCATTGGAGTGTTCATTTGCCAACACCCAGTTCCATTACATCACAAATTATTGTTCTATACATGTTCATTATCTCTTCATCTCCTAGTTCTTCAATATGACAATGTATGTAAATTCTAGGATCCTCAGCATAAGCAAATCCTTTGGGTATTTTTGAAAAAGCTCCTAGGGTATCATCTTTCTTCACAATTTCAAGAATAATTTTAAAAATGGGCCTAGGGAATTTAACAACTTCAATTATAGTAGGTTTTGCAATGAATTCAGGTGCAGAGGAGGAAACCATTGTATAAATACCTTAATCTGCCTTTTAGGTATGAATGCTTGAATGGTTTGCTTCACTTCTCGCTATGGATGCCTTTGCTCGGGATTTTCTTTCTCTAAGGAAATTTGAATGCTTGGTGAATGAAAAAGAGCCAAAACACTTTCTTTATAATGTCATTTCCTTCAACTACCACATTAAATGCTTGCTAGTTAAGTGAAATTTAACACATCTGCCGGTAAACAAGTATTTCAACTCCTCACCATCAACCGAGGGTAAATTAGCATGTTTTTCAATTTGTTTCCATACCCCCAAAAGGTTTCTTTTCAGTTAGATGAAGAATCTCCTGCTAGTGGAGTGATACTCTGTTCTACTGGTGAAGGAATAGCTTCATTAACATTCTAATTTGACTTTCTAATCCATTATTTTAAAAATTCTTGTTTTACCTCTTCAACCTATTCTTAACCTTTCAAACTGGTTCCTTTGTTATTTGCCGGTGATGCGTTACTTCTATAGAATTTTTCAATATGTCCAATCTTGTTACAAGCATAACAAGTCACATTATTTTTCTCAATAGCTTTTTTCCATATCCCATGCTAGTATGTGTTCTGCATTGATTAGATAAGTGTCCAAATCTTCCACAAACATAACATCTTACATTCATTCTGCAATTTTCTAAATTATGACCAACTTTGTTGCATTTAGAACATTGACTGGTGGGTGCATTGGTGTTCTGATAATTTCTAGATCTACACTGATTTTCTCTATGACCATACTTGTTACAGTTAAAGAATTTACCATTGAATTTGTAGGCATTAGGTTGTCTTACCGGTTTACTGTGATCATGATTGTTTGCAGTACCATAGCTTTCACCAATTTCAAAGCCAAGGCCATTTGTATCTCCATTAGGTTTTTGATTTTTCAACATGTCATCAAGTTCCTCTAAACTTTTCTTGAATTTATCCTTGTGTTGATTTGCAGTAGCCAACTCATTTTCTAAGAAATCTTTTTGTCTCATGAGTTCAGTCTTATCATGCTCCAAGTTAATTATATCTATTTTCAACATATCATTCTTATGACTGAGTCTTAGATTTTCATTTCCAGCATCATTGATTCTCCTAGCCAAGTCATCTTCATTCTTCTTTCGGTCTGCAATGTCTTTACAAAACCTCATAGTCATATCTTGCATCTCATTCCTCAAGGCCATGTTTTCCTGCTTCATCTTTCTTACAAGATCATTAAGAGTTTCTTTTTCATCATCATCACTCTATATTTTCTCATGAAGTTCTCTTCTTTTGTTCCTAGCAATAGTGGGATTTTCTTGAAGTCCTTGAATGATTTCTTGTGCAGCCTTCAAATCATCCTCAAGTTTCATATTTTTCAACTTTTCTGCATCATAATCTGCAAGAGCTGTTTCTAATTGCTTTCTCAAGTTTTCCATCTTCACCAGTGTTAGAATCTTCCTCAAGTTGTTAGGCTTTTGAAAATAGAGTACCAAGCTCTGATACCAATTGTTAGGATTCCTAAAGATACTGAGAGGGGGGTGAATCAACATCTAACTGGCTAATGGATTTTCTTAACTTATTAAATGAATTGTATGCCAAAACAGTGTACTAGTAAACTAGAAATAATGCAGTAAATAAGATCAATAACCACAACATAGAAAGCACAACATAAAACAATATTTTTAATGAGGAAACCCAGTGTGGGAAAAACCTTGGTGGGATTTGTGACCCATAATATTTTCTCATTGGCCAATAAGTGAATATTACTTACAAATGTGGTGCCTGCACATGCAGGAAGACTCATTTCCTAGAGCTCACTACTCAAATACAAAAAGGAAGTCTCACTGACTTACAAAAATGGATTGTATAAATCCAATATCATTTACTGCTTCAGTTCAGCATCTGCTATGCCAGGTTCAGTACCAGTTTAAGCTCATACAACTTCCATAAACCTTATTCCAAATTCTTCCTTAATATTCGCATATGCCTATTACATTCCATGCATGCTTCTACAAATGATTTACAAGATCTCATACTTATATGAGTCCTATTACAATTTGCCTTGTCGGCTTTACAAAAAGATTTTACAATTAAATACAAAATATAATAAATAAAATCCTGTCGGCTGGGGTGTCGATAAACATATTTGCCATTGCCTATGCCTATGCCACTACCATAGGATTGTAAGGTTGCCATCAATGACAATACCTTCAATCACCTATAATTTCTCACTGGAGTGTGCATTTGCCAACACAGGGGAGCTAATATTGGTCAAATGGGGATCTTGGTATGAATCAGAGGGGGAGTGCACAATACCATTTGTTATTCTGTCAAAGGGGGAGAAATGTACCGATATGGAGTATCTCGCTAGAAGTTGACATCAATTCCAAAGGGGGAGATTGTTAGCATTTTGGCACTAAGTTTTCATTGATGTCAACCGGAATGATGAATATTCACATAAGGGTGAGCATAAAGAATGAAGGCCTACCAGTACTTTAAAAATTGGTCTGAAGGATGGTTACTTGTTTATGATGAAGAGTAAGAATGTTAAAATTGTCTCACACCACCGGAGGTGAAGATGTCCTACCGGTATAGGGTGCTCTACCGGCTAACAAAAGAGGAAAGCTCTATCGGAAAAGAGTTGTATCGGTATGTGTTTTTTGTACTGACTGTGTGTTGTTGGACCATGTCTTGATCATTGTGATGCCATGTGAAGTAGAGGCAAAAAATGTGTTGTGATTGGTGAAGCCTCATCAAGAGGGTCGATGAAACAGATAATCATCATTAATGAAGGAGCCACAAATCATGGGATTGTATCTGACTAATTGTGGCTCGAGGAAGAAGGAATGATAGAGGAAGATCAGAGAGTAGTTGGTGTTTGAATCTATGCAAAGGAAATTTGATTCAAGTTGATCTCGAAAAGGAAACTTTTGAAGCACTTTATGTATCGATCAATTTCATGAAATAAGATCTGATTTGAGATTGCCATTTCTAGAAAATGTGCATTGGATAATGGAAACCGTGTCTAGGTACATCCTTCAAGGATAGGTGATCAATCTAAGATAGGTGAAATTGGATCTCATGAAGATTGTGTCAAAAAGAGGAAACCCTAACCGCTCAAGTTTTTGAATTATGTTCTAGTGGGAAATCACCATATAAGAAATGAGAGCTCAAAACAGAAGAAGTTGATGTTGTGAAGGAGGAGAAGTGTAGAGAGAGTAAGAAAGGAAAAGTACTATGAGCCTTAGAAAGAATTCTAAGAAAGTTGTAGTGTGCGTGAGCAAGCATACTAGTGAGAGGATTATACTGGCAGAATTATAGTCTTGCAGGTGAGTCTAACCGGCAAGGTGTGGCAGAGCAGGCAACATCCTAGGGTGACACAGTGTGTTGAAAGACTATGTGTGAGAGGGAGAGAAAGATGATAGAGGTCAAGAAGTAGAGATAGGTTTCTCACAATTGATAGTGTGAGATTTAGTGGAGGAGAAAAGATTATCAACCAACAAAGAGTTATTTGATCAAAGAGTTGTAGAATTCATTTGCAATAAGAAGCCTTAATTGTATTCAAATAGTATTTCAATATACATCACCAAGTTGAAGCTTGTTGTAGGGGTTGGTGCCCTAAAAGTGCAAGGTTTGGTACTCCTTGGTTTGGTGCCCCAAAATCTTTGTAAGTTAGTGTTTTACCTGTGAGGCTGGATTGGAGCAGTAGTCTTCAAGAACTTTTCTCACCAAGGTTTTTCCCATACTAGGTTTTCCTCATAAATCTAGTGTTGTGAGTTACTTGCGTGTGAATGATATCTTTGGATTTATTTCTTTTATTACCGGTATGACTGTTTAGTGGTTAAGTGAATAATTGATATTCTAAAGTTGGATTAGAAAAAGAAAAAGCTTAGAAATGATTGATTCACCCCCCTCTTAGTGGTATTCTATTTTCAACACAAAAGAGGCACAAAAAGGATTTGAACTCTTGAAGACAAAGGTGGCTACTCAACTTGTCCTTGTTCTTCCAAGCCTTGACAAACTCTTCATCATAGATTGTGATGCAAACAACATAGCTATTGGAGCGGTTCTAAGTCAAGACAATAGACCGGTTGCATTTTTTCAGTGAAATGCTCAATGAAGCCAAGAAAAGGTATTCTTCCTATGATTTGGAGTTATATGCACTTGTTCAATCACTTAGGAAATGGAGGCATTACTTATTACCTAAAGAATTTTTGGTTTATATTAATAACCAAGCTCTTAGTTTTCTCAACTCCCATGACATGTTGAATCATAGGCATATCAAATGGGTAGAGTATTTGCAATCCTATACTTTTACCATTAAGCATAAGAAAGGCCAATGCAATAAGGTTGTCGATGCATTAGGTAGAAGGTTGTTAACAGTTCAAGAAGTGCAGCTCAAGAGCATTGGAGTTGATAGTTTCAAAGGGCTATATCAAGATGATGAAGATTTTGCTGTCATCTACAAGGTTTGTCAAGAGTTTAGGAATTACTTTCATGATGAATATGCAGATTTTACTTTGAAAGATGGTCTTTTATTTAAAGGAGGATAACTTTGTGTGCCAATAGGGTCCATGAGAGAGAACTTGATGCAAGAGAAGCACAATGGTTGTTTAAGTGGTCATTTTGGGTTGAATAAGACTTTGGAACTTGTTCAAAGAATCTACTATTGGCCAAAGATGCAAAGGGATATCAGAAAGTATGTTGAACAATGTGTTGTGTGTCAAAGGGCAAAGTGAACCTCTTCTAATGCTGGCCTCTATCAGCCATTACCTATTCCAAACCGGCCATGGGAGTGTGTAAGTATGGATTTTGTTGTTGGTTTACCTAAGACCAAATATGGATTTGATAGTATCTATGTTGTGGTAGATAGATTTAGTATAATAGCCCATTTCATTCCATGTAAGGTGACTCATGGTGCTAGTCATATTGCTTATTTGTTTTTCAAGGAATTCATTAGGATTCATGGCTTACTAATCAGTATAGTGTCAGATAGAGATACCAAATTAATTGGTCTTTGCAAAACTTTATGGCGGAGATTGGGTACTAACATGTCTTTTAGCTTAGCCTACCATCCCCAAACGGAAGGCCAAATAGAGGTGGTCAATAGAACACTTGGGAACCTTCCCAGATGTTTAACAAAGGAGTATGGACAAGGTTGGGATCAGATCATCCATCAAGCTAAATTTGCTTACAATGATAGTGTGAATAGATCAATCGGTAAGAGTCCTTTTGAAGTATTTTATGGGATTCATCCAAGAGGTGTGTTGGAGCTTAGAGACATTAGGAGTATGGAATAAAATAGTGGACATGTTGTTGACATGGCTCAGTCCATGAGGGAGATTCATGAGCAAGTTAGGCAGGCTTTACAAGACAAATCTCAAAGAATCAAGGACAAAGTGGATGGAAAGAGGAGGGATGTACAATTTGTTGTTGCTGACTTGGTAATGGTTCATTTGAGAAAAGAAAGGCTTCAGAAAGGTGTCCCTAGCAAGCTTAAAATGGGGAGGATTAGACCTTGTAAGGTCCTGGCTAAGTATGGGCACAATGCCTACAAACTTGATCTACCCGCGGACATTGTTGGCATTCTACACTCTTATGAGAATAGTTGATGTGGTCATTGATGGCAACCAACTGGAAATCACTTGGCAACCCACCAAAAGTTACTAGCACCGGAAATAGACATCTACATACACTAGCAAACACTTCACCACCAGCAAAAATAATGCATACCGACACTCAAGCCGATGTGGAATAAACTTTTGTTTATTGTTTTATAATGTAACTCTCTTGTATAAGCCGACATGGAATATTGTAAAAGACTCATATACATGTATGAGATGTTATATGTTATTTTGATATGATGTATGGGAGAGAGAGGATAGATATATTTTGTATAAGGTGATATAGTTGACAACAAAGGTTTTGGTTATAGACTGAGCTTAAACTGGTACTAAACCTGGCATAGCTAATGCTGATCTGAAGCAGTACAATGTATTGGGTTTTGATAATCCATTTTGTAAGTCAGTGAGACTTTTGTTTTGTAGTTGAGTAGTGAGCTCTAAGCTACTAGCCTTCCTGCATGTGTAGGCCCCTCATTGTAAGTAATATTTATTCATTGGCTAGTTAGTGAATATTGTGGGTCACAAATCCCACCGAGGTTTTTCCCACACCGGGTTTCCTCATTAATATCTTGTGTTATGGTGTGTTCTCTATGTTGTCTCTATTATTCTTATTTCCTGCATTAATTCTTATTTACCGGTACACTATTTTGGGATACAAAGTTCTTAATAAGTTTAAATATTCTCCTAACCAGTTAGACACTGATTCACCCCCCTTCTTAGTGTCTTTGGGTCCGTCATTGATTCTAACAGACATGCCTTTGTCTCCTATTTTTAATGTTGTAGACTTGGTGCAGTATAAAGGCACACTTCTAGAGGAATGCAATAGAGTCTACGAGGTCTCTCAATCCCTTTTAGACCTACCTTTTCCACCTCCACCTATACTACAAGCCGAGAAGGTGTTCGATTCAAGAATCCTCAAGTAAATAGACATACCGCCTATATGGAACATATGGTTAAGTGGCAACATCTTCCACATTTTGAGGCCACTTGGATATCTAAAGCATACTTTCCAAAGTTTGGAATTCCCCCATCTTTATTGCCCAAAGGAGTCACTTGACTTCTTTCTCATTGGAGGAGTATGGTGCAAAAGCACCTAGTTTTATTGATGCATTTTCAAATTTTGGAGTGATTGATCATGTTTGGGGTCAATGAGTGAATAAAATACTATTGAAAAGTCCAAATGTGTTTTTTAAGGTTATTTTTAGTTTTTTGTCTCTTGTTTTATCTTATTTGCTTAGTTTTGGCCAATGTACCTTTGTAAGACAAAAATGGCATCATTTTGCAAAATTGGATAAAACCCCTTGAAAGGCCTCATAAGGCTTTTGGAGATGTTGGTTTGATGTTAGGGAACCATCCTAGGGGGTTTATAATGTCTGTATATGTTTAAGTTTCAAAAATGCATGGTGGAGCAAAAGTTGTCATTGTTGCTTGACAACTTTTTCCAACATTTGGAGCAACTTTTCAAAAAAATGATCAAATCAGTGGTTAAGAAACTGATGGCTAGTTGGTTATGAGTAAGTAGGCATATATAATTCTTTTTAAATCATTTTAAAAGGGTTGGAAGATCCAAAGAGAAAATTTTGAATAATATTTGAAGGCAATTTCTAGATTTTGTATAAAAACTTGTAATGTGCTTATAGAAGTCTATACTAGATGGATTGATCTTGGTACTATTCTTTCATGGTGGTTTAGAATTAATTTTTGTGGTGCTTTGGAAGTGATTGTACTCCTTCATTGTGTAGGTTTAGTGCTTTGTTTGAAATTTTTCTTGAACTACACTGCTCACGGTTTGAGCAAAGGGATTAACACCCTAACAATGGCTCCAACTTGAAATACCATTGTGTGTTCTCAATGGAATTTGGGATTAAATTCATAGAGCCTGTGTATAGTGTAAAAACTATTTTTAGTGTCCTGGAAGTTGCATTGAAGCAATTCATTATCATGTCCTAGGCGATCTCTTCCATAGCCCAGCTATGGAACATGACAACATTTTGTACTTTTGCTTGCAGGTAAGATCAAATGTGTTTGTGCCAAGTGATTGGTATGGGAGATGAGTTCCTAAAAAAATATCAGTAGGAGTATGGAGGTGTGACAAGGTGTGGGAAGCAACAAACCCTATTGGAGAAGGCTCTTAACCCTTAAACCCTTAAAAAGAGTCATTTTGGGGTTCGCACCTATACGGATGTATCAGACAACCTAACCTCCTAAAACTCAAAGTATTTCGAAAAGGGTATCTAGATCTCTAAATATTTTATGGGGTCTTTTGGAAATTTTATGAGCAATTGAGAAAAAACTGTGAAGGTAGTGCTAAAAGGGACTCTTAGAGCTACTAGGCCTAGAAAATAGGAACTTGTGAAAGTGATGGAGAAATGGAGGGAAACAAGTCACAAAACCACACGATAGGAGTTGTTACACCATATCAACATCCTCCTATTCCCCTACAAGTGAAGGTGAAATATTTTGACAACTTGATGGTTGGACTTACCCCAGTGAGTTCTAGCGATGATCTTGAGTTTATATGTTTGGATTGATTCAAGAGGAGAGAAGGGTGTAAATAAGCATCAAATCCCACTAGGACACCTTTTACCAACATACTAATCAAAGTGAAACTCTTTTGTGAGATCCTCCCTATCAAACACTCATGTGAAAAATGATAGCATCTTTGAATATGCTCCCCCTGACCTATACATTCATGCTATATACATCTGATATACTCCCCCTAAGCTATATATACATTTTTCACTGTACTCCTCCCCCTTTGACATCAATGACAAAGCACGGTTCCCACCAAGAATTTTGTTCTATACCAGTTCTATACAAGTTTCAAAATGTCAGCATACATTGTCTTCAAAAATGAGAAGTATTTGTCCCAACCTTGCTTGAGAGCATTAAGAATGGAGGTGAATCCATTCAAGAGATTGGCATAGTATTCAATAGCCTCAAATTCTTTGGGATCCTCCTTTTGCATGTTAGATATACACTCAGTCTTTTGAAATAATAAATTATCAAGTTGAGGACCTATTAAATTCCGAAGCTCAGTTGCTCACTTTATTATACTCTCCCTTTCCTTCTCTAACCTCAAAATTTGATCCATGACCACCAAAATTGGAGCATCTAAAGAAGTTGTTAGGTTCACTATCGGGTTATAAGAATTAGAAATTTGAATCAAATTATCCTCACAGTTTGAAATTTGCTTGTCTAAGTGACCAGTAAGCTTAGAAAAATCTAAACAAGACTTATAAACCTTTCCTCCTTCAGCCAATGCTGCATCAATGGACTATAGGCATGTTTGAAGTTTACTCTTCTCCGATGAAATCATCTACAGAAATGTCTACTTTCAGACTTTTATAAATTTATTCTTAGCCTTAGTATTTGAAATCTTAACCAAAGAATCATATTCTTTAGGAATGAAATCAATAATCTCCTTGAATTTACCGGATGAGCTTGTGCTCTCTAGTGCCTGGAAATCCAGTACTAATCGGTTCAAAAATTCAAAATTATTCTAAATCAATTGCATGTCCTTTAATTCCTCCTAGGCCAATTCTTGTGTTGCTTATTCCTACAGTGCTATTGTGGCCAAATATTTCTCTTTTAGATACATCATGTGATATGGCTTGTCAAAACAGATAGGAAATTGTGGAACTTTCCCTTTGGCTAATTATGATGTGTCAATTTCCAAGCTAGAAGGGAAGTCTATTACTATTTCCTCGCCTTTGTCTACTGGTGACTTAACCTCTACAACCTTTATCTCCTATGTCCCAGTGGCTTCACCACTTGGTACCTTATTTTATTTTTGTACATCCTCAAAAACCTTATTATTAGTATCTTTATCCTCATTATCCTTATCTTTCACAATATCTGCCTCTACATCCTATACATTTTCTTCTAGAAGATTTTGTGTATCCTCAATTTCAAAATTGGACTCACTAATCAGTTCATTAGTAACTGGTGGAGTGCTAACCGATGGATCAATATTTACATTTTGCTCATCTGATTTTATCGGTTTCTTATCGCCTAGTAGTTGAATATTTTGTGACTATACAAAACTAGGACTTAACTCATATCCTAGAATTAAAAGAGTTCTGACCCAAATATCTGTTGTTTCTTTCCGGATTTCTTCAAATTTACCTAACATCAAGTTATTTATCTGGTGTTTAGGATTGAATTCAGTTGAACTAGTTTTATTGATTAAATTTTCTATCTCTTGAGGGGTTATTGATGGACAAAGATTAACAAATTTTGTCTCTTTTATTTGTCGGTCCAGAGTCTGTGTGTGTAATTTCCTGACCTCTAACTTGTCATACAGTTCCTTGGGCAAAAATTTCTCTAATTCAATTAATGCCCTGCTAAAAGAATCAAGATATAAAATAATAGCTTCCTCGAGCCACTTATATTTATCATCAAAATCATCAAAGAATGTAGAAATGTTATCCAGATTACCATCATTAATGATTTGATCTATAATATCTTGAACGTCTATTTTATTCTAACCGGTTCTCCTTTTTGCTTTCAGTTTAGGTTTTTCATCACCCTTAGGATTTCACTTATGTATAATGGTGTTTTTGGGATTCTTTCGGGGAGACTCCTTTGCCGGTTCTTTCTTCTATTCTTCCTTCTTCTCCCTCACAACCTTTACAAAAACACCTTTCTTCTTCGGAGCTTGTTTGATTTCTACATTAGATTTTGTCTCCTCTGAAGAAACAATCATATATTGCCTAGCCACATTTTGTTTTCTTTTCACTGATTCTTTTGGCTTAGGACTGGCAGGCTCACCAGATGGTGCTTCTGGTTGTCTGGATGTCTTTCTTGAAACTAGGACCATATTAGGAGTGGCCTGAGCTTCCTTCCTTATTTCTCTTTCCTCCTTTCTCTTCTACTTCATCTCTTCCTTCCGCTGGGCTTCAAGGATTTTAACCTTTTGGTCAATTTTAGCCCTGTCATGACCCTCACTGAATAAAGTTTTAGCAGAAACCTTGGTCATCTTCTTCCTTATTGTTGGTGCAACTTGTTCCTGATGAACTTTTATACCTTTCTCTTGGGTTGTGCCAAATTTTTCTTCCTTTTCATTAACAGGAGCTTGCAATAAGTGTTGTGGATAAGCGTCTAGTGTGGCCTCATCCACTTAATAGCCCATAGGCATGATCAAGACTATTCTAGGCTAAACTGCCTCCATCATACATTCATCTTTATTTATCATAAAACAAGTAGTACCTTTATATATTTCTACAATTCCTTTAGGGATTCTAGCTCTGTCTTTAATCTCTTCTTGGAAGGTTTTGAAAAATGCCCATAAATTAGCTTTTTGCTACTTATCACCTTGACTATCCAAAATTTGTGCTATCTTGGTGGTTACTTGTATATCAAAAGCCCACTGTATTTTACCATATCTAGGTACCATATTCAAAAAGTAAAATGCCAAACATATAAAAAAAGATCCATACTAGAATGTATTTTTCATGTCTTGTTTTATTTTTTGAAGGTTTGAGATTAGTTCCTTCAACATCACACTGCACAGGTCATAGTGTGCATCCTCCTTCACTATTTGATGTGCAATAAGGATGTTGTTACCGAAGACAAAGTTCAGTGGGTTTGACTGATACACTTTGTATTTGATTACCATTGCTGCAAATTTCACATCAATATCTCTGATATCATCAACTCTTATCGATCAAACATTGAAGGTGGCACTGGTGAGTTTGCAGAGTTTGGTGTTGGAGAGTTTTAACCTAGGGTTGGGTAGACCTCCAACCTTGTGTAGGCATGTGATATTATTGATAACTTCCTTAGTGATTTTGTAAGGCCGGTCCAACCAGATAAATTCTCCATGAATGTGGTTGAGAATATATCGAACCCATTCAGCTTCGTCAAATATCAGAAAGTCCATAAATTGAGTAAAACCCTTCCTTTGAAAATGTGCATATTCCAACTTTAGCTGATTGTCGATAATCAATTTTTTGTTGAACACACAGGAAAACTCAAAGCTCCCAAGCTCCTCAATGTCACAATAGATGTATGCCCTAATGTCTTTGATATGAAGAACACCATGGAAAACGCTCAAGAATTCTCCCAAAGGATCACCCAAAAGAGATTTGAAAGGATGCTTCTTAAATTTTGGATGGGGGCAGTTCTTGATTTCCACCACCAAAGGCGTATCAACATTTGATTAAGAAGCTATGATAGATAACTAGGGTTTCAGTAGACGATAAATACCTCAAGATTTTGTCGGATGGTAAAATTCTCTTTGAATGTAGATGCTCACACAAATCACTTTTGGACTCTTGAAATGTTCTGGAAATCTCTCTTCAGAATGCTCAATCCGTGTGTGAGGAAATGACTTAACTTTTTCCCTTTTATCGCTATTAACCCTAATTTTTCACTATCACAAATGCTACCAGGAAAACTGACCAGATCACATAATCTACATATAAGTTTCAGAAAATGCTTGAAATCACTTGAGTATCCATCTCCAATCAGAATTCTCCGAATAGAGATCTAATCTGGGGTATTTGCATGATCTTCAATGATTTACCTACCCCTAAGGCAGAGTGCCTTAGTTACTAGTTGTTCCTTCTTCTGGTGCAAGACCTAATGGTTCTACCGGTTGTTCTAGTGGTTGAGTATTTGATCTCCTAATCCATCTTCTCTCATGTTGTTTTTTGATATCTTCAATCTTTGCCTTTCCCTTCTCATCTGCATTTTCAATAGCTACCGATGGGTTCTTACTCCTGCAATACTTAGAAATATGTCCAATCTTGTTGCATGCATAACAGACAATATTGTTCTTCTGAATTGTTTTGTTGTACCCTTGATTTCCTTTTGATCTACATTGATTAGCCATATGACCAAATCTACTACATGCATGACATGTAACATTTTGAAGACCGGTGAATGATGCATTGTTCTGATTGTTCCTATTTCTGCACTGACTTTCTATATGATTATATTTATTGCAAACAAAGCATGTCCCATTGAATTTGTGAGAATTAGGTTATCTGACTGGTGATTTATGGTTCTGGTTGTTGGCATGATTCTACTTCTGACTAAATAATTTATCTTGTTCTGTAGTACAAGAGATTTCTCCTTCTTCATAACCAAGACCTCTCTTGTCATTAGTATCTCTTTGTCTCTTCAGCAGTTCATCAAGTTTTGCAGAGTTGGCTTTAAACTTGTCCTTGTATTCATTTGCAGTGTCTAAATCATCTATCATGATTATGATTTGTCTTTGAAGTTCTTGTTCATTATTTCGGGACTAAATAAACTCAAGTTTCAACATATCATTCTTATTTGTAAGTCTATTGCATTCATTAGATTTGTCCTTCAATGCTTGAGCTGGGTTTTCTTCATTCATATTCCTCTCTTTAATTTCCTTACTCATTCTCATGGTTAGGGCTTGGATCTCATTCTTCAAGATAGTGTTCTCCTAAGTGAGTTTTTGGCAATGATCTTTCAAGGAATCTTCTTCATCACTACTCTAATTTTGTAGTTGATCATAGAGTTCCTTCCTGTTGGCTTGAACAACTGAAAGATTTCCTTGCAATGAAATGATGTCTTCTCTGGCTTGTATCAGTTCATTCTTCACTTTACTATTTTCCATCTATTCATTATCAAGATCCTCAAGAGCAAGTTGAAGCTGTTGTTGTAGACTAGTTTCCATTGATTCCAAATTCCAAATCTTCCTTAAGTCGTTAAACTTTTTTCGAGGAACTAGACTCTCATACCAATTGTTGGAATCTAAGAACACTGAGAGGGGGCGGGGGGTGAATTAGTGTTCTACCAATAAATGAATTTCTGAACTTATTTCATATGAACTAGTTAATAGTAAATAAAGTTAGAGTGCACAAACCAAATAACACATAAAGAAGCAACACCATAACACCAATATTTATATGTGGAAAACCATATAAAGGGAAAAACCATGGTGGGGATGATACCCACAATATCTATATACTTCATCAAGGTATACAAATATTACATAGAGGGGATTGCACATGAAATCTAGCTCACCACCTAGATCTCACTACTCAAACATGAGTCTCATTGACTTACAGTACAATAATATACAATAATTACAAACAAAAATGAATTCATAGAGTGCATCTGACCATGATGGATAAGTTTTGGTTAATTCTCTGTCAACCCTCTATGAACTGGTTTACCGATACTCTGTTTTTCTTTGTTCTACTATTGATTGGAACTACACACGTGAACTTGCATACAAAAGCTTTTTCTCACTGATCAAATCACATACCATCAATCTCTAATTGATTCGCATACAAAATTGCATCACTATTAACATTGAATTGATCGCTAAGAGATCTCCCTTAAATATGCTTTTAACTTTTCATCATGTCGGCCTCAATGAAGAAAATAGACCTATCAACTATCGGATCAAAAATTATATTATACATTATCCTGATGATCATGTCGGCCTTCACATGCTACCATAAATTCCTTTAAAGATATTACCAGGGTCACAAAATATCTTAGTTGGGTCCTATACTTAATCGGGTTCCAAATTGCACGTTATCAGTACCAAGACTAGCCGATTAATTAGACTAAGGCATACTGTATATACAAGTTGACGCAATCAATGCAAAATGATAAGACAATGAATCCCGATGAGAATTATCAATACCTGAAGATGAGTTGCTAGCAATGACAACCCTAAATGCAATTTATTTTATCGGATGAGTGTCAATTGCCAACAAATACTACTTTTGGAAATCTATCATATTTCGGTGCTAACTTTTGGTAGAGGAGAATATGATCTTCTTCAAAACTCCCCCTAGGCCAGTAGCCTTACATTGATTCTTGAAAGAATTTCCAGCACCAGATTCAGGTGCGGATCCATTTCCTGCATCAAAATCACTCTTCTTTGCTCATGTCTTTTTCATTTGATTCCTGCTCTCACCCACTTTCCTTTTACCTTTATCATCTATCTACATACTCTTTTTCTTATCTGTTAGACCCTTCTTGTCTACATTCTTTCTTTTAAAGAATCTTGCAATGTGACTGGATTTGTTCAATTATAGGACACAACATTTCTCTGTATAATCTTGTAATTCCCTTGATTTCCTCTTGATCTACACTAATTAGCAATGTAGTCAAATCTATTGCATGCATAACATATAACATTCCTTCTATTTGAAAATTTATTTGACATACTTCTACATTCACTTGATTTATGCCCATACTTGTTGCAATTGAAACAATGACCAGAGAATGATGGACCATTTTAATTCATTCTACTTTTGTATTGATTAGCTTTATGACCTAATTTATTGCAAATGAAACAATTTCCATTGAACTTTTGAGAATTAGGTTGCCTTACTCGAGACCTTTCATCTTTGTTCTTCTAATGTTATGACTTAGGATTGCTTTGACCAGATCTGTAGCTTTCACCTTTCTCAAATCCAAGACCTCTCTTGTCATCTTCACTCTTCAAACTCTGCAGCAACACATAAAGTTTAGGTGAGAAAATCTTGGACTTTTCCTTCTACTCATTTGTGGTAGCAAGTTCATCCCTAAGAATGACAATCTTCCTTTCAAGCTCTTCCTCATTATTTTCGGAATATTCCAGTTCAAGCTTTAGTTGATCATTATCACAATTAACTCTGCAACATTTGTTAGATCTATCATTCATGGATTACGTAAGATTCTCTTCATTCTTCTTCCTTTCTTCAATCTCCTTGGTCAACCTTATCACTATAGATTCCATCTCATGCCTCAAGATAGCATTGTCTTTTGTAAGCTTCTCACATTCGTCTATCTTCTCCTTCAAGGATTCACTCAAGTGATCATCATCTATTATTTGACTTTCTTTGTGCTTTAGCTGATCACAGAGTTCCTTTCTCTTTTCCCTGGACTTATTTAGTTTCTCTTTCAATGATTGAAGGAAATTCCTAGAATCCTTAATATTCATTTTCAATTCCCAAACTTTTTCTTTGCACTGATTAAGATCATCAAATGCAACTAGAAGTTGTTGTTGAAGACCACTGGAATCCATTGAATCACCTTCCCAGATCCTCCTCAAACTATTAGACTTCTTCTAAGGAACTAGGATTTGATACCAATTGTTGGAATCAAGGAACACTAAGAGGGGGGGGGGGTAAATTAGTGTTCTACAAACTTTAACTTTATTAATCTGTTCTTTCAACTACTTAATACATTGAACCAAAAGAAAGATGCAAGAACATAAAGAAATCAATCAAAACACCATAACACAAAGATTTAATAAGTGGAAATCCCTGTCAAGGGAAATACCACTATGGGGATGAGACCCACAAAATGCGTATACTCAATATGAGGTTTTACAATGAGATTGCACATGCATTCAGGCACACTGCCTAGAGCTCATTGCTCAATAAAGAGAGGTTCACTACCTATAAATAAATTACAATAGATCACTAAAGCACATGAACTAAATAATAGCATCTACAAATGCCTGATTATAGTTTTAGTTAAGCACATTTTACAAAAAAATTCATACTCTACCTTACACTAGTGCATACTAATCTATGTGGACCAACCAGAACAAGAGCTCTAGCCAATGAAAGACACTTCATGCTCCTCATTGATGACTTTTCAAGAATGACATGGGTCACTTTCCTACAGGATAAACCTCAAGACATTGAAAGATTCAAGATTTTCCGAAAGATGGTTGAGAGGGAAAGTGGATGCAATCTGAAATGTCTAAGATTAGACTAGGGTGGAGAGTTCACATCAAATTAGTTTGAAGATTACTATGAAAGACATGGAATCAAAAGACAGTATTGAGCTCTAAGAACACCACAATAAAATGATGTTGTAGAAAAGAAAAACATGACAATCAAGGAGATGGAGAGAACCATGCTAAATAAGGCAAACATATTGGATACATATTGGAAGGAAGCAGTTCACACTGTTGTATATACCTTGAATTGGGTTCAGCTGAGAACAAACAACAAAATGACACCTTATGAACTGTTGTATGACCGGAACCCATTAATTAAGTACTTTAAAGTGTTTGGAAGTAAATGCTTTATCAAGAGAGATGTGGATGGCTTAGGTAGCTTGGATTTTAGGAGCGATGAAGGTATCTTCTTGGGATACTCAACTCATAGAAAAGCCTACAAATGCTACAACAAAAGACTAAGAAAAGTCACTGAGAGTGTGCATGTAAGAGTTGATGAAGATATGGATAAAGGAAGACAAGCACAAGTAAAACAATATGATGACACCGGTGATGAAAATGAAGTTCAGATTAATAGTGAACCGGAAGAAGGATCAAACAAGTCCCCCAACTGGTATGTAAAAGAAAATCACCTGGAAGATCAGATCTTAGGTAATAAGAATGATGGTGTGCAAACTAGAAGAAGACTTGCCCGTAATGATGAACAAGTCAACTTCTACCTCATGACTCAAATGGAACCTAAAACATTTAATGAGGCTAGCAAAAGTCATAAATTGATGGATGAAATGGAAGAGGAACTACAACAGATTAAGAAGAATAAGCTTTGGGAATTAGTCCCTAGACTAGTAAACAAGAACATTATTGGCACAAAGTGGGTCTACTAGAACAAGATGAAGGAAGAAGGAAAGATTGTGAGGCTCAAAACAAGGTTAGTGTGCAAAGGATACTCTCAAGTAGAAGGAATATGATTTGAAGAAACATTTGCACCAATTGCTAGGCTTGAGGCCATTAGAATGTTTCTATCCCTTTCAACCTATAAGGGATACAAAGTCTATCAAATGGATGTAAAATCCGATTTCCTGAATGGAAATTTAGAAGAAGAATTATACCTGGAACAACCAAAAGGTTTTCTGTTGCATGATGATGAAACCTTTGTGTGCCAGTTGAAGAAAGAACTGTATGGTCTTAAGAAGGTTCCAAGAGCATGGTACTCAAGGTTATATAGCTATCTAAAGGAGCATGGATTCAGAAAGGAAAGTTCAAATAGTAATCTATACATTAAAGTAGATGAAAACCACATGATTATTGTAGTTGTATATGTGGATGACATCATTTTTAGAGGGAACAAGGATACCTTATGCAAAGAGTTGTTGATCAGATATAGTCAAAGTTTGAGATGTCAACGCTTGGAGAGTTGTCCTACTTTCTTGGTTTTCATATTTTTTTGATGTTTGCATGAAGATTGCATTGATGAAATTTTATGTTGTCATTGATGTCAATTAACCAGTAATGATATTGTTATAATGTTATTTTGTAACTGGTAGGAAGAGATAGTGAAGGGAATTGTAACTGGTAAGTGAGTTTGTGGAGTGAACCGGTATTTCTAAGATATGGAGAGTTGAACCGGTAAACCCTACCTATTGATTTGATAAACCCTAACCTATTAATTTTGGTGAATTGGTTGTAATGGTTTATGATCTGATGATGGGTGGTAATGATTATGACACATATGCATGTTGTATGAGAAGAGTTTCAAAGTGTTTTTGGCATGTTGAGATAACATTTTTTATCTTGGGAACGAGAAAGTATATTGCATGTAATGCAAACTATGTGATGAGGTACAATGTTCGATGAAGTGATTATCAAGGAGCGGTCGAGGCTATCTTGAATAATGTTCAAAGATTATTGTGTAATCCAACGGTCATACTTGAACCGACTTTTTTATAATCTCTATGATAAAATTAGGTTTATGTTGTGTTACTGACCTAATGATTTATTTATAAGGTCGATAAGCTATTTTATTTCAGAGTTGGCAAAAAGTTGTAGTTGTGTGTGCTTGCCAAAATTGATGATGTATCTGCAGTTTGTATAAAGGCAGATATGAGCATTAATAGGATCTAAACAAGCAAGTGTAGTGCTATTCAAATAGATCAGCAAACCCCTATTGTTTTCTAACAATTACAATAGTAAAATCCCCTAGCTGAGTAAGCTCTACTAAGCTTAGTGTTATTCAAATCCTCTAACTAGGTGGTCCATTAGCTTGGATTTCAAATCCTCTACCGAGGTTACTCGTCATAGGGTACTGCTTCTAATAGGGCATTATAGTCAATCCCCTAACCAAGTGGTCCCTAACAGGATTTGTTCTTAACAGGACTTTTGTAAAGCTTTAATAGGCTTGGCTCCTAACAAGGCAAACTTTAGAAGAGTTCAGAATACTTGTGGGTATTCATCCAAACCATTATTTTTCCCATTTGGGTTTCCACATCAAAATTATTGTGTCAAGTGGTGAATGTTTTTGTGGTTATGTTTTCTATGGTTGAATTTCTTAACAGCTTAATCCACTTTGATAAGTTATGTTAATTGGCAACAATCTAAAATGAGGTTTTACTTATGTCAATAAAGTATTTGGATGTTTGTGAGTTTCAAGTTGTTTACTATTAATTTGTTATAATAGTCAACTGGTTTAACTTGACAATGATATTTCATTTGTATTTCAGTGGTTTATCTTATCAGTTTACAGTTTGCTTTGAGAGGTTGATTTTGAGATTGGTGAAAGTTTATCAGTTTTTCTATCTAATAATTCACCTCCCTCTCATTAGTTAACCAGATCCTTATTATTTCATCATACCATCAATTGGTATGAGATATTCTCAGGTCATCTAAGGTCTAAGCCTAACAACTTGAGGTAAAGATCTTGTAGAACATGATGAAGAATGAAGGTCCAAAGTTTAATAGAGAGAACTACTGGATATAGAGTGATAGAATGAAAATTTATATTAAGAGTCTAGGAAGTCAATATTGGGAACATGTTGGTACTTAATATGTTGGACGTAGTGGGATTATGACTGATGATTAGAAGAAAGAGCAACAAGAAAACAATCAAGCATTAGCAGCTATTATGAGTTCTTTGTATGATGTAAAGTATGTAGATGTCCATGGTTTGGATACTGCATATGAGGTATGGAAGAAACTTGAAGATATTTATAGTGGTGATGAGCATGTGAAGATTGCTAAAGAAGAGAGTCTAAGAGGAAAGTTTCATGACATGCAGATGGCTGAAGGTGAGAATATACAACAGTATGGTCAAAGGATAAAAGAGATAGTTGGTGAGATCAAGAGTGCTGGTGGTAAAGTGGAAGATGCCATAGTGGTTAGTAAGGTGTTGAGAGCCTCGCTACTGGTCTATGCTATCCGAGTTGCAGCCATTCAGGAGATAAAGTCAAATAGAAAACTAAGGTAACCCTTGACTCCATAATTGGTAAGCTTACTGCTTTTGAATTAAATGGTTATGATGGTAGTGTTTAGAGATCTAAATTTGCATTTAGAGCTTCATTTTCTAAGCCATCTATGAGGAAAAGTAGAGATTACAGTCCTAGTTATGAATCTAGATCTAGTAGAGAAATTGATGATTAAGACAGTTTGGTTGAGCTTGAAGCATTGTTGGCCAAGAGGTTGACCAGAGGTACTGGTAAGTACAAAGGTAAATTACCTTTGAAATGTTTTGCATGCAACAAGATTGGACACATTGCAGCTAACTGTCTTAATGGTGATAATGAACACAAGCGAGAGAAGTTTAAGAATTATTGATGAGGAAGCTGAGGGTGATGCTAATGAAGACATTGTTTTTGTAGCCATTAAAGAGGAGATATTTGATTAGAAGGCATTAGTTTCTCACATGGATAATTCTAATGATTGGATCATTGATAGTGGTTGTTCACATCATATAACCGATGACTGGAGAAAATTTATTTCTTTGAAGGAATTTGATGGCAGAGTTGTGAGATTTGGTAATGACTCACCCTGCATGGTAAAAGGTAAGGGAACTATTTCTCTTAATGGGAAGAGCAGTGCAGATGATGTCTATTGGGTTGAAGGTCTTAAGCACAATCTTTTGAGTGTTGCTCAACTCAATGATAGAGGATATCCATTGGAGTTTAAGAGTGGTATGTGAAAAATCTATGGGAGCAAAGGTGAAATGATTGCAACCAATAAGAAGAATAAAGGTGGCTTGTTTCACCTGAATCCTAAAGTCAACAACTATTTAATTGCAAAAATAGATGATAGTTGGCTTTGGCATAGGAGATTTTGTCATATAAATTTTGATAACATTGTTAAAGTGAGTAAGTCCAAGATAATGAGAGGTTTGCCTCAATTGGACAAATTGGTTAATGCTCTATGTAAGGAATGTCAGTTGGGAAAGATGACATCGCCAACTTTAAGAGAAAAACTTTTTCAGTGGAACATTTGTTAGATTTGGTTCATACATATCTTTGTGGACCAATAAGGACTAAAAGTATTCAAGGTGACGGATATTTTATGATCTTCATCAATGATTTCTCAAGAATGATGTGGGTCACATTCTTGAAGAATAAAACATAAGCATTTAGTAAGTTCAAGGCATTCAGGGCCTTAGCTGAAAAGGATAGTGGTAAGAAGATAAAGTGTCTGAGGATTGATCAAGGTAGTGAATTTACTTCTTTGGAATTCACTAAATATTCTGAGGAAAATAGTATCAAATGACAAATTTATTCATCAAGGACACCACAACATAATGGTATTGCAAAGAGAAACATTCGGTCAGTTGTTGAAGTTGCTAGAACGATGTTGATACAAGGAGGTGTAGCAAAACAAATTTGGAGAGAAGCTATCAACACACCTGTCTACACTATGAACCAGATTTTGGTAAAGAGAGGTAAGGATAAGACTCCTTATGAATATTGGTATGGTAGATCACCTAATGTCAATTATTTTAAGATATTTGGCAGTAAATGTTTTATTAAGTGAAGTGACTATGTCAGCAAGTTTGAGGCTAAAAGTGACGAAGGTATATTTCTTGGTTACTCTACCAAGAGTAAGGCCTACAAATGTTATAACAACTAGACACAGAGAATCATTGAGAGTGCTGATCTTCAAGTGGATGAGTATCCTAAAGTCTCAGGGGAAACAAGTGTGGAGAAAAACGATGAAGACCCTTGCATTCTGATTTTGGAACCTTAACCAGTGAAACCTGAAACTAGTAAAGAGAATGTTATTGTACCAGTTCAACTAGAATAGATCGATTTAGAAGAAGAACCTAAAGATAATGATCATGTTATTCTGAGGTATGTGAGACTTAATCACAATCCTAACCAAATTATTGGAGATAAGGGTGCTGGAGTATTAACCAGAAGATGAATTAGAGAAAATTCTTGCAAGATCTACACTATTGAGGAAAGATTTTCTAAAGAAGCATTTGGACATGATCATTGGATTAAAGCTATGGATGAGGAGCATGATCAAATAGAGAAAAAAACACATGGACCCTAGTACCCAGATTGGTAAATAAAAATGTGATAGGTACTAAGTGGGTATTCAAGAACAAATTGAATAAAGATGGTGTAATAGTCCGTAACAAAGCTAGATTGGTTTGCAAAGGTTATGCACAAAAAGAAGGAGAATATTATGGTGAAACTTTTGCACCAGTTTATAGACTAGAAGGTGTTATAACTTTACTTGCATTTGCATCATATAAGAGATTCAAAGTATATTAGATGGATGTGAAGTCAACATTTTTGAATGGAATAATGGAAGAAGAAGTATACATTGAGTAGCCAGATGGTTATGCTTTGACTGATGAAAAAGACATGGTATGCAAATTGCACAAGGAATTATATGGGTTAAAGAAAGCAGTAAGATCATGGTATGAAAGGCTTCATTCACACTTGATGAAGATAGGTTTTCAGAGAACCAATGAAGTGAACAACATATATCTCAAATCTGAAGGAGATAAAATACTGGTTAGCAAAGTGTTTGTAGATGATATCATATTTGGAGGTAATGATCACATGAGGAATGACTTTTCAAATGAAATGAAAAATGAGTTTGAAATGTCTCTAGTGGGAGAGATGAAAAATTTCATAGGCTTGCAAATTCATCAAATGAAGAGTGGTATTTTCATCACATGGTCTAAGTATGTGAAAGAGGTATTAAAGAAATTTGGTATGAGTGACTGTAAACCAGTTGGGACAACAATAGTTACAAGTTGTAAATTGTCTAAGGAAGATGAAGCTATATCTATTGATGAAAAGGAGTACAGATCAATGATTGGGAAATTGCACTATTTTTGTCACAGCTGACTGGATATAGCTCATGCAGTTGGTCTATTTTCTATATTTAAGAAGAATCCAAAGGAAACACATTTGATAGCAACCAAGAGGATATTTAGATATTTGAAAGGTATTATTGACTATGGATTATGGTATCCACATGCAGGTAACTTTGACTTGAAGGTGTATACAGATGCAGACTGGGCAGGTAATGTTGATGATAAGAAAAGAACAATTGGTGGAGAATTCTTTCTTGGAGGAAGACTTGTTTCATGGAGTAGCAAGAAGAAAAGTTGTTAATCACAGTCTACTACTGATGCTGAGTGTGTTGTAGCTTATATGAATTGTACCCAGGCTATCTGGATGAGGCACATTGTGGAAGGTTTCAAGATGAAGATTATAGATCTAGTAAACATCTTATGTGATAATAATAGTGCCATAGATATTTCCAAGAACCCTATTTTGGATGCACGAACCAAGCATATTGAATTGAAGTATCATTTCTTTAGGGAAAAAGTGCAGAGTAAATATGTGATATTGGAGCATGTTTCTACCAAGGAGCAGCTTGCAGATATGTTTACTAATCCTCTACTAAAGACTACTTTTGAGTATCTTATAAGTCGGCTAGGGGTTGTACCCCTTCATGAGCTCAATTAAACATGATGTAGAGTACATCAGTCCTGAATCTACTTGAAGAATTTTACAGCAGGATTGGTGTAGAGTGGAGTTATTCCACAAGGGGAGCATCAAGTTGGAGGTTGCTGATGCTGAATAGTGAAGTTTGACATTGAATGTTTTACTTTCACTTTGGCATTGTTGTCAAAGGGGGAGAAGAAATATGTGATTATGGGAAGAGAGATTGTATGATTGACAGAGAGACATTATATAGCTATTTACTAGCTGAAGACAAGGTGAATACATGGTAAAATATAAACCAAGATTCTTATTCACAATCATAGCAATCAAGGGTATTGATATTTGTATTATCATCAATGCAAAGGGGGAGATTGTTGGCATTTGCATGAAGGTTGCATTGATAAAATGTTATGTTGTCATTAATTTCAATGAATCGATAATGATATTGTTATAATTGTTAGACACAATGCACCACTGAGAGGGGGGTGAATCAATGGTTCTCAAACTTTTTCCCTTCAACTAACTTGTGTGTGTATACAAGTTATGGGATCTAACTTAATGCAGACTTATCGATTAGTGGGGAGACCAACACAAATGCATTCACACACAAAAGGACCTCTCATAACACCAACATATATGAGGAAAACCCAAGATGGGAAAAAAAAATTGATGATTAATGTTGTTGGAGTCTACTAGTCCAATCCATCCCCACAATGAATCTCTATTGCAATGTTTAGGGCTATAACCCAAGGAGCTACAACCCCTGATTTACAGCACCAACCCAAGTAGTACCAGCCCCTGATTTAGGGAACCAACCCCAGGAGCACCAACACCTAACTGATTTATGGGCTACAACCCCTACACCAAACTACAACTCAATGTTCACAAAGATAACTTCAAATACAAAATTAATACTACTATTACAAGACAATCTTGTAACCATCTCATATACCTCTCTCTATTGGTGAGACACCTTTTTAGGTATACCGACTCATTCTTTTGCTACTTTCATCTGCTGCTTCCTTGTCGGTAACTGGTTCACTTCTAATCTATTCAGCTCCACTAGATCTCCTCCTCTCCACTCTGCTCTTCATCGGTATTACACTTGATCGGTCCTTTGTCTTCCTTCTCTACAACTTCCTTCACTTCTTCTCTTCTGGTATAAACACTACCGATTCTATACTACTATTGGTTGAACACTTCACCCTGATTTTCCCTCTCACTCAGTCTCTTCTTAGATACTCATTGAGCACTTGATTGATTTTCTCTCACATGCACAACTAACACTTAACCACCTCACAACACTATCTTCATCTCTTTGGGAGCACTACTCTCTCATCAAGCGACAACCATCTTTGATTTTGGCTTGCATATTTATAGACTGGTTTTCCTACCAAAAACTAATTCAAACTTTGGGTGGTTAGGGTTTCCTCACTTACCTTGAGGCAAACCAAATCTAATCAAATCTTATCTGATCTAATCTACTAGACAACCAACTATACATTTATGCCATTGTCACACCTTCCAATACACATTTTCCAAATATAGAAATGTTAACCCTTTATCTCGACTTGTATCTATTAAACCACCATTAATACCTCTGATGTTTCCTTCTCGAGGTCTTCTCACAAACTGAATTTCTTGCTTTGATCTAGGTGCCACCAACTCCTTGATATGTCTCTATTGCTCATTCTTCCTCAAGCCACACTCTTTTGATCCAATCCACAAATCATGGGATCCATATTGAATGCAAACTAGTAGAGACATCTATCTATACACGACACTCCATTGACCTCTACATGCTTTCCACTTCATCTCTTTTTGGCATCCAAGTTGACCACCTTCTAGCTTGGATCGATGTGTCGGTTCACAAATCATTAACCAAACACTCAATTGGTTCTTCTCTTCTACCGGTTTACTGACCCTACCAATTTAACCCTCAAACCGGTCTGTCATCAACATTTCCCTCTGCTTCTCTTTCGGTGGATAACTCAATCAGCCAAGACTCTTGCTAACCTATCTTATGCACATCTTCATCAGATGGGGTCTTTTTCATCTACACCTTGTCCATATTACTAGTGGATTTTCATACCGGTAAAACCTCTTGATGACACCTTCTCATCAACCCTTAATAGACTCTATCTTCAATCGAGTCATTTTCCACTATCTCCATCTGCTCAACCTTGCCTTTCTCCTGATCAGTTCGGACCATATCACAACGAGTTTTGCAAAGTGACAAACTCATCACTCTTCATCTATACCAGCATCTCAACATGCCTTCTCAATCAGTTGAGTGCATATCCCTGATTTCATGTACTTGAGGCATTCCTTTGATTCACTAGTCGACCCGGTTTGAGCCTGCAAAAAACCTACATTTGCCTCTTCTTCCTTATCTCTCATGACTATGACACACACTATGCATAATAGGAGATAACTTCCACTTACCGGTGGGAGTGAGTCCTTATCATCTACATCCTGTAGTGCATTCATGTGGCTTTCTTGTTTGTGCAAGAAACCTTCAAATAGGCACATGTGATCTATTGTGGGCACATTCATTATCAGTCATTGCTTCTCATGATGGCTACATTTTTATTTGGTGGGAGTCCAGCTGTTCTGCAACCACATAGCATATCGGTGACCTATTCATCCTTCTCCTTCAGTGTTGATGTGATTCAAGTAACATTCTTCCTCTTCATAAAAAATAATAGCTCAAACATCTTGCCCATCCAGCTTGTACATTGGTCATGAGATTTGCTGGCTGACAACAACCACTCACTTGGTTTATCTGACTTCTCCATGTCAACACATCACTTACCAATAGACATCCATTCCTTACCAGTGATACACTACATCGGTAACCTATCCATCTTATACATACAAGTCAAGCACTAACTTGTGTATCAATAACACCAGTGGTCATTCATCTGAATGACATTTTCTTCCTTACCTTATCGGTGTCCTACATCCTTACCTTACTAGTGTCCTGCATTCTTACCTTACCGGTGTCCTGCAACACAAAGTGATATCAAAGATATCTCAACCTGTACTCCTCCATGACAGTGTTGCACATACATCTCTCATACTGATAGTCGTCCCATACCAGTTGACAACAATGATAGCAATACCAACAATCTATCATATCAGTTGCATTATTCTATACTGGTTGACATCAATGACAACACAATGCCAATAATCTCCCCCTTTTGCATGGATGTCAACTCATGTAGTATCTGACATACTACATAATCTCTCTCCCTCTTTATATGATCCAATGGATTCTCACACATGTAGTATGTGGTATACTACAAAATCTTTCTCCCCCTTATACAACAATGTAAAAGGGCACTGCCAAGATATCATTCCTCCTTGTATTTTCTGATCATTGACATAATTATTTGTTCCCCTTCATCTATATTGGATTCATCTCCTCCTTTGATACCACTTGTTACAACTTCTCAAGTCACAACAATTGAGATGGAGGACTCAACCAACAATTGACACCAATTGAGCATGCAAATTGTATACCATTCTCACCTGTCGGTCAAACTGCATCACTTCCCATTTGATCCCAAATTTCTTTAGAATCAAATATGATTGTACTATGAATACAACCAGCCAAATGACAAGTAGGTAGCCATAATAATGAAACTATCTTGGGTATTCCTATTGTAACTTCCATCATCTATAGTTTGGGCAATCATTGAACTTATGCTTTTAAGTTCAAGCATGTCGGCTCAGCATCATAAGCACTTGAACTTCCCCTGAGTCATACATCTCAGGTCCTCATCTCCTATCAAATCCAATACCACGGCTCCAATCATTTCCATTTATTATTTGAGTTGTGCATATGTGATCATCTAATGATCTTTAGCTCCATCATTTCCACCACAACCTATGACATAATCTTGAATCCACACAATTCCATACAATGACATCACCATACCATAAATTAAACCTGTTTTCCCAAGAGAATGCATGCCTGCATGATCAACCACCGGGCCAACATATGTCATTCAGGTTTACATCAACACCACCTAAGACATAACTTCACATTCCATGCTATAGGGGCTATTGAAATGATTTCCAACCTCATTGTCTTACATAACCTACAAGTACCTGTTAGCATTCATGCCGGTAACATCCTGCACATACCGGTTTCCTGTATTGGTCCACTATCACTACCAGAGAACCTTCGTATGACTCCTGACATTTTGTGTCACTTTGTATCTGGTTTCAATTATTATCTCATCATATATTGACATAGCAGTAGTGATCCAACATTCACCTATAGGTTTGTAGTCAAGGTAGGCTCTAAACACACTTGTTATCTCATTTTCTTCCTTCATACCTATTAGAGTAATTGGGTATTTACTTGATTAATAAAATAATATTTGTTTAATTCTTTAAGTTCCCTATTATCTTTTTACACTTAAGCTAACCTTAGGTGCATAATAATTAATTATTTTATTAATTATTATGTGCAAGCTTAGGTTTTCCCTTTTAGGGTTTCTTGACCTATTAGAGGTTATTTTTCATTTCTTTGTATTATTATGACACTACACCTTTTTGGTGAATATTGAGCTCTCCTCTTTTGAGCATATTTTTCCTATGTATTGTTCTTCAGATTGCTCTATCTCATTGCTTCTCCTTGTAACAGATTGTTTTAGCCTATAGAAGATCTTTAGGCTCCTGTGGTGTTGTGTTTCTCAACTCCAACATAGTATTAGAGCTTCAGATCTGCAGCTATCTATTCTTGTTTTGAGAATATTTGCATTGGAAGCAGATCTGGGGTTTCAAAAAGTTTTTTTATGCACCTAGGGATAGGCCTTTTTTTTAGCACTTTGGACCTAAACAGTTCTCACCATCGTGCTCAGAAGGCTCGAAAACCCCTATGGTCATTTAAAATTTGACCTTTTTTGGTTCCTGAGCCTTTGGCAGTATTTTTTCTCTAGATCCAGGCCGTATGGACCTGGCACGCAAATCGAGAAAAAAATTCAAATTTTTTTTGCCTTTTTAGGACATGCAGGCTGGATTTTTTATTTTAAAAAAAACACAAAAAGACATTGGGAAAAGGTTTTCTTTAAAAAAAAATTATTTTGGGGCTCCCACGGTACGTAGGGTACCGTGGGGCCCCTGTCAATGTCACTACAGCTGGCGCTGCCTAGGCCTCAGGCTCTGCACCTTACAGGCCACCCTGGCCCCATTAAAGTCCTTTCATCAGTCATCCAATTGCTCCACCCGACCCAACAATCCTCGGCCCTACCGCCTACGCCCGCAGCCTCCCTGTGGCCTCCTCCGTTCTGCTCGACCCTGCACCCTGGTCGCTGCCTATGCCCGTAACCTCCCTGCGGCCTCCTCTGCTCCGTGTGGCCCAGCACCCCAACCTTCACAGCCTCCCTGCAGCCTCCTCTACTCTGCCCGACCCAACAACCACCAGGCCCCACTACCACACCACCGACGACCGCCCTGCTGCCTGCCAGAAACCATCACCTAGCTTGGCCGCCACCCAAACACAATTGCCCAGCCACCGGGGAGCCACTGGAGCACTTCTCACTAGTCACCTCCGCTCGCTAGAGCCACCAAAATATCCCTTCCTCTTGTTTTGAAGGGGGGTTTGGTTTTTTGGTCATATCTTGGGCATACAGAGTCATTTTTCCAAAAATGAATAGGTGTCAAAAAGCTGGTTCCGAGCCGAACCTCATCATATTGGTAATTTTTTGCAATTTTTCTATTTGTCTATGTTTTTTTCTAGTCAAAGTGAGGTCTTCTTTTTGCACTCCGAGAGCCATAAAATGAGCATCCGACCTCCGTTTTTCAAAAAGTTTATATTTTTGGAAAGCGTGTGTTGTGTACTTTCTAGCCATATGAGTTTTATTTCCAGATTATGCTCCATGCATATTTTATTTAGTTTTTTCTTTTCAGCACTCTCATGGCTATCTTGGTTGTTTCAGGTCCTAGGATCTCTTTTCTGGGTAGGATGTCTGTATTTTGGTTCTCCTTTCTATTTCCAGTCTTCTTATCATTGTATCTTGTATTTATGCAAACACACTAAGATAAAGTACCATCATGCATTGTTTACTTGGGATCTTGCACATCTTGTGCCTTGTTGTACATGCACTACTTATAAAGTGCCATGAGGGGGTTGATGTTTGCCTTGTTTTCCATCTACCTTTGTCCAGTGAGTGCTCCTTCCATGACATTAGCCTCATGATGTGGGTCAAGTGAGTGTTCTTTCCATGACACCATGTACTTTTCTCAGCACCTTTGATGTTCCTAGTTCTTCATCATGTAGTTCTTCTTGGCTATTCTTTTCAGTGTTCCTGTCCCTCTCCCTCTTTAGAATTATGGGGAGGTTTGTCCTGTTGGTTCTAATGCTTTCGTGGTACAATTGATCAGCTCTTCAAGCTTTGGTTTTTCATACCATCTGTATCTTCGATTTTAGTTGTTTGCCTTGTTTTCCTTCTGATTCGAGTAGTGTCATTTAAGGGCACTCATACCGATCATAGTCTTCTCTACCTAGTCACGTTCTATTTCAGTGGAGGTTCTTTAGCTCAGCAGTTATTCTTTGACAAAGTTTGTAGGTTCTTCATGCTTCAGTGATGTTCTTTTCCATCTCTTTTTGGAGTAGATTTTTGTTCCCACATGTTTTTCCCTATTTCTCCAGTTCATAGAGATTTCATTGTATTTGGGTACCTGATCAGGCCTTGTTGTTGGGACCCTTCTTTCCTTCTTTTAGTAGTTGTTCTAGGCTTTAGCTTCTCCCAGAGTCTAGCTTAAGGGGGGATGTTAGAGTAATTGGGTATTTACTTGATTAATTAAACAATATTTGTTTAATTATTTAAGTTCCCTATTATCTTTTTACACTTAAGCTGACATTAGGTGCATAATAATTAATTCTTTTATTAATTATTATGTGCAAGCCTAGGTTTTCCCTTTTAGGGTTTATTGACCTATTAGAGGTTATTTTTCATTTCTTTATATTATAATGACACTACACTTTTTTGGTGAATATTGAGCTCTCCTCTTTTGAGCATATTTTTCCTGTGTATTGTTCTTTAGATTGCTCTGCTTCATTTCTTCTCCTTGTAACATATTGTTTTAGCTTGCAGAAGATCTTTAGGCTCTTGTGGTGTTGTGTTTCTCAACTCCAACAATACCAACATCAGCTTGTTCTTCCATGTGTCATCTTTCACTGAGGGGGTGAATGATAAATTTAATGTGCTACTCCCCCTGAGGTCCTACATCCCTTCTAAGAATTAGGAGATATCAGCTGTGTAGTGAATGCACAGTGCCGATCCATGGTCTTCTTCCTCCATGCCTACTTGGTCTTATTCTATTTCCCATTTTTAGTCTTGGGAGCAGGTCTTCCTTCTTCTGCTGATGGGTCCTTTCATTTCTAGATTTTGCATCACACACAGAAGCAATGCTATAGTAGCACATAGCATTCATCTCAACTTCATGATTGGGAATCTCTTAACATATCAGTTTGACCATCTTGTCTTGGTCATGTTGTTGTGTCTAGCAACTAAAATCGATAGACCTCTTGCTCCTACAGGGCCATGTCTCCTTTGGTTCCATGCAGGTCTCTAACTTCCATATGCTCTGTACCCACTTTTATTCACAACATATTTTTTATATCAGCATCCATATGAATACAAGTTTTTCTTCCTACATTCAAACTCTCTATGGCCAATTCTATTGTAGTCATGACAAACAATATTTGCATAACTGGGAGAGGAGACATGCATGTATCTACTCCTAGATATATTTTTTTCATATGCATGATGTCCATGAGATCCTAGATAATTACGTCTAGATCTCTTTCTACATTCTTCTTCCCTATGTCCATAACAATTACATGCAAAGCAATAACCAGAGAAAGATGGCATATGACTTACAAATTTATTCTGCCATGCATGGGGAGATCTTACCAGTTTAGCATCTCCACTTCTCCTTCCTTGAGAATGGATCTTGGGTTGTCCATTATTTGCAATCATACCTTCTTGTCTCTTCTTCTCCCATACTTTCTTTATCTTGTGGGTAGCAACATTCCTTTGACCTCTCCCAGTAGGAGGTCCTCTTTTCTTTCTTCTCATGTTCCTTCTTCTAGTGAAGCTTCCATCTCCCATCTTCCCTTTTCCTTTGGGATCTGCATCTTTCCTCCTTCTTGCAGCACCAGTCTTCATTCTTGTCTGTAAGTCTTCACTGGTTGTATTTAGATCAACCTTCTTTCAGGGAGCATTTCTCACTGTGAAGGTTTGGCCTTTGTTTCTTCCATTTGAAGAGACAAACAGAATGTCTTTTGGGGGGACATTCTTGCTAGGGGAACATTCAGTGACACTGCTACCTAAACCTTCAGTGTTCTTGGCATGCTTTTTCTTGTTCAACATTTTGTCCAAGGTATCACTGTTGCCATTAAACCAGATTCTTACCTTGAGCTCATCCTGATACTTCTCAAGGTCATTTCAAAGAATCTCCATTTCTCTGAGCAGCTGTTGATATTCTTCATTTTTTACTTCTAGCCTTGATGCTAGATCTTCACATTGGCACACTTTGATTTCTTCCCTGTGGGACTTCAACCCTAAGATGCTTTTCTCAGATTCTTCAAGGCACTTTATCAACTGGTTCTACTCCACCACTGCAGCATTCTTAAATAACTTGTATTCATTTCTTACTCCACTGACCTCCTCAAGAGCATTTACAAGTTCTCCTTCAAGATCTATTTCTGCTTCCTCTTCTTCTTCTCCTTCACTATCACTGCCAAACACATCCTACCAGTGGGATCTATTTGCCTTATCACTTTCAGATGTGTTCTCCTTATCTTCAGATTCTTGAGACATGAAGAGGTGGGTTCCTTCTTCATCAATGTTGTGGCTGCTAGTGAACGTGCCTTCATTATCTGCACATGTATCTACTACATTGTTCTTCTTAGACTCACAAACTGATCTAGTGGTGCAGGGTTAATTTCCATAGAGATTTCTTAGTCTATTCCATAGACTCTTTACCGATTTACACTTATCCACCTATGAGGAGACATCACCATTGATCCCACTAAATATAGCCTACATGGTTTTTTCATTGCACAGGCATCTTATTTCTTCCATAGAGCCGGTGGGAGGACTGGCATTCCTAAGGAGACCATTAACTACTAACATCTGTACATCAAACCCTAGAGAGGATAGGTAGACTTCCATTCTACAAATCCAAATGGAATAGTTTGAACCATCAAATACTGGAGCAGGGATTGACACTAAACAGACCATTGTATCCTTAAGCCAAAATCTACCCAAGCGAGAGAAGTATTAATAAACAGGGTACCTATGCTCTAATACCAATTGTTACACACAATGCACCACTGAGAGAGGGGTGAATCAGTGGTTCTCAAACTTTTTCCCTTCAACTAACTTGTGTATGTATACAGGTTATGGGATCTAACTTAATGCAGACTTACCAGTTAGTTGGGAGACCAACACAAATGCATTCACACACAAAAGGACATCTCATAACACCAACATAAATGAGGAAAACCCAAGATGCGAAAAAACCTCGGTGAGCAATGCTGCTAGAGTCTACTACTCCAATCCAGCCTCACAATGAATCTATGTTACAATGTTTAGGTCTACAACCCAAGGAGCTACAACCCTTGATTTAGGGAACCAACCCAAGGAGTAGTAACCCCTGATTTAGGGCACCAACCCCTAACTGATTTATGGGCTAGAACCCAAAGGAGATACAATCCCTGCACCGAGATACAACTCAGTGTTCACAAAGATAACTTCAAATACCAAATTAATACTATTGTTACAAGTGAATATTATAACCATCTCATATACCTCTCTCTATCAGTGAGACACCTTCTTAGCTATACCAACTCATTCTTCTACTGCTTCCTTACAGGTAAACTATACTAGTTCACCTCTCCTCTATTCAATTCCACTAGATCTCCTCCTCTCTGCTCTACACTTCATTAGTACTACACTTTGTTGATCCTCTATCTACCTTCTCTGCAGCTTCCTTTACTTCTACTCTGCCAGTATAAACACTATCAGTTTTGCACTGCTATCGGTTGAACATTTCAACTTGGTTTTCTCTCTCACTCAGTCTCTTCTCAGATACTCATTGAGCACTTAACTAATTTTCTCTCGCATGCAAAAGTAACACTTAATAACCTCAAAACACTATCTTCCTCTCTTTGGTAGCACTACTCTCTCATCCAGCAGCAACCATCTCTGATTTTGGCTTGCATATTTATAGACTAGTTTTCCCACCAAAAACTATTTCAACTTTGGGTGGTTAGGGTTTCCTTAGTTACCTCGAGGAAAACCAAATCTATCAGATCTTGTTCGATCTGATCTACTAGATAGCCAACTATATATTTCCACCATTGTCACGCCTTCCAATATATGTTTTCCAAATATAGAAAACATGGCCCTTTATCTTGACCTGCATCTATCAAACTGCCATTAATACCTCTGTTGTTTCCTTCTTAAGGTCTTGTCACAAACTGAACTTCTTGCTTTGATCCAGGTGCCACTAACTCCTTGATTTGTATTTGTTGCTCATTCTTCCTTGATCCATACTCTTCTGATCCGATCCACAAATCATGAGATCCATATTGAATGCACAATAGTAGAGACATCTATCTTTACATGATACTCCACTGACCTCTACATGCTTACCACTTCATCTCTTTGTGGCATCCAAGCTGACCATCTGCCAGCTTGGATCAGTGTTTTGGTTCATGAATCACCAGCCAAACACTCAACTGGTTCTTGTCTTCTACTATTTTACTGACCTTGCCGGTTTAACCCTCAAACCAGTTTGTCATCAACATTGTCCTCTGCTTCTCTTTCGGTGGATAGCTCAATTAGTCAGCAATCTTGCTAACCTGCCTTATGCACATCTTCATCAAATGGGAAGTCTTTTACATTTTCAACTTGTCCATATTACTAGTGGACATTCATACTAGTAAAACCTCTTGATGACACCTTGTCATCAACCCTCAACAAACACTATCTTCAATTCGACCATTTTCCACTATCTCTATCTACTCAGCCCTGCCTTCCTCATGATCAACTCGGACCATATCACAACCAGTTTGTCAAAGTGACAAACTCATCACTCTTCATCTATACCAACATCTCAACATCCCTTCTCAATCAGTTGAGTGCATATCCCTAATTTCATGCACTTGAGGCATTCCTTTGATTCACTGATAGACTTGCTGTGAGCCTTCAAAACACCTACCATTACTTCTTCTTCCATATCTCTCATGACTATGATGCACACTATGCATAATAGCAGATAAGTGCCACTTACTAGTGGGAGTGAGTCCTTGTCATCTGCATCCTGCAATGCCTTCATGTGGCTTCCCTGTTTGTGCAACATACCTTCAAATAGGCACATGTGATTTGGTGTGGGCACATTCCCTATCAATCATTGCTTCTCATGATGACTACATTTTTATCTAGTGGGAGTCTAGCTATTTTGCAACCACATAGCATATCGATGACCTTGTTATCCTTATTCTATAGTGTTGATGTGATTCAGGTAACATTCTACCTCTTCATCACAAACAACAGCTCAAGCATCTTCCCCATCCTTCTTGTACACCAGTCATGAGCTTTGCCAACTGACAACCACCACTCACTTGGTTGATCTAACTTCTCAATGTCAACACATCACTTACCAGTTGACATCCTTTACTTATCAGTGATACACTATACCGATAACCTATCCATCTCATCCACACAAGTCAAGCACTAACTTGTGTACCGATAACACCGGTGGTCATTCATCTGAATGACATTTTCTTCCTTACCTTATTGGTGTCTTGCATCCTTACCTTACCGGTGTCTGCAACACAAAGTGATATCAAAGATATCTCAACCTATACTCCTCCATGATAGTGTTGCACATACATCTCTCATATTGGTAGTCATCCCATACCAGTTGACATCCATGATATCTATACCAAGAATCTATCATATTGGTTGCATTCTTCTATACCGGTTGGTATCAATGACAACACAATGCCAACAATAATGTTGTTTTATAATCGGTAGGAAGAGATAGTAAAGGGAACTATAACTAATAGTTGAGATTGTTGAGTGAACCCATATTGCTAAGATATGGAGAGTTGAACTGGTGAAGCCTACCTGTTGATTCATTAAACCCTAACCGATTAATATTAGTGAATTGGTTATATTGATTTATGATTTGATGATGAGTGGTAATGGTTATGACACATATGCATGTTGTATGAGAAGAGTTTCAAAGTGTTGTTGGCATGTTGAGATAATGGTTTTTAATCTTAGGAATGAGCAAGTATATTGCATGTAATACAAACTACTTGATGAGGTACATTGTTCGATGAAGTGGTGATCAAGGAGCGGTCGAGGCTATCTTGAATAATGTGTAGAGATTATTGTGTAATCCAACAGTCATACCTGAACCTACTTGTTTGTAATCCCTATGATAAAATTAGGTTTATGTTGTGTTATCGACCTGATGATTTGTTTATAAGGTTGATGAGTTGTTTTGTTTTAGAGTTGGCAAAAGGTTGTAGTTGTGTATTGTTGCCGACCTAGATGATGTATCTACAGTTTGTGTAAAGGCAGATAGGAGCATGACAAGGATCTGAACAAGCAAGTGTAGTGCTATTCAAACATATCAACAAACCCCTGTTATTTTTTAACAATTACAGCAGTAAAATCCCCTAACCGGGTAAGCTCTAACATTTTTAGTGTTATTCAAATCCTCTAACCAGGTGGTCCATTAGCTTGGATTTCAAATCCTTTACCCAGGTTACTCCTCATAGGGTATTTCTTCTAATAGGGCATTATAGTCAATCCCTTATCTAGGTGGTCCCTAGTAGGATCTGTTCTTAACAGGACTTTTGTAAAGCTTTAACAAGCTTGGCTCCTAACAGGGCAAACTTCAGAAGAGTTCAGAATACTTGTGTGTATTCATCCCCACCATGGTTTTTCTCATTTGGGTTTCCACATCAAAATTATTATGTCAAGTGGTGAATGTTTTTGTGGTTATGTATCTATGGTTGAATTGTTTAACTGCTTAATCCACTTTGATAAGTTATGTTAACCGACAAAAATTTGAAATGAGGTTTTACTTATGTCAGTAAAGTATTTGGATGTTTGTGAGTTTCAAGTTGCTTACTGTTAATCTGTTAAAATAGTCAACCAGTTTAACTTGACAATTATATTGCATTTGTAGTTCAGTGGTTTATCTTGTCAGTTTAGAGTTTTCTTTGAGAGGTTTATTTTGAGATTGGTGAAAGTTTATATCAGTTTTTCTATCTACTGATTGAGCCTCCCTCTCAGTAGTTATCCAGATCCTTATTCTTTCATCATACCATCATATTTCACATCAAGGTAAAGGG
This sequence comes from Cryptomeria japonica, assembly GCF_030272615.1. Taxonomy (NCBI): domain Eukaryota; kingdom Viridiplantae; phylum Streptophyta; class Pinopsida; order Cupressales; family Cupressaceae; genus Cryptomeria; species Cryptomeria japonica. Next base: position 695,077,863 of record NC_081413.1, on the reverse strand, counting down.
ATATTTATCTCTCAAACCAAGTATGCCAAAGATATGTTGAAGAAGTTCCAAATGAAAGATAACAAACTGGTAATTACTCCTATGGTGACCGGATGCAAGCTGAGCAAGGATGATGAATCACCAGTAGTGGATTAGACATTGTATAGATCAATGATTGGAAGTTTTTTATATCTTACTACTTCTAGACTAGATATAGTACAGGCAATATGCATGGTGGCTATATCTAAAGCTGCACCCAAATAGTCACATGTGAATGTAGTTAGGAGGATATTCTAGTATCTATAAGGGACACTTGATTATGGATTATGGTATCCCAAGCAAGGGGATTTTACCTTACATGATTACACTGATGTTGATTGGGTAGGCTGCATTGATGACCTAAGAGTACAAGTGGTGGTACATTCCTCCTAAGTAACCAGTTGGTCTCATGACAAAGCAAGAAGCAGATTCAGTTTCCCTATCTATTGCTAAGGCATAATATAATGTTGCTGCCACATGCTATTCTCAGGTGCTATGGATGAAGGAGACCCTCAAGTACACTTAGGTAGAAATGTCTGACACCATTTCCATCCAATGTGACAATTCAAGTGCAATTAACATATCAAACAACCTGGTTATGCATTCAAGGAAAAAGAACATTGCCATCAAATATCATTTTCTCAAGAAAAGATGGTAGATCGGGAAGTTAAGGTAGAGTATGTCCCTATAGGTTAACAAGTGGCTGATATCTTCACCAAGCCTCTACTAGTAAGCACATTTGAGTATCTAAGATACAAGTTAGGAGCCGTGTCACTCGCTTCATGCACTTAAATGTGTATGGAGATCCTTGGTTAAGGGGGAGTTCACTGTCATACCTTTTGACTCTTGAACCAACTGATGGACAAATGGGGAGATAAGTACTTGGAGAGTTTGTGCCCTTTGTCATTGTTGTCAAAGGGGTAGAATGAACCAGTTGAAGAAATGTAGAGTATGTTGACATCAATGCCAAAGGGGAGATTGTTGGCATTGTATTGTCATTGATGTCAATCGATAAGTATATCATCTCATCGATATGCAAGGTGTATGCATGATACAAGAAGGAGATGTTAGCAACATGGATGTTCACCAATAAGTAAACATGTCCAATTGTAAGCAAGCAAAAGACAACAAAGAAGAATGTGATCACCAGTATGCAAAGAGGTGTGTAATCCATAGGTAGACATATTAATCAGGATGCACATTGATGACATGTTTTTACTCAAGGATAACTGATAAGGTCACATGTATAGGCAGGGTTAGTGAACTGGTGAGCAAGCATGGGTAGTACTTCTTGATTAGTGAATGAATCTAAACTAACTCAGTGGATTGAATAGAGGCAGATGTCGACAAGGATGACATGTGGATACTAGGTGGCAAACATCCAAAGGTCGGTGAAGTATCCATCGATGTGGTAGTTGATGAGCAGGTCAACTTTAAATAAGGAACCCATAAATCATGGGTCAATTATAGAAGAAGTGCGGCTTGAGCCAGATCAATATGGAGAATTTTTTTGGTGATGTAAATCAAGTAGGATAATCTGATCTTCATGCTTGTTGGTCGAAGGAAACAACTGAGGCATTAATGGTGATTGATAGAGAAAGGTCGAAAAAAAGGTGCAGGTTGCTAAATATAGAAAGCGTGTACATATATTATCAGAAAAGGTGGTGATGTTTGATCTACTATAGATCATCAATTGAGGAGATCAGATTTGATCAGATTTGATATGGATTGGGTTGGTGGAGAAAAGCCCTAGTGCACCACCATTTGAACTCTTGTTTTGACAGGAAAGACAGGTTTAAATATGTAGACCGAAGATGAAAGATGATGATGCTAGAAGTCAGTATAGACAGAGTAACTAAGAGAGCAGAGAGTAATCAGAGAGAAGATCAAAAAGAATCTAAGTGTTAGAGTTGACTAATAGAAAGGTTGAATTAGTAGAAGGTTTATTAGAGGTTTTACCGGTAAGGTTAGAGCAACCAGAAAGTTGCCAAATAGGATAACTATTGTGTGAAGTGGCAAAGGAGATTCAAGAAAAAATCTACTAAAGCTGAAGGAGAAAAGAGAGTGTACTAGTGGAGGTTATGCAAGATAGAATCAGGGTTGAAAAGGTATAAATAGAGGATAGTGAACCAGCAGACAACTAAGCAGAGGAGAATTGATAGAGAAGAGTTAAACCGATGAAGTATTTGATTACAAGAGTTACAAAACCCATTTGTAACAAGGCTACAACTATTGTATTGATCTAATCTATTGTATCTCACCGAGTTGGTGCTTGGTATAGGGGTTGGTGCTCCTTGGATTGGTGCCCTAAATTAGTAGGGGTTGGTTCTCATTCGGTTGGTGCCCTAAATCTTTGTCACCAACATCATTTCTCACCAAGGTTTTTCCCACATTGGGTCTTCCTCATATATCCGATGTTATGTGTTGTGTGTCTTTGTATGTTTGTATTTGATCACTTTCCTTATCTCACCGGTATATCCTCTTTGTGTTTGATTTGCTAACCGGTACCAAAAGTTAGTTTTAAAAAGCTTTAGATAATTGGGAACCACTGATTCACCCCCCTCTCAATGGTGCATTGTGTTCAATAATTGGTATCAGAGCATAAGTTCCCGGTCAGATAAGATTTATCTAGCTTGGGTAGATTATGGTCTTAGAACACAATGGCAAGAAATGAGTCCTCCTCCTCTTCTAAAGATCCCATGTTTGATGGAACCAACTATACATTTTGTTGCAGGAGAATGGAAACATATATGTCCTCTCTAGGATTTGATGTTTGGATGTCTATAAAGAATCAATATATTGTCCCTAGTGTTCCTCCCATAGACCCATATGCTAAGAAGGAGTATGAGAACAATGTAAAGACTAAACATGCTATTCTCAGTGGGTTGTTAGATAATGAGTTTGTTAAGGTTGTGCACTGCTCATCTACCAAGGAGACTTGGGATAAATTGCAGAGATTATTTGAAGGAGATGCCAAAGTCAAAGAGGCCAGGCTGCAATCACTAAGATGACAACTTGAAGGATTGAAGATGAAAGATGAAGAAAAGATTGTAGATTATCTTCATAGTGTATATGAAACTGTAAACACCATTAGGGGACTTGGAGAGGAAATTGTTGATAAAATTATTTTCAAAAAGGTACTTTGATCACTCACATCTAAGTATGATATTAAGATTTCTATTATAAAGGAAGCCAAGGATTTCGAAAACCTTCACAATGGATGAGTTATTTGGCTCCTTAACTGCTTATGAGATAAGGACAACTAGAGAAGGATCTTCAAGGAAAGAGGTTGCCATCAATTTCCATCAAAAATGACAAGGAAGAGGTTGCTCATAAAGGATCTAGTGAAGACTCGGATAGTGTAATACCCTAAAAATGGTCATCTAAACCATGAGCCCCTAATCTCGACAATGTCACGAAGGTCCTAACAAAAGGCAATTAAATCAATCTTGAGAACACAATTAATTTCTAAAATCATCAATGTGTCACATGGCAAATTAATCAACCAAAATTTAATTAAATATTTATTTAATTAATTGATCATTCCAAGTAAATCATTTTAAACGATTATATTATTTATTCTAATTAAATATCTTTTGCATATTTAATTAAATAAATCAATTTCCCATTAAATCATCAAAAAAGAGGAATTTATTTGAAAAATAAATAGAAATTACCATAAATCTTCAAAAAAGGAAACAAATCAAGAAAGAGGAATTGGAAATTATGAGCACAAATCTTCAAAAAAGGAAACAAATAAAAAAAGGAATTAATTGACCAAAAAATAATTAAAAATTTGAGAAAAGAAATCAATTGGAGATAATCTTGAAAAATAAATTAAAAATTGATAAATAATCTCAAAGAAAGCAATTAAAATAATTAAATATTAAAATTGAATGAAATAGAGAATAAATGAGTTTTTTCCTGATTTTATCTTAATTTTAGTTCAATTTCCGTTAAAACTGAGAAATACATCCAATCACATCAATTCACCTAGATTGTGCTTCTTCTTGGAAAATCTTGACTACTCATCATCATTTGATCTCAGCCTTTGGTTTCTTTCCGGATTTTCGATAAATTTGAGTTCTCGTCTCTCATTCAAAGATCCTAGAGAATATATTGTTATTATGTTGTTTTTTCTCTAGGTTCATTGAGAATTTGCATTGAGATATTATATATTAGTTATTTCATATTGCTTAAAGCATTTAGCTTAAAAATTCATATATTGCTTAAATCATGTTAGATTAATCTTGCATATCTAACTTAAATCTTGCATCCATTTAGCCCATATTCATGCTCATATAGATTTAAAAATCCTTTGTTTAGGTGTTGTCTAGTCACTGGATAGCTTAGCAATATGAGAGCAATCTAAACTCACTTCTAATAGAAGGCAATGGGTCACTTTGTAATGGTTTATTATTTATTGATTATTGATTTATAACCATGCATCTAATGACTTAATTGAAGTGTTGTGTATTCCAAATATAGATACAAGTCCACTTTTCACACACACATTTTTGGCGCCCACCGTGGGGTAGAAGACTACTTTTTCAGCCTCAAAATCACTTTTTTCTAATCCTGTGGGTTTTGTCCGTACAATCTCTATGAAATATCATACAAGTGGTATTACTGCATCATACAACATTCTATCGAAGCCTCTGATTTGTCGTACGAATCAAAAAAGGGTGTCATACAAAATTCTGTTCTGAATATCTGATTTTGTCTTCTATCGTTTTATGCTCAGTTCTAACTCGTATGATAAAATCCTTTTGTCATTTTACTCTATGATAATTATTGTACAATGATGTATTCTGTTGGGTTAAAACAAGTTTCAACTTTCAGCTTTTTATCAGATTTTGATTATGCTAACACTAACAATGAATCGTCTTCTATCTACCTGATATTTTCACAGCTTAACCAGTTTCTTGCGGGACGCTTGTCAAAGAATTTATCAATCAAACATACTCCTATCAAAGAATGAAAACAACATGACTACTAATATGTTGTTTTTGCAGGTTGCCTAAAGAGAATCAACTAAACATTGTGTATTCTTTAAATTCATTTTTAGGCACCTAACTTGCTATCTGGTTAAAGAACAAATCTGTATTTCGTGTTTTAAGAAAATTTTGAGAGGTAGGAGAGTATGGTCTTGTCTGTATAGACAATCAGAAATCCAGACCCTTGAGGCATTTTATTTAAAGTTTGAGTTTTGCATATCTTTAGCGGGCCTGCCCTCCTGAGGAGTTAATAACTCGTAAATCCATTACAACCGGTGAGAGGGGAATGACCCAAGTGGGAATGACTAAATGCCAAGTACTCCAACCCACTATAAAATAAACATAATTTGGTGAAAATCAAGTCAACGACAGTGCTCGGGAATATTTCTCCTTTGTACCTTTGGGTATATTAAACCTTGGTTTTCAAGGCTAGGAGATCTCTTAATTGAGTTTATACCTTGATGCACTGAATAGACCCCTTACTAGTTCCAATTCAAAATAGAAGCTACCTGATTCACCTCTAAATGGTTGATAATCTTTGTGCAAGAGAGATAGTAACTCTCCCAAGACACTTTCCATATTGTGCCCCCATTAGCATTTGGAGTCGACTAATACAGCGTTGAGAATCCATTGTGTGAGACTCAGCGACCATATTCTGATTAGCTATTGGGTGTGTACCTAAGTTAGCAAGCAAAGGTTTTCTTCTATAAGCCAACTTCCATAGGGTTTGCAAGCTATGATTGAATTTATTATTCATATTGCATGTTTTTTGTGTTTTCACCCTCAAAACTAGAACTAGAATACCAAAAATGGAGAAACCAATACCCAATAACTCGGTGATAAACTCTTCCAGTGTCAAAAACTAGTCTTCATTTTGTCATTGAAAATCAGTCCTATATCAAAAATTGGTCATACTCAGTCATCAAAAACTCAACATTTAATCTGTGTCTAGATAGTCATATGAGCCTTCTATTTTATCATTCTTCTACATATCTTCTGTTGTACGAGATTCCATCAATCCTAACCGTCTGTCATTTGAGCTTGCATTCTATGTTGTACGAAAGCTGATTGTCTATTGTCCGGGTCTAAGAACTATCGTTCTATCCTGAATCCTGTATCATACAATAAAACCTTGCATTTATCACTTTTTCATTTCAAACATACCCATCTATCATACGGTATTAGGCAACAACTCATATGAAATAATACTATCATTTTCCTGAAGCTATTATACTGCCATCTAGTTCTAGAAATCCTATCATACGAATCTCTAATTTTGCCAGTCCAGAACAGTCAAACTTTCCTAAAATAGTCTACAATGATCCTAAAACTAGTTTTCATCCTCCTGAACATAAACAACCTTGATCGTGTACCCCTATCATTATGTTGCATAATTTTGTCAATCATCTCTTAGCTAGTTCAAACAACATCTTACACAAGATAGATCATTCCTGAAACCAAACCAGAACCTAGTTACTTCACTCAATCACTACGTTAAATGAAAAACTAGCTACAGTTTGATCGTGACTTCTACAACATATCTAGCTCTCAGTCCCATAGATTGTAAATGTTGGCTCAAACTAGAAGTTCTCACAGCAAAATAGACAAAGGAAAAGAAACACCCTTTTCATCAAAAAAAAATCCATTCTTTGTAGAAGACCTCATCTCAAATAAACCGTCGTCGCCACAAATACTAGTTTACGATCTACCAATATTTGGTCAACCCCTATCTCCCACAATGTCTGGAGAAAGGCAAGAAAGACAACCTAGTAAATGAGACACTTATGACAACCTCAACAATCATGCCACTGGCAATGAGTCCTCATCAACTGAATCTGAAGCCTCTAAACCTCTAAAGGTCAAAATACATAAATGTCAAAATGATAAAGATTTCCAAAAAATGATGAAGGTTATCATGGGTAGAGAAAAAGAAGACTATTTCCTAGAATTAGCAAAGCAAGGTGCCAAGCTTCATAATGGCTATGATGTGGAGGCCCTCATCACTAAAGAGGAAGAGACATCATTGGGAATGATAAACAAACAAATACAAGTGTTATGAACCGAGGTTGGAGAACTAAAAATAGAGATAAATCACCAAAACAATATTCTCTGGACACAATGTGCCCATTCCCATTTGAAAAAAACCTTTACATGCATCCATTTCCCTCAAAAGTAGGAATGCCTAAGTTTGACAAATATGATGGGAATAAAGATCCTCAAGGTCATATCAGATAATTTTGTGCTTTATGTATGGAGTTCATGCATGACCAAATGTATCTCATGAACTTTTTCTTGAGAAGTTTAGGGGGGCAAGCTATGGAATGGTTCTCAAGTCTACCTATGGGAATAATTTTTTTTGAAGAACTAATCCAATTGTTCCTACAACAATACTCCTATAACATTCATCACCCAGTCACTATGATAGAGCTTTGCAATACCAAACAAAAGACAAGAGAACCCTTTCTCACTTTTCTCCAGCGATGGAGAAAGATGTTCTCTAGATATTCATGGACTATTCCAGATCTTGAGAAGATGGATATCTTTGTCAACAACTTAATCCCTGAATTGAAATATAGTGTCCAAATGCAAGTACATCCTTCAATCAACAAAATGATAGATAATGCCCTCAGAATGGAAGATGTGCTTATAAAAATGGGAGATATATCACTTTGGAAAGAAAGATCGCAGGGTTCTAGTTCTAAAGAAAAGAGCAAACACTGGAAATACGACAAAGATAACAACATAAATGTTGTTAATAATGGAGTGGTAGACAATGTTAAAGAAAAGACAAAATCCACAATATTTAACTTGGCTAGTGGCACACAAGCACTCAAGGCAGTTGAAACTGTAATAGAAAATCCTCCAAAGAAAGCAAGAGAATGGTTTAAAGAGAAACCTTGGTTTTCAAAGCCTAAGTGTGATTTTACTCCTCTAGATGAATCATATGAATCAGCTTTTAAAACTTTATTGGTGAATGATCTGATAACATTGCCACACAATTCTATACTATATGACCTGGAAATTAAACCCAAATGGTGGAGAGAAAACGAATACTGTGACTACCATCGGAACAAGGGACATAACATAAACAACTACATGAAACTCTAACATGAAATCTAAGATCTTATTAACGCTAGCAAAATCATTGTTGGAAATCATGTGACTAATGCTGATCATAAGGCCTTTCGAGATCCCTTACCAACCTATGAACAAGGAGATTCCTCAAAATCTAAGGGAGGTGCTAGAGTCAATTATACCTACACAAACAATGAAAATGTGATCAACATGATTGAATCTTCCGAATCTGAATATTGCAATATGATCATAATGAAAGATAAACAAAATCAAGCACTAACTACTAATGTTGTGACCCATGCTCAAAAGAAGGTTACTTTTTAAGGAGCTAGTTCCTCAACTTTCACTCAAAAAACATAAAACCTACCAACTCCTTCAAATAGATAAACAGAAACAATCACGTCAAAATTAAAAAAATGGGCTTCATCATCCTCTCCTGGTTATAGTATTGTTGAACAATTGAAAAGAACCAATGCTCAAATCTCCATTTTGGAGCTGCTTAAGATCTCTTCTACTCATTGAGAGATCCTGGACAAGGCTTTGCTCACCACTAGTGTCCCTAAAGATTTAGATGTAGATTAGTTTCAATCTATGGTGGGTCACCTGACTTCACCTCATTACCTAACTTTCTCTAATGAAGATGATAACTCACTGAGTCACCCGCATAACCAACCTTTACACATTGACGCTATGATCCATAATACCTGAGTTAAATATGTTTTGATAGATGGAGGCACTGGGTTGAATATTTGTACCTACAATCTACTGACACAGCTAGGATTTTCTAAAAATATTATTGATCCAACAAAGAAAAAAACAATCAAAGCTTATGATGAAGAAGAAAGAACCTCTAAGGGTCTGGTACTATTAGTAATTTGGGTAGGACCCGTGGAAAGAGATGTCAACTTTCAGGTCCTTGACCTTCCTCTTTCATATAACATCTTACTAGGCAGGCCATGGATTCATGAAATGAAAGAAATACCATCTACGTATCATCAGTGCTTGAAATTTCCTTATAATGGAGTTGAAGTCAATATTCATGTTGATACAAGATATACTTGCAATGCATTAACACAGAGTGCTGATGCTTTTGTTCCTCATAATCGAGCATCCTCTATAGCTGAAAGTTCAAAACCTTTTCTAAAATATTTAGAGAAGAAATTGAAAATTAAAAACACCAACATGGATGGCTAGCTACATGATAGAGCCTATGCTCTCACTAATGTCTCTTCCTCCATCACCAAGACAGTTCAAAAAACCATCAGAGGATATGAAGCCACAAATTTTGAATCCAAAAGGCATTTATGATGATCTCTTTATATAGTCCTCTACTTTCCTTGTAGATGAAATAGAAGAGGATGCTCCTCTCAAATGGATTTTCAAAGAAGATAGCACAAATGAAGAAATACAACATTGTGAGATTTGTCTGACACAATACAGTCTAGGCTATAAGATTCTTCAATGCATGGGATATTCAAGTACCGGTCCTCTAGGCAAGCATCAAGAAGGTATTGTTGAACCTATTCAATTACAAACTAAGTCTACAAATGATAATGTTGGATAGGGATACAATCCAAGAAAATCATTAGATCAGAAACACACGTCTCACCATCAACTTAAGTGGAAGAAAAAGGTACTACCTTTAACATCACAGGAAATTAATACTCAAGAAAGTTAGGAAGAGTGTGATGATGAATGAGAAAAATTTCCAACCCAGAGAGAGGAAACAAATGGTAATCAAGTTCCAATTGTATCAACTATAATACCATAGGAAGTAGAAGTCACAGAGGATATGAGAGAAGAAGTATATAGAATCAGAGAATTGTTTGCACCACTAAACATTCTAGTCACATATACTAGAAGACAACAAGTAGGTGATTAAAAAACTGATTCAAATGAGTATGAATGGGGTCCAAACCATCTCTCAGATACATCTACTACAAGAACTCCCAAAGAATCTAGTGATATCACAGATGATGCACAAGAGTTGGTATGCTTAAAGATACAAAAGGAAATAGAAGAAATCAGACTAAAAAGACAAGAAGAATATGAACAACAACTAGAGGAAGAAAGGACACACACAGTTTCTTCACCTACTAACTCTTCCCCTAACAAGATAGGACAAATCAGGTATGGAACTACAAAAGAAGAATTAGAAGCTACAGAAGCAGAACTAGTCATTAGTCCAAAGGAAGCTGAATGGAACAGATGATAGGGATTAACAGAACCATCAAAGTTATGTTCACAAGTGTGCCAAATACAAGTGATCAATGAACCAAATCATGAAGGAACTTGCAGCATCAAAGATGTAGGTGTTCATACTATATATATTTTTACTGAGCCACTTGAAGGTGAGTTGGAAACTTCATTTTATGACTCTGATAACTCAAACAAAATCTCTATTTATAACAACAACTATTCAACAACAAATTATGACTACTATGTCATGAATGTTGAGATGTTGTTTGCTGACCCTATTACTATCACACCATGGTATGTAGTCCAGACTGAAGTAGGTGACAATGCTAGAAGTAGGTTGGATGGGTTAGGTCCAATAAATACTAACATGAATTTCGATAATCATGTTGTAACTCTTCTTGGTCTTGAGATACATATGCAAGGTAGTCTTCTGGAACTCGATTGGTCGTTCTGAAGTCATGATGATAGTATCGTGAACTCCCTTGAACCGGTTCAAAATTTATCCTTAGTACATCTAGAACTAATTGACTATACTTTACAAGACCAGCCCATTAATATACCTACTTTTGCCAATGACTATACATTAGCCTATTACCTCAATGTAGTTGAACCTATGGACTCTTCCACTAGTGAACAAAGTGAAAACATGACTGAAATAGATATCAAGTATCTTAGTTGCAAAAATAAATAAAAGTAAAAAATAAAAGATCTGATGGTGAAAACCACATTGTGGCGGTATTAGAAAATAAAAAAGAGAAAATAAAGGATGTACCTAAGGGTGAAAACCTCTCTGAGGTGCCTGAAGGTGAGATACTTGATATACTACCAAGTCATTTTCAGGAAAGGTCTTCTATATTGATCGAACCAACTCAGCCAGTGAACATTGGGAGTCAAGAGATACCACACATCATTCATGTAGCTCAATCATTATCAGCCAAAGAATTGAAAGATTTCACTCATCTCTTTTCAAAAAAGAAGATCAATTTTGCATGGATGTACTCTAATATGCCAGGCCTTGATACTGTTCTTATCATGCACCATCTTTCTATCACACCAAGAGTTAAACTAGTCAAGCAAAAACTTCGTAAGATGCATCCTCATGTGGCACTGCTAGTCAAGGCTGAACTAGAAAAATTGCTAAAAGCTAGATTTATTAGAGCTATAGATTATGCAAAATGGATATCAAGCATAGTACTTGTATCAAAGGCAGACAAATCTATTAGAGTTTGTACAGACTTCAGGGATCTCAATAAAGCATGTCCGAAGGATGACTTTCCATTAGCAAACATTGATATGATAGTTGATAAGACTGTTGGGTATGAGATGTACTCACTAATGGATGGATTCTCTAGCTATAATCAAATCAAAATAGCTCTTGGTGATCAAGAAAAGGCAACTTTCACATGTGCATGGGGAACCTTTTGCTGGAATGTCATGTCATTTGGGCTAAAGAATGCAAGAGCAACTTACCAAAGAGCGATGACTAGTATCTTTCATGATATGATGCATAAGAATATGGAAGATTACGTTGATGAAACCTTAGTAAAGACTATGAAGAGATCCATGCATAGTCAAGAGCTAGGCCCTATACTAGACAAAATGGAAAAATTCAAACTCCAGCTAAATCCAAAAAAGTGTGCATTTGGAGTGACATCTAGTAAATTTCTTGGCTACATAATTTCAAAGAAAGGAATTGAGGTTGACCCTGAAAAGGTCCAAGCTATAATGGAAATGCCTCCGCCCAAGAATATCAGTCAAATGAGGAGTTTACTAGGCCGTCTTCAATCAATAAGGCACTTTATATCTCAGCTAGTAGACAAAGCTCAACCCTTCACAAAGGTATTAAGGAAAGGAGTTCAATACAACTGGGATGAAGATTGTGAACAACATCTAAAAAAAAACAAATATTATCTTTCTAATCCACCCATATTGATGCCACCAATTCAGGGTAAACCATTGATCTTATACATTTCAGCCACTGATTCCTCATTGGGGGCACTTCTGGCACAATAGGATGAAAATAAAAAAGAGGGCTATATATTACATCAGTAGGACATTGGTGTCTTATAAAATGAACTACATTATAATAGAGAAATCATGCTTGGTATTGTTCTTTGCATCACAAAAACTAAGACACTACATGTTGGTACACTCTATTAAACTAGTAGCTAAGATTGATTCGCTCAAATATCTTCTCAATAAAGCAACGCTTATAGAAAGACTGGCTAAATTGGTCATGGTTCTTACAAAATTTGATATTGAATATGTGGAATGTAAAGCCATCAAAGGATAGGTTATTGTAGACCAACTTGTTGATGCTCCAATTGAAGACAGTCAACCTCTGCATATAGAATTTCCAGATGAATCAATCATGCACCTTACTCAATAGTCATGGAAGATGTTCTTTGATGGGTCTTTCAGTCAACATGGTTCGAGTACCAGAATACTTTTTATTAATCTCCAATAATATTCAATCCCAAAATATTACAAGATTCTCTTTTCTTGCACAAACAACATTGCATAATATGAAGCTTTGGTAAACAGGATCAAGCTGGCCATTGAGTGGAAGATTGTTGAATTACACATCTATGAAGATTCTCAGCTTATTATCAACCAAATAAATGATCTATATCAAAGAGATGAGAAACCGATTCCTTACAAAATAATGGTGGATGATCTCAAGAAATAATTTATCATTGTATCATTTCAGCAGATCCCCAAGTCAACAAATAGAGCAACGGATGCAATGGCCACCTTGGAATCTATACCACAGCTACAGGAATACAATTTTTGCTTTGAATTCCTGGTGGAAGAGTTACATTGTCCTACCTATGATTCTCCCAAGTCCCAAATGGTCTACTCTATTATTGGACATGACTCATCTCACTATAGCCACATTTACTCTTACCTGCATGACCAAGTTGTCCCTGCTAATCTTTCTCGAAATGAAAAAAGAAACCTAATCTAAAATGCATCACTGTATGCCATCATTGCTAACGACCTATTTAGGTGAAGTTTAGATAGTACTTTTCTTAGATGTCTAGAAACTGAGGATTCCCAATGCGCATTATCCGAGGTTCATGAAGGTGTTTATGGATCCCATTCAAATGGTCTAACTTTAGCATGAAAACTACTAATGGTTGGCTACTACTGGCTAGACATGGAAAAAGAAGCTATAAAATTTGCTAAAACCTATGAAAAGTGTTAGCTACATGGGCACCTTATACATGCTTCAGCGAGGGATCTCATACCGTTTGTTACACACTGGTCCTTTCAACAATGGGTGTTTGATCTAATTGGCCAAATATATCTTCCATCATCTAACAGACACAAGTTTATTATAATTGCCACTGAGTACTTTACTAAGTGGGTAGAAGTGGTTCTGCTCATCAAAGCAACTAGTAAACAAGTAGTCTTGTTCATTCTTAATTATATCATTTGTAGGTATGGTATACCTTCATCCATTATAACTGACAATTGGGGACAGTTCAAGAATAAAGATCTAAGTGAACTCTGTGAAAAATTTAAAATAAAACAACACTGGTCATCTATGTACTACCCTCAAGGTAATGGATAAGCTGAAGCATCTAACAAGAATCTGTTGACTATCTTACATAGAACAGTAAATAAATCTGGAAAGGATTGGCATCTACAGCTCAATCCTGCCCTATGGGCTTATAGAACAAGTATCAGAACACATACTAGGGCTACACCTTTTTCTTTGGTGTATGGGTCCGAAGTAGTATTACCTATTGAAGTGGAAATACTGTCTCTAAGAGTTTCTTTGCAAGGTATTGTTAATGATGAAGACTACAAAATAGCTAGATTTCAATAACTCAAATTGTTGGATGAACATCGACAAGTAGAATTTGATCATCTAAGAGCATATCAAAAGAGAATGTCTAGAGGTTATAACAAAAAAATTTGACAATGAGAATTTCAGGTGGGTGACCTTGTTCTGAGAGAAAATCCTACGAATCAACATTTTTGAGACAACAAAGGGAAGTTTGAACCCAACTAGCTAGGTCCCTACATCATTACTGGAGTGTTAGGCTTTAGTGCCTATCAACTCTCAACATCGGAAGGAGAACAACTTCATGAACTGATCAACACCATCCATCTGAAGAACTTCTTCACCTAAATATTCTCTTCTCTAGCAGCCTATACAGCTAAAAAGTCCTGAAGAAATCCTAAAAATCAGAAAAAGTCCTGCAGAAATCCTAAAAATCAGAAAAAGTCCTGAAGAAATCCTAAAAATCAAAAAAGGTCCTGAAGAAATAAAAAAAAAATCCCCCCAAAAAAGGGAAAAAGAGAGAAAATGCCTTGGTGAAAACCCAGTAAACAAGCACCTTGGTTAAAAAAAAAAATGAATCTTTGCCGAGTAGGTGAAAACTTGGCAAACAGGCGCCTCTTGTACTCAAGTGCTCCATCTATCAATGCAATGTTGGTGTTCCCACTTTCATGCATCTTTTGCTTTTGCTTGTACATATTTTAGTCACTTTTGTGACATCCTGGTTTGTTGGAACCCTCATGGATTGAAACTGATAAATGTCCTAGTCTTAGGTAATTGATAGAGCACATTACATGTCCTAAGAAGTATCCACCAAGTCATCTTTATGTCAGTGAAACCTGGTCATCTACTCTGAGTTAGTCACCTGTCTCCTGACTACTGAAGAGTTTTATCACTGAGTACACAAGAAAAACAACAATACTAAAAACAATCATTAAATAGTTTGATCTATGCATGAAATTTTCTTTGTGTGTTGTCTTTTATATTGGTTTTCAATTATTATCCCTCTGAGTAACTAGTGGAAGTCTATCTTAACTAAGAGGAGCAAGGATTGGGGGCATGATATTTTCTTTGTTTTCTGCTTGTAGGAATGAATTCGATAATCTGAAAACATCTAATTAGTTGGGTGTCTGTGATAAGTGCCTTCACATTAAGGTGAAATCACCACACATACCTCGACTCTACTTATTTGTATGCTATAGGGAGGTTCCCACCATTTCTTTGTTTGTTTTGAGGGAATTTTTTTATCATGCAATCCAAGTCCCTACGAAATCTGTCCAAGGATATGAATGAAAAAAGGGTAATTGTGGACAAGATAATTAATATTGCACATGAAAATCAAGGAACTCTAGTCTGCCTGCTGTGGTTGTAAAACACTCAATGATGAAAATTAAGCTTTTTCAAATCCAGTGACTACGTTTAGGTTGCATCTCATTTTGCATCTCATTTCACATTTCATTCCGTATCTTGTGAATATAGAGTGATTTCAGCATGGCAACAATGATATCTTTATCTTCTGAATGAGAGTTGGAAGCTTCATCATTTCTCAGCTAAGTGGTCTCTTCTTCATCATTTCTCCAATCGAGTACTTGTGTATTGAGATGTTTAGCTGCATACATAAGAATTATATAGATTCATACATTCACTATCATTCATTTGCATTCATATTATTGCATGAAGAAAAATAAACATTTGCATTACTAGCTACTCATTCTCCTCATTTATTTGCATTATCATTTATTTGCATAAAAAGAAACAAAGCTAAACATTCATATTCATTTGTATTAATTCATATCTACTGAAAAGATATGTATACATATAGAATAAAGCATATAGACAAGCATCTCATAAATCGATTGACACAAGTATAATGAAGTCAAATCAGGATCTCGTATATATAACGATCAAGTCTCAGGGTACAAAATAATGTCAACTGTCAAATACAAACTCCCATCAGAGCGAGAATTGTAAGGGATACAAAAAACCTAAGAGCTACACAAAAGATCTATCTCTCTGCCTCTCCCTCATCGCCAGGTGGTGGAGGAGGTGGAGCCTATTGACCCGGATCCTACCTAGGTGCCTGAGCTCCCTTTGATCGAACCATATACTGTGAATATGGTACAACCTGTTGTGCTACTCGAACTGCTACGCTGTAAGCTGAAACATAATAGGTTGCCTGACTCATCTAATGAACAACCTCATGTTGCAAAGAGTTTTGCTCTGATCTCGTCTCTGCTAACTAACGGTCTCACTTCGCCAACTGAGTTTGTGCCATTGTCAGGTATGACTATAACCTCGCTAGGCATGCTCTCATTGGCCACATTGTGTCAGCCCCCTCATCCCTCACAGGCTCTCCACCTACATCTCCTCCTCCATCTCCTCCTCCATCTCTGCCTCTATCTCCCCCCTTCTCCTCCCTCCTTTGTCGAACCTATCTCAATGCTGCTCTCTCCTCCTCTCCACCCTCCGCCAAGTCTCACTCCAATCATCCCTAGGGATCCGTCCTCTCCTCTCTATTGCTGCTAGCACCAGGATCACCACCTACCCACCTTAGAGCCTCAACTCTTTGTCCCTACCTTTGTCCATTTCCATGTACCTATACGAGGGCATCATCCTCTATCTCCTCTATGTGAGGTTCCTACTCAACCAGATCCGTGAATCTCAGGAATGGATGCTGCTGGAACCAATCCCTATATTGGGGAAATACCCTCACATTTGCAACATCATCCACATAGTCCCATCTAAGATGTTGTAACCCAGTTAGCTCCTACATGCTCAAGGTGTAAGATAATCTTGATGCATATCCCTACCTCTCCTCATCTACATAATGCTTGTATGCAGTGAACTCCTGCAAGATCCCCTAAGGTCTACCATATTACCTCATCACTTGGGAAATAATGAATTGCTCAACTACAGTCTGTGATCTGCTGATGAGTGGTTGAGTCACAAACAAATCCCTGCAAACATCCCTCCAATCGTCCCATGGCTCTAGACCCCTGTACGATTTACATATCATGGCTATCAAGTCGTCTAATTGCCATCTCCAAAAATTTGTCTTGCCCAGATGGGGCTGAGTAACATATCCTAAATATTTGTATACAATGGGTTGACTAGGATCCCTGTCATCATCTACAATTGACCTGCAAACTGGGAGGTACTCCCAGGCCCATACCTGTAAAACCAAAACTCTTGCGGCCATACGCTTCCCCTCCCTATATACAATCTCATGCATCTCGCAATACATGTGTGCCAATATACAACAACCCCAACCTAATCTCTGAGGGCTCTCAATAAGCGTCTCTAGCATCCTACCCCATCCACACAAAAATCCTTGTTATCCACTATTTGGCATCAGAAAATAGTCGATAAAACCTGCCAAGATGCAAGCAAGTGGAAAGTCCTCACTGTACCTGCCCTTCTTCACATCCCAACTGATAGAACGTGTCAGAATATCAGTATCCCTGAAAACATGTCTAATAGCTAGTAACCCAAGAAGTTGCGTTGCATCATAATCAACCTTACCCCTAGCAAAAGGGATATAGAGAATCCTATAAACATCCTCGGGAGTGATGGTCATCTCCCCAACTAGAAAATGGAATGTGTTATGCTCTGAGTGGAATCTCTCAACTAATATGGTCAACATAGCATGATACACATGGATATCAGGTAAATCAAAAGGTGGGTCAATCCGCACAAATCAATATGTGCCCGGTTAACCTTGGACAATTGATACACTAATGTCATTGTTAGTGGATATACACATCTGAACAACACATGAGGCAATCAAACCTACAAAAATCAAACAACGGAGCATCAGAAAAAATTTCAAGTAAGCATATAAGAGAAGTAAAACATCACGCAAATTTAACTATGTAAATTGCACAATCAAAGTTTCAAGTTTGCACCTTCCAAAATGTTCACTATTTTCCAAACGACAAAACATAATAGGGGCAGAAACTCATATGAGTCAAAAATAGGCCTAGTATGACAAAAGACTAGCCCTAGGATGACAAAACGGGCTCTTTTGAATGTTATCGCACGACATAAGGGTAGGCCTAGTATGACAAAACTAGTCAATTTAAACAACAAAACAAACTTAATTAGTTTGCTGTACGAGACAGGATCCTATCTCGCACGACAAAACTAAAACGCCCGACTTAAACATACAAAAAATTGAAAAAATGAACAAAAAAATTCAAAAATTAAATGTTTAAAAGACTTAAGATAGATCACTTACTGCTAGCTGATAGTTCCGAGGTCGATTATGTCATCTCTGGCACTTGAATAGATGCATATGAGTGGGAACCACCATTTTTCTGTGCAAAAGGTTTTTTGAATTTCAAACTTGGAGGGTTAAAATGAATTGAAAATGACACTTTTACCCCATATATAGCCAAAACCCTAATTTTTCAACTTGCTCCGATGGACACAAAAATTGTACCCTTAGCTAATTTGCTCATCCTGATTCCATTTTTGGGATCGAAATCAAAATTCAAGATCATTATGCTAGTCAATTTCAGAAAATTTGGACCACTGGGCGCTTTTCATCAAAAGCTCATTCTTTCTTCAATTTGCGCTCAATTTCTCAATGAATCAACGCTGAATCTCAATTTTTATTCTACCAATAAACTTTGCACTCAATTTCTCATTAAATTTTCAAATATTCCTCTATATCACTTTCACTCTCAAATCATTATCATCGCTAAAGCAATTCGCTATAATTATGTACCCTCGCTATCTTTTGATTTTGCTCCCGAGGGGGCATACTCATGACCTTATGACCTCAAATCTTCAAGCAACTTAGCTTCATCAAATCAATCTCTAGGGGCATATCAGTTTCATCACTTCAAATCAAGTTGATATTGTCTTTGTCTGAATTAGTCTCTTAACGTTAATTTGTTTCATCGCTTTTTATCAAGTTGATTATTCATTTAAACTCAATCAAGGGTTTAAATAGTTTCTTTGATCACATGCTCAATCTAATAAGGTGTTCAGTTTCATCGCTTCAAATCAAGCTGGACAGTTTATCTTCACTCATCGTATCTTGATCAATCAAGTTCAAGATTGATTTTATCTTCGCTCACTGTGTCTAGTTCAATCAAGTTCTAGATCATTAAGATCCGCTTCTTGATCAATCAAGTTCAAGTTTGGTATCTTTGCTCTCTATCATTCCTAGTTCAATCAAGTTCGAGATCGGTATTGCTTTAATTAACTCTTCTTAGCTTCATCACTTCAAATAAAGCTAAACACCTTGCTCTTCATCTAGTTTGTGATCAATCAAATTCAGAACTGGTATCTCCTAGACATCAACTATTCTTTGAACCAACACATTTCTCGCACATTAATTCAAAGAGAGGAAAATGTAATACCCTAAAAATGGTCATCTAAACCATGAGCCCCTAATCTTGACAACGTCATGAAGGTCCTAACCAAAGGCAATTAAATCAATCTTGATCACACAATTAATTTCTTAAATCATCAATGTCACATGGCAAATTAATCAACCAATATTAATTAAATATTTATTTAATTAATTGATCATTCCATGTAAATAATTTTAAATAGTTATCTTATTTATTTTAATTAAATATCTTTTGCATATTTAATTAAATAAATGAATTTGCCTTTAAATCATCAAAAAAGAGGAATTAATTTGAAAAATAAAAATAAAAATTGTCATAAATCTTCAAAAAAGGAAACAAATCAAGAAAGAGGAATTGGAATTTATGAGCACAAATCTTCAAAAAAGGAAACAAATAAAAAAAGGAATTAATTAACCAAAAAAGAATTAAAAATTTGAGAAAAGAAATCAATTGGAGATAATCTTGAAAAACAAATTAAAAATTGATAAATAATCTCAAAGAAAGCAATTAAAACAATTAAATATTAAAATTGAATGAAATAGAGAATAAATAAGTTTTTTCCTGATTTTATCTTAATTTTAGTTCAATTTCCTTTAAAACTGAGAAAAGAATCCAATCACATCAATTCACCTAGATTGTGCTTCCTCTTGGAAAATCTTGACTGCTCATCATCATTTGATCTCAGCCTTTGGTTTCTTTCTGAATTTTCTATAAATTCAGGCTCTCATCTCTCATTCAAAGATCCTGGAGAATATATTGTTATTATGTTGTTTTTGCTCTAGGTTCATTGATAATTTGCATTGAGATATTGCATATTAGTTATTTCATATTGCTTAAATCATTTTAGATTAATCTTGCATACCTAGCTTAAATCTTGCATCCATTTAGCTCATATTCATGCTCATATAGATTTAAAAATTCTTTTTTTAGGTGTTGTCTAGTCACTGGATAGCTTAGCAATCTGAGAGCAATCTAAACTCGCATCTACTAGAAGGCAATGGGTCACTTTGTAATGGTTTATTATTCATTGATTATTGATTTACTAACCATGCATCTAATGACTTAATTGAAGTATTGTGTATTCCAAATATAGATATAGGTCTAATTTTCACACACATGGATGTAGAGGTAGAAAAATTTGTTAGAAAGCTCAAGAGAGGATCCGGTAAGTATAAAGGAAACCTATCACTCAAATGCTTCAACTGTGGTAAAATAGGACACTTTGCTACAAAATTTCCCTACACTAAAACTGGTGGAGATGAGCAAAGGAGCTCTGGCAGATCTTCTGGTAAAGAAAAAGAGAAGAAATTTTACCAGCAAGGAAGAAGAAGCTACTGGAAGAAGAACAACCTATATACCATTGAGGATGATGCCACAAATGAAGAAAGTGAATCAGAACATGACTGCCATGAGGATAAAAGAGAATTTAATCTCTTTATCACACTAGATGAACTAGTTGTTGAAGATGAGGAAGATGAAGACATTGAATTTGAAGTGGATCTAGAAGGTAAGCTCATAAGTTCTCTTGAGGAGTGTAGTGTCGTAAATTGTTCACCCTTGCTAGGGTGGTACAATTCCACACTTGGCTAAGCACCCGCCTTAGTGGTTTTGCATCTTGCATTGTAATTTCCCTTTAAGAATTTAATTAATTAATTTAATTACATCCAAAGTCATATTTCATCATTCCCCACATCATAAAATTGTGCCCTTTACCCTAAGCGTGCCCCTTTTTATTTTATTCCTCCAATGAATCATTAAATCATAAACCCTAATTTTGTCCTATTTTGACCTTTAAGGCCTGATTTTGTATATCAAAACACCTCTAAATCAGCTAAGACTTTGGGATTCACTCTAATATCATCATATCTAACAGTCTTGAAAATTTGGTGAAAAGTTGGTCGGACCGTGGCGGGAATGCACATGGTCCTTGACCTTTTTCCCTAAATTTTGGGAGCATAATTATATGATATTACAATGCTTAACCCCAAAAGATTGGTGGTAAATTCAATTCCTAGGTCAGCCTAAAAATAGAATCAAGTCAAAATTAAGGTCTAGGGTTTCATACATAAGAGCTATCTTTCTTCATTTGAGGGGTTGGAAGGGGATCAAATATAGGAAAAAACTATTGGAGCAAGCACAATGAGCCTTCTATGTAGTGAAAGAGAAGCCTATGTGGATTCTTCAACAACATTCAACAATATTCAACAATATTTAATCAAGCTCTCATCATCAATTAGGAGCCTTGAAGACATTGAAGAGTAATAAGAGATCTAGTGGCAATATCTCTCCCTTGGGGTTTGGTATGATTTTCTGTTATTTTCATGTCTTTGTATGAGATTCTTTACATCAATTTTCACATTTTCATTCATGCTTTATATCATTTAGCATATTTGGTTTTAAGCATTGTCATTTACTTTCACATTTACATTTAGGGTTTACTCTCATGTGTAGGGTAGCTCTAGTTTCATTCATTTCAGGATCTTGCATACACATAAGGTTCTAGCACACACATTTTCAGTATATTATCAGCTTTTTGTGGAGGTGGAAATCACCAAAATAGGGGTTTGACTGAGGCAAAACCCTATGTAGCCACCCAAACCTTCCCTTTTTAGGTGCTGGTGCAGAAACAAGCATTGAGAAGCAGTTTCAGATTAGGAAAAGGCACTAGAACCACCCAAAAGTCTCAATTTTGAAGAAAAATACCAAGGAAAGGGGCATGGCGCCCTTGTCCTACCTAGGATAGAGGCGTGGCACCTTGGTCCCCCTCAAAATCAGTCATTTTTAATAGGTTTTAGCTTCAGGACCTTCAGATTCCATCTCTCTAGTTAGAACTCTCTATCAGATTCTCAAGGATAGTGGCATGGCACCCTGGTCCTGGTCAGTTTGGATCAGTTTGTAGCATCTGGTACACATCCAAAATCCTCCCCCTTTCATTCTTTCAATATCTCAGTTTTAGATATGTAAGTTTGTTCAATTCAATTTCATATATGCTTTATTCATCTCCTAGTCTAGTTGATCATTTAAACCCTAGTTTTTCTCATCATTTGTAACAAGAGGAATATAAAACCTAAGAGATAGTCCTTGGCTCTCTCTTTTTCACAAGCAGTAGCCAAAGTGATCTATTTTCCTAGGCTCTTTCGTATTTCCCACATGTTACAAAAAGTGGGATGATGTCCTTGTCACCCGATCTCGCTTTTCCCGCCCCCACATTTTGGTGAACCTGACGTGAATCCAATATTCTTTAATTATGATTTATGTTCTCAGATCTGAATTTTTTTTCTATTTCAAATTCAAAATTACATTTACAAGTTTCAATTCCTTTCAAATTTCAAAATTTAGAGGTCAATTTTGTTAAAACCCTAATTTTTCAATTCAAAATTGAACTTGTGGATAGCTTGATTTGGATCATTAATTTCAGTTTTGATTTAGGAACACATTTCACTCATAAATTTCATTTTCTAAATCAATATTTATAGTGCTTTCATTGGTTAAAATTGAACATTTCCTTCTATTTTTCATATGTTATCATTCGAAAGTGGAAATGTTTTGTCATGATGCATTCATTTCCTAAATGTGATAATGGGTTAGCTTCCCTTGTTTCATTTTTTCCCTCACTTAAACAACCTCCTCCTATCTATGAAAATATTTTAGTGCCTAAAATAGTTTTTACCAACCCTTTTAAAACTCTCCCATCCTCTAAGGATGAAGATTTGAAGACTGATCTTTACAATTCTCCTAAAATGTGCCCTTCCCATCTAGCTATCTTAAAGGAAGATGATGATATCATATAACCTTTCTTAATGTTACTTTACCTTCCTTACATGAAACCTCTAAAAGTGAAAAGGTAGTGATTGATATTGACTTATCTTCTCCAAAATTTGTTAGCTCACAGAGACAACTAAGAGGGGGGGGGAGTGGTGAATCAGTTGTCTAATAAATTTAAACCAAAAACCAATTAACCAACTTAATGCTTAATACTGGTAAACTAGTTAAGTGTGCCAGTAGACAGTCTTAACAATAAATTGCTATATTGGTAAAGATTAATGCATGAAACATAAACATAGAGTCATCCATAACACATAACACCAATATTTGTATGTGGAAACCCTGTAAGGGGAAAAACCACGGTGGGAAACCTTACCCACAATCAGATGATACTACTGCAGATAGTAAGTGTACATAAATGGGGTTTGCACATGTAGAAAGGCCAACAACCTAGAGCTCACTGCTCAATCACAAAATGAGAGTCACACTGACTATAGTTGGATGGTTAAATCCAATAAGAATGTACTGGACAAAATAACATCTTCATATGCTGGATTCAATACTAGTGTAATGTTGATATGCTTCTACAAAAACCTAGCTTCACCTTCAAATGATGTCTTCATGTATACCTATGCTTAATCTCACATATACCTTCACACAATTCTTTTTCGCATTCCACATTTGATCTTACAAATAAGATCTTACATTTATACCATAACCTAAGACCAATTTTAGTAGGTCGGCTCTACAAGATATTACAATAAAAACATTTTACATACAATATAATATCTGATGCAATAACCAATTGAACATGTCAGCTTAATGCATTTACAATAATAATAAGTCATCTCCATAGCGTGCCATGCTGATCTGGAAAAGACAAACCTGTTGGTGTAACCCTAGATAACCTTGGACCTATTTGCCGGTAAAAGCAAATATGAAAATATGAATATACCAATGATTAATTCTTCAAAACAAAGTGTCCACATGATGTCTTTGACATTACCAAGTGTCTTTCATATCATTCCAGGTACTGGTGAACATTATATCCTTTTGGTGAACCATATACCA
Organism: Cryptomeria japonica; assembly: GCF_030272615.1. NCBI lineage: Eukaryota > Viridiplantae > Streptophyta > Pinopsida > Cupressales > Cupressaceae > Cryptomeria > Cryptomeria japonica. The sequence goes on along the minus strand of NC_081413.1, from coordinate 695,053,585 downwards.
GTAACTGTGCAATAGTTACTTACTTGTCGGTGAATGTTGCTGGATCTCCAAAGTGCTAGTGTTTCAGTAGGTGTTGACATCAATGACAAAACCATACCAAAATACCAACAAAATTTGGTCTTACCAATGGGGGCATGTTACTGCAACAAGAGGTTATGAGAATTTCTTTCAAATATCTCCTTCCTAAGCATGAATATTTGGAGAAAGATGTTTGTTTTCCTCCTAGGGATTAATCCCCTCATGAGGATCATTTTGTGCAAAAATATGGTATCGTCCCTACTTTTCCTAGTGATGGAATTTTCTCTTTTGATTCCAACAAAATTCCCACTAGAGATGATGCATTAATGAGAAATTTTTTCCCTTCTCCTAAAGCTTGTCTTATCCCTAGAGATTCCTTAGAGGAAGAAGATGAAATCATAATAAATTTCCTTAATTCTCTCTCCCCTAAAGATCCTATTGAAGACATTTTGAGGAAAGAGGATGATTTAGACACATGTAATGATGTTCTGCCTCCTAAGGATGAATAATTAATAAACAATGTTATCCCTTCTCCAAAAATTGGTAATAATAATCAGGACATATTTGTGCAAGATATTCCTTTCAATGACCTCACTATTTGGGATGAACCATTAGAAGAAGGTGTTGACTATTCTCTACCCCATGAGAGAACCCTATCCCAAGGGGATGAGATCATGATTGATAACTCTCTTGATAGCATCTCACCTTCCATGAATCTCAGTCATTATCCCTCTCAAAATAAGGCATCTCGCTCTCCTCAACTTGATTTTATTCATAAGGATACCCTAGTTCAAGAAGAGATTGTTGACATCTCTTTCAAAGATCTCCCCCTAAAAGGTGAGACTTTAAAGAGTAATGTTGATCCTTCTCCTAGAGAGTTTATTCCCTATGTAAATCCTTTGGTGATAGAGGATCATATGACCTTTCCTACTAATACTTTTCCTCCTAAAACATCAATGCCTACTTCTAGTCTACCTCCTAAAATTGATATTATCCATGATAACATCTTAGTGTGAGAAGAGACTATCAACAATTCTTCCAAAAATCTTATTCATTCTTCTTCTAAAATTGAAAAGGGCACTTTTGATATTCCTAAACCATCTTCAATCAATTTGATACATGTGAATGAAACACCTAATAAACCCCTCTTTACAGTTCAAGGTGCTTGTCCTTTTCAAAATTCCCAACGTGAGCCTATCTTAGTGCTTCAAGGTGGCTAGCTAATAATTATTTTTTCACTCCTAAGAAACCTATTCTTACTATGCAAGGAGGTTATCCTACTAACAACCCTTATGAGTATGCTAATAAAATTACTAGAGAGAGTTATAATACAATTGCTCATACCTATAATACAAGAAACAATATGCATCCTATGATGAATAATGATGAATAGTAAATGCTCAACAAATACTGAGATGGGGGGGTGAATCAGTATGGACAAAAACTTTCTTGACAAATCAAACTGCAAAGACTGTACTAACAGGTAAACAACATCACTGATCTAAGTTAGGGCACTACCGGTAAAACATAGTATGACTGTGAAAGACATAAACCGATTAACACTTAGATCAACAAAAACCTACTGACTCATTTCCACTTCACCCATATGCTTAAACAACTAATACATTAGAAACATAATGACCACTGGATTAGCTTGCATTACTGCTTAAAATAAAAAACTAAATAATCACATGAAAAAGCATCACACATAACACAATCATTTTTCACATGGAAACCCAACTAGGAAAAACCACGGTGGGGATGAATACCCACAAGTTGTTCTTGAACTCTTCTGAAGTCTGCTTTGTTAGGAGCCTAGTCCAGTTAGGGACTTTACAATAGGTTCTTCTAGGAACCAATCCTGATAGGGATCACTCAGTTAAGGGATGGCTAAATACTCGGTTAAAGGTTAGAACCCTGTTAAAGGTTACCTCGCAAGAGGATTTGAAGAACTCAATGATTTTGAGTCACCCTGTTAAAGGATTTACAGAAAGCCTGTTAAAGCTACCTGGTAAAGGGATTTTCAACTGCTAAAATGGTTAGAGGTCAATAGGTAATACACTAATCTAATAATAGCACTTAATGCCAAGGTAGATCCACTTTAGTTCCTTCACATCTGCAATCACACTCTGCACATCTCAACTTACTGCACCGGTCTGGCAAGAATCAAGTATCTCTTCACTTGGATACACACATAACATTTGCCAACAACTTTTCAATGCAAATCATCATCGACCTTATAAACAACAATTAGGTTGGTAGCCAAAACCTAAAACCCTAAGCATCTAGGTTATCAATACAGTCGGTCCAATCTTGACCGTTTAATCACATTGCATAGAGTAAAACAATCTTGAACAAATCTCAATATGTTCTCCATCGTTCATTCTTTTCTACTTCTGGAAGCTGATAACCCATCCTGCACTCTCCATCGTTTACTGAGATTTTGCACATTCTCGAGGTGGATAGAATCAATCTTCTTCATGCAAGATCCTCAAGAAGATTCTTCATTTGCATAAGGCTGACATGGAAACACGATCTCATCTTCATTTCAATGCTAACTCATCACAAGATGTCATTGGTCGAATCACACAGACTTGAAATGCATCAACCAGAAACCCTAAAGCTGATGTTGGTATTTTGGTATGGTTTTGTCATTGATGTTAACACCTACTAAGCACTTATCAACTCCGGCACTTTGGAGAATCACAACATTCACCGGAAAGCAAGTGACTCATGCACAGTCATCGGTATCTGGTACATCGGCAAGATATAATGATCACCGACACTTGGAATGATATGGAAAACACTTGGTTATATCGAAGACATTATGTGGACACTTGGTCTTGGAGTTTTGTTTATTGGTACATTAGCATTTGCATATTTGTTTTTACTGGAAAATAGGTCCAGGTTACATCGACAGGTTTATCTTTTCTAGATCAGCATGGCATGCTATGGAGATGACTTATTATTGTTGTAAATGCATAAAACTGACATATTGAATAGGGTATTAATTGATATGTAACTTAATTTTATTGTAATATCTTGTAGAGCCAACCTACTAAAACTGGTCTTAGGGTATGGTATAAATGGAAGATCTTATTTGTAAGATCAAGTGCAGAATGCGAAAAAGGATTGTGTGAAGGTATATGCGAGAATAATCAAAGCTATACACATAGACATCATTTGAAGTTTGAAGGAGGGTTTTTGTGAAGACAATCAGAACTACACCGATATTGAATCCAGCATATGAAGATGCTAATTTTAGCAGAACATTCTTATTGGATTTAACCATCAAATTGTAGTCAGTGTGACTCCCATTTTGTGATTGAGCAGTGAGCTCTAGGCACTTGGCCTTTCTGCATGGGCAGACCCCATTTATGTACACTTACTATCTGCAGTAGTATCATCTAATTGTAGGTAAGGTTTCCCACTGTGGTTTTTCCCCTTATAGGCTTTCCACATACAAATATTGGTGTTATGTGTTGTGGATGACTTTGTCTTTATGTTTCATGCATTAATCCTAACCAGTATAGCAATTAACTGTTAAAACTATCTGCCGGCATATTGAACTAGTTTACCAGTATTAAGCATTAAGTTGGTTAAGTTGTTTTTGGTTTGAATTGATTTGACAACTATTTCACCCCCCCCCTCTCAGTTGTCTCTAGGACCTAACAATTGGTATTAGAGCCTAGTCCTCTTTTGCAGAAGTTTAATAGCTTGAGGAGATCCAATGTCTACTAACTATTTTAGGAAGGACAATCCTAAACTTGATGGAACCAACTATGGCATATGGAAAATAAAAATGGGGACACATATAAATTGCATTGGAAAGGACATCTAGGATGTTAGAAAGAATGGTTATACTATTCCTACTCAGAGTCAGCCCAATCCACCCAACTTGACTAGAGATGAGGAAAATGATTGCAAAGCAAGAGAAGCACTTTTGAGCGCATTATCTGATCAACAAATCATGAGACTATCAAATAGGTCTACTGCTAAAGCTATTTGGGATCATTTGGAAACACTGAATGAAGGAGATTCCACAGTCAAAATTGCAAAATTTGAAAGCTTCTGGGTCAGGTATGAACATCTAAAAATGGAAGAAGATGAAAGGATTTCTGCTTTTATGGAAAGAGTAAATGAGATTGTTTTCGATATTAAATGTTGTGGAGGAACCTTAAGTGAGGATGAAATTGTTTCAAAAGTTTTAAGAGGATTGCCAGCGGCATATAAAATGAAAGTCACTGCTATAAATGAGTTAAGAACAATGCCTAATACATCAGTAACTAGGGATACATTGATTGGGAAACTTTCAGCTTTTGAAATTGAAGAATTTGGTCCTGTTTCTACTATAAAGATAGATTTGACCTTTAAAGCATCAACATCATCTGCTCCATCATTTGACAAATCTGATTGGAAAGCCTTTTATGCAAGAGAACTTGAAGAAAACAGGAAAGAAAATGAAGAACTTGAAGAACTTGAAGCACTATTTGCAAGGAAAATGCCTAAAGGTCCAGTTGGAAGTAAGTATGAAAGTAAAGCACCCTTTAAATGTTTTAACTACAATAAGATTGGTAATATGGCTTCAAGATGCCTCTGATAGACATGCTAGACTAAGAGAAGAAGCTAAAAGAACATACAAGCCTAACCCTAAATATCAGAGATATAGATTTAAGAAGAATAAAGACAAATCTTACTACATTGCTGATGAAGGTGTGACTAATGATTCTGATGAGGATCTGATAGACAATGGATGGGTGTTTGTTGCTATAATAGAAGATCAACCGACACCTACTGCTCAACCAGTAGAATAGGCCTTGGCAGCTAAAGTTGAAGTAAAGGATGAATGGATCATTGATTCGGGATGCTCACATCATATGACAGGAGACAAAGGTAAATTCTTGAATTTTCAAGAATACAATGGAGGCTTAGTGAAATTTGGAGATAACAAAGCTTGTTTGATCAAAGGTAAGGGTACAATATCTCTTGATGGTAAGCATAATACTGACAATGTTTACTATGTTGAAGGATTAAGGCATAATCTTTTGAGTGTTGGTCAATTAGTTGAGAAGGGATTTTAGTTACAATATAAAAATGGAAAATGCAAAATCATGAATAGAATTGGTTTGGAGATTGCAACTTGTAATTAGGCTAGAGGTAATATCTTTCATTTAAATAACAGTGAAAAGACATGCTTAATTCCACATATTGATGAAAGTTGGTTATGGCATAAGAGACTTTGTCATGTAAACTTTGATTGCATGGTGAAAATCAGTACTATTAAGGCAGTTAGAGATTTACCTAAAATTGTCAAACCTCACAATACAGTATGTAAGGAATGTCAATTTGGAAAACAAGTTAGAGCTAGTTTCAAAAGTATTCTAGAAAAATCCAATAATGCTCTTGATTTAATTCACACTGATTTATGTGGTCCAACTAGAACTAAAAGATTACAAGGTGATAGATATTTCATGCTAATCATTGATGACTATTCTAGAATGTGTTGGGTTACTTTTCTCAGAGAAAAATCAGAAGCACTGGGAAAGTTCAAACTGTTCAAAGCAATGGTAGAAAATGAAACCGGTAAGAAAATCAAATGTCTAAGATCAAATCAAGGAGGAGAATTTAAATCTAAGGAATTTAATACATTCTGTGAAGTAAATGGAATCAGAAGACAACTATCAGCACCTTGGACACCACAGCAAAATAGAGTTGTTGAAAGAAAAAATAGAACTATCTTGGATGCAGGAAGAAGTATGTTATCAGAAGCAAACCTACCACATGTATATTGGAGAGACACAATCAGTACAATGGTTTATACATTCAAAAAAGTTCACATCAAAGGTGAAACTGGTAAGACCCCTCATGAACTATGGTTTGGTATTACTCCTACTCTTAAATATTTCAGAATTTTCGGAAGTAAATGTTATATCAGAAGAGATGAGTATATTGGCAAATTTGATCCTAGAAGTGATGAAGGAATATTTCTTGGTTATTCATCTAAAAGAAAGGTATATAGATGTTTTAACAAAAGATTGCCAAAAATTGTTGAAAGTACAAATGTAAAGATTGATGAACAATTCAGAGGAACTTTAAGGTATATATACTCTAAACCGGCAACAAAAATTTTGACAAATGAACCTACACTGAATTCACCAGTATAGAATGAAGATCCAATTACCCCGGTATCATCTGAGGATTCCACAGTAACTAAGGAACTACAACAAATAAAGACACCCCGGTATGTAAGACTGAATCATTCTGAAGATCAGATAATTGGAAACAAGTTTAAAGGAGTTATGACAAGAGGAAGATTGGCAAATGAAGAGGTATGTCTTATTTCTCAAATTGAACCATCATCAGTTAATGAGGCATGTGAAGATAAATTTTGGATTAAAGCTATGGAAGAAGAATTAGAACAAATTGATAAAAATAACACTTGGACATTAGTTCCCCAGCCTAAAGATAAAAATGTAATTGGAACCAAATGGGTATTTAGAAACAAACTTAATGAAGATGGTAAGGTTATCAAAAATAAAGCAAGACTAGTGTGTAAGGGATATTCTCAGAAAGAAGAAATTGATTACAATAAAACCTTTGCACCAGTAGCTAGAATTGAGGCAATCAGATTATTTTTGGCTTTTGCAGCACATAAGAACTACAAAGTATATCAAATGGATATTAAATGTGCAGTTTTGAATGGAGATCTTGAAGAAGAAGTTTACATTGAACAACCTGATGGATTTTCTTTGACAGATAAAAAAGATATGGTTTGCAGGTTAAGAAAAGCTTTGTATGGATTGAAGCAAGCTCCAAGAGCTTGGTATGCAAGATTGGATAAGTATCTTTTGAAGATTGGTTTTTCTAAAGGTAATGTAGACAACAATTTATACTATAAAGTGATTAATGATGACATCCTGGTTATAGAAGTATTTGTTGATGATATAATCTTTGGAGAAGATGGATTATGTAAAGAATTTTCTATTAAAATGTAGCAATAATTTGAAATGTCTATGATTGGAGAAATAAAATTCTTTTTAGGATTGCAGATTTCACAGACTGATAAAGGTATATTCTTGAGTCAATCCAAGTACTTAAAAGAGTTACTAAAGAAATTTGGGATGGAGAACTCTAAACCGGTAAGCACACCTATGACCATAAATGACAAATTATCACTAAGGAATGAATATACACCTCTTAATCCAACTAGATACAAATCTATGATAGGAGGTTTACTGTATTTGACACAAACCAAACCTGTATTATGAATGTAGTATGTATTGTTTCAATATTTCAAATTAATCCTAAAGAAAATCATGAATCAATAGTAAAAAGGATTTTCCGGTACTTACAAGGTACTATAAATCTTGGATTATGGTATCCTAGAGATGAAAACTTTGAATTATTTGCATACACAGATGCAAATTGGGCAAGAGATGTGGATGATAGAAATAGCACCACCGGTGGAGCATTCTTTCTTGGAAACAGACTAGTTTCTTGGTTGAGTAAGAAACAAAGTTGTACATCTTTATCAACATCAGAATCAGGATATGTTGTAGAAGCAACTAACTATACATAGGTACTATGGCTCAAGAAAATGTTGAAAGACATAAAGGTGAAATGCAAGGAACCTATTACTATCTATTGTGACAACATTGCAACAATTGATATATCTAAGAATCTGGTATTACATTCCAAAACCAAACATGTTTCTATCAAACTGAATTTTCTAAGGGAAAATGTTGAAGCAAAGGAAATAAAACTGGTTTATGTGAAGACTAAAGAGCAGATTGTAGGTATCTTTACTAAACCTCTACCTAAGGAGACTTTTGAATATCTGAGAGATCAGCTTGGGGTCATACCCCCATCGGTAGAGACTTAGGAAGTTGATGATTGTCATCAATCGACATAATTAATAGAGAAATCTTTTATTCCAGCTTTCATGGGAAGCTACTTCTCAGGGGGAGTAGTTGGTATACTAAATTGATTGGTATTTTGTATATGAACTTGGCTTGGTAATAAATTTGGCATTTGATGTCAAAGGGGGAGAGATTGGTATGGAAAAACACAAGGAAAACACATGTTGCTCTTAGGGGGAGAGATTATTGTTGGGAGAGATTATTACTCTTTGTATCTGTATTTTGATTTCAGAGATTGTTGGCTTTTGGGTATTTAACATTTCTATCATGGCACTTTGATGGTTTTTCCATCTTGTGTTGCCATCAATGCCAAAGGGGGAGACTATTGGTATTTTGGTATGGTTTTGTCATTGGTGTCAACACCTACTAAACACTTATCAACTCTAGCACTTTGGAGAATCGCAACATTCAGCGGTAAGCAAGTGACTCATGCACAGTCATCAGTATCTAGTACACTGGCAAGATATAATGATTATCGGCACTTGGAATGATATGGAAAACACTTGGTTATGTCGAAGACATTGTGTGGACACTTTGTCTTGGAGTTTTGTTTATCGGTACATTAGCATTTGCATATTTGTTGTTATCAGCAAATAGGTCCAGGTTACACCGGTAGGTTTATCTTTTCCAGATCAACATGGCACACTATGGAGATGACTTATTATTGTTGTAAATGCATTAAGCCGACATATTGAATCAGTTTTGCATCAGGTATTAATTGATATGTAATTTAATTTTATTGTAATACCTTGTAAAGTCGACCTACTAAAATTGGTCTTAGGGTATGGTATAAATGTAATATCTTATTTGTAAGATCAAGTGCGAAATGCAAAAAAGGATTGTGTTAAGGTATTTGTGAGAATAAACAAAGTTATACATGCAGACATCATTTGAAGTTTGAAGGAGGGTTTTTGTGAAGACAATCAGAACTACACCGGTACTGAATCCAGCATATGAAGATGCTAATTTTAGTAGTACATTCTTATTGGATTTAACCATCCAATTGTAGTTAGTGTGACTCCCATTTTGTGATTGAGTAGTGAGCTATAGGCACTTGGCCTTTCTGCATGTGCAGACCCCATTTATGTACACTTACTATCTGCAGTAGTATCATTTGATTGTGGGTAAGGTTTCCCACCATGGTTTTTCCCCTTACAGGGTTTCCACGTACAAATATTGGTGTTATGTGTTGTGGATGACTTTGTCTTTATGTTTCATGCATTAATCCTTACAGGTATAGCAATTAACTATTAAAACTATCTACCGACATATTGAACTGGTTTACCGGTATTAAGCATTAAGTTGGTTAAGTTGTTTTTGGTTTGAATTGATTTGACAACTGATTCACCCCCCCATCTCAATTGTCTATGGGACCTAATAGCCGAGACTACCAACTGGTAGTCATATCAAATGAAACCTCGATACAAACTTTGCATATACCAGTTCACATTCCAATATACTAGTTTACCTTTTCACATATACCGGTTCATTCCATCATACTGGTTCACACTTCATCATACTGCTTCACTTGTACCATTATACTGGTTCACTTGCTAGATCACTTACTTTAATAGTTCAGCATATTGACATCAATGACAATATACACCATCATGTCATCATACACTGCACATATGCCAACAACCTAGTCCTCCTCCAATTATCCCAACTTCTCTTCTTGATCCTTGACCTATTCTTCCTCAAGCACCTTGTATATCAACCCTTAGTAAGGATTATGATCTCATTGAACAACTTAAAGCTACTCTTGCCAAGATTTCTATTTGGGATTTGGTTCAAACTTCACCTTCTCATGATGGGATGTTACAAGATGCTTTGAAAACCTTAGATGTCCCACCTATAGTGAAACCTAATAACATGGCTTCTTTGATTGATCCTATAAAAAAACCCAAAGCTCAAATTGTATTCACATAAGATGAGTTACCTTGTCATGATGTTCAAGATCAATATGATCCTCTTATGATTGTGGTTATTACCCATGATAGTGATATAAAATTAACCCTTGTGGACAATGGATCTGGCCTTAATGTTTGTGGTGTAGACTTATTGGATAAGATTAAAGTGGATCGTTCTCTCATCGAACCTGCTTCTCTTACTATTCTAGGCTTTGATAATATTTCTAAACAATGTGTAGGTTTTATAACATTTCCTATTAGGGTAGGTCTTGTTGTGTTACCTACACCTATTCATGTTATTCTTGGTAATTTGACATATAACCTTCTATTAGGGAGACCTTGGATTCATAGCATGCAAGTTGTCCCCTCAACTTTACATAGGCAAGTCAAGTTCATTTATAACAATAAGACATATACCTTGTTAGCTGACAATCCTCAAGAATAATTAGAATATGGATCTTCTTGTTAAACTATTTCCCATTCTTCTCTGAATCCTCCTACTTCTTCAAATACATTTATTTCCTTTAATGATCTTCTTCCTTCTAGTAATCTTGATTCTTCTACTAAATCAAAATCTCCTCCCAAGGATATCTTTTCTCTGGAAGGAGTGCTCTTAAGTGATGATTTGGGATCTCTAGACTTTAGCCCTACTTTTGTAGGAGAGTCTAGAGTATCTTGGAAATGGTCTAATACTGAGAAGGAGAAATCTAAGGAGAAACCTAAAGAGTAACCCACTTTGTCTAAACAACTAAGTAACCATTTTGTGGCTACTTCTAATTCAAACAATTCTTCAAATCCTTCCTCTAATTCATATAGCACTGAGACCTATGAGGCGCAACCATATCTTTTTGATTTGGTATCCCCTTATGGTCTTGGTTTTCACATTTTAGCTAAGAGTTGCTATAATGGAAATGGTTGTGGCACAAATGAACAAGGAATTAAAGTTCCTTTAGAACATAAAACACATGAAGCTTCATTTGGACTTGGATATAATCCCTCTAAGACCACAAAAGAATCTAAAAGACCATCTCTCAATTTAAATGCTATATTTAGTAGTGATGATGACCTCACCTAAATTAAATCATCTTCTACTTCTTTAAACACTCATCCCCCTCATAAAAAAAGTCTTGGTGATGAACAAATCTCTTTATGAATCTCTTCAAGAGATTTCTAATCCCCCTTATGAGACTTTATCTTCTACTTATTTTAAAATCCCTTCTTTTAGGAATAAGGCTCTAAGGAGTTACACTTATCCCTCTCCTAAGATCTCTTGTGTGCAAGAAAAGTATGATAAGGTGGCCTATTATTCTCCTATAAACTTCTCTCTTTTTAAAGACTTTCTAACATTCATAATCTTATACATGTTTTTAGTGTCACTTATAGTAGAGCATTTAACATGTCATATTCAAATACCCCATTCAATGTATCATGTCTTTAAATAACATTAATGACTATTGTGTTTCTTATCATTATGTGATATCGGTAGCTCACTTACTGGGGGCTCATTGTCATTCATTATGGTACAATCTCACGTGCAATCATACTTTTTTGGAAGCAACATAATAGCCAATTTCTATCTCATCTCTTCTCCTTATATATGGGGGTCGTAGTGATTTCAAACTTCTCTCCTCAATATTAAAATTTCCCCTTTGTGAAGTAGTGTCTTCTATAAGGATTTCTTATTAATTGTAGAAGTGTATTCATATTTGAATTGCTTCTCTCATATTGGAACAAGAATCCCTAATGGATATCTTAAGTACATATCCTTAATTGGGACCTCCTCCTTGGTGTTGGAAGTCTTTGATCATTCATTTATTTCTTTTCTTTATTGAGTAGCATCTTTTATAATAAAATATTTTGTTTTGTGCATGTGCATATCCCCGATGAGGATCTCTTGCCTTCTTTTAGAAGAGTGTTTCTATAAAGAATCTCTTTGATGTCATTTCAATCCTCCATTCTTTACCAAATTCTCTTATGGAGTTGCATTTTTGGATTATATCTCTTGCATTTGTTTCCATTTAAATATTTCATCTTGTGTTAGAGAACTCTCAAATCCTAACACTATTTGTTGTGTTGGAATTGAGGTTTAGTTCTGTTTCTTACCAAATGATTCTCCATTAGTTTTTGATCTTGTATCAATCTTCTTGTGATCATTTGTCATCAATCTTCTTTCACAATTAAATGTGTTAAACATGATACCCTATTTCAAATCACTAAAATTAGCAAGCCAAAACAAGGGGAGCATATAGCTACCCACAAATTTCATCACCTTCCTTAGTAAGAAATTAGGTAATTTTGTGATTTTATCTAAAATGTGTTTTTGTAGGGTGCGGTTCCTAACTGTGTACTGCAGATACCACTAGGGGCTGCGTTTGACAACTTGTGGATATATCATTTTTCATGAATGTTTACTTTTCTTTACTTTATCTTTCATATGCATGTAGTATCATATGACCTTTAAAGTGGGGACTAAATGTAGTGTCATAAATTGTACACCATTGCTAGGGTTGTAAAATTCCACACTTAGCTTAGCACCCACCTTAGTGTGTTTGCATCTTGAATTGTAATTTCCCTTTAAGAATTTAATTAATTAATTAAATTAAATCTAAAGTCATATTTCATCACTCCTCAAATCATAAAATTGGGCCCTTTACCCTAAGTGTGCACCTTTATTTTATTCCTCCAATGAATAATTAATTCATAAACCTTAACTATATCTTATTTTGACCATTAAGGCCCGATTTCACATATAAACTCACCTCAAAATCAGTTGTAACTTTGGTATTCACTCTAATATCATCATATCTAATGGTCCTGAAAAGTTGGTGAAAATTTGGTCAGACCGTGGTGGGAATGCACATGGTCCTCGACTTTGTTTTGGAAATTTAGGGAGCATAATTCTATGATATTATAATGATTAAACCCAAAATATTGGCAAGAAATTCAATTTCTAGGTTGGTCTAAAGATGAAATCAAGTCAAAATTAAGATCTAGGGTTTTGTACATAAGAGATCTCTTTCTTCATTTGAAGGTATGTAAGGGAATCTAATCTAGGAAAAGGCTATTGGAGAAAGCATAAGGAGCCTTCTATGTAGTGAAAGAGAAGACTATGTGGAGTCTTCAACAACAATCAACAACATTCAACAATATTTCATCAAGTATTCGTCATCAATTAGGAGCCTTGAAGACATTGAAGAGTAATAGGAGATCTAGTGGCAATATCTCTCCCTTGGGGGTTGGTATGATTTCATGTTATTTTCATGTCTTTTTATGATCTTCTTTACATTAATTGGCACATTTGCATTCATTCTTTAGATCATTTATCATATTTGGTTGGAACCATTGTCATTTATATTCACATTTACATTTAGGGTGTTAATCCTATAAAGATCTAGTTAATACTGAGAGGTGGGGGGGGGTGAATCATTATTAATACCAATACAACTTAAACTCAAAATCAAACTTATTTCATCTTTTCTCATATTTGAAACTATCACAACTTCTGTAATCAAATCCAATAACCTATTTACCAAATTTTCTTAACACATTAATTAAATCATTTACCAATACTTTCACCACCAAAGTAATCATATAAACTTGATCAATTGCCAATTCATTAACCTTATCAATAAGATCTAAAAATTTCTCAAACAACTTCTTATCAGTACCAATAACCTTTGATAAACTTCTGATAAAATATCATAACCGGTTTCTCAGAAATAATGCATGAAATACAATATAAATAAGAACATCACATTGAACAGGCAAAAATGCGAAATAGACATCCAACGCATTTGTCAGGTTTTTCGACGGGGGGGAGCAGGCAGGTTTTCGCTTCTTGCCCAAAGAGCATCTCGGTTTTCAGTCCGCCTTGTAAGAGAATCCCTGCAAAAAACACAACGGTGTCATATGAAAGGAAGGATTCGGTCTCCAGATTGGGCGACTTTGGGATAAATAATGAATTTAGGGCTAAAAACGCCAAAACCCTGTCGCTTCCCTCCGACGGAAGATGGCAAGTGTATCATTCAAAAAGAACCAGGAAAAAGATGGGCATTAATAAAGATACAGCTTTAAAAATGGATAAGGGCACACACATAGTTTCAAAGCTTTCTCCGACAACAGGGGCTAATTTGGAGCCGCTCGGGAAAGTTCAAATTTTTGAGCCAAAACCTAATATTAGGCAGAGGCGTATATGCAAGATACCGGATTATTTGATGGAACCCCAATTCAATTCATATAACAACTATGGGGTTTTTGTAAAATGGACTGGATTCGGTGATGATATAGAAAGGATTGTCGACTGGTGGCTGGCCCTATATCCGGGACAGGTAAGTATTACTATCCTGGAAAATAATTTTCTTGCTATTTTGTGTAATAATCAAAAAACAAAGGATGACATTTTGCATGGTAAGGCTAAATTGTATAGAGGTTTTGGTTTTTTTCGATGTGAATGGATGCCGAATTTTGATCCACATTCACAGAATATAAACAAATACCCAAGATGGATTAATCTGGGCTCTTTACCTATCGAATATTTGGATTTTAAAATTTTGGAATTCTTAGGGGAACAGTTCGGGTCCTTTTTGGGCTGCGAAGGGTTAGAAAAAATGGTTTCAAACAAAAACACCAAAATCTTAGTTGAATTTGATTGTAACTCCCGGGTCTTGGAACCCACCAAGCTAGTAACAAAAAGGGGGGAATGGAACATTCATCCCACCTTCTATGATGGGGTCATAAATGAATCTGATATTTGGCTGAAATCAAGCCCGGCACTGGTTAAAAGTATCGATCACAAGGAAAACCCTATTTCAGAACAGAATGATAAAATCACATTAAATTCTATCCATGAAATGCTATCTGCCCTCCTGTGACTAATACAGATGAAAATAACCAAAACAATCTTAGTAATATTAATGACCTTGATAAGATAATAGATGAGGCAAATTCCATTAAAGAAGAAGCCTTAGTGGAGATGTCAAAAAGAATCTCCGATTCGGTGGATTCATTGAAATCTCCTTCTGAAACAAAATCAGTTGTAAACATGGGGCAAGAAAATGAGGTTGATCAAGAAGAAATGTCTTCTAGAATGGCTGCTGTTCTAGAGGTATTTAATAATAATGAAGTAGAAAATCTTTCCCCGGAAGAAGAAGCTGAGAAGAGGTTTCTAATTCAGGAACTTCTGGCCTCTTTGGATGTGGGAGATAATAATGAGAATAGGGAAGGAGATATCACCCCTCTCCCTGTCAATGACTACACAGCAGCTCAGTCCCAACTGGGAGAGGATGATGGAGAAGGAGTGACAATTCCCCAACTACCCTTAGGAATAACAAACATATATGATGGGAAAAACACCCCTGACTGCGCTAGAGAAGCTAGAAGTAGAGGCAGAAAATCTTTAAGCGAATTAAGGTTGCAGGATGGAAATGCAAAAGATCAAGGCAAATTAACTGCCTTCTTTGATGCTGGGAAGGGGAAGGGCCTTCCCTTGGTCCAATGAAAATCTCCTCGTGGAATGTTAGGGGCATGAATGCCCCTAACAAACAACGTCTTATTAGACGCAACATCATAAAATGGAAACATGACATCGTTCTCCTTCAAGAAACTAAATTAGCCTAGGTAGAAGCTGAGGCTTTTAAAAGGAAATTAGGTCTTCTAAGCTGGGAATTTGTGGAAGCCAGGGGTGCCTCTGGTGGATTAGGTATCATTTGGAATCCGCGTAGTATATTATTCTGTCCATTAGCAGGAAACAGAAACTGGCTATTGGGAAAGGTTACAAGCAAACACAGTAAGCTCTCATTTACCCTTATAAACATCTATGGCCCGATTCCAGATGTTGGGAAATGCAAAGTTTGGTCGGAAATCTCATTTATGATGGAAATAGATCCCTCTTCCCCTGTTATTCTAGGAGGAGACTTCAATGCTATCCTAAATTTATCAGAGAAAAAGCGTGGTATTCGCAAGGAACCACAATCTTTAAAAGACTTTAGAGAGTGGGTAGATCTGAACAATCTGATTGATATAGAAACTAGTAATGGTATGTATACCTGGTACAATAGAAGATCAGGCTTTACTCAAATCACTGAGAGATTAGATAGATTCCTTTTTAAAGGAAATATGAATGATCTAGCAATTAACCTCTCAGCTTCGTTACTCCCTTCGTCAGGATCTGATCACTATCCTGTCATCCTCAATATTGAGGGAGAGGCTACACCGAGGTGCTGCCCCTTTAAGTTTGAAAAAATGTGGATGCAAAATCCAGATTTCTATGATCTCGTTGCCAGGTGGTGGTCGGAGGTTAATTTTCAGGGTTCAAAAATGTTTTGCCTTGTAAATAAACTAAAACATCTCAAAAGCAAGTTATTGAAATGGAATAATGAAGTCTTCGGTAATATTTTTGAAACCAAAATTTCATTAGAAAAAGAAATTGCAGACCTTAATGAAAAGGTGTTTACACTTGGAATGGATCAGGAGAGCTTCCTCAAGGAAAAGGAGCTTCTCGGGAAATATGAGGATACGCTAACAAAAGAAGAAATTTTTTGGAAACAGAAATCTAGAGAGAATTGGCTTCAAAATGGGGATAGGAATACTAAGTTCTTCCACAACAGTACAAAAAACAGGAGGATCACCAATAGTATTCACAAGATCATGAGCAATAATGGCATCCTTCTAGAAGATCAAAAGGACATTGCTACAGAAGCGGTGAACCATTTCAAAACTTTATTCAGTTCGGAATCTTCTCCTAAAGACGCCAATTTAGCTTTGCTTAGGAATATTCCTAAGATCGTAACTGAAAATCAAAACAAAGCACTTTGCAACAAACTTTCGGAATCTGAAGTAAAATTAGCATTGGGGCAACTTAACCCGGATAAAGCTCCCGGTCCCGATGGTTTTCCAGCTTTCTTTTTCCAAAAGTGCTGGCACATTATTGGTAAGGAGGTGGTGGATGCTTTGGAAGCCATAAGAAATTCTGGAAGTATTTTAAGGGAGATCAACAATAATTTCATAACTTTGATTCCTAAGAAAGAGGAATCAAGAAACTTTGATGAATTCCGACCTATTTCCTTATGCAACACAATCTACAAGCTTTTTACAAAATTTTTAGCGAATAGATTGAAGGGCATTCTCCCTTGCATAATTTCAGAGGAACAGACAGGATTTGTTCCAGGCAGATCCATATTTGATGGTATTATTGTGGCGCAAGAAGTCATGCACTCGTTACATCTAAATCGTTCAGCGGCTATGATGATCAAATTAGACATCAAAAAGGCATATGACAAAGTCGACTGGAGATTTTTGTGTAAATGTTTAGAATCCTTTGGGTTTTCTAAACAATGGATCAATTTAATATTCGAATGCATCTCATCTCCCAGGATATCATTACTCATTAATGGTTCTCCTGCAGGCTTCTTCCAGATATCTAGAGGGATTAGACAAGGGGATCCTTTATCCCCTTTCTTATTCATCATAATGGCAGAGGGCCTTGGGAGAATCATTTCATGTGCTCGCATGAACCAGATTATTAAAGGCATTAAAATCACTAATGGATTGGAGGCTATTACTCACCAGCAGTTTGCGGATGACACAATGCTGATGGGATGTGCAAATAGGTCGGAAGCCATGGCTTTCAAAAGGATTCTTGACATTTATGCTTTAGCCTTGGGTCAGGAAGTAAACAAGAATAAATCGGAAATCTTTTTCTTCCATACTTCACAGAACTTAGAAATAGATATATGTAATATTTTTGGGTTTGATCGAGGGAAACTGCCCTGTAAATATTTAGGGATACCGTTGGATAAGGGAAACAATTTAATTTCATTATGGAAAGGTATCCTTGACAAGATGGATCTCAGGTTGAATTCTTGGAAGAATAAATGTCTCTCTTCGGCTGGGAGGATTACTTTACTTAAAGCTGTTTTGGCGGCTATTCTGATATATCAAATGTCCTGCCAGCAGCTACCTAAAGGAGCTCGGCTCGATATGATAAAAAAGATGAGGAAGTTCTTTTGGAATATGGATTCAGACAAAAAGAAATTCGCATTAATTTCTTGGGACAAAATTAGCCAACCTATCAGTTTTGGGGGAGTTGGCATCAAAGATTTGGGGGCACAAAACTTGGCTCTGGGGGCAAAATTAGTCTGGAAAATGTACTCGGATCCTAATCTTAAATGGGTAAGGATCCTCAAAGCTAAATATCTTACCAATTCCAACCCTGATAGCATTTTGAGGACGGAAATAGTACCCAAAGGATCCAAAGTTTGGAATTTTATGATGGAATGTAGAAAGGTGATCAGGGATTATCTTTCTTGGGATATCGCGGATGGATCTGAGGCTCTGTTCTGGGAAGACTCTTGGGGGGGCTATCCAGCTTTAGACAAAACTGGTATTAGCCTAGAAGGTATTGAACATTGCAAAGCTATCAGGGGTAGGTTTGTTAAGGATTATATCAAGCTTATTTCCAATGATCCCGCCTTGGGTTGGGAGTGGAAACCCCTTGATGAGATGAATTTGTCAAATTCTGATAAGGAGATCCTCTGGAATAATTTGAGGCATAGGAAATTTTCATTACATTCTGGGAAAGACAGGATAATATGGGCGGGTAGCTCGTCTGGCATTTACAAAGCCAAAGAAGGATACTCACTTTTAAAACTCAGTCGAGCTGCAACCTATCCTAATATACCGATTAGCCTATGCTGGAATAACATTGGTCTTCCTAAAGCTGGTATCTTCTCATGGGTAGCTTTCCAAAAAAGAATTCTTACCTCAGACTGGTTCTCAAAATTAGGTTTCCTGGGTCCTTCGAGATGTCCTCTCTGCGAATCTGAGGAAGAAAATGCGGATCACCTGCTTCTCAATTGCAGTTTCAGTCAGAGATGTTGGGATTGGCTCTGCTCAAGCCTTGGATGGCTGACGCCGAGACCTAGGGACATTTCAGAATGGCTTCTTAGTTGGCAACCTCCTCACACAAAGGATATATATCACTCAGTGTGGTTAATTTCCCCGGCAATCCTCATTTGGGAAATTTGGAAGGAGAGAAACAGGCGGATCTTCAAAGAATCAAAATTGAGGGTAGAATCCCTTCTAAATAAGATCGAAGCAACAATTGTGGAAAAAATCAATAATAAACTTAGATATACACAGGAAAAGTCCAATAGCTTATCCAGATGGGATGAGGTCCTTCGATCTAAATGGTTGGGTCTGATAATTCCCCCGTTTATTGGGAAAGGTGGGAAACAGGCTGAGATGGATAGGAAGCCAACAAAATGGGCACCTCCCAGAAAGGGCTGGCTAAGCTTAACTTTGATGGCGCGTCCCGTGGGAACCCGGGTGTAGCAGGCATTGGGTGTGCTATCCATCAAGACAACGGTGATCTTATAGCTAGCATAAATAAGCCCATAGGTGTGGCTTCCAATAACATGGCTGAGTTTTTAGCATTGCGGGAGGGTCTGATTATAGCTAAATCACTCAAGATTAAATATCTAGAAATTGAAGGTGATTCGTCATTAACTATAAATGCAGTCAGGACTAGGGAAGTTACTAACTGGAGATTGAAATTGGAATTAAAAAGTATTCTGGATCTGATCAAATATTTTGAGGAAACTTCGGTTAAGCATATCTATCGGGAAGGTAACTCTCTAGCTGACAAGTTAGCTAATCTAGGGGCAGATGGTAACTCGTCAGTCTTTAGGAAGGATTCTCCCTGGGATTAATACTTTGGCACTGACCATGTCAACATCTCACTTCACTCCTCTCCAAGTCCTCTCCTTGGCCCTCTTGTATATATCCTAGGAAATGCGGTCAGGGTATCCTTATTACAACATTTTTGTAGTCTAAGCTTCAGACAAATATTTATTGGTATATATACAGATATATATATATATGATCACATATATATATATGTATATATTTGTAGACTCATATTAATACAAATATATACATATATATATATCCATATATATAGATACATGTATATATATACAATCATATTGATAAACATATATATACATACTCATATATATATATATGTGTATGTGTGTGGGTGTAAATAGATACTCATTCACTTACACTCTCACATATATACATATATATAAATTCAGATATTATATATATATGAGTTTGTGTATACATATACAAAAACTAACTCATATAAGCTAGTATCTTTCTCTCCTCACCTGAAAAGGGGTGTTTCGGGAGTATTGCAAGGTGTTTGGTTGTTATCAGTTATTCTTGTTCTGGCACATGCTGGTCTCCCCTCCATTGCATGTTAACTGTGTTTAGAACACCCTGGGCAGCGTGGGTATTGTCTGCTTTGGCAGATTTGATGACTTTTATGACAATTATTGAGTCTGCCGTGCCAGGTGTATTCAAGCTATGGATTTCTAGATCTTTATTGTCTGACATTCTTGATTCTTTGCACCGGCTGATAGCCCTGTGTTATATCGGGGACAGTTAGAACTGGTTGTTGTTGCATGTATAATGGTAAAGCAGTGGTTTGGGACTTTTCTTGGTTTTAGTTATCAGTGATGTTGCATATATTTGAATATATATACAATCTAACAAATATACATATTCATATATATATATATATATATATATATGTGTATGTGGGTGGGTGTAAATAGATATTCATACTATTTCACACACACAAATATGCATATATATATATACAGATACTATATATATATGAGTTTGTGTATATATGCTCAAAAACTAACTCAGCGATATCCTTATTCAAACCTTCACATATGCATGTATCATCCTCTCCTCTCCTGTCCCTGTTTGTGGGTAAAGGGGTGTTTCAGGAGTATTGAAAGGAGTTTGGTTGGTGTCGGTTATTCATGTTTTGGCACATGCAGGTTTACACTCCACTGCAGGGTATCTGTGTTTAGTATGCTCTGGGCAGCTCGGGTGTAGTCTTCAATTTGGCAGATATGATATCTTCTTATGACAATTGGTGTCTGCTAGGCTATGTGTATTCATGCTAAGGATTCTGGCTTTGTTTTTTGATATTATTGATTCTTTGCTTCGGTTGTGATTGATATTTGCCTTGTTTTTATTTTGGGGACAGATTGCACTGGTTCCTGGTGCAGTTTTAGTGGTATAAGCTGTGGTATTGGACTTTTCTATATCGGGTGGGGTTCACTCGGGTCTTTACTATCTTCTGCGAATTAATGGAATGGTTTTCTTTTAGTGGTTTTGTGAAGGGCAGTTGTGATCAGCCCAGTCTCAATCATTGTTTCAGATCTGTAGTAGGTCCTATTGCCTCTGTACAAATCCTTTGTTATTCTGATTGTTTTACTCTTATATCCAGACATATTTTTCACTGTGAACTTTTGTTTAGAATCATGATCCTGGCAGACTCCATGATAATCTCGCATATTGACATTTATATGTGCATACATAGGCATATGAATTTATTTTTGCTATGGAGTATCAGATGTATGCTGTGTTAAAAGTGATTAAGAAATGGACCCTTTCCATTAGTGTAGGCAGAATTGTAGCCTGGATAATCTCTTAAATTGAATCCTAAAAGGTGAAAATGGTTTCAAGCTAAGGGTTATCCAGGCTACAATCCTCTTACATAAAATAGAAAAGATGATATTATTCATTGAAGGATTTTTTCATATTATCATGTTTACTATGCTACTAATAGTTTGGCAAAGTATGTTGCAATAAGGTTTTTGCAGATGCGGGATTCAGGTCCTAAAGTTAAAGCTCGGAGTATTAGTGGTTTCTCCTTTTTTGTGAAGACGGGTACATCCAGAGAGTGGTGCGAGATTTTATGCACAAAAAGAAACTTAAAATGTCTTATTAAGACAGTCATCTCCCTCAGATGAGGAATTGTAAAAAATTTTCAGTTGTTCTGATATCTGATCCCTTAAGGGATCTGGGCTAGACCGGAGGTTTTCTTAGCTCCATTCTTTCCTACCGGTGCCCACACTGAATGGAGTTGTAAAAAATTTCACAAAAGAAATAAAATGCGGCTTCGGCCTTTTATTGATCAAAAAAAAAAAAGAACAACACATGAAAAACATTCCACACATAAACACAATAAGTTTTTGATGTGGAAACCCAAATAGGGAGAAAAACCATGGTGGGAGTTGGCACCCACAAATTTTTTTTCTTTTCAAAGTACACCTTGTTAGGAGCTTAGCCTTGTTAGAAGCTTACAATATACCTAGTTAAGAGAAGACCCTGTCACGAGTCACCCAGTTAGGGGATTTTCCTTGCAACTTGATTAGGAGCTTGATGATCTATTAGGATCAACCTCCTGAGAGGATTTAACACTCTTTTGAGAGATGCCCTATTAGGGGACTTAAATTATTAAGGCCTGTTAGAACCTACCCGATCAAGGGATTTAACCTGTTGCAACTATTAGGGAAAAACAATAAGAAAATGACTTGTTTTCTTGCACTTCTTGGCTTGCTTGACCAGATCTAGTTATCAGAACACTCTGCAACTCTCAAGTACATTACACACTTCACTTGGATGGCTTAATGCATTCTCTAAGACCACCGACTAAAAAACATCAATTGCATCTACATAAATAGCCATCACAACTAGGTCAGACACACAACCTAACTACATCAAGAATTTATAGAAAGATCACAAAAGATCATCATAGATTGCTATCCAGATCATAACAAAAAAATAAAATGCAATATCAATCATTAATTTATCATAACTCATAACAGAAATCCGATTTGTATCCTCAAAACACTCTCCAAACCATTTCTCTAGTTTCCAAGAAAATCTTCCTTGAATTGTGATAAAAAAACTATTAAATCTTTCATGCTAGTTGTGTTGTGTTACCAACTTTAAGTAGACTCACTGTCAATCACCATCATAACATAAATCATTACTAGTTTGAAGATTTCTTCACCGATCCTTAAACCCTACTAAAACCTTCGTAAAACTTCATCATAAATTGAAACACACCTTTTGGTAATCATCACAAGTTCTGGTTCCGGTCACATACATCTTTCCATCATACAAGTTCACCATCCAAACCACAAATCACCAATCATTGCCAATTGACGGATCCAATCAAAACAATTTTGTTTTACCGGTTAAAGTCCTAATTCATAGACTTTAGATTACTGCTGATAGGCCTTGTCTTCCAGTAAACCAAATCACTTAGATGATAAAAAAAAAATTAGGAACATCAGGAACATCAGTTGCCTGTAATGACAACACAAATAACTAATCATGGCATATATTCATAGAATCTAAATCTCTTCATCACAAATAGACTTCTATCCTTTACTGGTCTAGTCATCCAACTTCAACTGCATGACCTGGTCTGCATCAGTTATGCCAAATGCCAACAATATCCCCCTTTGGCATTGATGGCAACACTAATTAGATACACAATCAGAATACCATCATCATCATCAAGTTGCTTGTTGATATCACATGATCTCTCCTTTATATCTCCCCTTAAACAAATGCTTCACTCAATCTGATCTTCAACTTCTCACATGTCTGCCAAATCTGATTTCTATTCATTTGTTCTCCCCCTTTGACAACAATACCAAGCATGTAAATGCATCACTTTTCATTAATTATGTTGCTGCCTCTTTCACCATCTCTACTATATAAATCAAAAAATTATAACAGAGCATTAAATCAAAATTTTACATTAGACTTGCTCCCCAAAGGAGTAGCATGTACCTTCATCAATCCTTAGTTTAAAATAAACATTAAATCCATAGGATTGATGGATCTCCATAATTCTAGTTCTTTTGGTATAGAGGTCTAACCCCTAGTTTATCTCTAAGAAACTCAAAAGTAGCCTTTGGTAAGGGTTTAGTAAAGATATCAACCAACTGATCTTTACTATTCATATATTCCATCTTCACTTCCTTATCTTGAACTCTTTCCCTTATGAAATGATAATTCAATTCAATGTGCTTGGTTCTAGCATGTAACACGAGATTTTTATAAATATTGATTGCACTTGTATTATCACAATAGATAGTCATTGGTTCTGACATATCTATCTTGAATCCTTCTATCACATGTCTCATCCATATTGCCTATGTGTGATTCATGGATACAACAACATACTCAACTTCAGCTGTAGATTGAGAAACACAAGTTTGCTTCTTGCTTGTCCATGCCACTAATCTTCCTCCAAGTCGAAAAGCTCCACCGGTTGTGCTTTTTTGATCATCAACATTACCTACCCAATCAGCAATAGTAAAGCCATTCGAATTAAAATCACCTTTATTGGGATACCATAAACCATAGTCTACTGTGCCTTTGAGATACCAAAAAATTCTCTTCATAGCCACTATGAGACTTTCTTTAGGCTCTTTTTGAAATCTTACAACTAATCCAACAACATGAGCAATATCCACTCTTCTATGGACAACATAATGTAACTTGCCAATCATAGATCTATACTCTTTTTCACTAATAGCAAGGGAATCATCTTCTTTTGACAACTTGCAACTAGTCACCATCAGTGTACCTACCAATTTGTAGTCTTCCATGCCGAAAGTATTCAACACTTTTTTGATATACTTGGTCTGACAAATAAAGATACCACCATCCAGTTGCTGGACTTGTCAGCTAATAAAGAAATTAATTTCACCAATTAGAGACATGTCAAATTCCTTTTTCATTATATCAACAAAGTCCATACACATATCATCATTGCCACCAAAAATTATATCATCAACAAACACTTCTACTATTAGCATCTTGTCTCCATCAGTCTGTTGGTATTATGGATGACTTTGTCGTGTATTGCATTGGTTTTGTCATTGCTGTCAACACTTATCTTTCTAGAGGTCTACATTGTTGATTTGGCACTCTGGTTATATTGGTTTATTGATGAACTGACACATTATGGTCTCGACATGGATATTGGCTTATGCATGATTACCGCTATATGTTTTACCTGCAGCTTAGGTGTTGGCAAATGCACACTCCAATGAGAAATTGTAGTTGATTGAAGGTATTGTCATTGATGGAAACCTTACAATCATGTGATATCGGTAGGCACCGGCACAAGTAGACTCTACACCGACATACAGAACACCGGCACCGAAAGGAAGAATACTGGCACCTTGGCCGACAATAATTTTGTATAAACATATTTTGTAATTAATTGTAAAATCTTTTTGTAAGCCGACATGACGGATTGTAATATGACTCATATATGTATGAGATCATTGTAGATCATTTAGGATATGATATGATGTGAAAATATGTATATAAGGTAGTAGACCTAATATGCAAATTATTGGTTAAGGGTTTATGTATGCAGCAGAGCTTAAACTGGTATTGAATCTAGCATAGCAGATGCTAATCTGAAGTAGTACAAGACATTGGATTTTAATAATCCATTTTTGTAAGTTAGTGTGACTACCTTTGTAACTGAGCAGTGAGCTCTATGCACTTGGCCTTCCTGCATGTGTAGGCCCCTATTGTAAGCAGTAATATTCTCTTATTGGCCAGTAAACGAATATTGTGGGTCACAAATCCCACTGAGGTTTTTCCCACACCGAGTTTCCTCATTAAAATATTGTGTTATGGTGTGCTTCTCATGTTGTGGTTGTTATTCTTATTTGTTGCATTATTTCTATTTTACCGGTACACAGTTTTAATATGCTTTTCATGTTATAAGTTAAGAAAATTATTATACCGGTCAAATACTGATTCACCCCCTCCCTCTTAGTATGTTTGGGAATCCTAACAATTGGTATTAGAGCTTGGTCCTCTATTTTCAAAATCCTAACAACTTGAGGAATATCTTGTCACTGGTAGAGATGGAAAACTTGAGAAAGCAATTGGAAACAACTCTTTCAGACTATGATGCAGAATAAGTAAATAATATCAAACTTGAGGATGATTTGAAGGTTGCTCAGGATATTACTTGAGGACTTTAATAAAATTTCACCATAGCAAGAAATAAAAGAAGAGAACTTTGTGAGAAGATGTAGAAAGAGGAAGATGAAAAGGAAACTCTTAATGATCTAGTCAACCAACTGAGACAAGATAACTATACAATGAAGAATGAGATGCAAGATATGACTATGAGATTTTGTAAAGAAATTGAAGACATAAAGAAGAATGAAGATGACTTGACTAGAAGACTAAATGATGCTAGAAATGAAAACACAAGACTCAGTCATAAGAATGATATGTTGAAGATAGATCTAATGCATACACAAAATGACAGAATTGAACTCATGAGATAGAAAGGAATCTTGGAAAATGAACTAATTGCTACAAATCAACACAAAGAGAAATCCAAGAAAAGTTCAGAAGAACTTGTTGACATGCTGAAGAATCAGAAACCTAATGGTGATACAAATGGCCTTGGCTTTGAAGTTGGTGAAAGCTCTAGTACTGCAAACAATCATGATCATAGTAAACCAGTAAGACAACCTAATGCTTACAAATTCAATGGGAAATTCTTTAACTGTAACAAGTATGGTCATAGAGAAAATCAATGTAGATCTAGAAATTATCAGAACACTAATACACCCACCGGTCAATGTTCTAAGTGCAACAAAGCTAGTCATAACTCAGAAAATTGCAGAATGAATGTAAGATGTTATGTTTGTGGAAGATTAGGACATTTATCTAGTCAATGCAAAACACATGCTGGCATAGGATATGGGAAAGCTATTCAGAAAAACAATGTGACTTGTTATGCTTGTAATAAAATTGGACATATTGCAAAATTTTGTACAAGCAAGTCCCCACCGGCAAATAACAAAGGTCCTAGCTTGAAAGGTAAACAAAAGGTTGCAGAGGTAAAGAAAGAATTCTCAAAACAATGGATCAAGAAGTCAGATAAAAATTTTGTTGGGAATACCCCTCCACCAGTAGAATAGAGTAACACTCCACCGACAAGAGACTCTTCATCTAACTGAAGGAAAATCCTTGGTGGTTTAGCAACAAAATGAAAAACATGCTATTATTCCCTCGGTTGATGGTGAGAAGTTCAAATTACTTCTATACCGGTAAATGAGTTAAGTTGTGACTTAACCGACAAGCATTAAATGTGG
The DNA here is from genome assembly GCF_030272615.1 of Cryptomeria japonica. Classification (NCBI taxonomy): domain Eukaryota; kingdom Viridiplantae; phylum Streptophyta; class Pinopsida; order Cupressales; family Cupressaceae; genus Cryptomeria; species Cryptomeria japonica. The sequence goes on along the minus strand of NC_081413.1, from coordinate 695,026,714 downwards.
TAGTTGGAGAAAATGACATTATAAAGCAAGTGTTTTGGCTCCTTTTTCATTCACCAAGCATTCAAATCTTCGAGAGTGCAAAAATTCCCGAGCAAAGGTATCCTTAGTGAAGAAGTGAAGCAGTTCATCAAAGCACTCATCCCTAAGGAAAATTGAGGTATTTATAACTATGGCATCCTCATCCACTCCTGAATTTATTGAAAACCCTACTATGATTAAGGTTATTAAGTGCCCTAGACCCGTATTCAAACTAGTTCCCAAAATTGCGAAGAAGGATGATAGCATAGGTGCATTTTCTCAAATTCCTAAGGGCGTAGTATATGTTGAAGACACTAGGATATAAATACATTGTTATATAGAGGAATTAGGTTATGATGAGGTCAAGAACATGTATAGGACTATGATTTGTGAGAAATCTAGAAATATCAAGTCGGATGACAAGATAGTAGAAACCCTAGGCTTTGTGGATATTCTTAGCATTCCTAATTTTCCTGAGGATATTATAAGAATTGTGCTAAGAAGAGTTCATGGTGACTTCTTCTAGTTGGATTCAATTCATAAAATCACAAAAGAAGCAGTAAAAGCAGTAACAGGGTTACCTTCCACCGGTAGCAGACCTAACAGAACAAAGAAGGTCTCGAATGACACAGTGATGAAACTAATCGGTGCAACATTTGACAAAAGGTCTCTAAGGGTAAATGATGTAAAGGACATCAATGTCAGATTTATCGGTATGATCTTAGGTTACAAAGCCACACATGCAAATAGATTGAACTCAGTTTCTATCCTATGTATCAAAAGTGCATATGATATGGTCAATGATAATGCTAGAATAGATGTGTGTGAATGGCTCAAAGATAAATTGATAGACAATCTAAAGAAGATTAAGGGAGATAAGAAAGGAACCTTTAGATTTGGAAATTTACTTGTATGTTTAATGTTGTATATTACTAAACAAGTACCTGGTATTGGTGGAAGAGATTTTGGCTTTGATATACCGGTAGGAAAGCAACAATTGGATCTATTGAACAATATGGGAGAAAACAGGGAGAAAAACTTGAATGAACATTTTCAAGAATTGAAGGCTTGAATGAAAACTAGAATAAGACTATCACAAGCTATTGTAGATAAATATCAGAAGGAAATTTTCTTTGTATTTAAAAAGGATTAAATCTGGATGGAGGTAGTTGTCCCTAGAACTATCAGAATAACTGAAATGGGCCATGAGACAGATGATAACATTATTGAAACTTATGCAAAAGCCCTCCTTGAAGCACCAAAGGAACCCACTGAGAAAGTCTTTGGAAATGTAGAAACAATTGAGAGTGGAATTTAGTCTAGGAAAAGGGTTAAGAAGGTTGAAGAAATAGTAAGGAAAGGAACCTAACAGGCAAAAGCAATTAAGGAAGATGTCTTGAAACAAAATGGTATAAAGGAAGGTAAGTTGGAAGGACTTTAACTGGAAACTCATCTTTCACTAGCTGGAACTTCCTCTGAGAGTGATATACCAGCGGTATTCAAAAGGGTTGAAAGGAAAAGAAAACCCTCACTGACACCCTCACCTACACCCAAGAAAACAAGGCAAAAGCAACACGTAGTGAGGCCTCCAGCAAAAAAGTTGACTCCTAAGAAGAAGAAGGTAAAACAAGAGATTGCTCCACTGGATAAACTCTTAAGTGAAATTACTGAAGATGGAAAGTTGAAAAACATCAACAATCTATACAACACACTATCTACTGATGACAAAGAAAGCATAGAGAACAATGTAATTTTACACTTAGATATATACAAGAAATTTTTGATGGAAATTGTTGATGAAATACCCAATGATCTATATAGAAGACTAGAAGATAGAAGGGTAGCTATTGTTGAGCTGGATAAGAAAATAAAAATTGAAAAACTACTTGCAGTGCATCCAGTAAACTCACCTGATGAGATAGACAAACTAATTAGTGAATCTAACCGGACAATATTTTCAACTGCTCACTGACATGTAGCACTGATGGCAAGTAGAGTAAATGAAGTCTCTGAGGAAACAACAAATGCATGGGATATATTCTTTATAGAAAAAGAGAAACATGAAGAATTACTAAGACCCAAGACTATCAAAGTATACCAAAAGGACAGGGATAAGGGGAAAGGTAAGGTAGGTGGACCTCCAAGCCTTAAGATAACTGATAATGTGCTCCCACCTCTTATGGATACTCCACCAACACAAACTACAGACAGTCAACCGGCCACTGAGAGTATGGAGACTCCACTAGAGGATAGAAATCCTAAATCTGAAATTTTGTACACTATAAATATAGATACTCCAGTAGTAAATGTTGTGGTTGACAGAGAAACCACTGAGGATAAGAAGGAAGAAGTGACTACTGACTCACTGATTGTAGATGTTGAGGTTAAGGTTAATGATACTGGAAACACAAGCATAGAAAAACCTACTTAGTCAGGAGAACCAACAATGGATAGTGCAGAGGTACAGACAAAGAAATCGGAAGTGCATACAGAGGCTACACCTAAGAAACTAGCTATTGAGAGCTCAAGAAAACCTTTTGAGACACAGATGGAGAAACTGAAACAAAAATAGGTTGAGACACAAGTTCGGATAGAAATAGTGCCACCGGCTAAAGCTAAAAAGCCCAAACCTTTACTTATAGAAATGCAAACATAGATTGACCTACCAGAGGTTGAATCAAGCAAGGTGATTACTACAACTGGTAGCATGGATATTGTGAGAACAATTGGACAGACATCTAGTACTTCTCTAGCATAATTCTGACCTACAAATGTAATAGAGGTCTTATTGGATTCAATAAAGAAGATCACAAAGTGCAATGATAAAGCATATAAGGCTATTGATGACACCATTCCTATTATTAAATTGATAGCACCTAAGTGCATTGTGGATAATAAGGATCTTTAGGTCAACTAGACACATTGTCTAAGTTCATCACCAGCAACATATTGACTATTGATCAAATAAATGAGGACACATTTAAGGAGAAAATGACTAAGGAAAAAGAGAAATTCTTTGAGGAAATTGTAAAGAAGAACAAAGAGATAATGGAAACCTTATTACCAGAACTCGGAGGGATAATTTTTGATTTCAAGAAACTGTATAGAGACACTTGTAAAACAAATATTCTAACAGAAGATCTAGAAAAGGAAATCAGCAAAGCACAAGATGAGATTAACAATATTGTTGACAATCTGATAGGTACATCAGATTCATTTTTGGAGATAAAAAAGAAAATTGCAGATCAAGAAGAGAAAATTAAGAAGTTTGAGAAGGACAAAGAGAGAATAAAGGATAAGGCAAAGAGCTTAAAATGTCAACTTGGTCCAAAACTAGACTACCTCATTTCTTTGAGAAAAGAAATTTCTAAGGCTCTAGTTCCCGGACTTAAGACACCGGAAGAGAAAATGCACATACTCATCGGTACAATTCAGAGAACACAAGAGGCATTATAGGATTGAAAAAGATTCACCAACAGTTTAAATCTAGTTTTGAGAAACATTTTTTAGATTGTAACCCACCGGTTACAAGAATATAGGCAGGACTCCACTGACAGCGAATGATAACCTTTGTCATTGCTGTCCAAGGGGGAGTAGTGAGATGAGAAAAATGATCAGAATAGGACATCACTAGCTCAGGAGGAGCATACATTTTTAGACACAGTTTTGGTAAGACAATTTTGGCAAACCATTGTTGGACACACTTTTTGGATTTTTCTCATGAGTGTTGCCATCAATGCCAAAGGGGGAGATTGTTGGCAAATGCACACTCCAATGAAATATTGTAGGTGATTGAAGGTATTGTCATTGATGGAAACCTTACAATCATGTGATATCGACAGGCACTGGCACAGGCAAACTCTACACCGACATCGATAGGAAGAATGCCGACACCTTGGCCGACAATAATTTTGTATAAACATATTTTGTAACTAATTGTAAAATCTTTTTGTAAGCCAACATGGTGGATTGTAATATGATTCATATATGTATGATATCATTGTAGATCATTTAGGATATGATATGATGCAAAAATATGTATAGAAGGTAGCAAACCTAATATGCGAATTATTGGTTAAGGGTTTATGTATGTAGCAGAGCTTAAACCGGTACTGAATCTGGCATAACATATGCTAATCTAAAGCAGTACAAGACATTGGATTTGAATAATCCAATTTTGTAAGTCAGTGTGACTACCTTTGTAACTAAGTAGTGAGATCTAGGCACTTGGCCTTCCTACATGTGCAGGCCCCTATTGTAAGCAGTAATATTCCCTTATTGGCCAGTAAGCGAATATTGTGGGTTACAAATCCCACCAAGGTTTTTCCCACACCGGGTTTCCTCATTAAAATATTGTGTTATGGTGTGCTTCTCATGTTGTGGTTGTTATTCTTATTTGCTCCATTATTTTTGTTTTACTGGTACACAATATTAATATGCTTTTCATGTTATAAGTTAAGAAAATTATTATACCAGTTAGATACTGATTCACCCCCCCCCCCCCCTCTCAGTATCTTTGGGAATCCTAACATTAGGAAGTTCGTGATGACTTGTTATCATCTGGAGATCATTTGGTTATGTCAAAGACATGAATTGTATGCTTGCATTTGGTGTTTTCTATATTGGTCTGATCGGGTTCACATATTTGCCTTAACCGGCAGATAGGTCCAGGTTATGAATCGGCATAGGAAAGCATGTTCTAGATTTGCATGACATGATTTGGAAATGATTTATTGATTGGATAATGTGTAAATGTATTGAGGCCAACATATTGTACTGCACCAAGACTCATTTTGTAATTTATTTAAATGTAATATCTTTTGGGAGCCAACCTAATGATTAAGGTTTAGGTTTTCTATAAATAATTATAAGATCTTATTTGGAAGAGATGTGTGTGTGTGTGTGTGTGAATATTGAAGATCATTGTGAAGAGAAAAAAGAAGCAGATCCTTGTGCAAATCACGCAGATATCATCTGAAGGTTGAAGGAAGGTTGTTAAAGGTTCTGAAGGTGTTTGATTCTCATGCACAAAGCTTAAATCGGTACTGAATCTGGCATTGAAGATGCGGAATTGAAGTAGTACAGTGTTATTGGATTTAACCATCCAACTATGTATTTAGTGTGACTCCTATTTTGTGATTGAGTAGTGAGCTTTAGGCGGTTGGCTTTTCTACATGTCCATACCCCATTATTGTATCCACTTATTATCTACAGTAGTATCATCTGATTGTGGGTAATGTTTCCCACCATGGTTTTTCCTCTTACAAGGTTTCCATGTCAAAATATTTGTGTCATGTGTTGTGGATGTTGTTTCTCTTTTTGTTTCATGCATTAAGTTGTACTAGTAATACTATAACTGTTAATCTCTTTTACCGACACTGAGTTTTAAGTTGGAATAATTTGTTTTGGGTTATGATTTATTGATAACTGATTCACCCCTCCCCTCTTAGTTGTCCTTCCTAGTTCCTAACAATTGGTATAAGAGCCTAGTCCTCTTTTTGCAGAAGCCTAACAACTTGAGGAGATCCTATGGCAGAAAATATCTTTAGGAAGGATAGTCCCAAACTTGTTGGAACTAACTATGGTATATGGAAGATCAGAATGGAGACACATCTAAATTGCATTGGAAGATATATATGGGATGTTACAAAGAATGACTATGTTTCTCCTAATTAGAATAACCCTAATCCACTAACCTTATCTAAAGAGTTGGATAATGATTGCAAAGCAAGAGAAGCACTTCTAGGTGCATTATCAGATCAACAAATCATGGGATTATCAGACAAATCTACAACAAAAGCTATTTGGGATAAACTGGAAACATTGAATGAAGGAGATTCCACTGTCAAAATTGCAAAACTAGAATGTTACCGGGTCAAGTATGAAAATTTAAAAATGGAAGAGGATGAAAGAATTTCTACATTTATGGAAAGAGTTAATGAAATTGTTTTAGGAATACAATGTTGTGGAGGATCTTTAAGTGAAGATGAAATTGTTTCTAAAGTTTTAAGAGATTTGCCACCGGCTTACATAATGAAAGTGACAACTATTAATGAGTTGAGAACAATGCCTAATACATCAATATCTAGAGATACTCTGGTTGGAAAACTTTTAGCATTTGAGCTTGAAGAATTTGGTCATGTTGCTACAGTCAAGACTAATATAGCCTTCAAAGAATCAACATCAACATCATCATCATCTGACAAATCTGATTGGAAAACACTTTATGCAAAAGAACTTGAAGATATCAAAAGAGAAAATGAAGAACATGAAGCACTATTTGCAAGGAAGATGCCTAAAGGTCCAGCAGGAAGTAAGCATGAAGGTAAAGCACCTTTCAAATGTTTTAATTGCAATAAAATTGGTCATATGGTGTCTAGGTGTCCTGATAGGCATTGAAGATTAAGAGATGAGGCAAAGAGAACAATAAGCCTAACCTTGAATATCAGAGATACAAATTTAGGAAAAACGGAGATAAGTCATGTTACTATGCAGATGAAGGTGTTACAGATGACTCTAATAAAGATCTAGTAGATAGTGGATGGAAATTTGTTGCATTAAAAGAAGTTCAACCAACACCTATTGTCAAACTGGTAGAGTAGGCATTAGTAACAAAAAATGAAGAAAAGGATGAATGGATCATTGATAGTGGATGCTCACATCATATGACTAGTGATAAAAGAAAATTCTTATCATGGAGGTCTAGTAAGATTTGGAGATGACAAAGCTTGTTCAATCAAAGGAAGAGGCACTATATCTTTGGATGGTAATCATAATACTGACAATGTTTGTTATGCTGAAGGTTTAAAGCATAATATTTTGAGTGTTGGTCAGTTAGTGGGAAAAGGATTTCAAATACAATTCAAGAATGGAAAATGTAAAATCATAAACCGAACTAGATTGGAATTTGCAACCGATAATCAGAGTAAAGGTAATATATTTCACTTGAATACCAATGATAAGACACGTTTGATTTCTTAGATTGATGAAATTTGGTTATGGCATAAAAGACTCTGTCATTTGAATTTTGATTGCATTGTAAAGATCAGTTCAACCAAGGCAGTAAGGGATTTACCTAAGATTGTGAAACCTCATAATCTGGTATGTAAGGAATGTCAAATGGGAAATCAAGTTAGAACAACATTTAAGAGCATTTATGAGAAATCCAATAATATTGTTGATTTAATTCACACTTATTTATGTGGTCCACCAAGAACAAGAAGTCCTCAGGGTGATAGATACTTTATCCTAATAATTGATGATTATTCTAGAATGTGTTGGGTTACTTTTCTCAGGGAGAAATCAGAAACTTTTGGAAGATTCAAGATATGCAAAGCAACGATAGAGAATGAAACCGACAAGAAAATAAAATGTTTGAGATCTAATCAAGGAGGAGAATTCACATCAAGGGAATTCAATAAGACAACTATCAGCACCCTGGACACCCCAACAGAATGGAGTTGTGGAAAGGAAGAACATAACTATATTGAATGCATCAAGAACCATGATGTTGGAAGAAAATCTACCTCATATGTATTGGAGAGAAGCAATAAATATAGTGGTTTATTCTTTCAACAAAGTTCACATCAAAGGTGAAACTGGTAAGACCCCTTATGAACTATGGTTCGGTCATATTCCTAGTCTTAAATATTTTAGAATATTTGGAAGAAAATTCTATATTAGGAGAGATGAGTCTATTGGAAAATTTTATCCTAGAAGCGATGAAGGAATATTTATTGCTTATTCAACTAGAAGCAAGGCATATAGATGTTATAATAAAAGATTGCAGAAAATCATTGAAAGTACTATTGTGAAGATAGATGAACATTTTAGAGGAGAATGAAGATCTATAGGTTCTGAACCAGCAACATAAATGGTTGTAAATGAACTAATAAAGATTTCAGAAGAACATAATGAAGAACCAGTCACAGCAACACCATTAGAGAACTCAACTATGACTGAAGAACAACAGCTCGTGAATGGAAATCAGAATAAACCCAGGTATGTAAGATTGAATCATTTAGAAAATTAGAGAATTGGAAATAAAAATAAAGGTGTTATGACACGAGGAAGATTAGCAAATGAAGAGGTATGTTTAATTTCTCAAGTTGAACTAGCATCAGTTGTTGAATCATGTTAGGATAAACACTGGATAAAAGAAATGGAAGAAGAATTAGAACAGATTGAAAAGAATAATACTTGGACATTAGTTCCCTGGCCTAAAAACAAAAATGTAATTGGAACTAAATGGGTATTTAGATATAAAGTTAATGAAGATGGTGAAGTAATAAAAAACAAAGCAACATTAGTTTGTAAAGGTTATTCTCAGAAAGAAGGAATTGATTATAATGAAACCTTTGCACCAGTAGCCTTAATTGAAGTAGTAAGACTATTTCTTGCACTTACAACTCGCAAGAACTATAAGGTTTATCAGATGGATGTAAAATGTGCAATTTTTAATGGACATCTTGAAGAAGAAGTTTACATTGAGTAGCCAGATTGATTTTCACTAACAGATGATAAGGATATGGTTTGCATATTAAGAAAAACTTTATATGGATTGAAGCAAGCTCCCAGAGATTGGTATGCTAGACTAGATTAATATCTTTTGAAGCTTGAATACACAAAAGGTAATGTTGATAGTAATTTGTATTACAAAATTACCAATAATAACATTTTGGTTATTGAAGTATTTGTGGATGATATCATTTTTGGAGGAGAAGAAGAGCTATCCAAAGACTTTGCTAATAAGATGCAGGAAGAATTTGAAATGTCTATGATTGGAGAGATAAAAAAATTTCTACGTTTGCATATTTCTCAAATAGATAAAGGTATTTTTATTTGTAAAAAAAATACTTGAAGGAACTTTTGAAGAAATTTGGAATGGAAAACTCCAAACTGCTAAGCACTCCTATGACTACAACAGATAAATTGACATCAAAGGATGATTCAGCTCCTATAAATCCGACAAGGCACAAATCTATGATTGGAGGGTTACTGTATTTGACACAAACCAGACATGATACACTGAATGCAGTGTGTATTGTTTCAAGATTTCAAAGCAATCCTAAAGAAAATCATGAAACTGTAGTAAAAAGGATTTTCCAATTCTTTCAAGGAATATCAAATCTAAGTTTATGGTATCCTAAGGATGACAATTTTTAGTTATATGCATATACAGATGCAAATTGGGAAGGAGATGTGAATGACAAAAAGAGTACCACTGGTAGCACATTATTTCTTGACAAAAGATTAATTTCATGGATCAACAAGAAGTAGAATATGTTGTAGCAGCAACTAATTACACTCAGGTATTATGGATCAAGCAAATGTTGAAGGATATCAAGGTAAAATGCGAAGAACTGATAATTATTTACTATGATAACTCAATAGCAATAGATATATCAAAGAATTCGGTATTTCACTCTAAAACAAAGTATGTTTCTATTAAGTATAATTTTTTGAAAGAAAATGTTGAAGTAAATGAAGTGAGATTGGTTTATGTGAACACTAAAGAGAAAATTGCAAATATTTTTACAAAGCCTTTTCCTAAAGAAACTTTTGAATATCTTAGAGAGAATCTTGGGGTAATCACCCCACCGATAGAAACTTAAATGATGCATACTAGCATCAAACTGGCAGGGACTAACAAAAAAACCTTTTTCCAGCTTGATGAAGGAGAGATATTGCTTAGGGGGAGTAGTTAGTTGTATGTTATGTTTTGATTTTGATTTTTAACTGATTTGGCATTTTATTTCAAAGGGGGAGAGATATCTATGGAAAAACATTGTACTTTGAAGATGCATTTCTATTTTTGGTACAAAACTTTGTGATTGATCTATTTAAGGGAGATTGTTGGCATTCTATTTTGGCACTTAGATATTTTTCCATCTAGTGTTGCCATCAATGCCAAAAGGGGAGATTGTTGTTATTATGGATGACTTCATCATGTGTTGCATTGGTTTTGTCATTGATGTCAACACTTATCTTTTTGGAGGTCTACATTGTTGCTTTGGCACTTTGGTTATATTGATTTATTGATAAATCGACACATTATGGTCCCAACATGGATATTGGCTTATGCACAATTACCAGTATATGTTTCACCGGTAGCTCAGGAAATTGGTGATGACTTGTTATCATCTGGAGATCATTTGGTTATGTCAAAGACATGGATTGGATTTTTGCATTTGGCATTTTGCATATTGGTCTGATTCGGTTCACATATTTGCCTTAACCGACAGATAGGTCCAGGTTATGAACCGACATAGGAAAACATGTTCCAGATCTGCACAACATGATTTGGAAATGATTTATTGATTGGATAATATGTAAATCTATTGAGGCTAACATATTGTATTGCACCAAGACTTATTTTGTAATTGATTTAAATGTAATATCTTTTGGGAGCTGACCTAATGATTAGGTCTTAGGTTTTGTATAAATAATTGTAAGATTTTATTTGGAAGAGATGTGTGTGTGTGTGTGTGTGTGCGAATATTGAAGATCATTGTGAAGAGAAAAAAGAAGAAGATCCTTGTGCGAATCACGCATATATCATCTGAAAGTTGAAGGAAGGTTGTTAAAGGTTATGAAGGTGTTTGGTCCTCATGCGTAGAGGTTAAACCGGTACTAAATCTGGCATTGAAGATGCTAAATTGAAGCAGTACATTGTTATTGGGTTTAACCATCCAACTATGTAGTCAGTGTGACTCATATTTTGTGATTGAGCAGTGAGCTCTAGGTAGTTTGCCTTTTTGCATGTGCAGACCCCATTTGTGTATTCACTTACTATCTAAAGTAGTATCATTTATTTGTGGGTAAGGTTTCCCACCATGGTTTTTCCCCTTACAGGGTTTCCACATTAAAATCTCTATGTCATGTGTTGTGGATCATGTTTCTCTTTCTATTTCATGCATTAAGTTGTACTGGTAATACTATAACTATTAATCTATTTTTCCAACACTGAGTTTTAAGTTGGAATAATTTGTTTTGGGTTATGATTTATTGACAACTGATTCACCCCCCCTCTTAGTTGTCCTTCCTAGTTCCTAACATAGTCTTCAAATAAATATTGATGTCCTCACTAGTAAATTGGAATCCAATCTTGATCAAATGTGCATGTAATCTCTCATACCATACTCTCAGTGCCTGCTTAAGACCATACAAAGCTTTATGCAATTTACAAACCATGTCTTTATCATCGGTTAAGGAAAATCCATCAAGCAGTTCAATGTATACTTCTTCTAGAATCCCATTTAGAAAGGTTGACTTGACATCGATTTGGTAGACTTTGAATCCTTTATATGTAGGAAATGTTAGTATCATTCTTACACCTTCTAATCTAGCAACAAGTGCAAATGTTTCACCATAGTCCTCACCTTCCTCTTGAGCATACCCTTTGTAGACTAACCTTGAATTGTTTCTTACAATCCTTCCTTCTTCATCCAATTTATTCCTAAAGACCTATTTTATTCCAATTATATTTTTATCCTCCGATCTAGGAACAAGTGACCATGTCCAATTCTTCTCAATTTGATCTAATTCTTCATTCATTGCCTTCACCCAATCATCATCCTTTAGTGCTTCCTTAACTATCTTGAGTTCAATTGTAGATATCAAACATGAAATCTCTCTAATCTTTCTCCTACTTTGCACACCTGCATTCTTATCACCAATTATCTGTTCTTGTGAATGATTCAGTCTGACATAGCTAGGTATTGCTTATGTCATTGTTCACCAAAACTGTTGGCATTTTTGACGATTATGTTGTGATTGTCATTGATGGACACACAATTTCTATGAGATCACTTTTTGAATGTATGAATTATGCTCAACTGGTATTTGTTCCAAATTGGTATTATGTTGTAGTCTTTAGACTAGTGGTGTTTTGCAGAAAGTGTTTACCGATCTCAAGCAGCATGAAGATCTAAAGTGGCATGAAGACATCAAGCTGTTTGAGGATCTCAAGCAAAATGGAGCAAAGGAACTAAAAGTGGCAGTTATCATTTTCCCAGTCTTCATTTTTGTCAAACTGGTAATCTATTTAATAGTTAAACTAGTATTACTCTGAGTTACCAACCGGTAATCAGTAAAGTTATATAAACCAGTAATACTCTATAATGAGTTACCAACCAATATATTTTTGTGATGAGTTACCATTCACTGACACTTTGACGGTGATTTTGTATCATGTTACCAAATGTGTCTAGATACAATGAACCTAGGAACTTGCAATGTAATCCTATTGGACCGACATGAAATCAAATTCCTTTTAAGGGCATCATGTCTAGGGTTTTAGCATGTGTAGCTATTAGGGTTTTTGGTGGTTGATGAGCTCTTGTATGTGTGATCTTAATAGAGAAGATCAAGTCTGTGTTGTAACAGAGTGTGAATTTACTGAAGACTGAAGTAATGCTAAAATGCATTAGCAATGAGCTACCATGGATCTAATCAAGCAGACTGTGCCATTTGCTAGATCATTCACTTGTTGATTACTCACATCTTTGACAAGCCAGAAACCCTTAACCGGGTAGGCCCAGAAAACCCTTTGTAAATCCTCTAACAAGGTGATTCACATCTGTGGATCTGAAATCCTCTCATAAGGTATTCTTTAATCGGACTTATCTCCTAACAGAGATTGAGATTCCTAACATGATCTATTCTAGTAAAGAACATTGTATGACCTTTACCGGTCTGACCTTAACTAGTCTGATTACTATTCTGCAGATAGTTACTTGTGAGTTTCATCTCACCGTGGTTTTTCCCATTTGGGTTTCCACATCAAAATATATTATGTTATGGCGATTGTGCTATTGTGGGTGAATGCCTTAGTTGTTGTTTGGTTTGCATTTGTGTTAACCGGTTTGTTAGTTAAATTGTTATACCGATTTACTACTAGACTGATAAAGTGTTTAAGTTCAGTAGTTTTTGGTATACTAATTCAGCCCCCCCTCTTAGTATTCATCAATTGGTATCAGAGCCAACCTTTCTATAAGTATAACCACTTCAAAAGAGATATGGGGGAATACACTGTGAGGGAACTTACTCATCAGCTCACTCAGACTGAGCAAGCCTATGATTAACTTAAAGTCAAATATAAGGCTTCTTAGGGAAAAAGAAGAGAGCATGTTGAAAAACTGATGGAGCTGACTGAAAATAGTTCTTCTGATGAAGCGGACATGGAAGCCCTAGTTCAAGAAGTTGAAAAACTGAATGAGTCCAATGCCAACCTAAGAAGGGAACTTGAAGGACTAACTATCAGAATGTGTCAAGAGCTTGAGAACCAGAGAAAAGCTGAAGATCTGGTAAAAGACAAAGATCATGAGATCTCCAAGCTGAAGCAAGAGATCAGTGCACTTACTACTCATCTTCATGAAAATAAAATGGAAAAGGAAGAAATACAAGGTGAACTACACATGGTTGTTTCTAAGATTGCAAACTTAAAGGAATCTAATGCTTCTATTACCAAAGAACTTATTGAGTCAAAGGAAATACTTACCAAATTCAATAAGAGCACTATCAAGCTAGAGAAAAAGCTTGAATCAGCTAAACTAGTAAAGAATACCAATGGACTTGGTTTCTCTAATTATGAGGAAGGTGAGACCTCTAGAACAAAAGATGGAGCATCAAAGAAGCAACTGACGCCAAAGGATAAAGATAAGAAAAATTTCAAACCTGTTTGCTTTAATTGTCTCAAGGAAGGACACACTGCTAATGTATGTAGAAGTAAGACTTATAATAATTTTCCTTATTTTCTAAATGATAAGCCTAGACCCAATAGATTCAATGGTAATTGTTATGCATGCAACAAGTTTGGGCACACAACATTTGAATGTAGGTCTGTCATGCACAACACCGAAAGGTATCCTCAAAGGAGTCAAGGAGTTTTTTCTGAACCCTTTGGGAACTGGAACCCAAACTGGTTTAATACATATAATCATCAGTCAGGAAGTAGTGGCTATCAAGCGGCAACTGAATGGAGTGCAACCTATTTGATCTATCATGGTAGTGGTCAAACTGCTGCAACATGCAGAAGGAAGAATGGAAACATGAATAATGGACCTTGGAGATCACCTGGAATGATTTGCTATCATTGCAACAAACTGGGTCATACAACAAGATTCTGTAGAATGAGAAAGAATATATCAGATGATATACCAGTCACTCTGGAAGGAAAGATAGATGTTGAAACTATTCAAGCAGATATGAAGAAAACCTGGAAGAAGAAGCCAGAAGAAGAGATTCAAGAAGAACCGGTTTCTACACCTAGTGTGGAAGACACTGAACTGGCAAACTAAGCATTAGAAAAGCTTAGGGGGAGGAAACGGTGAAATGTTTCGAACCTCCGGTTTACATCTGTAAAAGACCTTAGCGGTATGTAATACCTATCAACTGGCAGAAGACCGGAAACAGTAAAAGGCAAATTAGGGTTTATGCCCTAATAGTGGAGCATTTATTATGGTAGGTGAAGAACTTGTTTAAAAGGATTTTTCAAGTCATTTTTCACTTATCAGTTCTCGAGTGAAGACGTTTTTAAGCACTGAGCGACGAAAAGCAATTTGGATTGTGATTCGAAGAATTTTCAAAACCTTGAAGAAGAATCAGAAGCTAATATCAATTAGTCAAGTGTAGAACATAAAGCGGTATTTCAACAACTGAAGGAGTGTGTGGCGGAGTATAATTTGCAAGCCCTAAATTTTGATTTATGAAGGTATTTTTCAAATTTCTCTATTTATCATGGCTTCCACATCACACTCTATCTCTAGTGCACCCGTTGATTCAGTAGACTTCATTCAATAGAAGGCAAATTACAATGCCCTATCTCAAATACCCGCCGATGTTATAGTGGAGGAAGGCATTTCTGATTACATTGACTATAAAATTGAAGACTTAGGATCTCTTGTAATCCATTCTCAGTTGATTTTGTTCTATGGGAAGGACAAGAAGATTAGACCAAAATTTAGCATCCTAAAAAAGAAGAAGCTTCACAATGCAGTCTATTTCCTTGAAGAGTTTTCAGATGATCACATCCACATCATTCTGAGTAGAGTGCATAGTGATAAAATGTACTTAGAGTGGACGCATGACATCACACTGGAAGTGATTCATGTCGTCACTAGTTTCTGTAACGTCAATGAAGTGCCAGCCCTTAGGAAGATCAGCAAGACGGAAATGACCAAGCTCATCAGTTCTATGAGCAACCAATGAGGAATGACCATCAATCCCATCAAGGATGATCTAGTCAAATATGTCTGCATGGTAATAGGTTACCGAACATTTTATGCTAGCAGGATCAACTCTGTCTCTACTGCAGTGTTAAATGCTACCTACAGGATGATCATGGAAGATGCATCATTTGATTTATGCACCTGTATGCAAAGGCAACTTCTAGTGAATGTGAAGTCAATTAAATAGGACAATGCCTTGAGATTTAAGTTTGGAGAACTATTGTTTGAGTTGTTCTTCTACTTCGAAGGCTACTTCCCAGGAGTCAGAGATATTCAGTGGTCTGCCGACCAATTGGTTACAAAGAAAATCAAGGAAAGCCTTAAAAGCAATTGGAATTGGTTATCTAGAAGTTTTGAACAAATACTTTGATGAGTTCAGATGCAAAATGAGCCAAAGAGTGAGAATATGAGGTGATATTGTCAAGAAATATAAAGATGACAATTGCTTCACCATCAAAGTTGATGAGTGCATAATGGAGGTGTTTGAGCCTAGACAAGAAGAAGTGGAACCCATAGGATATGAGGTAATGTATGACATGCTAGATGGGTATGCCTCTACCCTACTTGCCTCGCCCCTTGATCCAAAGGCAAAGAGAACCGACACCTATTTGGAAAGGGTTACATCGGTTGAAGAACCTTCAGTAAAGAAGGGAAAGGCAGTGCCTTCAGTATCGGCACCAGTTACTGTAGCAAGTCCCAAAGTGACCAAGAGGTCACCAGCAAAGAAGAAACTAGAAGCTACACCTGCCAAAGTCTTTGAAAGAAACTGGAAGACAAAAGACAACACATCGGTCTCAAAGGACACTGTTTCTAAAGAACAGCCTAAGAAGACTAGGCAAATGAAGAAAAAGACAAAGAATGAACCAAAAACATCTACACCGGTAAATATTGATATTTCCTCCTACAAACCTTTGACACATTGTCAAAGAACTATTAAGAATATTAGAAGAAAAGTGCTTGGTGATTTGAAAGAGTGATTTGATGATTTTAATGATGATGAAAAGGAAGAAGTTGAACAAGAAGTCATTAATTATTTATGAATTGATGATCGGTGGCCATCAGAAATTAAATCTGAGACACCTGATTCTCTATATAATTCTTTAGATAACAAGTGGCGCATTGCCAAAGACAAGGAACATGAAATAAGAGAGGAAGTATTTGCACAATACTTTCCTGATGTGCCTAAAATAGAACTTTATGAAGTGGTGGAATGATATAAGGGCCTCTTCTTCATGAGAAGAAGGAGACTCTTGTTGCTAATAGGAAAAGTCTTGGAAGTGGTAAAAGATACCCAATCCCTAGCTCAATCCACTCTAAAGTTGCACCAAGCGTCAGAAGCCAACAGGAAAGCTGAGCAAGAATCGGAAATCAATTAACTAGATGAAGCGTATGACAGTGAAGAAGTATCGGTCACTGATCAAATGGAACCCATTGATGTTGATGCCTTGAATGATGAAGATGTCACTTTGGGTACAACAACTGAAGTGGCAGGGCAGGAAAAACAAGCAGAGGAAGAGAAGAAGCAACAAGAAGAAGGAAAGAAGAAATAGGAAAATGAAGAGGAAAAGAGAAAAGAAGAAGAAAAGAGGAAACAAGAAAAGGATAGGAGAAAAGAAGAGGAGAATAAGAGACAAGAGAAGGAAGTAGAAAAGAATGGAAGGAAGAAGAAAAGAGACGAAGAAGAGAAGAAGAAGAAGGAAGCAGAGAAGGAAGAAGAAAAGAAATAGGCAGAGGAGAAGAGAAAGGAAGAGGAGAAGAGGAAGCAAGAAGAGGAGAAGAGAAAAGAAGAGGAGAAGAAAAAGAAGGATGAGGACGAAGTGAAGCGGAAAGAAGTAGAAGAGAAAAGAAAAACAGAGGAAGAGGAGAAAAAGAAGGCAGCAGAAGACAAGCTAAGAGCGAAAGAGAAGGAGGAATTGACACAGAGCACTCAAGTGGAGACTCCAAAGGCAACCGGTAGTCAAGTCAAACTAGCTGACATTACCAGTCCCATTGATCTCCAATCTGCAAATGAATCGGAGTTGTTGTAGAGCATTAAGCTTGCTCAAGAATGCCTAGAGGTGATAAGGAGGAAGAAGGAGCAAGATGTGATCCAAGTTGCGGTGGACACTCTTACCAATTTGATACCCAATACCAACCTCCCTAGTACCGATTCCTCTCTTACTCAGTTGAAACTCTTATGCATAGTTGTGGAGGACTAGGTACAAAGCCTGGAAGAGGTTATTGAAGTGAATGCCAAGAAGGAACATCAAAATGCTTTGAAAACTGCCCTAGTGAAAAAGTTACATGAGCTCCAGTCTGATTTGCAAAAGGCACAGAAGGACATCAGAGATGCAATGGATGAGGGGAAATTATTGCTTAGTAAGATATGTCAACCCCATCTATTATGTGATGATGTGCTTGCCTAGAAAGACAAACTACAAACTGATTTGCAGACATTCATAAGCACCTTCAAGACGCCATATGATTCCTTTACCGCTTATGGGCAAACCGTTCACCGATTTCAACTTCAGGTTGCAAGAATTGATTTGGAGATCAGCAAACAGACCAAGGATTTGCAGGAACTACAACTTGTTCTACTACCAAGACTGCAAATACTTCAGAACTTCTTGTAGACGTATAAAAATGACCATATTCCTAAATGAATATTTTATGTTAATTTCTCTATTTAATTAAATCCAATTTAATTAAATTAGTTGCATTCCTCTATTTAATTAAGTAAATTATTCAATTTATTTAAATTAAATTCACTATACCCATTTAATGAATAAATCATTTTATTCAATTAAATTCCCTCTATCCACTTTTAATTAAATTCAAATTTAATTAAATAGTTATCCTAAATTGAATAAATCTAATTTATTTAATTTCCCCAAATTACAACCAAATTGAATAAATCATTTAATTCAATTCAATCCTATTATCCCTCCATCCACTTGCAAAATCCTACATCTCTCACTTGCCTTCCTCAACCCCTTTCTAATCCCTTCTAGACTCTTCTAATTGTTTCTAATTAGCCTAACCCATCTTCTAAACTTTGTCACATCCCTAAGCAAAGGGAAGTCACTTCTCAAATCCTCAAAGTCTTTGATAACCATTAAAGGCTTCAAGCCTTCAACCTCTTAATTCCCCAAAGTCTTCATAACCATTAATGGTTAACTCAAACCCTCTTACATGGTTAAAGAATTTATTTTAACTCAACCTTCATCCAACCCAAGGGTCTCATCAAGCCTTTAATGCTTTTACCATGATTATCTCTTAATCATTTGCACAAGGGTTTATCCTTGATTAACTCTTAATCCAATGGGTAATCTTAATTTAGACTTGACCCTTACCTTCTAGATAACCCTAAGGTCTTCTCAGGCATTTAATGCCTCCAACCCCTTCTCTCAACCCAACCCTATGTTGACACTTGTCACCATTTCATTGGTGTCAATTACAAACATGGATCCCCAACTTTCAAACTCAACCCTTGATCAACTCTTTCAATCCTGACCATCCATTGCCCTGTTTTTTCTATAAATAGAGCTCTCATTCCTCCAAATTTGTAGTATCATACTTATGCTCAAATACATTCAAGCTTTCATATCTCATTTTATAATCATCATTTTAGCCTCTTTTAAATCAGGAACTAGTCTAAATATGCATGTTTATAATAATTTCTTTATCATTTTAGCTCAATCATAGACTAATATATCATGTTAGGATGGTATTTATACTAACCTTGTCATCTTATAATCTAGTTTATTGCATTTCTAGAATCATGCATAGCTTAGGATGCATCTCATACTAAAATCTATCAAAGCATCCCTCGTTCTTGCATTTTCCATCCCTAAACCATTTTGCTCAGTGATCTGAGAACAAAAACATTGGTTTGAGGGACATTGTAAGATAGAGAACCATGGGACCCACCTTGGGAAGCTGAGTAAAACTTCATTACTCCATAGCTTGCACCAAGAAGTCATGTGTGTGTGTGTGGACAAGTCTTTTAGAATATTTTCACATATTGAGTTCTATCGACCCGCTTTTCCCGCATACACTTCTATCTCAATTTGGATGCTTTGACGATTACTCAAGAGATGAGTACCTTGGACGCCATGGAGGAACAAGTATCCCAGATGCAAATGGAGAGTGAGGTTGCTACCTCATTACTTGAGTCATGGTCCTTATACATGAAGCAATTTATGCAGGACTTTAAATCTATTTTTGACAAGTTTCACTCTTTATTGTCATAAACATTTATTCAGCTGTATTTTGTCATTGTTGGCAAAGGGGGAGAAGTATTCTGGTATTTAAAATTTTGATGCATGCTATGCATACTCTCATGTTTATCTTTGTAAGGAAGTAGTATACATTGTATTTTCTGCAAAGGGATAGTGCATATGCTTAGGGGGAGTATTTTTAATTATGACATTTTTTTGTAAAACACTTAGATGTCAAAATTTTTTCTAAGTGTTGCAATCAATGCCAAAGGGGGAGATTGTTGGCATTTTTGATGATTATGTTGTGATTGTCATTGATGGACACACACTTTCTATGAGATCACTTTTTGAATGTATGAATTATGCTCAACCGGTATTTGTTCCAAACCAGTATTATGTTGTAGTATTTAGACTATTGGTGTTTTGTAGAAAGTGTTTACCGATCTCAAGCGGCATGAAGATCTCAAGTGGCATGAAGACCTCAAGCGGTTTGAGGATCTCAAGCAGAACAGAGAAAAGGAACTAAAAGTGATAGTTATCATTTTCCTAGCCTTCATTTTTGTCAAACTAGTAATCTGTTTAATAGTTAAACTGGTATTACTCTGAGTTACCAACTGGTAATTGGTAAAGTTATATAAACCAGTAATACTCTATGATGAGTTACCAACTGGTATATTTTTGTGATGAGTTACCATCCACCAACACTTTGACGGTGATTTTGTGTCATGTTACCAAATGTGTCTAGATACAATGAACCTAGGAACTTGCAATGTAATCCTATTGGACCGACACAAAATTAGATTCCTTTTAAGGACATCATGTCTAGGGTTTTAGCGTGTGTAGTTGTTAGGGTTTTTGGTAGTTGATGAGTTCTTGTATGTGCGATCTTAACAGGGAAGATCAAGTCTGTGTGCTATAACAGAGTGTGGATGTACTAAAGATTGAAGTAATGCTAAAATGTATTAGCAATGAGCTACCATGGATCTAATCAAGCAGACTATGCCATTTGCTAGATCATTCACCTGTTGATTACTCACATCTTTGACAAGTCAGAAACCCTTAACCGGGTAGGCCCAAAAAAGCCTTTGTAAATCCTCTAACAAGGTGATTCACATCTATGGATTTTAAATCCTCTCATAAGGTAGTCTTTAATCGGACTTATCTCCTAACAAAGATTGAGATTCCTAACAGGATCTGTTCTGGTAAACAACATTGTATGACCTTAATTGGTCTGGTTCCTATTCTGCAGATAGTTATTTGTGAGTTTCATCTCACCATGGTTTTTCCCATTTGGGTTTCCACATCAAAATCTCTTGTATTATGGTGATTGTGCTTCTGTGGGTGAATGCCTTACTTGCTGTTTGGTTTGCATTTGTGTTATCCAGTTTGTTAGTTAAATTGTTATACCAGTTTACTACTAGACTGATAAAGTGTTTAAGTTCAATATTTTTTGGTATACTAATAAACCCCCCCTTTTAGTATTCATCAAAAACTGGTTAACCCAAGTACACCTGCAATTGATCTATGAAATAGCCAATTTCAATCTATGAAAACTTCAGGACTTGGACAACATAACAAGGATATGAATCCTTCTACTCTTTAGGCTCTGCAAAACCTAGGCGGGTATAGCTTTGATGCTTAAAATTAAACCCATTACACAAAAGACAGAATCAACAAAAGCAAATGAATCTCAAAAGGTTCAAAAACAAGGAGGGTACTATAGATGGGCTAGATCTACACTTACAACTCAATAATGTTTTGAATCATGAGATAAACAAAAGATGTTCTGATTTTGGATTTTAAAATTGTGTTCTGACAATCCTTCAATGTTACAAAAGACCGGTGCCTTATCTAGGCCACAGAGTCATGCATAAAACTGGAAGAGAAATCTGAGCTGCAAGATACTTTCAACTTTAAATTTTCATGTATTAATGCCTTACATTAATACAATCCTTTTCTCTATCATAAAATCATACTTATATATATCCAACAAATACATTTAGAAACACTAATGCTGGGTTTCAAGATTTAAATCCTTCCTTGAAGAATACCCAAAAGACAAACATTACACTCTTAGAGAAGACTGAAAGAGACAAATCCAAATTATCCTTGATAATGTGAAACTATATGAATCTTAATACATTTTCTAGAGACAATTTCATGGAAAATCACATATGCCTTGCATATGTGTATACCTGCAAACTAAAACTAAACCTACAATAAGACAACACTGAAAAACCCAGAATAAAAATACTATCATTTGCGAAAAACTAAAAAACAATGCCAAAACTGGAAACACAGATCATGGAGCCTTGCTCACAAAAATCTAGAACCCTTACAATTGAGAAGAAATGGGAATATGAAGGAGGGGGGAAAAGACTAGAATGCATCAGAACATGCCAAGTGTCCCTTTTTCCTTAACTGCAAAAATATCCCCTTTTCTTCTCGTGGAAACTGCTCTCAAAATATCTCATGTTTGTTAAACAAACTGCATAACTGAATTCCTCATCTCGAAAGATTTCTAATGATATAAAATACTTACCATTTTAGGTAAAAAATACCCCCTGAGCGAATTAATCTTGAATGCAAGCCACCATCATTTAAATTTTTAAATTTTTACAATAGTTGAAACTATGCATTTAAATTTGATTTTTTTCATTTTTGGCCCCACGTCCTGCCACATGGCAGCCTATGATTTGTCTGTGGCACCATTGTTTTCCACCTGGGATAACACCTCACCTATCCACCACTTGTCAAGCACATGGACCGCCACTTGTCTGCCACTTGTCGGCCACCTCAGTGAGACCTGCCAGCTAGACTGCCACCTAGACCTGCCACATCATTGGTCGCTATATCGAGAAGGGTAACCTTCATGCATCTTCACTTTGCAACATGGCGATCACCATTGATCTTCTAAAAACTTTCTCGATCTTTACTGCATCCTTTTCCTCACATGCATCCTTTTCTATACATTCTTGGTTGCTAATCCGTGATGCTTAACCGATGAGCATCTCTACATTACGATATAGCGCCCGCCATCCGATCTCCTCAAAACTGCTCACAAGTTAACTCATCATTCCTCTGCAAAATTTGCTTACCTTGATAACTATGCACATGTGAGGTCCATTTGCTCTCCAGTTAGCCTCCTTGCCTCAAGATTCATGCACATGTTTGAGGGGTCCACTGGACACCTAACTGACACCTTGCATCAAAAGCCTCAAGCCTTTTACACTATAGTTGGGTGGAGCTTTCAATTTAAATACTAAAATGTCTCTTCACCTAGCCAATGTGGGATTAATGTCTTTTGGGTAGAAATTCATTTTTTGAAAGTTTTAATGGCCCCTTTGTCTGGAGATTTGCTAAAATTTATTAAATTCCTTTCAACATCTCAAGCATACCATACATGGGAGGTTTGGGTGCCACACCTGCCAGTTGCAATTTTCTGAATTTTAATGCCTTTTCCAAAGCCACACAGGAGAGG
Organism: Cryptomeria japonica; assembly: GCF_030272615.1. Classification (NCBI taxonomy): domain Eukaryota; kingdom Viridiplantae; phylum Streptophyta; class Pinopsida; order Cupressales; family Cupressaceae; genus Cryptomeria; species Cryptomeria japonica. Next base: position 695,003,786 of record NC_081413.1, on the reverse strand, counting down.
GATTGACATGCAAGGATCATGGGACTTGGAAATACACCTGTAGATGCATTTGATTGGAAGTCTCTGCTTCTCCTCCAGCCAGTACACTACACTCCATACCACGTACATGGATGCTAGACTGGTTTACACCTGCCAATGACATTTGCATTGAAAGTTTCTATTGCCTTTTGACATACCACATTTAATATTGCTGAAGGTTTCATGGCCCACGTGACCCCTTGCATTTGCTTAAGAGTTTCTTTTTAAAATGCCTTGGTCTGCCCATTTCCAGCTCACGACAAGGGAGATATTGGCAGAAATCGTGGCACTTGCTTTCAAACCTACTAATTGCACTTTCTTGAGGGTTTAATGCCTACCATTACATTTGCAGAATGTTTCAAAGATCCTTTTCATTTGCCATGATAGGGGAAGCCATTGGCAGAGGTCATGGATTTGAATTACACCTACACATTGCATTCTGTTTGGAACATTCTAAAACTCTTCAATGCCATCTACATCTGTATAAAGTTTTCTAATACCTTTTTGAACCAAAACGTGGCAGGAAGGAGGATGTTGGCTGGACTTTATGCCTTCCAAATTCATTTGTTTAGAAATTATTTATAATTGCCTTCACCAAACCACCACGCACAGGAAGGGCTGGTAAAATTTTTGGAATTTGGCTTACACCTGCCAATATTTGCATTGAAACTTTATGCCTTCTATACCATCACATAGAGGATCACAACAAAGGGAGGACTGGCAAGTGAAAGGCATTTCAAATGCCAATTGCATTTGTTAAAAGTTTCATGTTTTAACCTTTTCTCCAAACACTACACAGGAGTTTTATGCTTGCCAATGGCATTTGCTAATGGAGGTTTTGATGTCTACCACGCTTTTACCTTATTTGAATATTTCTATGACCTTTTATATACCACTGCCTGTTGCGTGGGAGGAGGTTTGGCTGCAATCAACCTGCCATTTATTAAAAGCCTGAAGCTTTTCCATCCATCACATGGTAGGAAGGAAGATGTTGGCAAGGTCGTAGAGCTTGGTTTTACACTTGAAACTTGCATTTTATTAATGAATTATTGTCTGTCTTACAATAGATGGTTGGCATTGGCAAAGAATATGTAGGAATACTCATTCCTTGTTTGGCAGACTATAAGAAAAGGCAACATTCCAATTGGGGCACATGTAGAGGTATTTCTATTCGGAAGCTAATTGTCCCTTGACTCAATGATCAAAGTTTAGATGCAAAAATGTACGTCATTCATGTGGTTTCATAGTTCACACTCCACTTTACCATTGTTTCTGTCAATTGCCATAAAATTAATGCACGAGCATGAGCCAGGTCAGGCCCCAAAGTGGGTCCGACTATTTTTTTTTGTTTTCACTCAATTGACCCTTGAAAACACCTCAAGAACCTTAAACATGCCTCTAGAATTGACCGACACCATTTTATGATCATCAAACTGAGTTTTGCAACTTTCAAGCGCTTGCATCACATTTTTGCATTTAATCCCAAAGATGTAATTTTCAAATTGGTCAAAACACCTTTTTGGACTTTGCAAACTAACAAGTGTACTGTTGATATACAAACATTAACTTTGCCAATACATTTCTCAAAACTAATCCTAAGAAGAAATATTAATGGTCAAAGATAACCAACTGGCTCTACCAACATTTTGAACCTAATAAAACCAATGCAGAGGGACCTCAAAGTGCCTTTCTTAAAAATATCAAACGATCTTCGTAGACCCCCAAATATGAGGCATAGATACCTTGAAGTAGAGAGAAGACCATAGAATACTCAATTCCACCAAAAGTCTGACTGGGTGCAAGTGGTGGGTTCATGAAAATGGCCACTTAAAAATATGTAGTAATGAAAATGCATAAAACTGAATGAAATGGCTCAAGAAATCATCTTGGAAAACTTATCAACGGATTCATAAAGACTTGAAATTTTGCATGGAGGCACACTTATATGCATAGAATTCAATGCACTTTAAATTTTGATATGACGATCATCTGGTCAAGAGTTATAGGAGCTCGAAGTAGGATACTTGATAAAATCTGCATTTACACTTAAGATGCACTTTTAGCTCACCCCTTGAAATGGGTACCTGATCAATTGATCCAAACTAAATTCTGAAAGTTACAAAACACTTCATAGGCCAAATGAAAGGTGTACAACAAGTTTACAAAGCCTTACCCCTTGATGATCAACTGGCTCCATTTTACCCATCTTCAAACTAGGCCATTGAAAATGAGATTAGGTGCCTTTTTGAAAATGCAGAGAAAAATTTTGAAATGGGCCTCAAAACTTGACTCAAATTTAATGAGTCCAATAGTGGCTCTGACTGGGGATGGTTGATTGCAAGATCAACACAAGAATTCAGAATCTATGGTAGAGCAGACCACCCAAAAATGGAGAAACTTCTCTTCTCTTCTCAAATACAAAGGGTTCCTTATTCTACCCAAACAACAGGGTACATTATTGAAAATCACACAACTGAAGCAAAGCAACTGTACAAAATATACAAGTTATAAATGGCCCCGGGCAATCAAAACTGAAATCAATTCTTACTGCTATCAAACACATGATTTTTCATTTCCACAAATCAAAGGTAGGTTGAATTCATCATTCACATCCGTCTGATTAGAAACACTACCACTTATAATCAACTAATCACATAAAACATAATCATCAGCATGTCCATAATCATTCAATATTTGAAAACCAAACCAATGCTGAAAGTGCTGGTCATTGTGTGACATAAGAGTGCCATGCTCTTTACCATTACTTCCCAACTAAAAAGAAAAGTAATCCAACTTATTAAGAAAGTTGGGAACATCAAGAACATCTTTATTGCTAGTTTGTGAAAAAGGAAAAAACTCATTGTTAATACTATCTTGCAAACTAGAGAGGAAAACTTCCTCATAAAATGACTACAATTCAACCTGCTAATCACAATTTCTATCAGCACTTTGCACAAGTAAAGACACATGATTGTCATTGGTAATTGGTTGATTTCCCACTTGCAAACTAGAGAAGACCACTTCAGATATATCATTCTTTTTAACAGCAAGATCCATACAATGCCTATCAAAATTTGAGTTCATATCAACATATGAATCTACATTATCACACCTATCAATCGTATATGCATTTTCATCTTGTTCATCACTCAAATCAAATATAGGGAAAGAATCAACAACATATGTATCATACTTCACACCCTCAGAAACATCATCAGTATCAAAATATGTATTGGTTGGGTGTGAGAGATTGGGCATATTTTTTGATGCATACCTCTGAAGATCAGCAACTAAGAGTTTTGAAATTCGTTAACTACTTAGTGAACCTTCTCCTTCATTTTCCTTTTCCTTGGCTTCATCTTCTGTGTTGTAAACATTTTCCCAATCTGATAAAGGTATTAAAGCAACATTGTTCATATCTTTATACACATTTATTTCATCATTACAACAGCTTACATATGCATCATAACCTTTATCATGCTCCTCATAAAGTGTTTCTATATGTTGCAACATAGATTCATAACTTTGGTTGCAAACATTTTGTGGATTGAACTTAACAACAAAGTGATCTATATCATTCATATCTAAAACCTCAATGGGCTCATGATTATTTGAACAATTACTTATGTTCTCACAAGTTTCTTCTTGCTTTGAATACACATCCGCACTATCATACTAAGAATAAGAGATATATCCACTCATGGATTCATCTCCATCACTATACTCAATTCTATGTACATTTTCAGATTTAGTCCTTTCAATCTCATCTATCCATTCTTTAATACATGCAACACTTTCTTCTCTCAAGGTTGTAGACCAATTAATTGAGTCAAGCTCATCAATCTCTAAGAATAACTCAATCAAAATAGACTCATGGGGTCTAGCATAAGCTAAAAGCTCATTTAATGTAGCTATAAATCTTTCATAAAAAACATATGATGACTCTTCCTCTTTTCTTTTCCCTAGTTTCCTTCTTAAAAACCAGATTAATTTCTCTTTGATCTCGTGAAGACATATTTCAATCTCCCTATCAATTTCTTTCAGATTTGACAAAGGATTTTTAGATCTAGGAACTACATCTAGATCCATCAAGTTTATAACGTTTGCTGAACCATTAGTTGGACAATGCATCCTACTGCTTTACAAACTCCTTTCAAAACACATGCAATCATAAATTTTTAGTTTCACATACTTCTCCCATCACGTAATTGAAAATTTCAAAACATGAAGTATGTAAAGTGCAAATTTCTTTTCCTTTTAATGGTGATGGCTTCACCTTATAAGGAACATATGATTTCATGAACACCTTGAGGAGTACCTAGAGAAAAATTGATGTTGTTGTTCACTTTATTTCTGACTGAAAATTTGAAGAACTCCTCCAAATCTCAAGTTCATTCTTACAGAGTCGCCACCTCCTTGAAGAGGAATAAAATTTAACTACTGATCTTCACTTTGAACACTTTCATATTTATGGGTCATACCACATAGTAGAGTCACATAATATTTTTCATATTTCAAAGCAACAAGACTTTCTAGGATACACACTTTCAAATCTGAAAATGACTTTCAGATTTCTAAACTTCTAAGACTCTTCCCCAAATGAATTTTGGCCAGACTTATGGGTTTGACTTTATATAAATTTTTACATCATTTCCCCAACAGATTCACCATTTTTGTTGTTCACCAAAACTGGTTAACCCAAGTACATCTGCAATTGACCTATGAAATAGCCAATTTCAATCTATGAAAACTTCAGAGCTTGGACAACATAACAAGGATATGAATCCTTCTACTCTTCAGGCTCTGCAAAACCTAGGCGGGTATAGCTTTGATGATTAAAATTAAACCCATTAGACACAAGATGTTAGGATTCCCAAAGATACTGAGAGGGGGGGTGAATCAGTATCTTGCCAGTTAATGGATTTTCTTGTGTTATTAAATGAATTTCATTCCAAAACAGTGTACCGATAAACCAAAATTAATGCAGTAAATAACAACAGTAAACACAACATATAAAACATACCATAACACAATATTTTTGGCGAGGAAACCCGGTGTGGGAAAAACCTCGGTGGGATTTGTGACCCACAATATTATCTCATTGGCCAATAAGTGAATATTACTTACAAAATGGGGGCCTGCACATGCAGGAAGGCCAAGTGCCTAGAGCTCACTGCTCAATTCCAAAAGGAAGTCTCAGTGACTTACAAAAGTGGATTATAGAAATCCAATATTCTATACTGCTACAAAAAGCATCTGCTATGCTAGATCTAGTACCGGTTTAAGATCTTGCAATAACCATAAACCTTACATCAAAATCTGCCTGAATATTCACACATAATATCCATTTATGTCACATGTATATCTCCTATATAAAATGTTCTAAAAGATCTCATACTTATATATGAGCCTTTTTACAATATACCTTGCCAGCTTACAATAAGATATTATAATTAAATACATTAAGTAATAAACAAAATCATGTCAGCTAGGGTGTCGGTAATCAATCTTTTCGCTGTCGGTGAATTGTATGCCGATGTAGAGTCTGTCAATGCCAGTGCCTGCCGGTGTCATAGGATTGTAAGGTTTCCATCAATGACAATACCTTCAATCACCTACAATTTCTCATTGGTGTGTGCATTTTTTAACAATCTCCCCCTTTGGAATTGATGGAAACACTGATGAGAAAAAGTCAAAAAGTGTATCCAAAAAGTGTTGTCCAAAGAAAATCTTACCAAAACTGTCAAAATTGTGTTACCAAAATTGTGTGCTCCAAAACTGTGTGCTCCCCCTGAGCAGATGATCTCTTCTATCTTACTCCTTTTTCTCATCCTCTACTACTCCCCCTTTGCCATCAATGACAAAGGTTGTCATTCAATGTCAATTGAGTGTAGTTCATGTCTTGATCCCTGTAACTGGTGGCTGATAAAGATCTGCTAAAGCAAAATTTAAGTTGTTGTAGAATCTCTCACTGTCACTTAGTGCTACTTCAGTCCTCTAGATTGTACCGGTGAGTATGTGCATTTTCTCTTCCAGTGTCTTAAGTCCTAGAACAAGAGCCTCAAAAATCTCTTTTCTCAAAGAGATGAGGATATATAGTTTATGACCTAGTCTGCATTTCAGTTCTTTTGCCTTAAACTTTAACCTTTCCTTATCTTTTTCAGGTTTTTCAGTTTTCTCTTCAAATCCTACAATTTCCTATTCTACTACTGATATTGAATCTGATGAACCTATTAAATTGTCAGCAATATTATTGATTTCCTTCCATTCTTTGTTGATAATGTCTATGTCCTCTATCAAAATGTTTGTCTTGCATGTATCTCTGTACAATTTCTTGAAGTCCAAAATTGTCTTGCCTAGTACCGGTAATAATGTATCTATATGTTCCTTATTCTTCTTTACTATCTCTTCAAATAATTTTTCCTTCTCTTTATTTATTTTCTCTCTGAAGGTCTCCTCATTGATCTGATCAATTGTTTGTAGATTGTCGGTTATGTACTTAGATAATGTGTCTAATTGGCTTAAAGAATCTTTATTCTCTATATTACACTTGGGTGCTATCAATTTCAAAATTGGTAAGGTATCATCAATAGCCTTATATTCTAGTGCATTACAATCTGTTATTTTCTTGATTGAATCTAATAATACCTCTGTCACAATAGTTGGTCTAAATTCAGTCATGGAGCTTCCAGATGATTGTCCAACTACCTTCACACTTTGCATGGTGTCGGCTGTAGTAATAGCTTTTCTTTCCTCTTTCTCTGGAGGGTCAGTTTGTGTCTACATTTCAACTACCAAAGGTTTAGGCTTTTTAGTTGTAGCTGGTGGCACTGTCTTTGTATGTACCTGTAAATGAACCTGTTGCTCTACCTATTTCTCTATGGATTTCTCAGCATGGGTCTCTATCGGTTTCTCTGTGCTCTCTACTGATGGTTTCTCTAATGATTTTATAGTGGTATCCATTGCCGATTTTTCTATGTGCACCTCAATACTATCCACTACCAGTGACTCAATAGGCTTTTCTATAGCCAGTATCCCATCTATTGGTTTTTCAATGTTTGCATCGATGGTATCAATCACCATTTCAGTAACCAAGGGATCAATTGATTTTTCAGTTTGTTTAACTTGTGTTTCAACCCCAATCTCAATATTTGTCTCAACTAAAATGTTTTCTACCGGCGGCTCAGTTGCCACATCACTCTTCTCACTTGTCTCCTTATCAATCACAATGTTGACTTCCCATGTGTCGATATTCATTGTATACAACACCTCTAAATGAGGATTTGTCTTCTCATGTGTTGTCTCCATACTCTCTGTTCCTGGTGGTGTATCAACATTTATAACATTTGTAACCGGTGGAGTATCCAAAGGACATGGGGGTAAGTTGTAATGCTCGCCAAAATACCCAAGAGAAATATAGCTAAAAACAAGCTAATTTAAATTTTTTTAAAAAAATAATACAACACATAAAATCACTTAAGAAATGCAGTGAGCACATAACAACAATTAAGTGTTATGAACATAGAATAATTCACTCAAGCTATTCAAACAATTACGCAAGTGGAATACAATAAATCATTTCTACTAATCCCTAGGGTAACTCAATGTCATTACTTAATCTACCTACATAAGAAATAAGCATTTACTTTCTTCCAATTCAATACCTCATAATCTTAATCATTATACACACATAGGTGCAACATAGCAATACCTAACACTCATGATATGCAACCTTCTTAATCTTTCATTTAATATGAGATTCTATCTTTCAATGCACCACTATTTCCTTTTTCACTTAGATTCAGTTTATACACCAAGTCCAAATGTTCCTATTATCATTAACCAACCTCCAACTATAAACATCACCATACACATACCAAGCTTAACCATTACATTGCATTAGCACATTTCCATTTATGATTATCTTCCACACAATCATTTATGATTCTACACTCCTAGTGTGCTTATTACTTCATCATGATTCCTAAAGTACATAAAGCAATAATCACAGAATCTTCCTAAACATTTAATCCATAGCTCATTTAATACTCCTAAAATCTCTTACACTATATCAATTAACCAACAACCATCTTATTACAAATTAAGTAACTACACGAATTCATATCAACACAAATTAAGGTACAATATCCTAATTCCATAACAACTAATAGCATCCACCAAATGGAGATATAATTCTTACACTATAACACATGATACATTCTAATCCTTTCCTAAAAGACAACCACTCATTTTACCATCTACCCATACACTTACTAGTAATTTCTATTTATAAGATTAGCAATTCATTCACTAAGGACATCCATACAATATTTTCATAAGGAACATTCAACTGCATCCCTAACATTATAAGATTTTCAATCCTACCATTAGATAACTAACTATGAAGTATGATACTATAATTTCAAATTCTTTAATCACAACTCATAAACATGTGCTAAGATATCTTCTAACATTACTCAAACTCATACATCCTATCAAGACATAACATTTCTTCTACTTAAATCATTAGTTAAAGACATCATTTCAAATCTAATACCATTATCATAACATTTACCCGATTTAGTTTTAACATGGTTCATCAAGAATACAAAATACATCATTTAGTTTTGAACAACAATACTTATCCACATCTCATGCATCCATTTCATTTAATATAAATACATTAAAATACCACTCAAGGTTGATCATTACAATCACATACCATAGCCAAAAGCTATCACCATAACTAGAACAACATAATCATTTCTCATAAGCATGATTTATTTTACAACCATTACATAAGAATTTTATTACATAAATCACACCATCATTTACATCTTGCTGCAATTATTATCCACGAACTATCTAAAAAAGCATCCTCATCCATGCAAGAAGAATCCAAAGACATGAACATCCCAATGGTTTAAAAGCACCAACCACCCGACCATGTGGAACCAAAGGAACCACCCCCCATCCTAAAAGATGACACATGGTCCCAACACAAACTCTACATCTAGGCTAACACTCAAAACCAAAGAGACTAACCAACAAGGACTCTCAAGCAAGAACTCACATAGAGCCACAAGAATAAACTCCCAGAGGCATAAAACTCATAAGGACATAAATGCATCCAATAAGCATAATCATAAATCATAAAGGGGAACACATGTAGGAGTGGAGTGTCATCACATGCCATCCTCATAACATAATAACACAAGGCACTAGCCTGACATGTGGATCCATCTCAACCTATGAGAGACCAAGGGAGATTAGCTTACCATCTTCACGGCCTTCTCATGCTTATCCTAAAACATCCTCTCTAGGACTAAGCCATGAGGCTCAAAACTATTCATTATCTTGTTTAAATGAGTTATAATTTTCCCATCCCAATTAATTCATTATCAATGTTATCACTTGCTTACAAATCATGGAATATCTCCAATGTGCCCTGGTGGTCTAGACTTCATGCATCCTTACAAGGAACCTCATGCCAGTCTATCTCTCATGACCCCGGTCATCACAAGGAATCCCACTCCTCCTAACATGGCCCAACAAGAAATCACAAGAGGCTCTAAAACAAAATACCAATCTACAACATAATGCTCATATGCATCTAATGGCTTACTCCCCAAAACATGTATATTCAAGTAGCCAAAATCATAATGAACCTCTTGGCAATACCACATCAAAAAACTATAATTAACCATCAATGAAAAGCATCATAAATATCATAAAAGCCTTTTAATTCAAATCTAATTTAAATCTGAGACAAAACTGACAACAAAATAGCACCCAAACTCATATTCATAAAGCCTTATGACAAGGAAACTTGACACGGTCAAAACTACAAGAACATAAAAAAACACGAGCCTCTTGGCAAACAATAAACATAGGCATATCAAGCCATAAAATTTGCTGTCATTAATGAAAGTAAAACCATAGCAAGGCCAACTCACTTGCTGCCCTAAAACAACAACACTTCCAACACACTAATCATAGCACATCAATATGGATGAAAGCACAATTCTTTCCCCATTAACATAGGAAGGTAAATATGCTTGAAACCAACAAAATACATCAAATAAAATCAGATATAAAACTATAAATCATCAACACCCTCAACAATGCCTAAACTAGAAAATGCAGAAATTGGAAGAAAATCTGATGTAGAATCCAAAAAACCAATCCAAGCCTTTAAACCAATTTGAATCCAACCACTAGCAATCTCCAAATCAATCTCGTAAATCCATTCACCAAAGATGCCAACCCCCGTGAATGCACAGGAAGGCCTATTTATAAAAAAATAAAATAAAATAAAATAAAACAAAACCAAGCAAAACCATCCTCCAATCAAAATATTCCAAAAACATTATATTCCATACCTACCTTCCCAAAGTTCAAGAAAATAAAATATATTTTCTACCTACCATAAACTTCCAGCCAATCAAATCCAAGGGTGGGTAAAATAAATTAAACCATTGACCTAGGGTGAAAATGACTTTTAAATAAAAGAATACAAATTTACCCCTTTTAAATTAGTTAATGGGTAAAAATAATATTACCCAATCAATAAAATTCACTTCAACATTAAATAAATAATAAACACTTGAAGGCCAATATTAAATCAAAACTCCATGCATGACACAGACTCAGAAAGACACAGAAGGCTTTCAGGAAACCCAAAAATACAAATATTTCTCACAAACTATAGAATAAAATCTTACAACAAATTTATGCCTTCATATATTTCCTTCCTCACTATACAAATTTTAGATTTATTTCCCCAAGCTCACACATTCAATCTGCAGACACAGAGCATACAGGAAAATTGTAAAATAAAATATAAAAAGGTAGAATACATCTCCAACCTGCAACCCGTGTTATGGAAGAAGTTGAAGAAGAGATTCCACCAGCCAAACCAAATCCAACCCAAGCTCCAACCAAAATCCGAGAGAAGAAAACCAAAACCAAGAAGAAAACTTGCTAGAGAAAATTTTCTAGAGAGGAACAACCCTCGAAAACTTCACGAGAAAGAAAATAAAAAGACAAACATTAACCAAAAACCCTAGCCTCAATCTCAGCTAATCAAAATATTCCAATCTATAATATATTTTACCAACCCCGCCATATAATATAATTTTACCTCCTTTTTTAAATTCAACCAATAAGAGAAGAGGGTAGGTAAGGTAAATATAAATCATGTTTTTAACAATTTGGTGGGAATGTTGTATCATTTTATTATTTATACAACCCACTTAATATAAAAGTCAAACTAATAAATAAAACATGAGCCACAATTAAATAAATCAAATGGAGAAATTAAATTAAATAAACCAAAGGCTCATAAATGAATTAATGAACCAGATAAACATTAAAAGCCAAATAAATATCTAACCATAGCCGATTAAATAAATAAATAAATAAATAAATACCAATAAAGGTCAAATGACAAATAAATATAAAACACATCATAAGCTAAACAATAAAAATTAAATAAATATTAAATCATCATTAAAATAAATAAACATTTAAATATCAAATAATCAAATAACCAAAAAGGCAAGAATCCAATAAATTAAATTAAACATTAGATAACCAAATAATCAAATCGCTATTAATCAAAATAATTAAAATAAACATCATTAATTATTTAATCTCGTATCAATAATCAAATTGTCAATCTCAACATAAAAGGAATAATTAGGGAATACTAACATACTCACAACACAGAAGAAACCCAGCTTACTAACTATCATGACGACTTGCGCCAAGACACTGACGACTCACAATGAACAACTTAGTTCTAGAGTATGTGAGGGGAAATTATGCCAACTCCAAACCACATACTATTGGGATTTAAAGACACGCTCAGACCTGTGGAGCCAAGTGGAGTCGATATCTGGTACCCGCAAATCCTATATCCACAAAGAATGATACAACATATGCATATATATAATATAACAGACAAGGGTTAGAGAGTCGCAACGACACATCCCGTTTGCAATGAGTGATGTGGCATTGTCTCTATCCCAAAGACAGTCAAACAACAATCAAACACAACATACGATCAACTCATCATAGATAATCATTAAATATGGTTAGTACATAAAAACATCATCAAGTGCATGATTAGTATAGTTCATGATTATAGTAAGGCATTTAAAATCCATCAACACTTATGCTCATCAAAACACATGATCAATATAATTTTTCGATAATTAATCACATAATAAGTATATAGTGACAAATAAATCACACGATCAATAATGATAGTATCAACATCATATAAATCATCTAAAATAGCCTATGCCCAATAATGCCTATTATGCATGAATTAAAAGTCAACTCTAGTCAAAACAAGTCAAGTTGAGGGTGGACACTACATCCTCCCCCTCTTAGACTCGACTTACTCCTGGAAGTTGTAAGAGATAGGGTTTAAACTAGCACACATAAATCAAAAACTTCCTTTAAATACAAACATATTATAATATTTTCCAACTCCAAGGAAGATAATGACAACTAAATTTCCTCCTTATGCTTCAATTATTTGAAATAAATACATTACACAAGAGGTAAATGAAGCACCAACTGCTATTAATTACGATATGTAAACTAAATTGTTAAAATATTTACAAGGGAACTTCATTTTAAGCATGCTTGCAAATACAAAACTGTAACTTTAGTCACTGAGTTAAGCATCAATAAGAAGAAATCACTATATTTCACATCATTATTCATAGTAACACTCCTTCAACATCTAGTTGCATGCAAATAGAGAGAGAGAGAGAGAGAGAGAGAGAGAGAGAGAGAGAGAGAGAGATACATTTATACAATATCTTACATATATGCACTTATTATATTATTGAACAAATCACAACATAAGCCTAAATGAGGAAAAATTTCTTAGAAATAAGCTTCCTCAAATTAAATGTACTCAAGACATCACACAATAACCAAGCATAAATAACCTATTTATTTAAAAGAACAAATTTCATGGTATTCAAATGTCCTAATTTCTACCATGCTTACATTGCGCTACACTTTATACAAACATTAGATGCAATCCTTATCCAATCAAATCATTCAAAAGACATCCTTAATCCATTATGTGTATGGAAATATTTTGAAGGCAAAAAATCAACAACTGCTTTTTATTTAACTATTCCATAAATTTCAACTTCACAATTCCAAGGCACTTCTATCTATCGTAAACTTTAGAAAGTTACCAATAAATTTCATCTTATTAACACTTTTTGTTTACTCAACTAATAACAACATTATCTAATTGTTTTTCTTAGTCTAGTACACTTTTCCATGATGTCCTCCCTCACACACACTATCAGCAGTCCAGAATGAACATGATAGAGACAAAACTGGCTCAAGATTTGGGCCCACAATACATCGACACTTAAAATGACCACCATAAACAATAAAAGAGGAGGTCAAAGGAAATATCCTCAAATCAATTCATAAAATTAAAAGAGAAGAAAAGTTGCCGGCGAAATCAATCAAGAAATTTAAGTGACAAGTGCCACCACAAGGGAAAAATAAAAGAAAGAATAAATCAGTGGTCATCCAAAAGTAAATAAATCTAAAAAATGCACATTAATCCTTACGACACATCACATAAATAAAAAAATAACTCAAGGCAAAATAAATGATTCATCCAACTCACATCATGAGGTGACCAAAATTAGTCACATTAAAGGGAGTAATCACTACACAACATCCAAGGGTGAAATGCCTTGAATGTGTTAGAGAGTGCACACCATATTTAAGACTTCTATTTTATCCATATGTCTGTATTACTTTCATTATTTTTTTAAAGCAATTCAAATTTTCCAAAATATAGGCAATTATCCTTTATGAAAGTTGACATAGGTAGGAAGAGATAAAGAAACTACGCACTCACACATGCACAAGGAATATACTCATACCATGACTAATGATCGAGATATCTTATCTCTACCATGATCATACTCACCAAGTTATAACAGAAACAAAGGTTAGAGATTCAATTACTCACTTGACAGTAAACTACAACATGCATTATTTTTATTAATGCACAACTAATAACCTATAAAAGATTAGAAATTCCTTCATAAGGTCTTTAAGAAATTTATTCAATCATATATTTAAACAAGAAAAATAGGTCTCTTTACAAAATCCAAAGTTTAATATCAATTTCTACTCTTACCAATAATAATCTTCTGACATACTTCTAGTTATCTAAGTTAAGAATATCTTAGTCCCACTTCTAGAACTTAGTTTTCTTTTCATCTAATACCACTTAAATTATAGGAACACACACATCATTCTATTTAAAATCACTTCCTATTATTACTTGATTACTATCATTCATAGACTATGTATTTTCAACATTTCAAGAAAAATTGGCATTTAGAATCCCAACACAATTTCATATAACTAATTACTATTTTATCTCATTAGAATTATCTAAGGAGGCACTTCTTAAAATTCAAGTAAGGCAATGATATAGTAACCTTTCTTAATTTATCCATCTAGTTAAGAGAAATATTTATTCAATGCCACACAATTCCTACACAAAGCTAAAACTTTTATCTTGCCAAACCAAATAAAGACACAATGATATCATTTCGATTTCTACATATGCAATGCACCAATCCTTGCTTCAATACACATATTTATCTCCTTTTAGTTTCGCGATGCATTTCCTAATTAAATGATGGGATATTCTATTTAATCAATTCTTCCCTTAAAGAACAAGGATCATGAATGCAATACCTAAATTTCAATCTCCAACGCAAATTAACTTCATCTAATCTTCCCTTTAGCGTTTACAAGTCATATTCATCATTTATTATCCAATCCTTCTACTTAATATCAATAACCCCCAAGTATTTTGAATCTTTTACCACAAGGAGAGAAGAGAAAGGAAGGGATATTGACACACAAATCAATACACGCAAATTTATGTAAACTTAGTTTGAATTTCCCAGTCATGCCAAATACAACTACCAATTTTAAAGATATGCAATTTGAAATTCCTTAAAATCTCCTACCAATACACGTGCAACTAGAAATCCCAAATCCTTTGATAGCTATGATTTCCTCAAACAATCTTTTATTACATACAAAATCACACATATACCAAAACAACCAATAGTTCTATGGGGAAATCATTACATTACCAACTAACCTCCTTACATTTCACATAAGAGATTAAATAAGGAAAAAGGAATTCCAACTACTTCTATTAAGCACAATATACAATTCCTTCGATTTTCACATCATGATCTATACTAAATTCTTCCTAAATGTGTAATACAAACACTTCATCCTTCTATTCATAGGAAGATCAACATAACATACTAATTTTATGATCATCACATTAGTTAAGAAGATACACACATTCTTTTCTCAATCTACCACAAAATTAATTATGTATAAGGAAAACAACCCTAATCATCCAAGTAAGCACTAGAAATTTACAGAGCAAGTAAGAACATATAGACACTTATCTTATTTTGAAGACATGCATATGGAATAAATACACCCTTTACTTAAAGTTATGATTCCTAAAAGGAATTAGAGAGAAACACAAGGCATAGATATCTAAGATTCCAATAACACTTCTTCTAACACAAACTTCAAAGAGTAACTTAATTCAAGGAACATCAAGGCACATTCACAAGACTAATAGCAATATCCTTAACCAGAGATCCCAGTGTTGCAACTTGGGCTCTGATACCAAATGTAATGCCCGACAAAATACCCAAGAGAAATATAGCTAAAAAAATGCTAATTTTATTTTATTTTTTTAAACAATACAACACATAAAATCACTTAAGAAATGTAGTGAGCACACAACAACAATTAAGTGTTATGAACATAGAATAATTCAATCAAGCTATTCAAACAATTACACAAGTGGGATACAATAAATCATTTCTACTACTCCCTAGGGTATCTCAATGTCATTACTTAATCTACCTACATAAGAAATAAGTATTTACTTTCTTCCAGTTCAATACCTCATAATCTTAATCATTATACACACATAGGTGCAACATAGCAATACCTAACACTCATGATATGCAACCTTCTTAATCTTACATTTAATATGAGATTCTATCTTTCAATGCACCACTATTTCCTTTTCCACTTAGATTCATTTTATACACCAAGTCCAAATGTTTCTATTATCATTAACCAACATCTGACTATAAACATCACCATACACATACCAAGACTAACCCTTACATTTCATTAGCACCATTTCCATTTATGATTATCTTCCACATAATCATTTATGATTCTACACTCCTAGCGTGCTTATTACTTCATCATGATTCATAAAGTACATAAAGCAATAATCACAGAGTCTTCCTAAACATTTAATCCATAGCTCATTTAATACTCCTAAAGTCTCTTACACTATATCAATTAACCAACAACCATCTTATTACAAATTAAGTAACTACACGAATTCATCTCAACACAAATTAAGGTACAATATCCTAATTCCATAACAACTAATAGCATCCACCAAATGGAGATATAATTCTTAAACTATAACACATAATACATTCTAATCCTTTCCTAAAAGACAACCACTCATTTTACCATCTACCCATACACTTACTAGTAATTTCTATTTATAAGATTAGCAATTCATTCACTAAGGACATCCATACAATATTTTCATAAGGAACATTCAACTGCATCCCTAACATTATAATATTTTCAATCCTACCATTAGATCACTAACTATGAAGTATGATACTATAATTTCAAATTCTTTAATCACAACTCATAAACATGTGCTAAGATATCTTCTAACATTACTCAAACTCATACATGCTATCAAGACATAACATTTCTTCTACTTAAATCATTAGTTAAAGACATCATTTCAAATCTATACCATTATCATAACATTTACCCGATTTAGTTTTAACATGGTTCATCAAGAATACAAAATACATCATTTAGTTTCGAACAACAATACTTATCCACATCTCATACATCCATTTCATTTAATATAAATGCATTACAATGCCACTCAAGGTTCATCATTACAATCACATACCATAACCAAAATCTATCATTATAACTAGAACAACATAATAATTTCTCATAAACATGATTTCTTTTACAACCATTACATAAAAATTTTATTACATAAATCACACCATAATTTACATTCTTGCTGCAATTATTATCCATGAACTATCTAAAGAAGCATCCTCATCCACGCAAGAAGAATCCAAAGATAGGAACATCGCAATGGTTTAAAAGCACCAACCACCTAGCCATGTGGAACCAAAGGAACCACCCCTCGTGCTAGGAGATGACACAAGGTCCCAACACACACTCTACATCTAGGCTAACACTCAAAACCAAAGAGACTAACCAACAAGGATTCTCAAGCAAGAACTCACACAAAGCCACAAGAATAAACTCCCAGAGGCGTAAAACTTATAAGGACATAAATGCATCCAATAAGCATAATCATAAATCATAAAGGGGAACACATGTAGGAGTGGAGTGTCATCACATGCCATCATCATAACATAATAACACAAGGCACTAGCCTGATGGACATGTGGAGCCATCTCAACCTATGAGAGACCAAGGGAGATTAGCTTACCATTTTCACGGCCTTCTCATGCTTATCCTAAAACATCCTCCCTAGGACTAAGCCATGAGGCTCAAAACTATTCATTATCTTGTTTAAATGAGTTATAATTTTCCCATCCCAATTAATTCATTATGTATGTTATCACTTGCTTACAAATCATGGAAAATATCCAATGTGCCCTGGTGGTCTAGACTTCATGCATCCTTACAAGAAACCTCATGCTAGTATATCTATCATGACCCCAATCATCACAAGGAAGCCCACTCCTCCTAACATGGCCCAACAATAAATCACAAGAGGCTCTAAAACAAAATACCAATCTGCAACATAACACTCATATGCATCCAATGGCTTACTGCCCAAAACAAGTATATTCAAGTAGCCAAAATCACAATGAACCTCTTGGCAATACCAGATCAAAAAACTATAATTAACCATCAATGAAAAGCATCATAAATATCATAAAAGCCTTTTAATTTAAATCTTATTTAAATCTCAGACAAAACTGAAAACAAAACAGCAACAAAACTCATATTCATAAAGCCTTATGACAAGGAAACTTGACATGGTCAAAACCACAACAACACAAAAAAAAATGAGCCTCTTGGCCAACAATAAACATAGGCATATCAAGCCATAAAATTTGTTGTCATTAATGAAAGTAAAACCACAGCAAGGCCAACTCACTTGTTGCCCCAAAACAACAACACTTCCAACTCACCAATCATAGTGCATCAATATGGATGAAAGCACAATTCTTTCTCCAATAACATAGGAAGGTAAATATGCTTGAAACCAACAAAATACATCAAATAAAATCAAATATAAAACTATAAATCATCAACACCCTCAAAAATGCCTCTGGTACAAGAATTAATCCAGAAAGTGCCACACAAGCAAGCCACTAGCAAATTAACCTGCAGGAAAAACTTGAAAATGTAGAAATTGGAAGAAAATCTGATGTAGAATCCAAAAAACCAATCCAAGCCTTTAAACCAATTTGAATCCAACCACCAGCAATCTTCAAATCAATCTCAAAAATCCATTCACCAAAGATGCCAACCCCCATGAATGCATAGGAAGGCCTATTTATAAAAAATAAAAAAAATAAAAAATAAAACAAAACCAAGCAAAACCATCCTCCAATCAAAGTATTCCAAAAATATTATATTCCATACCTACCTTCCCAAAGTTCAAGAAAATAAAATATATTTTCTACCTACCATAAACTTCCAGCCAATCAAATCCAGGGGTAGGTAAAATAAATTAAACCATTGACCTGGGGTGAAAATGACTTTTAAATAAAAGAATACAAATTACCCCCTTTTAAATTACTTAATGGGTTATGAAGAAGAAATCTAATTGTTGGAAATTACAATATGTTCTGGAGTTAATTTTACAATAGTTGGCTTTCTTTGATTCCTTTTTTATCACTCATTGCTTCTGAGAAATTAATATAATAGCAGATTTTTTGGCAAATTTAGCCATTGACACTAACGCAAACTTGCAGGATATAAGTATGGATGAGTTCCCGCCTTCCTTTCTGAAACATTTGCATTAAATCTTCTTGGTTTTTCTTAAAATATGTTCTCATAAAAAGTCTTTCAGTGTCCTTATGCCTTAAGAAGGTAGCATGTTTGGGGTTTATGCACAGGTGGTAAGCATGCTTAGTAGGCAATTCCTAGTTGGCTATTGAGTATACTTATGATCTGTCATAAGCAGCAAGGGTGGCACCTGTTATGGTATTAAGGTGGCACCCTGTCAGCAGATTGGTTTCATGGTTATGATTTGGTATTTTTTGATCTGCTTTATCCTCGCTCGTGTGTTTTAAAAGCTTTACTATTTTATGATGTATGAAGGGAATGTGTTTCAGTAATCATCCATGGCTTTTTATGAAGCTATTATGATAAGGATTGTGTAGCTTGTTATGTGGCACCAGTTGGGATATGAAGTACTAGTTTCAGCCACCACCCTTGTGCAAAGTCCATTATTTATGGTTTATCTTGTATGAGCTTTAATCTTGCTTCAATTGGCTTTTATAATTTTGAAGTACCATGATTATCTCGGTTCACATTTTTGGTGGCAACCGGTCTTTAAAAGCCGATTTCATTCTTTATACAATAGTAAATGCTTGGATTATTCTTGTTTGAGCTCTGTTTCATATGTCGAGTGTTTTTTCTCTTTCAAGATATAGGGTCATTGTCGAATGCCCGATTGAGAGGGAAAATGGGGCTCCCAGTAATAATTCTGAAATGCTTGGGGAAGTGTTTTGTTTGCTTACTCCTCAGGTGGATTTTGAGGCTCACAGGTTGCTGGGATCTCTCTGATTGCAGTCTGGTCTTTCCTTTTCTAGCTCTGAGATTTTGTCTCGATTTCTTACTATTTGCTATGACATTTGCTTGATAAGGATTTACTCCATCTCTTGGTTCATACGTTTATCTCTCCCTTGATTTGCTCCTGGGAGCTTGTTAGTTCTGCATTGGATAATTATCATTTTGAGCTGGGCTCTTTTTATTATGGGGATTTTCTTCCTCGCTCTGATTTGCTGGATAATGGGTGTTGGTATTTTGGTATGGTTTTGTCATTGATGTCAACACCTACTAAATACACCTACTTTGGAGATCCAACAACACTCATCGACAAGCAGTAGTCTATGCAACAGCTACTAGTATATGATTAACTGAAAGGATATAATGTTCACCGGTACCTGGAATGACATGAAAGAAACTTGGTAATGTCAAAGACATCATGTGGACACTTTATTTTGAAGCAATAATCATTGGTATATTCATATTTGCATATTTGCTTTTATCGACAAATAGGTCCAGGTTATCTACGGTTACACCGACAGGTTTATCTTTTCCAGATCAGCATGGCACGCTATAGAGATGATTTATTATTGTTGTAAATGCATTTTAAGCCAACATGATTAATCAGTTATTGCATCGGATATTATATTATTTGTAAAATATTTTTATTGTAATATCTTGTAGAGCCGACCTACTAAAATTGGTCTTAGGGTATGGTATAAATGTAAGATCTTATTTGTAAGATCAAGTGTGGAATGCGAAAAAGATTTGAGTGAAGGTATATGCGAGATAAAGCAAAGGCATACACAAAGACATCATTTGAAGGAGAAGTTAGGTTTTTTTAGAAGCATATCAGCATTACACCGGCACTAAATTCAACATATGAAGATGCGATTTTGTGAAGTACATTCTTATTGCATTTAACCATCCAACTGTAGGCAGTGTGACTCCCATTTGTGATTGAGCAGTGACCTCTAGGCTGTTGGCCTTTCTGCATGTGCAGACCCCTTTTTGTACACTTACTATCTACAGTAGTATCATCTGATTGTGCGTAAGGTTTCCCACCATGGTTTTTCCCCTTACAGGGTTTTCGCGTACAAATATTGTTGTCATGTGTTGTGGATGACTTTGTGTTTATGTTTCATGCATTAATTCTTACCGGTATAACAATTTACTGTTAACACTGTTTACCGGCATACTAAACTGGTTTACCAGTATTAAGTATTAAGTTGGTTAATAAGTTTTTGATTTAAATTTATTAGACAAGTGATTCACCCCCCCCCTCTTAGTTGTCTCTGGGACCTAACAATTGGTATTAGAGCGTAGTCCTCTTTTTGCAAAAGTTTAACAACTTGAGGAGATCCAATGTCTACTAATTATTTCAGGAAGGATAGACCTAAACTTGATGGAACCAACTATGGGATATGGAAGATCAGAATGGAGACACATCTAAATTGCATCGGTAAAAACATCTGGGAAGTTACTAAGAATGGTTATACTGTTGTTGTAGCTGGTCAGACTGCTCCAACTACTTTAGCCAAATATGAAGAAAATGATTGCAAAGCAAGAGAAGCACTCTTGAGCGCATTATCAGATCAACAAATCATGGGATTATCAGATAGGTCTACTGCTAAAGCTATTTGGGATCATTTGGAAACACTGAATGAAGGAGATTCTACAATCAAAATTGCAAAACTTGAAAGCTTCTGAGTTAGGTATGAACATCTGAAAATGGAAGAAGATGAAAGCATTTTTGCTTTTATGGAAAGAGTAAATGAAATTGTTTTGGGTATCAAATGTTGTGGAGGAACCTTGAGTGACGATGAGATTGTTTCAAAAATCTTAATAGGTTTGCCATCGGCATATAAAATGAAGGTTACTGCTATAAATGAGTTAAGAACAATGCCTAATACATCAGTAACTAGGGATACATTGATTGGAAAACTTTCAGCTTTTGAAATTGAGGAATTTGGTCATGTTGCTACTATAAAGACTGATTTGGCCTTCAAAGCATCAACATCATCTGCTCCATCTTTTGACAAATCAGACTGGAGAGCCTTTTATGCAAGAGAACTTGAAGAAACCGGGAAGGAGAATGAAGAGCTTGAAGAACTTGAAGCACTATTTGCAAGAAAAATGCCAAAAGGTCCAATTGGAAGCAAGTATGAAGGTAAAGCACCTTTTAAATGTTTTAACTATAATAAGATTGGTCATATGGCTTCAAGATGCCTTGATAGACATGCTAGACTAAGAGAAGAAGTTAGAAGAACATACAAACCTAATCCTGAATATTAGAGATACAGATTTAAGAAAAACAAAGATAAATCTTGTCACATTGCTGATGAAGGTGTGACTAATGATTCTGATGAGGATCTAGCAGACAATGGATTGGTTTTTGTTGCTATAATATAAGATCAACTGGTACCTACTGCTCAACCGGTAGAACATGCCCTAGCAGCTAAAGTTGAATCAAAGGATGAATGGATTATTGACTCAGGATGCTCACATCATATGACTGGAGACAAAGGTAAATTCTTGAACTTTCAAGAATACAATAGAGGTTTAGTAAGATTTGGAGATGACAAAGCCTATTCAATCAAAGGTAAGGGTTCAATATCTCTTGATGGTAAACATAACACTAACAATGTCTACTATGTTGAAGGATTAAAGAATAATCTTTTAAGTGTTGGTCAATTAGTTGAGAAAGGTTTTCAGTTACAATTTAAAAATGGAAAATACAAAATCATGAATAGAACTAGTTTGGAAATTGCAACCGGTAATCAGACTAGAGGTAATATCTTTCATTTGAATAACAGTGAAAAGGCATGCTTAATTGCACATATAGATGAAAGTTGATTATGGCATAAAAGACTATGTCATGTAAATTTTGATTGCATGGTAAAAATCAGTACTTCTAAGGCAGTTAGAGATCTACCTCAAATTGTGAAACCTCAGAATACAATTTGCAAGGAATGTCAATTTGGAAAATAAGTTAGAGCTAGTTTTAAAAGTATTCTAGAAAAATCCAACAAGGCTCTTGATTTAATTCACACTGATTTATGTGGTCCAGCTTGAACTAAAAGCTTACAAGGTGATAGATATTTCATGCTAATTATTGATGATTACTCTAGAATGTGTTGGGTTACTTTTCTCAGAGAAAAATCAGAAGCACTTGGGAAGTTCAAACTATTCAAAGCAATGGTTGAAAATGAAACCGGTAAGAAAATCAAATGTTTAAGATCAGATCAAGGAGGAGAATTCACATCTAAAGATTTTAATACATTATGTGAAGTGAATGGAATCAAAAGACAGTTATCAATACCTCAGATACCACAACAAAATGGAGTTGTTGAAAGGAAAAAAAGAACTATCTTGGATGCAACAAGAAGTATGTTATCAGAAGCAAATCTACCACATGTGTACTAGAGAGAGGCAGTAAGCACTGATGTCTATACATTCAACAAAGTTCACATCAAAGGTGAAACCGGTAAGACCCCTCATGAACTATGGTTTGGTAATATTCCTACTCTTAAGTATTTCAGAATTTTTGGAAATAAATGTTATATTAGAAGAGATGAGTATATTGGCAAATTTGATCCTAGAAGTGATGAAGGAATATTTCTTGGTTATTCATCTAAGAGCAAGGCATATAGATGTTTTAATAAAATATTACAGAAAATTGTTGAGAGTACAAATGTAAAGATTGATGAACAATTTAGAGGAACTTCAAGATATATAGACTCTGAACTAGAATAGAAATTATGACAAATGAACCTACAATGAATCCACCGGTACAAAATGATGATCTAGTTACTCCGGTATCATCAGAGGATTCTACAGTAATTGAAGAACAACAACAGACTAAGACACCCCAGTATGTAAGATTGAATCATTCTAAAGATCAGATAATTGGAAGCAAATTTAAAGAAGTTACGACAAGAGGAAGATTGGCAAATGAAGAGGTATGTCTTATTTTTCAAATTGAAGCATTATCTATCAATGAGGCATGTGAAGATAAATTTTGGATTAAAGCTATGGAAGAAGAATTAGGACAAATTGAGAATAATATACTTGGACATTAGTTCCCCGGCCTAAAAATAAAAATGTAATTGGAACCAAATGGGTATTTAGAAACAAACTTAATGAAGATGGTAAGGTTGTCAAAAATAAAGCAAGACCAGTGTGTAAGGGATACTCTTAGAAAGAAGGAGTTGATTACAATGAAACCTTTGCACCAGTAGCTAGAATTGAGGCAGTTAGATTATTATTGGCTTTTGCAGCTCACAAGGATTACAAAGTTTATCAAATGGATATTAAATGTGCATTTTTGAATGGAGATCTTGAAGAGTAAGTCTATATTGGACAACCTAATGGATTTTCTTTGACAGATGACAATGATATGGTTTGCAGATTAAGAAGAGCTCTGTATGGATTAAAACAAGCCCGAAGAGCTTGGTATGCAAGATTGGATAAGTATCTTTTAAAGATTGGTTTTACTAAAGGAAATGCAGATAGCAATTTATATTACAAAGTAACTAATGATGACAACTTGATCATTGAAGTATTTGTTGATGATATAATGTTTGGAGGAGAAGATGGATTATGTAAAGAATTTTCTCTTGAAATGCAGTAAGAATTTGAAATGTCTATGATTGGAGAAATAAAATTCTTTTTAGGATTGCAGATCTTACAGATTGATAAAGGTATGTTTTTGAGTCAATCTAAGTACTTGAAAGAACTACTAAAGAAATTTGGGATGGAGAAATCTAAACCGGTAAGCACACCTATGACTACAAATGACAAATTATCTCAAAGGGATGAATCTACACCTATTAATCCAACTAGATACAAATCTATGATAGGAGGTTTACTGTATTGACACAAACCAGACCTAATATTATGAATGCAGTATGTATAGTTTCCAGATTTCAGAGTAATCCTAGGGAAAATCATGAATCAATAGTGAAAAGGATTTTTCGGTACTTACAAGGCATAGAAAATCTTGGATTATGGTATCCTAAAGATGAAAATTTTGATCTATGTGCATATATAGATGCAAATTGGGCAGGAGATGTAGATGATATAAAAAGCACCACTAGAGGAGCATTCTTTCTTGGAAAAAGATTAGTTTCTTAGTTGAGTAAGAAACAGAGTTGTACATCTTTATCAACAACAGAATCAGAATATGTTGTAGTAGCAACAAATTGTACACAAGTACTTTGGCTTAAGCAAATGTTGAAAGACATAAAGGTAAAATGCAAGGAACCTATTACTATATACTGTGATAACACTGCAGCAATTGATATATCCAAAAATCTAGTATTACATTCTAAAACAAAACATGTTTCTATCAAACTAAATTTTCTAAGGGAAAAAGTTGAAGAAAAAGAGATAAAACTGGTTTATGTGAATACTAAAGAACAACTTGCATATATTTTCATAAAACCTTTGCCTAAGGAAACTTTTGAGTATCTCAGAAATCAGCTCCGAGTCATACCATGACCAATAGAGACTTAGATAGTTAATGATTGTCATCAACCAGCAAAATTAAATGGGCAAATCTTTATTTCGGTATTTGATGAGAAAGCTACTTCAAAGGGGGAGTAGTTGGTATATTGAATTGGTTGGTATTTTGTATGAACTTAACCTTTTCTGACTTTGGCATTTGATGTTAAAGGGGGAGAGATATCAATGGAAAAACAAATTATCTTTTCGGTAAAAGAGATTTTAGGGGAGAGATTTTGAAAAACACATTTAAGAAGAAATTGGAATGGAAGATTGTTACTCCCAAGGGGAGATATGGAGATTGTTAGTTTTTGACATTTCTGTTTTGGCACTGTGATGGTTTTTCAATCTTGTGTTGCCATCAATGCCAAAGGGGGAGATTGTTGGTATTTTGGTATGGTTTTGTCATTGATGTCAACACCTACTAAATACAACTACTTTGGAGATCCAGCAACACTCGCTGACAAGCAGTAATCTATGCAATAGTTACTGGTATATGATTAAGCAGCAGGATATAATGTTCACCGGTACCTGGAATGACATGAAGGACACTTGGTAATGTCGAAGACATCATGTGGACACTTTATTTTGAAGCAATAATCATTGGTATATTCATATTTGCATATTTGCTTTTATTGGCAAATAGGTCTAGGTTATCTAGGGTTACAACGACAGGTTTATCTTTTCCAGATCAGCATGGCACGCTATGGAGATGATTTATTATTGTTGTAAATGCATTAAGCCGACATGATTAATCGGTTATTGCATCAGATATTATATTATTTGTAAAATGTTTTTATTGTAATATCTTGTAGAGCCAACCTACTAAAATTGGTCTTAGGGTATGGTATAAATGTAAGATCTTATTTGTAAGATCAAGTGTGGAATGTGAAAAAGATTTGAGTGAAGGTATATGCGAGATAAAGCAGAGGCATACATGAAGACATCATTTGAAGGAGAAGTTAGGTTTTTGTAGAAGCATATCAGCATTACATCGGTATTGAATTTAGCATATGAAGATGCAATTTTGTGCAATACATTCTTATTGGATTTAACCATCCAACTGTAGTAAGTGTGACTCCCATTTGTGATTGAGCAGCGAGCTCTAGGCTGTTGGCCTTTCTGCATGTGCAGACCCCTTTTTGTACACTTACTATCTGCAGTAGTATCATCTGATTGTGGGTAAGGTTTCCCACTGTGGTTTTTCCCCTTACAGGGTTTCCACGTACAAATATTGGTATCATGTGTTGTGAATGACTTTTTGTTTATGTTTCATGCATTAATTCTTACCGGTATAGCAATTTACTGTTAACACTGTCTACCGGCATACTAAATTGGTTTACCGGTATTAAGTATTAAGTTGGTTAATAAGTTTTTGATTTGAATTTATTAGACAACTGATTCACCCCTCCCCTCTCAGTTGTCTCTGGGACCTAACAATGGGAACTGTGGAGTTTTATTGTTCAAGTTGAGAATGGGGTTATTATGTGATAGATTGGGGGACACATTGCATTCTTTTGAATTCTTGCTAGAATCGGTTCCCTCACAATTTGTTGATAAAGCCTTAGTGGTGCTTACGGGTTTACATTCTCTACTCTCTTTTGGTTTTTTGGCTTTAGCTCCTCCATAGTTTGAATCTCCCTTGCAGAGCATTCCTCCTTTGATCATGGATAGAGAGCCCCCTATTGAGAGCTCAAGTTCTTGGTTTCAGAACTAACTATGTGTGTAGATATGTTGATGTCTTTTTTGATGCAGGGTTCTGATCAGTTGATATATCTTCATGGTAAGTTTACTCTATAGATTACTCCTCATAATTTTTTTTGGATAATGATATGTATATCTTCGATAAGCCATGTAATGGGAGGGTGATCAATTTCGAATATGTAATTGGGTATATGGGGTTTTTTGGATAATGATATGTATATCTTTGAAAGTTATGTAATGGGAGGGGGATCATAATCAGATATGTAATTGGGTTTATGGGGTTTTAAATTTACTTTTTTGGGCCACAACTAGAGGTTTTCTTGCAGGTTCTTTCCTGTCGGTATGCCCTTTGAACCCGTTTGTATTTTCAAAATTCAAAATTAATAAAATATAGTTTAGTGGCTTGCCCACTTTTATCAAAAAAAAAAAAAAATCAAATGGGGAAATTAAATTAAATAAACCAAAGGCTCATAAATGAATTAATGAACTAGATAAACATTAAAAGCCAAATAAATATTAAACCATAGGCGATTAAATAAATAAATACCAATAAAGGTCAAATTACAAATAAATATAAAACACATCATAAGCTAAACAATAAAAATTAAATAAATATTAAATCATCATTAAAATAAATAAACATTTAAATATCAAATAATCAAATAACCAAAAAGGCAAGAATCCAATAAATTAAATTAAACATTAGATAACCAAATAATCAAATCGCTATTAATCAAAATAATTAAAATAAACATCATTAATTATTTAATCTCGCATCAATAATCAAATAGTCAATCTCAACATAAAAGGAATAATTAGGCAATACTAACATACTCACAACACAGAAGAAACCCATCTTACTAACTATCATGACAACTTGTGCCAAGACACTGACAACTCACAGTGAACAACTTAGATCTAGAGTATGTGAGGGGAAATTGTGCCAGCTCCAAACCACATACCATTGGGATTTAAAGACACACTCAGACCTATGGAGCCAGGTGGAGTGGATATCTGGTACTTGCAAATCCTGCATGCACAAAGAACGATACAACATATGCATATATATATTATAACAAACAAGGGTTAGAGAGTCACAATGACACATCCTACTCACAATGAGTGATGTGGCATTCTCTCTATCCAAAAGACAGTCAGACAACAATCAAACATAGCATGTGATTAACTCATCATAGATAATCATTAAACATGGTCAGTACATAAAAAAATCATCAAGTGATTGATTAGTATAGTTCATGATTATAGTAAGGCATGTAAAATTCATCAACACTTATGCTCATCAAAACACATGATAAATATAATCTTTTGATAATTAATTATATAATAAGTATATAGTGACTAATAAATCACACGATCAATAATGATAGTATGAACATCATATAAATCTTCCGAAATAGCCTATGCCCAATAATGCCCATTATGCATGAATTAAAAATCAACTCTAGTCAAAACAAGTCAAGTTGAGGGTGGACACTACATAAGTTATCTATCACCTTTATACTTGGAGGACCACCTACCTTACCTTTATCCTTATCTTTGTCCTTTTGGTAGACTTTAAAAGTCTTTGGTCTCTTAAGCTCTTCTTGTTTCTCTTTCTCAACAAAGAATATATCCCACTTGTCTTCAGTTTCTTCTTATATCTCATCAACTCTTCCAGCCATTAGTGCTACATGTTGGTGACTAGTTGAAAATACTGTCCGGTTAGCCTCACTTATCAGTTCATCAATTTCTTTTGTTGAATTCACTGGGTGAACTGCAAGTAGTTTCTCTACCTTCATCTTTTTATCCAATTCAACAATTGTTGCTCTCCTTGCTTCTAACCTTCTATACAACTCATTGGGTAAATCATCTACAACCTCAATCAAAAATTTCTTGTAGATATCCAAGTGTAGGATAACATTATTTTCTATGCTTTCCTTTTCATCACTGTTAAAAGTATCATACAACTTGCTAATGTTTTATAAGTTACCATTTTCAGTTATCTCATTCAAAAGGTTGTCAAGTGGAGGAACAACTTGTTTTTCATCTCTTTTCTTTGGTGTTAACTTCTTTGCTGGAGGCCTAACTGCGTGTTGTTTCTGTCTTGTTCTCTTGGGTGCAGGAGAGGGTACCAGTGAGGGTTTTCTTTTTCTTTCTACCCTTTTGAATTCTATCGGTATTTCACTGTTGGAGGATGTAGCAACCAGTGAAAGATGTGCTTCCGGTTGTAATCCTTCAAAGTCGCTCTCCTTAATACCAGTTTTATTCAATATGTCTTCCTTAAGTACTTTTGCCTGCCTTATTCCCTTTCTAACTATTTGTTCAGTTTTCTTTATTCTCTTTTGTGATTGAAATTTTCTTTCAATTGTTTCTGCATTTCCAAATACTTCTTCTATTGGTTCTTTAGGGGCTTCTAGGAGGGCTTTTGCATAAGTTTCAATTATGTTTTCATCTGCATCATATCCCATCTATGTAACCCAAACTATCCTTGGAACAATTGCCTCCATCCATATTTCATCTTTCTTTATTACAAAGCATATCTCTTTTTGATATTTATCAACTATAGCTTGGGATAGCCTTATCCTAGTTTTCATCCTAGCCTTTAATGCCTGAAAGTGTTCATTTATGTTCTTTTCTCTATCATCTCCCATGTTGTTTAGCATGTCCAAAAGTTGTTTCCCTATCGGTATGTCA
Organism: Cryptomeria japonica; assembly: GCF_030272615.1. Classification (NCBI taxonomy): domain Eukaryota; kingdom Viridiplantae; phylum Streptophyta; class Pinopsida; order Cupressales; family Cupressaceae; genus Cryptomeria; species Cryptomeria japonica. Next base: position 694,973,930 of record NC_081413.1, on the reverse strand, counting down.
AAAACAAAATCCTTTCTACCAATGTCGGGTACTTCCTTGGTAATATATAACATCAAACATCCAAGTAAGTTGCCAAATCTGAATGTACCCTTCTTATCACCTTTGATCTTCCTCAGATTGTCTATCAGTTCATCCTTCAACCATTCACATATGTCAATCTTTGCATTGTTGTTTACCATGTCATAGACACTTTTGATACATAAGCTAGAAATAGAGTTTAATCTGTTGGCATGTGTAGCCTTGTATCCAAGAATCATGCTAGTGAACCTTACATTGATATCCTTTACATTGTTTACTCTCAAGGATCTCTTGTCAAAGTTTGCACTGATTAGGGTCATTACAGTGTCATTTGAAACCTTTTTAGTCTTGTCAAGCCTGCTACCGGTAGAAGGTAAGCCTATCACTGCCCTAACTACCTCTTTTGTTATCTTGTGGATGGAATCCAACCAAAAGAACTCCCCATCTACTCTGCTCAAAACAATCCTTTGTTACTATTTACTAAGTTGTCATTAGTTTTATGTCCAAAGTCATCCTATATACTCTAGTCGGTTAATAGTCAAAATACTCAGTCGATAAGCACTAAACCAGTCAGTTATGGAAGAAATAAGTCACAGAGTTTAGTATACACCGAGTTGTCTACCAAGTAATGCTCTATGTCTACCGAGCAGCAAAGATGGTATACCAAGTTAATATGAACCAAGTGAAACATGTTACCAGATTCATTGAACCTGGACACATATGTGGAAACGTGTTACAAGATCGAGGAACAAGGAACCATTATCACATAGGAAATTGCACCTTAAGATTTTGTATGATTTTGAGGATATCTATCCAATGAAATAATTTTGTATGGTTATTCATTTGATGAATCATGTTTGTAAGATCAAAGCATGAACAGATCACTGTCATAAGAGATCTATTTATACAACATGAAATGAGGATCAAAAAGTATGAAGCAAGACATGTGTGATAGATAAGCTGAAAGACAAAATCACAAGAAAGCACAATGTGTTGTGACTGTTATGACTGAGAGAGATATTCAGAGGTCACTGAGAAAGATTTTAGAGAATAGTTAAGGAACAGAGTAAACAGAAGGGTTTACTGAGTTGATTTATCAATTACCGAGGTATGCTATGAGCAAGGTAATTTCATATTGAGCACATATAATTTGCTATAACATTTTAGATGTGAAGTTGCAGATAGTTTGTAAAGATTTTGATTATATTATTTTGAGTTATAAGAGAAACCTTAAATAGGGTAAAAGACTCTAACAAAGTCTATAAATTGTAAAGCCTTTAACCAGGTACAACATTTAGTATAAGTGTTGTAAAATCCTTTAGCAAGGTTGATCTAAAGATCTTGATACTCCTAACATGGTAAGCTATCAGACATAGATAAACATGTAGCTCTAACCGAGCAACCTTTATTATTGTAGTAGTAAAGTTGTGGGTGCCATCCCCATCGTAGTTTTTCTTTCTAACAAAGAGTTTCTGCGTAACCAAAATATATGTGTTATGGAGTGAAACATGTATGAATGTTATTTATATGTTTTAGCTTTATATTATGTTTCAGCAATATTCAGTTTATGCTTAATAGTAAAGTTTCTATTGAAGAAAAGGTTTTAAAGTACTAATTCACCCCTCCCCTCTCAGTACATTAGCTTTCCATATTGGACCTAACAATTGGTATCAAAGTTACAATCTTGGAAAAGGGTTTAACTGCCTAAAGAGAAAGATCTTATCAATGGAAGGCTACAAACAATCTCGGAGAATTGTGAATCTTCAAAAAGAATTGGATCATGCTAATCAAGTGATTGCAGACATGCAGGAAACAAATGCAAAGATCACTAAAAGTTAGAAGAAGATTGTCTGATGATTTGTAGGACTCATAAGAGCTGGTGGAACAAATTGAGATATCATCTGAGAATAGTATATCTGAAGAGACTAAAGAAATGATTGGAGTATTGAAAGAAAAGAACAAAGAACTTACTGATCAGCTAAAAGCAATGAAAAGAGAACATGAGCATTTCAGCACATAGATGACTGAAAATCTTGATGCATTGAGGATAGTCGAGGATAACATAAGAGATACAGAAAGAGAAAAACAACAACTTGAAGCATTAGTGTCTGAAAAGAATGATGAAATCACAAGGATGACTGGAATTCAATAAAATCTATCTGATCAATTGGGTTATGCACATCATGAAGCAAATCTGAAAGAAAATGAGAATCAAGCATTGAAACTTGAAATATCAAGATTGACCAATGAACTTGAAATAGAGAAGAAATAAAAAGAAACACTAAAGAAAAGTTATGAAGCATCAAGGAAGTTGGATGAGAAACTAACTACAAGAAGACCCAAGAAAGATGCAGGACTCAGTTACAAAGGAAAAGACTCTACCGAGAAAGGAATCCACATCACCGAGAGAGGAGAATCATCAAAACATGTTCCAAACAAGAAGAACATCAAAGGAAAGAAGCCTATTTGCAACTATTGTGGAAAACAAGGACATACTGCCAACATGTGCCAAATCAAAAAAGGTAAGCAACCGAATGTCACTAGGTCTAATGGTTATTGTTACAATTGCAATAAGTATGGTCACACATCTAATCGATGTAGGACAAAGTCTGTTAGCAATTATTAGAAGGCAAAATTCAAGGGGTTTTGTAAAAACTGCAATAGATATGGACACAGTACCGAGAAGTGTTGGTTTAAGCAGAAGAACTATATGTTGTCTGCACACCGAGCAAATACTAGAAGCTACCAAACTTACACAGATCCTAACCGATAGTATACTACAGTACCATGGGATTACAATACAAGGATATGGTGTGAATGATGTGGAAGATATGGACATATAAGTGTCAACTGCTTTATAAGGTTTGGAATGAACAACCGAAGATCATGGAGAAATCTTGGTATGGCATGTTTTCATTGTCACAAAGTTGGACACTTGGCTAGAGATTGTAGAGATCAACCCAGAGGAGATACTGAGGAAATAAGAAGCAAATTATAGATGATTTGGAAAAAGAAGGAAAATGTGTCAAGTAATGAAGAAATCACCTTACCTACCGAGTTAGGTGCATCTATTTCAAATTAATCGGTAAAGGTATGAAGGGACTGCATTCTCTCAAGGTTATATTTTGACAGTTCCTATTTTATCATGTACTTAATTCCAAAAAATGCATAGCTAAGATGCAATAGCAAGTTTGAAATTTTATCTAGTCTTTTGGAGTACCAGAGAAGTCGGTAAATGCAAGAAGCCTATCTAGTTGGTAAAAGCATAAAAAGGAAGGTAATCGGTTTAAAGGAACCGAGTGCATTTAATGTTTTCTGACCTAACTGCATGGAGCCCAATAAGGTAAAATGTGTACTTAAAGCCTTTTGCACAGTCATTTTACACTTACCAAGTTTTCAGAAAGCAGAGCTAAGCGATTCAAAGGCAATCAAACTCCCCTCGAGAAAATTTCAAGGTATTTATTCATCAATCTCAACGCATTTTTCAAGCAAGTCAACCGATCATATTAGCTGAGAATAACTGCTTTATATTTACTAAGTGGAAAGCATTTGTTGGTTAAGTTTTAAACCCTAAGCTTTTTTCGTTAGTAATTATCCAAAGTTTGAAATGGCTCCAAAGATTCAGAAACCTATTGTTGTTGAAACCATTAAGAAGCCCTCACTGAAATATTCCTTACCTCCCAAAGTAGCATCCGAACCCAACGATAAAACAACATTTTCTCTCATTCTAGTTAGGGTTCTATTGGTTGAGCATGTTAGATTCTACACTAAGTGTCATGTTGAGGAACTAGGTCATATTGAGATCAAGGACACGTATGATGAATTATGCACCGATGGAAATCTGGATAGCAAATATGAGCATATCAAAGTCAAGGGATTGACCGAAGCCCTAACCTACCCGCAAGTCTTCAAACCCCAATGGGTTAAATTTTTTTTTAGCAGAGTTCATGATGAATTTATGTGGTTAGAGGAGCAACCATTCAAAATTGCCAAGGAAATCATCCACTTAATCATCGGATACCTTATATTCAACCATGCCAGAGCTCAGAAAATGATTTCACAGAAAGAATTGATCACTTTAACCAGAGTTGAATCTGATTGCAGAGGTCTGAAATTGAATAATGTTATAGATGCAAAGCTAAAGTTTGTAATTAGAGTCATAGGTTATTGTTTCTTTCAGTCAGCAAGGGAAAACAGTGTACCATGTGCAGCTATTGATTTAGCATAGAAAATTGTGAAAAAGGGTATGAAGATTGACCTATACGAAGTGTTGTTGAAAAATATTTTTGAAAATCTCAACACCATAAGGAAGCCTAAGAAGAACAACTCGACAAACACACTAAAGTTTGGGTCACTCTTAGTATGCATGTTTTTCTATTTTCAGAAATTCTTTCCATCAGTCGGTAATGTAGTTTGGGAGCTACATCGACCAATCACCCATCAAATAAATGACTTCATCAATCAGCTAGGTGATAACTTCAATGAGATAATGGATGATTACTTTAGCAAATTTTAGGAAAAGATGCATAAAAAGCACAGAATACCACCCCAGTTAGTGGAGAAATACAAGGATAATATATGTTTTGAAGTGGACACCAACTACTGTTATGTTAATGCAGTAGAACCTAGAACTCAATCCTTGTCACCTATGGGTTATGAGATTGATTCTAACATTATGCAGTAGCAGATAGATGCCTTTCTTTCACTTCCAACGCATGCTACCGAGATCAAGTATGGTACCTATGAAGAGGTCAAAGAAAAAGTTAAGATGAGCATTGTAGTTCCTAAGGCTACAAGGAAAGCAACCAAAATGATCAAAGTATTAACAGAGAAATTTGGAGAAGGTTCTTCCTCCACTCCTATCAAGAGTGATCAAGTCATCACTGAGGAGGAATTTGAAGCCCAAGAAGCAGCAATTACATTGAGCACCGAGTTGCCAAAAGGAAAAATTTTGAAAAGGAAGAAACAAGATACATCACAGGTATCACCTACTCCTCCAGTGAAGTGCCCCAATACTAGATCATTTGCAATGTCACTGAGTAAGAAGCAAATTTTTTTTGCAATGCCTAAGGTAACAAAAGCTTATAAGAAGTCTACTCAGAGACTCATTTTGAATAAAGAGTCAAGTGACACCGAATCTAAAGACATAAGTAAATTTTAGATTGTTAAGAGCACAAAGAAAGATGTACATAGTGTTGATAATTTTTGTGCAAATCTGAAACAATATGGTGGATTTGGAGCATTCAGATATGTAAAATATCAATCCAGAACTAATGCAGAAAAGAGGCAAATTGAAGAAGCTATAATTTGCACGCTTCTTAAATTCTAATTAGTCCCATTGGAAGTAACTAATTCTCTTCCAAAAGAATCATACTTACACATTGATGACAGGTGGAAATATGCTATGGACTTGGAAAAGCTGATGAGAGAAAGAAGTCTGGTACATCTCTTTCTAGACATGTCGGTAGTTGAGTTAAGTGAACATCTGAAAAACTACCAGATAAACTTCCTAGTCAAGCAAAGAGCCTTGAAACTGATGAATGACCTTTATCTTGAAGTAGAGAAAGAGACAAAAGAAAAATGACAAGAAATTTTTTGAATCAAGAGTGCTGATGAGCAAGGTGCAGTTGAAATAGTTGATATCACCGATCAAGATCCTGCTAGTACTATACAACTTGATGAGGATATCATGGATACTAAGGTACAGGAACAAGAAATGATAGAAGGAAATGCTTATGCCAAACTGGTATCAAGTGAATCAGTTTTGGAACAAGTTAAGTCCTATGCTCCGGTAACCCAGCAAGTGATCACCGAGCAACCTCAGGACGCTGATCAAGGCGAAGAGGGTCAACAGTCTACCAAAGGAGAAGCTACTTCTCAGACCACTGGGGAATAAAATTTTCAAGCCCCAACAAGCATTGAAATTGTTGCCACCGAGACCCCAAGTAGAGAATCACTGAAGGCTACATTTGAGGCTAAAGAAACCGACAAAAGTGTTGCCTCTATCGAGCAACCTACGGAGGGTGAACAAGCCCCCCAAGCTATTGTACTGGTTCAACCGATGAAAGCCTCATCATCTAAAGAGAAGAAAATGAAGAAGCATAGTTTCAAGCTAGATATGTCAAAGCCGATTGTGTTTCCAAATGTAGACATTTCAAAACTGAAAGGGCAAGCACTCATTGAATTCGGGGAACTATGCAAAGCCAAAGAAGAACAAGAGAGACAGATGGCTATACAGAAGAAAAATAGAGTAGTTCAGAAGGTTAAAGCATTATCAACGGAAATGCTACCTGAAGCTACCATGACAAAAGATGCAGCCATCCATATTCAACTGGATGAACTCCTCACTAAAATAGAAGCATATGGAGTAGATGCCTCTGAATACCTAAGCAAATTGAAGGACAAAGAGCTCACTGCCAAAATGATTGAAGAGGTATAGAAAGCCATTGCTATCGGTAAAGTTAAGCTAGCTGGACTCATTGCTGAGTTGTCTCCTCAACTCAAACATATTCTTTAATTATTTCAAAAGATCTATACATTTTCTTTATTCATTAAAGATATCAAGAATAAAACCGAAGTTATTGAAAAAGAGATCACCGATCTCTCAAATAAATTGACCACTGAGCCCAATTCTATTCAGAATTTCTATACCAAGTTACAATCTCCCATGGCTCAATAGTTGGAACTTCGGAATGAAGAGCACAAAATAAGAATGGATGTCATGACTCTTCAAACCTTATTCATTCCACACTTATCCTCCATACAAGAGCAGATTAACCGACCTACCTATTTATCCACTCAACAAGAGGGAAGCACTTTAGATGGTCTGATTTCACTGTTAGCTGATATTATAGCTCATAATTCCCTAATGGATAGTGTCAAGAGTGCCCTTACCAATTCTCTCACCAATGCTCGAACTAAGTACAAATCTATTTTTCATCAGTTGCCACCACCAAACGGTAACTAGTTTTGATGTTTGTCAAAAAGGGAGAGTATAGTGTATACAAGAGGAAGTATGTTGAGGAGATCAGAGTATCTAGGTGTACAGGTAATTTTGACAGGGGGAGTAGTGAACACCGAGCAGTGAATACAGAATAGTAAAGCTGTAAGCAAAATCAGAGTTATGTATAGTATATTGATAAGGGGAGTATATCTAAGTATACTATTTATTGACAATTGTATATACTGTCAGTTTAGTCAAATTTTGTAAGTATATAGATTTTTGAGTTATGACTTTGAAAAGAGTTTTGTCAAAAATACCAAACTAATGTCAAAAGGGGAGATTGTTACTATTTACTAAGTTGTCATTAGTTTTATGTCCAAAGTCATCCTATATACTCTAGTTGGTTAATACTATTGAAATACTGAGTCGGTAAGCACTAAAGCAGTCAGTTATAGAAGAAAGAAGTCACAGAGTTTAGTATACATCGAGCTGTCTATCGAGTAACGCTCTATGTCTATCGAGCAGAAAAGATGGTATATTGAGTTAATATGAACCGAGTGAAACATGTTACCAGATTCATTGAACCTGGACATATGTGGAAACATGTTACAAGATCGAGGAATAGGGAACCATTCTCACATAGGAAATTGCACCTTAAGATTTTGTATGACTTTGAGGACATCTATCCAATGAAATAATCTGTATGGTTATTCATTCGATGAATCATGTTTGTAAGATCGAAGCATGAACAGATCACCGTCACACGAGATCTATTTATACAACATGAAATGAGGATCAAAAAGTATGAAGCAAGACATGTGTGATAGATAAGTTGAAAGGAAAAATCATGAGAAAGCATAATGTGTTGTGACTGTTATGACTAACAGAGATATTCAGAGGTCACTGAGAAAGATTTCAAAGAACATTTAAGTAACAGAGTACACAAAAGGGTTTACCGAGTTGATTTATCAATTACTGAGGTATGCTATGAGCAAGGTAAATTCATATTAAGCACATAAAATCTGCTATAACATTTCAGATGTGAAGTTGCAAATATTTTGTAAAGATTTTGATTATATTATTTTGAGTTGTAAGAGAAACCTTGAACAGGGTAAAAGACTCTAACAAAGTCTATAAATTGTAAAGCCTTTAACTAGGTACAACATTTAGTATAAGTGTTGTAAAATCCTTTAGCAAGGTAGATCTAAAGATCTTGATACTCCTAATAGGGTAAGCTATCAGAAATAGTTAAACATGTAGCTTTAACCAAGCAACCTTTATTATTGCAGTAGTGAAGTTGTGGGTGCCATCCCCACTGCAGTTTTTCTCTCTAACAAAGAGTTTCTGCATAACCAAAATATATGTGTTATGGAGTGAAACATGTATGAATGTTATTTATATGTTTTAGCTTTATATTATGTTTCAGCAATATTCAGTTTATGCTTAATAGTAAAGTTTATGTTGAAGAAAAGGTTTTGAAGTACTGATTCACCCCTCCCCTCTCAGTACATTAGCTTTCCATATTGGACCTAACATCCTTATAAAATCCTTTAGAAAATTAGGAATACTAAGAATTTCCACAAAACCTAGGGTTTCAACTATCTAATGTTCTGGTTTCACATTTCCATTTACATCACAAATTGTTGTTCTATACATGCTCATTATCTCTTCAGCTCCTAGTTCTTCAATATGACAATTTATGTAAATTCTAGGATCCTCAGCATATACAATTCCTTTGGGTATTTTTGAGAATTCTCCTAGGGTATCATATTTCTCCGCAATCTTGGTTATGATTTTAAATATGGGTCTAGGGTGCTTAACAAATTCAATTATAGTAGGGTTTGCAATGAATTTAGGTGCAGAGGAGGAAGCCATTGTTATAAATACCTTAATCTACCTTTAGGTATGAGTGCTTGAATTATTTGCTTCACTTTTCGCTGTGGATGCCTTCGCTCGGGATTTTTGCACTCTAAGGATGTTTGAATGCTTGGTGAATGATAAAGAGCCAAAAACACTTGCTTTATAGTGTCATTTCCTTCAACTACCACATTGAATGCCTGTCAGTTAAGTCAAATTTAACACATCTGCCGATAAAGAAGTAATTCGACTTCTCGCCATCAATTGAGGGTAAATTAGCATGTTTTTCAATTTGTTGCCATACCCACAAAAGGTTTCCTTTCAGTTAGATGAAGAATCTCCTGCCAATGGAGTGATGCTTTGTTCTACCGGTGAAGGAATAGCTTCACTAACATTCTGATCTTTCTTTCTAATCAATTGTTTTGAAAATTCTTGCCTTACTTCTTTAACATTTTCTTTACCTTTCAAACTGGGTCCTTTGTTATTTGTCAGTGATGCCTTACTTCTACAAAATTTTGCAATATGTCCAATCTTGTTACAAGCATAACAAGTCACATTGTTTTTATGAATAGCTTTTCCATATCCTATGCCAATATGTGTTCTGCATTGATTAGATAAGTGTTCAAATCTTCCACAAACATAACATCTTACATTCATTTTACAATTTTTTGAGTTGTGACCAATTTTGTTTCATTTAGAATATTGACTGGTGGGTGTATTGGTGTTCTGATAGTTTCTAGATCTACACTGATTTTCTCTATGACCATACTTGTTATAGTTAAAGCATTTCCCATTGAATTTATAAGAATTAGGTTGTCTTAGCGGTTTACTGTGATCATGATTTTTTCCAGTACCGGAGCTTTCACCAGCTTCAAAGCCAAGGCCATTTGTATCTCCATCAGGTTTCTAATTTTTCAGCATGTTATCAAGTTCCTCTAAACTTTTCTTGAATTTTTCTTTGTGTTGATTTGCAATAGCCAATTCATTTTCCAAGATTCCTTTCTATCAAATGAGTTCAGTTCTGTCATTTTGTGTATGCATCAAATCTGTCTTCAAAATATGATTTTCATGATTGAGTCTCATGTTTTCATTTCTAGTATCATTTAGTCTTCTAACCAAGTCATCTTCATTCTTCTTTCTATCTTCAATGTCTTTACAAAACCTAATAGTCATATCTTGCATCTAAATCCTCATTGTACTATTCTCCTATCTCAATTTGTTCGCAAGGTCATTAAGAGTTTCTTTCTCATCATCATCATTCTACATCTTCTCATAAATTTATCTTCTTTTGTTCCTAGCAATAGAGATATTTTCTTGAAGTCCTTGAATTATTTCCTATGCATCCTTCAGATCATCTTCAAGTTTGATATTCTTCAACTTTTTTGCATCATAGTTTGAAAGAGCTATTTCCAATTGCTTTCTCAAGTTATCCATCTCTACCGGTGTTAGAATCTTCCTCAAGCTGTTAGGCTTTTGAAAATAGAGGACCAAGCTTTGATACCAATTGTTAGGATTTCAAAAGCTACTAAGAGGGGGGGTGAATCAGTATCTTGTTGGTTAATCGATTTTCTTGTGTTATTAAATGAATTGCATTCCAAAACAATGTACCGGTAAACCATAATTAATGCATTAAATAAGAACAATAAACACAACATAGAAAACACACCATAACACAATATTTTTGGCGAGGAAACCCGGTGTGGGAAAAACCTCGGTGGGATTTGTGACCCACAATATTCTCTCACTAGCCAATAAGTGAATATTGCTTACAAAATGGGGGCCTGCACATGTAGAAAGGCCATGTGCCTAGAGCTCACTGCTCAATTACAAAAGGAATTCTCACTGACTTACAAAAGTGGATTATACAAATCCAATATGATGTACTGCTACAAAAAGTATCTGCTATGCCAGATCCAGTACCGATTTAAGCTCTTGCAATAACCATAAACCTTACCTCAAAATATGCCTGAGTATTCGCACATAATATCCATTTATGTCAGATGTATATCTCCTATATAAAATGTTCTACAAGATCTCATACTTATATATGAGCCTTTTTACAATATACCTTGTCGGCTTACAATAAGATATTATAATTAAATACATTAAGTAATAAACAAAATCTTGTCAGCCAGGGTGCCGGTAATCAATCTTTTCGTTGCTGCTGAACTATATGTCAGTGTAGAGTCTGTCGATGTCGGTGCCTACCGGTGTCATAGGATTGTAAGGTTTCCATCAATGACAATACCTTAAATCACCTGCAATTTCTCATTAGAGTGTGCATTTGCCAACACAAGACAACATCAACAAAAGTAGATGAATCTCAAAAGGTTCAAAACCAAGGAGGGTACCTGTAGATGGGCTAGATCTACACTTACAACTCAACAATATTTTGAATCGTGAGATGGATGGAAACTAAAAAAGAACAGAAAACAAAACATATTCTAATATTGGATTTTAAAATTGTGTTCTGACAATCCTTCAATGTTACAAAAGACCAGTGCCTTATCCAAGCCACAAAGTCATGCATAAAAGTGGAAGAGAAATTTCAGCTGCAAGCTACTTTCAACATTAAATTTTCATGTATTAATGCCTTACATTAATAAAATCCTTTGCTCTATCATAAAATCATACTTATATGTATCCAACAAATATATTCAGAAACACTAATGCTAGGTTTTAGGATTTAAATCTTTCCTTGAAGAATACCCAAAAGATAAACATTACACTCTCAGAGAAGACTAAAAGAGATAAATCCAAATTATCCTTGATAATATGAAACTGTATGAATCTTAATACATTTTCTAGAGACAATTTCATGGAAAATCACAAATGCCTTGCATATGTGTAAACCTACAAACTGAAACAAAACCTACAGTAAAGACAACACCGAAAACCCAAAAGAAAAACACTATAATTTGCAAAAAACTGAAAAACAATGCCAAAATTGGAAACCAAGATCATGGAGCCTTGCTCACAAAAATATAGAACCCTTAGAATTAAGAATAAATGGGAATATGAAGGAGGGGGTAAAGACCAGAATGCATCAGAGCATGTCAAGTGTCCCTTTTTCCCTAATAGCAAAAATATCCCCTTTTCTTCCTGTGGAAACTACTCTCAAAATATCTCATGTTTGTTGAAACAAACTGCATAACTGAATTCCTCTTCTCGTTATCTTTCTAATGATATATAATACTTCCCATTTCGGGTAACAAATACACCCTGAGTGAATTAATCTTTAATGCAAGCCACCATCATTTAAATTTTTTAATTTTTACAATAGTTGAAACTATGCATTTAAATTTGATTTATCTTCATTTTTGGCCTTGCGTCCTGCCATGTGGTAGCATGTGATTCGCCTATGGCACCATCATTCACCACCTAGGATGATACCTCACCTATCTGCCACTTGTTGGGCATGCGGATCGCCACCTGTCCGCCACTTATTGACCACCTCAACGAGACCTACCAGTTGGACCACCACCAGGACCTGCCACATCATTGGTCATTGGTTCGCAAAGGGTAACCTTTGTGCATCTTCACTTCGTGACATGGCGACCACCAATGATTTTCTATGAACTTGCTCAATCTTTACCGTGTCCTTTTCCATACATGCTTGGTCACTGATTCGCGATGCTTAACCGGTAAGCATCTCTGTATTGTGGTATAGCACCAGCCATCCAATCTCCTTGAACTTGCTCACTAGTTAACTCATCATTCTTCTACAAAATTTTCTTACCTCAGGAACAGTGCACACATGAGGTCCATCTGCTCTCCAGCTAGCCTCCTTGCCTCAAGATTTGTGCACATGCGTGAGGGATCCACTGGACACCCAGTCGACACCTTGCGTCAAAAGCCTCAAGCCTTTGACAATATAGTTGGGTAGAGCTTTAAATTTAAATACTAAAATGTCTCTTCACCCAGCGAATGTGGGATTAATGTATTTTGCTTGGAAATGCATTTTTTGAAATTTTTAATGGCGCCTTTGTCTACAAATTTGCTAAAATTTATTAAATGCCTTTCAACATCTTGAGCATACAATACATGGGAGGTTTGGGCACCACACCTGCTAGTTGCAATTTTCTAAATTTTAATGCCTTTCCCAAAGCCAAGTAGGGGAGGGATTGACTTGCAAGGTTCATGGGGCTTGGCAATACACCTACAGATGCATTTGATTGGAAGTCTCTGCTTCTCCTCTAGCCAGTACACCACACTCCATACCACGTATAAGGAGGCTATACTAGTTTACACCTACCAATGACATTTGCATTGAAAGTTTCTATTTCCTTTTGACATACCACATTTTATATTGCTGAAGGTTTCATGGCCCACATGACCCCTTGCATTTTCTTAAGAGTTTCTTTTTAAAACGCCTTGGTCTGCCCAATTCCAGCTCATGGCAAGGGAGATATTGGCAAAAATTGTGGCACTTGCTTTCAAACCTACTAATTGCACTTTCTTGAGGGTTTAATGTCTGCCATTACATTTGCAGAAAGTTTCAAAGATCCTTTGCATTTGCCATGGAAGGGGAAGACATTGGCAGAGGTCATGGATTTGAATTGCACCTGCACATTGCATTTTGTTTGGAACTTTCTAAAACTCTTCAATGCCATCTGCATCTGTCTAAAGTTATCTAATACCTTTTCCAACAAAAATGTAGTAGGAAGGAGGATATAGGTTGGGCTATATGCCTACCAAATGCATTTGTTTAAAAATTCTTTATAATTGCCTTCACCAAACCACCATGCACAAGAAGGGCTGGTAAAAGTTGTGGAATTTGTCTTACACCTACCAATATTTGCATTGAAACTTTATGCCTTCTATGCCATCACGTAGAGGATCATAGCAAAGGGAGGATTGGCAATTGAAAGGCATTTCAAAATACCAATTGCATTTGTTAAAAGTTTCATGTTTTAACCTTTTCTCCAAATGCTGCACAGGGGTTTTATGCCTACCAATGGCATTTGTTGTTGGAGGTTTTGATGTCTGCCACACTTTTATCTTATTTGAATATTTATACGGCCTTTTATATACCATTTCTTTCTATGTGGGAGGAGGTTTTACTGCAATCAACCTGCCATTTAGTATTCACTTGAAAACTTTAATGTGCTCTCCTCCATTAAGCACCACACTTTACTCCTGTTGCTTCATTTTATTAAAAGCCTGAAGCTTTTCCAGCCATCATGTGGTAGGAAGGAAGATGCGGGAAAGGTTGTATAACTTGGTTTTACACCTGACACTTGCATTTTCTTAATGAATTATTATCTGGTATACAGCAGATGGTTGGCATTGGCAAAGAATATGTAGGAATATCCATTCCTTGATTGGGAGACTGCAAGAAAAGGAAACATTCCAATTGGGGCACATGTAGAGGTATTTCTATTTGGAATCCTAATTGTCCCTCGACTCAACAATCAAAGTTTAGATACAAACATGTTCCTCATTCATGCGGTTTCATAGTTCACACTCCACTTTACCATTGTTTCTGCCAATCGCCATAAAATTAATGCATGTGCATGAGCCAAGTCGGACCCCAAAGTGGGTTCGACTAAAAAAAAAATTGTTTTCATGCAATTGACCCTTGAAAACACCTCAAGAACCTTCAACATGCCTCTGGAATCGATTGACACCATTTTCTGATCATCAAACTGAGTTTTGCAACTTTCAGGCACTTGCGCCACATTTTCGCATTTAATCCGAAAGATGTAATTTTCAAACTGGTCAAAACACCTTTCTAGACTTTGTAGACTGATAGGCGTACTGTCTGATATACAAAAATTAACTCTGGCAAGCCGTTTCTCAAGACAGATCCCGAGTGAAGAAATATTAATGGTCAAAGATGACCAATTGGCTCTGCCAACATTTTGAACCTTATAAAACCAATGCGCAGGGACCTCAAAGTGCCTTTCTTAAAAATATCAAACGATCTTCATAGACCACCAAATCTGAGGCATAGATACCTTAAAGTATAGAGAAGACCTTAGAGTTCTTAGTTTGATCAAAAGTCTGATTGGGTGGAAATGGTGGGTTCATGAAAATTGCCACTTAAAAAGATGTAGCAATGAAAATGCAGAAAACTAAATGAAATGGCTCAAGAAATCATTAAGACCTGAAATTTTTCATGGAGGCAAACTTATATGCATAGAATTCAATTCACATTGAATTTCGATATGACGATCATCTAGTCCAGAGTTATAGGAGCTCGAAGTAGGCTACTCGATAAAATCACTTTGAATTTATAAGAGCTTACCCCTTGAAATGGGTACCTGATCAATTGATCCAAACTTAATTCTACTAGTTGCAAAACACTTTATAGTCCGAATGAAAGGTGTACAACAAGTTTCCAAATTTTTACCCCTTGATGATCAACTGGCTCCATTTTACCCATCTTCAAACAAGGCCATTCAAAATGAGATTAGGTGCCTTTTTGAAAATGCAGAGCAAAATTTTGAAATGGGCCTCAAAACTTGACTCAAATTTAATGAGTCCCAACAAGTTTTGCATCTTCTTCATCAAATTCTTCATTTTCACTATCATCACTCACCGATTGAGCACCTAGTTCTGTAAAAAGCCGATTGTTCATTATTCTTTGCTTCCGGTTCAATGATTACAAACTTTTCGTCATTATCATCCTTTTCAGGTTCAGATCTACTTGTACCTTCAGATTTATCAGATAAATCATTAACTTTTACATTAACACTTTCAATAATTTTCTTAGTCCTCTTATTGTAACATTTATATGCTTTATTCTTAGAAGAGTAACCAAGAAAAATTCCCTCATCAGACTTTGCATCAAACTTCTCAGTGTAGTTATCTCTCTTGATAAAAAAATGACTTCCAAAGATTTTAAAATAACTAACACAAGGAGTTTTTCCACACCATAGCTCTTAGGGTATCTTATTGGTACCTCTTTTTACCAGTACCCAATTAAGAGTGTATACAACAGTATTGACCACTTCTCTCCAAAACATTTTGGATACATTACTCTATAATAACATAGATCTTGCAACTTCAACTATTGTTATGTTCATTCTTTTTGCAATGCCATCCTGATGTAGTGTCCTTGGAGTTGACATCTGTCTCTTTATACCATGTTCATCACAATACTTAACAAATTCATCAGATGTGAATTCACCACCTCAGTCTGACCTTAAACACTTCAAGTTCTTACTTGTTTCCTTCTCAACCAGATCTTTAAATGATTTAAATTTATTAAATGCTTCTAATTTCTCTCTTAGAAATGTTACCCACATAATAACTCTTTGTTCTCATAGGGCCACATAGATTAGTATGAACCAAATCTAAAATATTCTGAGAAATACCATTCTTTCTCTTGAAAGAAATAGAGGTCATCTTACTGATTTGACTATCTTTGCATATCACACTATCCATTTTGACAAGTTGTGGTAATCCTCTTACAACCGTTGACTTGCTTTTCTTAATCAGATTATTTAAATTAACATGACAACATCTTTTATGACATAACCAATTGTCTTCCATTCTTGCAACCAGACAATTATTAACATTATTGTTCAAATGGAATAAGCTACCTCTAGTTTTCTTCTCGGTAGAAATCAGTTCACCATTACTTCCAAGAATTCTACAAACTCCACTCTTAAATTCAAGGAAATAACCTTTATCATTGAGCTGACCAACACTTAAAAGATTATGCTTAAGACCATCAACCCAAAATACATCATCAACATTACTCTTTCCATTTAGAGAGATAGAACCTTTACCTTTCACCATGCAAGGAGAGTTGTTTCCAAATCTAACAAAACCTCCATCAAATTCATTAAGGGTTATGAACTTACTTTTGTCTTCGGTCATGTGGTGTGAGCAACCACTGTCTATAATTCACTCATCACTATTCTCCATATGAGATACTAGTGCCTTTTTATCAGACAATTCCTCCTCTATAGCTACAAACATAATTTCTTCATTACCATCTTCTTCTTCTAACATGTCATCGGTCACACCTTCATCTACTGCAACATAACAGTGTTTGTTGCCCTTCCCTTTGAATCTTCTAAAATTTTATTTCTTATCAGTGTGAGGGAAGTTAGTAGCAATATGGCCAATTTTATTACAAGAGAAACACTTCAAAGGTAGATTTCCTCTATACTTACGAGTGCCTCTTGGAAATCTCTTTGCTAACAATGCTTCAAGTTCCATCACTTGATCTTCAATATCCTCATCTCCTCAGTTATTTCCATGACTTGTCCTGCACTCATGATTTTGATGTATATCTTTTCCTTTTCTAGCAGATGAACCGGTAACAGAAGCTTTAAAGGTAGATTTAGTAGATTTAATCACACTTGTCAAAACTATTTAATTCAAAACTTGTAAGCTTACCAATCAATGAATCAATAGTTACATTATCCTTTGCAATAGATCTAAGTTCTTGGATTGCCAATACTTTAATATCATACTGAGGTTGAAGAGTTCTGAGCATTTTACTTACTATTGTATCATCTTCTATTTTTCCTCCAACACTCTTAAAGTTGCCAACAACTTCTTTGATTCTCTGACCATATTGTCCAATACTCTCTCCTTCAAGCATTCTCATGTCATTGAACTTTCCTCTCAAGCTTTCCTCCTTATCTCTTTGAACATGCTCATCTCCTCCAAAGATTGGCTCTAACTTTTCTTAGACCTCACCTATAGTTTCCAATCCTTGAACATCAATATATTTTGAATCAGATAAAGTACTTACAATAGATTCTAGGGATTGCATGTTATCTTGTTCTCTAAGTTCATCCAGTGTCAAGGGAGTAGTGGTAGGGGCAAAATATGTTGTTTCAACTTGCTTCCAATATTATGAACCAAGACCTTTAATGTAGATCTTCATCCTGTCCTTCAAGATCTTGTACTTATCCTTGTTGAACTTGGGACCCTCTTTCTTCATCATCTTGAATTCCTTAGAATCTTTTCCTCAAGTGGTTAGGCTTTCTGCACATAGAGGATCAAAGCTCTGATACCAATAGTTAATCCTATGAGGATCCGGTTAATACTGAGCGAGGTGGGGGGGACTGAATCAGTATTAAGACCAATTCAACTTAAAGTCAAAATAAAACTTATTTCAACTTATCTCAGATCTGAAAATATCTCAACTTCTCTAATCAGATCTAATAAACTTGTTACCAGATTTTCTTAACACATTAATCAAATTATTTACCAATACTTTTATGAGAAAAGTAATCATATAAACTTGATCAATTACTAATTCATTAACCTTATCAATAAGATAAAAAATTTCTCAAACAACTTCTTATCAATATCGGTAACCTCTAATAAACTTCTGATAGAACATCATAACCGGTTTCTCAGAAATAATGCATGAAATGAAATATAAACATGAACATCACATGAAAAACATTCCACACATGAACACAATAATTTTTTGACCTGGAAACCCAAATAGGGAAAAACTATGGTGGGAGTTGGCATCGAAAAATATTTGTACTCTTTTGAAGTACACCCTGTTAGGAGCTTAGCCTTGTTAGAAGCTTACAATACACCCGGTTAAGAGAAGACCCTGTCAAGAGTCACCCAGTTAGGGGATTTGCCTTTCAACTTGATTAGGAGCTTGATGATGTGTTAGGATCAACCTCATGAGAGGATTTAACACTCTTTTGAGAGCTTTCGTGTTAGGGAACTTAAATGATTAAGGCCTGTTAGAACCTACCCAGTCAAAGGATTTAACCTACTGCAACTGTTAGGGAATAACAGTAAGAAAATGATTTTTTTTCTTTCACTTCTCTACTTGCTTGATTAGACCCAGTTATACACAACACTCTGGAACTCTTAGGAAGATTACACACTTCACTTGGACAGCTTAACACATTCTCTAAGACCATCGACTCAATAAACATCAATTGTGTCTACATAAATAGCCTATACCTAGATCATACCAACAAATTATAATGTAATATCAATCATTGATTGATCATAACTCATCACAGAAATCCAATCTGTATCCACAAAACACTCTCCAAAGAATTTTGTTGGTTTCCAAGAAAATCTTCCTTTAATCGCACTAAAATAGCTATTAAATCCTTCATGCAGGTTGTGTTGTGTTACCAACTTTAAGCAGACTCGCCGTCGATCATCGTCATAACATAAATCATTACTGGTTTGAATATTTCTTCACCGATCCTTAAACCCTACTAAAACCTTAGCAAAACTTCATCAAAAATTGAAACACACCTTTCGTTAATCATCATAATTTTTAGTTTTTGTCACATATATCTTTCCATCATACAAGTTCACCATCCAAACTGCAAATCACTAATCATTTCCAATCGACCCATCCAATCAAAAATGTAATGTATGTGAAGTGTACATATTATACCTATAGCTGCAACACAAAACACTCAATAAATCATTACAAGCAATGGTTAGAAAATTTATCAACGATAGATAAAACCATAGCTAATCGATCTATTGCCTCCTAGTAAATGCGAGTATGATTTTTTCTCTCAGATCTAATAATGCAAATTCTAGTGACTTGACTACACTTAAATAGAGGATTTAAATGATGAAGATGCATGATCTAGATGAGATAATGATAACATGATTAAGATACATGATTCCATGATTATGCTAGAAAATAAGATAGATTTAAGCTAAAATTGAACATGATAACAATACTAAAATGATATTACTAAGATTTCATATTCCTATAGTAATAATGCTTGAATGCAAATGACATGGGATCAAAATTTGGGGCCCTTTGAACTCCAAAATGGGGTCTATTTATAGGATTTCCCAAGGCTAGGGGTTGAGGTGGCAGGAATCAACAGTCAAGATTGATTTGAAGATATCAATGGTTAAATTGGAGGAGGTTAGAAAAGAGGTTGGATTAAAGGGAACAATGTCATCTCCATGGTGACAAGTGTCAAGAAGCTTCTAGAAGAGGTTAGATGAAAGGGAACACTTAGTGACAAGTGTCACAAATCTTTGCTAATGAGAGGGAAAAGTGTTCAAGGAAAGGGAACATGGTGGTTTGGATGTGCAAGCTAGGATGGTTAATTAAACTTGGGGTTAGATGGAATGAGTTAGGTTTAGAAGGGGTTAGGTTAGGTGGTTAGAAGTTAGGAGAATTTGAATTTAAAAATTCAAATAATAGGAAAAGGCTAATTAATCTCAACAACTCAAATTGATTTATTTTAATTGATTATGGGATTTAGAAGAAATGAATTTGATGATGAATTTGATGAGGGGAATTAATTAATTAAAGAGGATTATGAAATGAACTTAGTAAATAAATCCTTAGATTTATTAATAAGTAGATGAAAGGGAGATAGTGAATTCAATTAAATTGGGAAGGGGGATTAATTAAATAATTTTTTATTTAATTAATTATCTTGAGACCATTTTTAGGTATATACATTTTGCCCCTCTTTGAAGCGAGGTGTGATGACATGTTGATTCAAAGAATAATCTCAATTTGATGATGATATCGGTTCTATAGGATGCCGCAGCTATTGACAGTACAATGATGCCCCCTTAGGAGATGAATTGATTTGATTCCTGCAACTGTGGTTGATGAAAATGCAAGTTCTATGGTCACGGTTATATGGTTTTGGATTATTTATAAAGCTTGATTAATTAGATTGATAAGATTGAGATTCAGTCTAGTTTCAAGAATGACACCTCCTGTATAAGACAAAGATGATCAAAGTGTCTGGTTTCAGGAAGGATTCATCCTATATAAGACATGATCAGAACATCTGGTTTCAGGAAATATACATCCTGTATAAGACATGAGAGAATTGATTTAGATTTGGTTGATTGATTTGATTTGATAAGGTTGATGAGATAAAGAACTGATAGTTTGTTGATATTAAGTTGCAAAAAGATTCAGATATACTAATGTTGATTATGTTGAGAGAGATAGGATAAGATTTTCGCTGGGTCGGCAATATCGAAAGAGATATGAGTCATTCATTTGATTGCATATACACTTGTGATGATACTTTGATGATTCCTCTGATAGATTTAACCTTGGATAAAAGGAGCATGCGGGATCCCATGCAAGAATGAAATGCAAGCTAAATGCAAATGAAAATGCAAAGCTATGAGTGGACCGGTCACTGGATTATTGAATTTTTGTCATCATTGATCTTTTCAAAATGTGGGAAGTGAGTGCAAATATCGAGGGTATAATTAAACCATGATGACCTTAGCACTGCATTCCTGTATTTTTGTAGGTCTCGGGGACAACTGAGAGGGGGGGGTGAATTAGTTGTTCAATAAATTCAAACCAAAATCTTATTAACCAACTAATTGCTTAATATCGGTAAGACAGTTAATTGTGTCGGTAAACAATGTTAACAGGAAATGTTGTACCGGGAAGAATTAATGCATGAAACATAAGCACAAAGTCAACCATAACACATGACACAAATATTTGTACGTGGAAACCCTATAAGGAGAAAAACCACGGTGGGAAACCTTACCCACAATCAGATGATACTACTGCATATAGTGAGTGTACAAGAGGGGTCTGCACGTGCAGAAAGGCCAATAGCCTAGAGCTCACTGCTCAAACACAAATGGGAGTCACACTGAGTACAGATGGATGGTTAAATCCAATGAGAATGTACTGCACAAAATAGCATCTTCATATGCTGGATTTAGTACTAGTGTAACGCTGATATGCTTCTACAAAAACCTAGCTTCACCTTCAAATGATGTCTTCATGTATATCTCTACTTAATCTCACATATACCTTCTTGTAATTCTTTTTCGCATTCCACACTTGATTTTACAAATAAGATCTTACATTTATACCATACCCTAAGACCAATTTTAGTAGGTTAGCTCTACAAGATATTACAATAAAACATTTTACAAATAATACAATATCCGATGCAATAACCGATTGAGCATGTCAACTTAATGCATTTACAACAATAATAAATCATCTCCATAGCGTGCCATGCTGATCTGGAAAAGATAAACCTGTCGGTGTAACCCTAGATAACCTGGACCTATTTGCTGGTGAAAGCAAATATGCAAATAAGAATATACCAATGATATTACTTCAAGGAAAAGTGACCACATGATGTCTTTGACATTACCAAGTGTCTTTCATGTCATTGCAGGTACCGGTGAACATTATATCCTGCCGGTTAACCATATACCGGTGATTGTTGAACAGTTTACTGATTGTTGGTGAATGTTGCTGGATCTCCAAAGTAGGTGTGTTAGCAGGTGTTGACATCAATGACAAAACCATACCAAAATACCAAAAATCTCCCCCTTTGGCATTGATGGCAAGACAAGATGGAAAAACCATCAACGTGTCAAAATAGAAATGCCAAATACAAAAACCAATTTTCCCCCTGGGAGTAATAAATATCAATCTCTCATACCAATCTCTCCTCTAAAAGATAATGCACTCTCCCCAATGTTTTTCCATATATCTCTCCCCCTTTGACATCAAATACCAAAGTCACAAAAAGGTCAAGTTCATACAATATACCAATCAATTCACTATACCAGCTACTCCCCCTGAGAAGTAGCTTCCTCATCAAATACCGGAATAAAAGATTTGTCCATTTAATTCTATCGGTTGATGATAATCATCAACTGTCTAAGTCTCTACCAGTGGAGGTAGGACTTCGAGCTAATCTCTGAGATACTCAAAAGTTTCCTTAGGCAAAGGTTTTGTAAAAATATCTGCAAGCTATTCTTTAGTATTCACATAAACCAGTTTTATTTCTTTTTCTTCAACTTTTTCCCTTAGAAAATTCAGTTTGATAGAAACATGTTTTGTTTTAGAATGTAATACTGGTTTGTTAGATATATCAATTGTTGTAGTGTTATCACAATATATAGTAATAGGTTCCTTGCATTTTACCTTTATGTCTTTCAACATTTGCTTAAGCCAAAGTAACTATGTACAACTTGTTGCTGCTGCAACATATTCTGATTCTGCTGTTGATAAAGATGTACAACTCTGTTTCTTACTTAACCAAGAAACTAATCTCTTTCCAAGAAAGAATGCTCCTCTAGTGGTGCTCTTTCTATCATCCACATCTCCTGCCCAATTTGCATCTGTGTATGCATATAGATCAAAATTTTCATTTTTAGGATACCATAATCCAAGATTTGCTATGCCTTGTAAGTACCGGAAAATCCTTTTTACTGTTGATTCATGATTTTCCTTAGGATTACTCTGAAGTCTAGAAACTATACATACTGCATTCATAATATCAGGTCTGGTTTGTGTCAAATACAGTAAACCTCCTATCATAGATTTGTATCTGGTTGGATTAATAGGTGTAGATTCATCCCTTTGAGATAATTTTTCATTTGTAGTCATAGGTGTGCTTACCGGTTTAGAGTTCTCCATCCCAAATTTCTTGAGTAGGTCTTTCAAGTACTTCGATTAACTCAAAAATATGCCTTTATCAGTCTATACAATCTGCAACCCTAAAAAGAATTTTATTTCTCCAATCATAGACATTTCAAATTCATGCTGCATTTTAAGAGAAAATTCTTTGCATAATCCATCTTCTCCTCCAAAGATTATATCATCAAGAAATACTTCCATAATAAAAATTTAATCATTAGTTACTTTGTAATATAAATTGCTATCTGCATTTCCTTTAGTAAAACCAATTTTTAAGAGATACTTATCCAATCTTGCATACCAGGCTCTTGGAGCTTGTTTTAGTCCATACAGAGCTTTTCTTAATCTGCAAACCATATCATTGTTATCTGTTAAAGAAAATCCATTAGGTTGTTCAATATAAACTTCTTCTTCAAGATCTCCATTCAAAAATGCACATTTAATATCCATTTGATAAACTTTATAATCCTTGTGAGCTGCAAAGGCTAAGAATAAGCTAACTGCTTCAATTCTGGCTACTGGTGCAAAGGTTTCATTGTAATCAACTCATTCTTTCTGAGAATATCCCTTACACACTAGTCTTGCTTTATTCCTGACAACCTTACCATCTTCATTGAGTTTGTTTCTAAATACCCATTTGGTTCCAATTACATTTTTATTTTCAGGTCGAGGAACTAATGTCTAGGTATTATTTTTCTCAATTTGTCCTAATTCTTCTTCCATAGCTTTAATCCAAAATTTATCTTCACATGCCTCATTGATAGATAATGGTTCAATTTGAGAAATAAGACATACCTCTTCATTTGCCAATCTTCCTCTTGTCATGACTCCTTTAAATTTGCTTCCAATTATCTGATCTTCAGAATGATTCAGTCTTACATACCGAGATGTCTTAGTCTATTGTTGTTCTTCAATTACTGTGGTATCCTCTGATGATACCGAAGTAACTGGGTCATAATTCTGTACCGGTGGATTTATTGTTGGCTCATTTGTCATAATTTCTGTTACCAGTTCAGAGTCTACATACCTTGAAGTTCCTCTGAATTGTTCATCAATCTTTACATTTGTACTCTCAACAATTTTCTGTAATCTTTTATTAAAACATCTATAAGCTTTACTCTTAGATGAATAACCAAGAAATATTCCTTCATCACTTCTAGGATCAAACTTGCCAATATACTCATCTCTTCTAATATAACATTTACTTCCAAAAATTCTGAAATAATTAAGAGTGGGAGTATTACCAAACCATAGTTCATGAGGGGTCTTACCAGTTTCACCTTTGATGTGAACTTTGTTGAATGTATAGACAGCAGTGCTTAATGCCTCTCTCCAGTACACATGTGGTAGATTTTCTTTTGATATCATACTTCTCGTTGCATCCAAAATAGTTTTGTTTTTCCTTTCAACAACTCCATTCTGTTGTGGTGTTCGAGGTGCTGATAACTGTCTTTTGATTCCATTCACTTCACATAATGTATTAAAATCTCTAGATGTGAATTCACCTCCTTGATCAGATCTTAAACATTTAATTTTCTTACCAGTTTCATTTTCAACCATTGCTTTGAATAGTTTGAACTTCCCAAGTGCTTCTGATTTTTCCTTAAGAAAAGTAACCCAACACAGTCTAGAATAATCATCAATAATTAGCATGAAATATATATCACCTTGTACGCTTTTAGTTCTAGCCAGACCACATAAATTAGTGTGAATTAAATCAAGAGCATTATTGGATTTTTCTGGAATACTTTTGAAACTAGCTCTAACTTGTTTTCCAAATTGACATTCCTTGCAAATTGTATTATGAGGTTTCACAATTTTAGGTAGATCTCTAACTGCCTTAGAAGTACTAATTTTTACCATGCAATCAAAATTTACATGACATAGTCTTTTATGCCATAGCCAACTTTCATCTATATGAGCAATTAAGCATGCCTTTTCATTGTTATTCAAATGAAAGATATTTCCTCTAGTCTGATTACCGGTTGCAATTTCCAAACCAGTTCTATTCATGATTTGGCATTTTCCATTTTTAAATTGTAACTGAAAACCTTTCTCAACTAATTGACCAACACTTAAAAGATTATGTTTTAATCCTTCAACATAGTAAACATTGTCAGTGTTATGTTTACCATCAAGAGATATTGAACCCTTACCTTTGATTGAACAGGCTTTGTCATCTCCGAATCTTACTAAACCTCCATTGTATTCTTGAAAGTTCAAGAATTTACCTTTGTCTCCAGTCATGTGATGTGAGCATCTGGAGTCAATAATCCATTCATCCTTTGATTCAACTTTAGCTGCTAGGGCTTGTTCTACCGGTGGAGCAATAGGTACCAGTTGATCTTCTGTTATAGCAACAAAGACCCATCCGTTGTCTGCTGGATCCTCATCAAAATCATCAGTCACACCTTCATCAGCAATGTAACAGGATTTATCTTTGTTTTTCTTAAATCTGTATCTCTGATATTTAGGATTAGTTTTGTATGTTCTTCTATCTTCTTCTCTCAGTCTAGCATGTCTATCAGGACATCTTGAAGCCATATGACCAATCTTATTGCAATTGAAACATTTAAAGGGTGCTTTACCTTCATACTTACTTCCAATTGGACCTTTTGGCATTTTTCTTGCAAATAGTGCTTCAAGTTCTTCAAGCTCTTCATTCTCCTTTCTGGTTTCTTCAAGTTCTCTTGCATAAAAGGCTCTCCAGTCTGATTTGTCAAAAGATGGAGCAGATGATGTTGATGCTTTGAAGGCCAAATCAGTTTTTATAGCAACAGGATCAAATTCCTCTATTTCAAAAGCTGAAAGTTTTCCAATTAATGTATCCCTAGTTACTGATGTATTAGGCATTGTTCTCAACTCATTAATAGCAGTAACCTTCATTTTATATGCCAGTGGCAAACCTCTTAAGATTTTTGAAACAATCTCATCTTCGCTCAAGGTTCCTCCACAACATTTGATACCTAAAACAATTTCATTTACTCTTTCCATAAAAGCAAAAATTCTTTCATCTTCTTCCATTTTCAAATGTTCTTACCTAACTCGGAAGCTTTCAAGTTTTGCAATTTTGATTGTGGAATCACCTTCATTCAGTGTTTCAAAATTATCCCAAATAGCTTTTGTAGTAGATCTATCCGATAATCCCATGATTTGTTGATATGACAATGTGCTCAAAAGTGCTTCTCTTGCTTTGCAATCATTTTCTTCATCTTTACCTAGAGTAATAGGAGCAGGCTGACCAGCTACAGCAGCAGTATAACCATTCTTAGTAACTTCCTAGATGTCTTTACCAATGCAATTTAGATGTGTCTCCATTCTGATTTTCCATATTCCATAGTTGGTTCCATCAAGTTTAGGACTATCCTTCCTGAAATAATTAGTAGACATTGGGTCTCCTCAAGTTGTTAAACTTCTGCAAAAGAGGACCAAGGCTCTGATACCAATTGTAGGTCTCAGGGACAACTGAGAGGGGGGGGGTGAATCAGTTGTTCAATAAATTCAAACCAAAATCTTATTAACCAACTAATTGCTTACTACCGGTAAGACAGTTAATTGTGCCAGTAAACAGTGTTAACAGCTAATGCTGTACCGGGAAGAATTAATGCATGAAACATAAGCACAAAGTCAACCATAACACATGACACAAATATTCATACATGGAAACCCTGTAAGGGGAAAAACCACAGTGGGAAACCTTACCCACAATCAGATGATACTATTGTAGATAGTAAGTGTACAAGAGGGGTCTGCACGTGCAGAAAGGCCAATAGCCTAGAGCTCACTGCTCAAACATAAATGGGAGTCACACTGACTATAGATGGATGGTTAAATCCAATGAGAATGTACTGCACAAAATAGCATCTTCATATGCTGGATTCAGTACCGGTGTAATGCTGATATGCTTCTACAAAAACCTAGCTTCACCTTCAAATGATGTCTTCGTGTATATCTTTGCTTAATCTCACATATACCTTCTTGTAATTCTTTTTCACATTCCACACTTGATTTTACAAATAAGATCTTACATTTATACCATACCCTAAGACCAATTTTAGTAGGTCGGCTCTACAAGATATTACAATAAAACATTTTACAAATAATACAATATCCAATGCAATAACTGATTGAGCATGTCGGCTTAATGCATTTACAACAATAATAAATCATCTCCATAGTGTGCCATGCTGATCTGGAAAAGATAAACCTGCCGGTGTAACCCTAGATAACCTGGACCTATTTGCAGATGAAAGCAAATATGCAAATAAGAATATACCAATGATATTATTTCAAGGAAAAGTGTCCACATGATGTCTTCGACATTACCAAGTGTCTTTCATGTCATTGCAGGTACCGGTGAACATTATATCCTGTCGGTTAACCATATACCGATGATTGTTGAACAGTTTACTGATTGCCGGTGAATGTTGTTGGATCTCCAAAGTAGGTGTTGACATCAATGACAAAACCATACCAAAATACCAACAATTTTTATATGGCAAGTTAGCACAAGCATCGAGGTATAATTGAACCAAGATGACCTGAGTGTTGCTTGCATAAAAGAGGCACTATTAATCATTTCAATATACAAATCGGAAATGTCTTCCATGATACTCTGATGATCATGTCCTGAGACATATTTGCACATGTTAATGATTACTTTTTAGACAATAGACAAGAAAAATATCACGTTTCTTGCTTGTTCCTCTAGTCAAAGACATGTTGGAGTCACTCAGAAACTATGATAGCGAAAATCAATTATAGAAAAGTTGGACAATCATGTTAAAATCATTATCCAAAAGATATCATCCATTGAAAAGTGTGTGATGCGCTTAGTTTTACTTATGATAGCTTGATGGTTGATAATTTGATCTTGTGTTAAATGTTGGATATGTTTTAGTTTTTGTTTGATAAGAGTTGTCTAACTGTTTGTTCTACCTATTTGATTAAGCTCAAAATGATCAAGAATTTTGCCCCCAACTAAGTGCAAGATTTTTCCTCGAGCCTAGAAACAAATTCGTTATGATATACCCAATGATCCAAACCATGGTGAGAGAGCAACTGCGATGCCTGCGTATGTACAAATGCTTATGATGGTCAGCGCTAATGGAAAATGAATCGATGCAAGCGGAAAAAGGCATGAACTAATAGATGGAAGAGCTAGCTAACAGATAGCACCTATTTGCTAGGTTTTCACCATCTATTTTTATTGCACTTTTTCTTCATATTTGATTTTTTTTTTTGGATTTTTTGCTTATTCATTGTTTTTGATTTTTTCAAATTTTTTACTATTTTTTATTTTTTTTGCTTTTCCACTTTTTTTTGGATTTTTCTGCTTTTTTCACTGTTTCTGGATTTTTTTTTGCTTTTTCATAGAACTTTTTCAGATGTATGCTATTGATTGGTTCCTCGAGCTGATCTTCGTCTTGCTGATATGCTCCTGATCCAAATACTATTGTGACCACAAATACACCTAACCAGTTTGGTTCAAACTTTCCTTTCTTTTCTCGATCTCCCTGGTTGCGTGGATTTTCCTTTAGTACTAGTTCCCCAACTTTAAAGATTCATGGTTTGACCCTGTGATTATAGCTCCAACACATTCTTTGCTAATATACCTTTAAATGATCAAAGGCATTTTGTCTTCATTCATGGATCAGTTCTAACTCTTGTAGTCTAGATATTCTTTTCTCTTCATCTGGAATAAGACCTCTTAATGATACCTGTAGAGAAGGTATCTCTACTTCTATTGGCAATATTGCTTTTGATCCATATACAAGAGAGAAAGGTGTGGCACCTATTGGTGTGCAGATACTAGTACAGTAGGCCCATAGAGCAGGTTTTAGTTGAATATGTTAGTCTCTTCCAGCATCGTTCACTGTCTTTTTGAGGATTTTTAGAATAGTTTTGTTTGATGCTTCTACTTGTCCATTCCCCTATGGATAGTAGGGTGTGGAGAATCTGTGTTGAATCTTTAATTTTTCACATATCTCTTGTACATCTTGATTCTTGAATGGTCACCCATTATCAGTGATAATGGTCATTGGTATTTCATAGTGACATATGATATAGTTCAAGATAAATGCAACAATTTGTTTTCCTGTGATATTTATGAAAAGTACCGCCTCAATCCATTTTGTGAAATATTTTGTAGCTACAAGGATGAATTTGTGACCATTAGATGAAGAAGGATTTAGCTTTTCTACTAGATCTAGACCCCATTGACAAAAAGGCCAAGATTTTGCTAAAGCATGAAGTTCTTGTGTCGGTGCATGAATCAAATTCCCATGGACCTGACATTGTTTTCATGTTCTAGCTATTTGAAAAGAATATCATTCCATGGTCAGCCAATAATAGCCCCACCATATGAGTTTTTTTGAAAGGTTAAGACCACTTGAATGGGTGCCACAAATACCATTATGGACTTCACATAAGGCCTTCTTAGATTCTTCTTGTTCCAGACATCTTAAAAGAGTACCATCTAGACCTTGTTTAAATAGGGTATCTGTGACAAGAGTAAAATGGGAGGATTGGCAAATAAAGTTTCTCTTTTGGTTTTTTGATAAGTCAGGAGGTAAGGTGTTATCTTTCAGGTATGTGTAAGTTTGGCCATAGCATGATTAATTAGGACAATTATAGGCAGAGTAAATAAGTCTTCCACCAGGAATTCATAACGCTATTGATTTTCCTGTGTCTGAAGAAGAGAAGCAAGTGTAGCCATGATGTCTACTGCTTTGTTGTCATTCCTCAGAATCTGGTGGCAATTTTTTTCTACAAAATATTTATTGATATCATCCACCATCTTTTTATAAGGCATTAATTTTTCATCCTTTGTTTGATATTCATCATTGATTTGATTAATGATGAGCTGAGAGTCTCCAAAGACTTGAAGTTGTGTAATGTTCCATTCTATAGCCATTTTGATACCTGTAACCAAAGCTTCATATTCTATGGTGTTGTTGGTGCATGGAAAGCTTCATTTTTATGCTTTTGGGATTGTATGACCTTGTGGTGTGATGAATAGAATACCTGCTCCTGATCTGTGTTGTGTATATGAACCATCAAAGTATAATTGCCATTTTTTTGTTGTGAGTGTTAGGATATCAACATCAGGAAACTCAATGTGTAAAGGATGATCATCTTGAAGTGGTGCCTCTGCTAGTTGGTCTATAATGACTTGTCCTTTGATATCTTTTCTTTCAACATACTCAATAACAAACTCACTCAGAATCATGATCCATTTTTCTAGTCATCCTGTTAATGTTGCTTTGCTAAGTAAATATTTTAGAGGATCAATTTTAGCTATCAGCTTGATAGAGTGAGATAGTAGATAGTGCCATAATTTTTGAGAAGCAAAAACTACTGCCAAACATACTTTTTCTATTGGTGAATAGTTGATCTCGTATCCTACTAGTGTTTTGTTGATGTAGTAGATAGCTCATTCTTTTCCTTCATTATCCTGTTGTGCAATCAAAACTCCTAAGGATTATTCAGTGGTCGATACATAGAGTAACAATGACTTTCCTATAATTGGTGACATTAGAACAAGTGATTGCATGAGATAAGCCTTGATCTATTTGAATGCGTCCTCACATTGATGGTACCACTTGAAATGAACTTTTTTGTGCAATAGATGAGTAAATGGTTGACATTTATGTGCTAGTTGAGCAACAAATCTTCTGATTGATTGTAGTCTTCCTTGGAGTGATCTTAGTTGACTGATATTCTTGGGAGATTCCATTTCCATGATTTCTTTAACCTTAGCTGGATCCACTTTGATTCCTCTAGCTGAAACAATGTATCCCAATAACTTTTCTAAAGTAACACCAAAGGCACATTTTTTAGGGTTTAGCCTTAGCTTGTATTGTTCTAACCTGTCAAAGATCTTTTCCAGTATCTCTATATGTTCTTCCCTATTGTATGATCTAGCCAACATGTCATCCACATAGTCTTCCATGAATGTATGCATCATGTCATGAAATATAGTTGTCATAGCTATTTGATATGTAGTACCCGCATTCTTTAATCCAAAAGGCATCACGTTCCAACAGAAGCTACCCCATGGACATGTGAAAGATGTATTTTCTTGATCTTTAGGTGCTATTTTGATCTCATTGTATCCGGAGAAACCATCCATTAAAGAAAACATGGAGTGTCTAGCAGTTAAATCTACAATGATGTCTATGTTAGGCAAAGGAAAGCCATCCTTTGGACATGCATTATTAAGATCTCTGAAGCTTGTGCATATTCTGATGCTTTATCTAGTTTTGAAATGGGAACGATGTTGGATACCCATTGAGGATATGCTATTGGTTTGATGAATCCTACATCCAGTAATTTCTTTACTTCTGCTTTGACTAGGAGAGTGATATGCGGATGCATTTTCCTTAACTTTTGTTTGACTGGTTTGGCTCCTGGACTAACATTTAAGTGATGCATAATACGCTCTGGATCCAACCCTGGCATGTTTGCATAGGACCAAGCAAAATTGATTTACCTTCATTTGAAAAATTTTATATATTGTTGCATTTCTTCTTTTGATAAAGAAGTTGTTGAATGAAGAATCTTTTGTTGCTCTATTATGCCAATGTTAACTGCCTCTATTGGTTCGATCAAAATTGACGACCTTTCTTGATAGTGCTTAGGTAAAGTGTCAAATCTTCCATCTTCTGGTACCTCAAAGAGGTTTTCACCATTAGATGTGTCCTTTCTTTTTACTTTTTACAGATCTAATGTTTCCAATAAATGGTTTTCAGCATTAGACTTGATTTTCTTTTCTTTATTTTCACTTTTGCGACTAGGAGATTTGGCACCCACTTGACTTGATGATGCATTGCTAAAATTCTTGGTGAAATTTGTTACGGGTTTGATTGCATTAAGATATACAGATATGGTATGGTCATTTGGAAAGGTATCAATGGTTGTATGTCCTTCATTTTCCCAATAAATAAGCTCGGGGTGGATTAGAGGTAGGGATCTTTAGGTTGGGATGTTTCGAGGGTATCAAGGGTCATGATAGATGTATCAAAGTTTTCAATATGTATGTCAATTTCTAGTACGGTACTCTCATCAAAATGACCTCGCATAAGAAGTTCCTAATCGTCCTCGATTAAGTCCAAGTCATCCGAATGTGATTCTAATTCAAGTGAACTAGTTCATGACGTTTGTCTTGCATACATGTGAACTACATTGATGCCTAAATCACCTTCAAAGAACTTTTCTTTAGCCGATTCTTTAGAGTGATAGGAATCCAATTCCCATTCATTAGAATCTGTATCTTGCAGCTTGCAGTCTATAGATTTGGTCATATATCATTTCTTCTTCTTTTCTGGCTATATCTTTTCTTCTTTCATATTCAACTTCTTCAGGACTGAGATTGAGTTTTGTCAACTTTGCTATGAGCTGTCCTTGATTTATATTATCTTCTTTCTTATTTTGATTGAGATTTAATGTTTTTTGAGAGATGTTTTTAGTTTCTTTCTCTTGTTGATTTGAAGCTTGTTTCTTTTCCCATTTCATGTTTGCTTATGTTTGTTTCTTAGCTAATGTTTCTTCTCTTTCAATTGCCAGTTGTTCTTATCTATTTTCATATTCCTCTTGTTGTTGATTAAAAGATGTGTCTTCCTATAGAGTGACTTGTCCATACCCTAAGCCTATTTTGTCTGTAGTCTGCTGAGTATAAGGCTAAATAGGTTCTGAGATACCTTCTTTTCTTTTTCCTATAGGACCTATTCCAGTATATCCCATCCTTTTGAGAATGTTAAATCCTTTTCCATACTTTTCTATAGGTATTTTGACATTGTTGATCTTTTGTTGACATTCTTCATTCTTGTATAGCCACTGTAGCACATCTTTGTCTTTTGTCTCCTTTGATAAGGTTCCAACACTAATGAATGTTCCATCAAATATCGAAAGATGTTTCACAATTGGTTGTTGTTTACAGTTTGATGGTTTTCCAAAGGATTTAGGAGAAAGTGGTAATTGTGATATTTAATATTCTTTGTTCCCTCTATCTCTTAGCTGCATTTGTTTTTCCATACTTGATATAATAGAGGAAAATGATTGTTCTTTAGATTGTGTGTTCGAAGATGGCACCTCCCTGTTATGAGGAACAATGACTTCTTGGGATATTTTTAGATTGTTGCAGTATTGAAATGAATTTGAATCTGCAGAGATTGTGATTTCCTGCCCATTGTAGGGAAATTTTACACACTAATGATGTGTTGATGGGATAGCTTGCAAGTCATGTATCCATGGTCTCCCCAAGACTACATTATATGATAAATCCAAGTCTAGAACTTGGCATACTGTGTCCATCTACAAAGGTCCCACTCTGATGGGTAGTATCACAATTCCCTTAGAGGAATGTTCTTCTTCATCATAGGCTTTTATGGTGATCTTTTTCCAGACATCAACTGCATCTTCTGAATATCCTAAGGCACGAACAAGACTCAATGAACATATATTTAGGCCAGCTCCACCATCTATTAGAACATGTTTAACACGTGTTTTGTGAATGAGGACTTCAATATGCAAAGGAGCATTGTGGGGATGTTGTAAGGACATTTCATCTTCTTTAGTGAATGATAAGCAGTGAGGAGTTGTGAGGTGTTCCACCATGGTTTGGAATTGATCTTTATCAAGATCTTTGGAAACTGTTGTATCTACTAATCCTCATTCAAGAATTTCTTTGTGTGCAGGTGAAAGCTTTAATAATTCTAAGATGGATATTTGTGTGGGTGTTTTCTGCAATTGATCCACTAGACTATATTGTTTTTCTATAGTGGATGATGTGTTTGTTGTAGGTCCTAGTAAAACAACTTTGGCTTTGCTTCTTGTGATAGCATGAGCATGTTCTTGATTTTGTTTTTCTTTAACTACAATCACATTTACCACATTGTCATATGTATGAGAGTAGTTTACCTTCTCTTTACCCTTACCACTGTTTGTTGTTGATGATTCACCTTTCTCATAGTTTGGAAGCGGAGTTTTAAAATTTGTATGAGATTCATTTATTGTATGTCCATCCACTGTTATTACTCAATTATCAATCATATCTTGTATGATATGTTTCAACTTCTTACAACTATCTGTGTGATGTCCCTTGTTTCAATGGAAATCGCAATAATGGTTATCATTCCACCAAGGTGGTTTGATTTTAGGTTTTTAATTCCTTTCTTTTGGTAAAGTGATCAATTTGTTTGCGAGAAGTGTCTTTAGTGCTGATCCAAGGGGTTCACCAATGTTTGTAAATTGTCTTCGAAAGATAATTTTGATATTTTCTTTTTGATGATGGTTGTTTTGTTGAGCCGTTGTTGAGTGAGTGGATAAATTAAAAGCTAGTTGTTTTGGTTTCACATTTGTTGTCATCCATTATTCCATCATTGATGATATTTCGATTTTGATTCCAAAACTTTGGTTTATCATTGTGATTGGTGTTATTGTTGTTAGGTGGATGGACTCCTTCTTTGTATATTTTCAATTCACCTTTCTTTATCATGGCTTCCTCCATTCTGATTCCATTATCAACCATTTTTTTGAAACTTTGATTTCCTTGCATTTTTAAGTGATAACTCATTTGATCATTTAAGTTGTCGATGGATATGTCCATTTTTTCATATTCTTGTACTGTACGAGGATATCGTGAAGCTAACCATCTCCAACATTGTAAAAATGTCATGAAAGGTTATCCACTCTTTTTTTTGGCATTACATAGGTCTAGCATTGTTACTTCATGTTCTATATTTTAAGAGTATTGTGAAACAAACTTATCAACCAACTCTAAAAATGATCCGATTCCACGTGAAAGTTTGGAGAACCATTCCATAGCTAGTCCAGTTAAGCTTTTCGGAAATAGTCTCATTAAGTAGGTATCCTCATGTGCAAACTCCATACTCATTGTGCTAAATTATCATATATGATCTTGAGGGTCAGTGCTTCCATCATATTTTTCGTATCTTGGAGTTTCAAAACCTATAGGAAACGGTATCATGTTTCTGTTTCTGTCAAATGGATAAGGACAAAGTTCTTGTAGTGAGTATCTTCTAACATTTCCTCTTTGCATATCTTAAATTTGTGTTTGCAATGCTTGTAGTTGTTGTGTGAGAGTTGTGAGAGGATTATCAACATGATTTTGCATTCTAAGAGGATATGGATCTCTTCTGCTGTCATCTAGTCCTTATTGTATATTCATTGATTGAATGTTATTCAAAATTTCTACTTTGTCTCTTCTAGGTATGTAGGTTTCTTCATTGGTTCTGGTATTATTGGGAATTGATGTGTCATTCATGTGGAGACCAAAAATATCTTCGTATTGTTCATTATTAGAGGGAGGATCACTTTTCTTTTGTGTCAATTTGTTCACATCAAAATATTGGGGGAGTGTAGCACCAGACTTGGCTAACATTACAAAATATTTTTCTTTTTCTCCCTCCAATAATTTCTACATAAATTTGTCGAATTGAGGATCTTTCTTGATGTCTCTGATATATTGTTCTATTATTTCTCCTTCAAATTGTATTTCATCTTCATGTTCCATGGTTATATTCTCTTCGGTTATTTCCAATATTTTGATTTCCATCTCTGTGATCCTTCATCTCTGAGCTCTAGTTAGAATGAGCATACTCATGTGTTATTTTGCTAAGCTTCGATTGTCCAAAAAAAAGTTTGTTTTGATAAGTGATCAACTATCAAGGTAAATGTGATAGCACGATATGAAACAAAAAGAGGATTCAAGTGTTTAAAAGTTTGTAAGTTTTTCAATCTTCAGTTTTGGAGTGCAATGATGGTGATTTGATAAGAACCAGGTGTAGTAGGAATGATATATCCTACAATGCGGGACAAGATCATCCTAACCAAATGTTTCAGTTTCATGATAGAGGATGATAGATCCTGATGAGAAACTATGTTTGAGTGATTAGTTTATCAAATAGGGTGATAATGCACTTTGAGATGTTTAGATCTTAAACTTGTTGAGGGTGAGCACTTGAAAATCTTGAGGTGTTTATGTTCTAAAGTTTGATTTTGATGGATGATAACTTGACCAAGAAAACAAAGAAGATAATCCAAGCATAGAATAACACATAATAGATGTTTATGATTACTACAAACTGGTCAAGGAAAATGATAGACTTGAAAAAGTCATGCAAAGTGGCAGCTCTAGACTGATGAAAATAGAGACTCGTACGACAATACTTCATGAACCATATGACAAAAGATATAGGACAAGATGACAAATCATAAATTTCCTTTGAAAAAGAAGAGACTCATATGACAATACTTTATGAACCATATGACAAAACATACATCTTGTATGACAGATAACCTAACTTGTACGACAAAGAACAAGACAATGAAATATATATTTGTTTTGCCAAATTTTGATTAGTGAATTTTGATGTTTTGCTTATATTTTCCAGTTTTAGATGTCTGACTCTTTTCAATTTAAGGATGAATACACAACAAAAACATGATGTGATAAGTGACTCCAAGCATGCTAACCCTAAGGAAGTTGGCTGAGGAGAGAAAACCTTTGCTTGCAAGCTTAGGTACACACCCAATAGCTAATCAAAATATGGCCACTGAGTCTCATGCAATGGATTCTCAACGCCGTATTATCCGACTCCAAATGGTAATGGGGAGCAATATGGAAAGTAGCTTGGGAGAGTTACTATCTCTCTTGCACAAAGATTATCACCCTTTCAGAGGTGAATCAGGTAGTTTCTAATTTAACTGGCACTAGTAAGCGATCCGTTTGGCATGATGGGGTATAATACTCAATTAAGAGGTCTCCTAGCCTTGAAAACCAAGGTTTGCTATACCCAAAGGTATGAAGGAGAGCTATTCCTGCGCACTACCG
This sequence comes from Cryptomeria japonica, assembly GCF_030272615.1. Classification (NCBI taxonomy): domain Eukaryota; kingdom Viridiplantae; phylum Streptophyta; class Pinopsida; order Cupressales; family Cupressaceae; genus Cryptomeria; species Cryptomeria japonica. The sequence continues at coordinate 694,936,892 of NC_081413.1, read as the reverse complement.
TTGACTTGATTTTCATCAAATCATATTTATTTTATAGTGGGTTGGATTACTTGGTGTTAGCCATTCCCACTTAGGTCATTCCCCTCACACCAGCCGTAATGGCTTTAAGATTTTTTAAGCTCCTCGAAAAGGGCGAGCCTGCTAAAGAAATGCAGTAATGAAAGTAAAAGATGAGTCTATCTTTCTGATCACTTAAGAAAGGTGAGAGCATACTCACCTATCATCATAATCATATAAGACATGATGGTTCATTTCCCTTAGCAAAATTGAAGTGTGCCTAGAAAACTTAAATGAATACACAAAGTTTAGTAGAATTCATAGGCAACCTATAAAATAAATCCATTAGTAGTCATTGATTGGTTTTTTGAATTTAGTTTTTGACAAGTGTATCTTCGACAATGTCTTGCAAAACTTGTTAGGCTACCAAAAATCTCACAAATAGGTCAGGATTAGCATTAGTAAATGATCAAATTTAACATGAAAACCCTAAAAATTGTAGTTTGTTTGAAGACACTGATGCAGAGATTCGTACGACCTTATTTATGAGATAAAACAACACAGATTTAAATTCCAGATAGAAGACAAAATACACTCATACAACACAAAATTTTCTAGCCAAAAATTTGTACGACATGCATTTAGACTTCTTATGACAAGGCAAATGAACTCGTACGACACATGATTCACTTGATATGAGTCATGAATTTACCAGCTAGAAATTTGTATGACACAGAATTAGGTTTCGTCCCAACCTAAAAGGAAGTTCATACAAGTTGGAAAATTAACTCGTATGACATTCTCAATCAGATCTGGTAGGAAAGAAGTTTTGTTGATGATTGAGAGGCCAAAAAGGGTGATTCCGGCCCCATGGTGGGTGCCAAAAATGTCGTGTATGTGAAGTGTACCTGTTATACTTGTAGCTACAACACAAAACACTCAATAAATCATTATAAGCAATGGTTAGAAAATTGATCAACGAAAGATAAAACCATAGCTAATTGATCTATTGCCTCCTAGTAAATGCGAGTATGAATTTTGCTCTCAGATCTAGTTATGCAAATTCCAGTGACTTGACTACACTTAAATGGAGGATTTTAATGATGAAGATGCATGATCTAGATGAGATAATGATAGCATGATTAAGCTACATGATTCCATGATTATGCTAGAAAATAAGCTATATTTAAGCTAAAATTGAACATGATAATGATACTAAAATGATATTGCTAAGATTGCATATGCCAATAGTAATAATGCTTGAATGCAAATGACATGGGATCAAAATTTGGGGCCCTTTGAACTCCAAAATGGGGTCTATTTATAGGGTTTCCCAAGGCTAGGGGTTGAGGTGGCAGTAATCAATGGTTAAGATTGATTTGAAGATATCAATGGTTAAGTTGGAGGAGGTTGGCAAAGAGGTTGGTTTAAAGGGAACAATGTCATCTCCATGGTGACAAGTGTCAAGAAGCTTCTAGAAGAGGTTAGATGAAAGGGAACACTTAGTGACAAGTGTCACAAAGCTTTTCTCATGAGAGGGCAAAGTGTTCAAGGAAAGGGAACATGGTGGTTAGGATGTGCAAGCTAGGATGGCTAATTAAACCTGGGGCTAGATGGAATGAGTTAGGTTTAGAAGGGGTTACGTTAGGTGGTTAGAAGTTAGGTGAATTTGAATTTAAAAATTCAATAATGGGAAAAGGCTAATTAATCTCAACAACTCATAAATTGATTTGTTTTAATTAATTATGGGATTTAGAAGAAATGAATTTGATGAGGGGAATTAATTAATTAAAGAGGATTATGAAATTAACCTATTAAATAAATCCTTAGATTTATTAATAAGTAGATGAAAGGGAGACAGTGAATTCAATTAAATTGGGAAGGGAGATTAATTAAATAATTTCTTATTTAATTAATTATCTTTAGACAATTTTTAGGTGTATACAAAAATAATTCTTCTTTACTGGTTAAAGTCCTAATTCACAGACTTTAGATTACTATTCGTAAACCCTATCTTTTGGTAAACCAAATCACTTAGATGACAAAACAAAACATCGGGAACATAAGGAACATGAGTTGTGAGCAATGACAACACAAATAATTGATCATGCCATCTATTCATAGAATCTCAATCTCTTAATCACAAATAGACTTCTATCCTTCACCAGTGCAGTCATCCAACTTCAACTGCATGGCCTGATCTACATCAGTTATGACAAATGCCAACATAGGGTTTACTCTCATGCGTAGGGTAGCTCTAGTTTCTTTCATTTTAGGATCTTGCATACACACAAGGTTCTAGCACACACAATTTTAGTATATTACTAGCTATTTATGGAGGTGAAAATCACCAATACAAGGGTTTAACTGAGGCAAAACCTTATATAGCCACCCAAACCTTCTATTTTTAGTTGTAGGTGCAGAAACAGGCATCCAAAAGTAATTTTAGATCGGGAAAAGGCAGTGGAACCACCCATAAGTCTCAAATTTGTAAAAAACTATCAAGGACAGGGGTGTGGTGCCCTGGTCCTACCTAGGATAGGGGCGTGGTGCCTTGGTCCCCCTCAAAATCAGCCATTTTCAACAAGTTTCAACTTCAAGACCTTCAAATTCCATCTCTCCAGTTACAACTCTCTGTCAGATTCTCAATGATAGTGGTATGGCATCCTGGTCCTAGTTAGTTTAGCTCAGTTTGCAGCATCAGGTATGTTGGCATTTTGGCATTAAATTATCATTGATGTCAACTGTTAAGAAAGAAGGAGTGATCGGCATGATGGCAATTCACATGATAGTGAGCAAACAGAATGAAAGCTTATCGGTAAGGCATAAACCGTGATGAAGGTTGTGTGTGTGTTAACATATTGAGCAACAACTAGTAGAGAAATAAACCGATCTGGAGGCTGGCTGCCTATTTATGATGAAGAGGAAAAATGTTAAAGTTGTCACAAACCACCAGAGGTGAAGATGTGTTACCAGTATAGTGTGCATTGCTGATTAGCAGAAGAAGAAGGCCTCACCGGTAAAGGTGTGTACTGGTATGAGTTTGTTGAATGTTCAAGTATGAACTGACTGTGTGTCGGTGAGCTGAATGATTGACCATGGTCATGCCATGTGGAACTGATGTGGCAAATATGCAGAGGTCAGTAAAGACACCATCAACATGGTTGGTGAAACAGTGAGCCAACATAAATGAAACAGTCACAAATCACGGGATTGTAACTAACTGATGTGGCTCAAGGAAGAAAAAATCACAGAGGAAGAACAGGGAGTATTTGGTGCCTGGATCAATGAAAAGGAAATCCAATTCAAGAAGACCTCAAAAAGGAAAAAGCTAAAGCATTTTATGAGTCGACAGATTTCAGGGAAGGAAATCTTGTACGAGATTGCTATCTTCAGCAAGTATGCATTTGGAAAATTGAAAGCGTGTATAGATGCATCCCTAGAGTACAAGTGAGCAATCCAAGATAAACTGGATTAGATCTCATGAAGATTGTGTTGGGTAAAGAAAACCCCAACTACTCTAAATTTGATTTTTTTTGGTGGGAAACCATGTTATAAGGAGAAGAGATCGAGATAGAGCAAGTTGATGCTACAGAGAAGAAGAAGAGAAAAGAGAGATCAAGTGCAAAGAAGAATTGTTAGCCTTAGAATGTATTCTAAGGAAGTTGCAGAGTAAGTGAGAAAGCATATCGGTGAGAGGCTTCAACCGATAGTGATTGAGTACCGATAAAACTATAATTTCATAGTTAAGATAAATTGAGAAGGTGTGGCAGAGAAGGAAACATCCAAGTATGACATAGTGTGTTGTGATACTGTGATAGAGAGAGAGATATCAGAGGCCAAGAATCAGAGAGAGAAATCTCACAATCGGTAGTGTGAGATTTAGTAGAGGAGAAAAGACTATCAACCGATAGTAGAACATTTAAACAAGAGTTGCAGAATTTATTTACAACAAGAAGCCTTAACTATATCTAATTTATATTTCAAAATAAATCTCCAAGTTAGAGCTTAGTGCAGGGGTTGGTGCTCCTTTGGTTGGTGCCCTAAAACAGAAGGGGTTGGTGCTCCTTGGGTCGGTGCCCTAAATCTTTGTAAATTAGTGTTTTACCTGTGAGGCTAGATTGCAATAGTAGTCTCTAGTAACTTTTCTCACTGAGGTTTTTCCCTGGGTTTTCCTCGTACATCTAGTTTTTTAAGTTGCATTTGTGTGATTGATGTCTTTGGCTTTCCTTTTTGCTTTATCAGTTTGATTGTTTAGTGCTTAAGTGGTTAAATGGTATCCTGAAGTTGCTTTGAAAGTCAAAAAGTTTAGGAACCACTGATTCACCCCCCTCTCAGTGGTACTCTATGTTTAACAAGGTACACATCCAAAATCCTCCCCCTTTAATGCTTTCAATATCTTTGTTTTAGATCTACAAGTTTATTCAATTTCAAGTTCATTAATGCTTTATTCTTCATCTCCTAGTCTAGTTGATCATTCAAACCCAAGTTTTTCTCATCATTTGCAACAAGAGGAATATAAACCCTAAGAGATAGTCCTTGGGTCTCTCTTTTTCACAAGAAGTAGCCAAAGTGATATATTTTCCTAGGCTCTTTCATATTCCCAATGTGTTGGCAAAAGTGGGATGAAGACATTGAAGGATAAGTGGATGTAGAAGGTGAGCTCATAAGTGCTCTTGAGGAGTTAAGTAAGACAAGAAGAGAACTCAAGAAGGTCAAGCTTGTTGCAGTAAAAGAACAAGATCTCTTGAAGCAATCCTTGGTTGAATCCAATCAAGTAATTTCTAACTTGAGACTCTAGTTGGAAGAAGCTAAGAGGATATGTGAAGTTACATCCTCTGATTTGATGAAGAAGGAGAAGGTACGTCAAAATTTGGAAGAAGAAATTGTAAAGCTCAAAAAGGAACTTGAAAAGAGAAAGGATGAACTAAATATGAGGAGAAAGTATGAGGGCATCAGTAAAGCTCTAGACAAGGTATTGAGAAATCAAAAGTATTCAAAAGATACCAGTGGCTTAGGATTTGAAGAAGGACAAAGTTCCAACAACAAAGACACATCTGATAAAGAGATACAATTCAGTTTCTCAAGTGAATATAAATAAAAGAAAACATTTACTATTACCAAAGATACCGATAAGAAGACCTGTACTGAGGCTACAAGAAACTAGCCTGTGAACTAGTATGCTCAAAACTAGAAGCCACACCCAATGTACCGGAATGAAAATTATAAAGGCAGGTTCAAGATTGATGATGAAGGGTTCACTAAAGTAAACATCATGAGAGGGAGACATCTGATGATACAAAGGCCCACCGGTCCACAGCAACAAGATTGGTATGTACCTAACTTCCATGATACTAGTATCAGTGTAATATGTTTGGACATTTAATTGTTAACTATAGACTGATGAGAAGGCCTCCTATTAGTTTTACAAGTAGAAATCCATTCAATGCACTCTAGGATATGTTTGTTGTTTGTTATCAGTGCAATGAATTTGGTCATAATATTTTTGAATGTAGGAGAAATCAATAGGTGTCCTACAATAATTTTAAAGGTTCATCTTTTAATGTCAATGTGAAATACTATAACTATCAAGAGTTTGGACATATTGCAAAGCATTGCAAGCACAAGAAAATCAAGAAAGAAAAGACAACTCCTAATCAGAAACCTACAGTTAAATAGGAACAATAAGTTGCATCAGACAAAAAGAAAGAAGACAAACCGGTTTGGGTTGAGAAAGATAAAAACAAAGAAAAATAAAGTCTGATTGTGCAGACTACCCTACATGCAGAAAGAAGAAATCTATGGGTTGTTGACAGTGGATGTTCCAATCATATGACCGATGACAAAAATAAATTTATCAAGCTTGAAGATTGGAATGGAGGCTCAGTAAGCTTTGGAGATAACTCCTCCATCAAGATAAAAGGAAAAGGTACTCTGAATATAGATGGAAAATTGAAGGCACATGATGTATATTATGTAGAAGGTCTAAAACAAAATTTTCTAAGTGTGAGTCAGATGTGTGATAAAGGATATAAATTCACTTTTGACTCTACTGGTTGCCAGATAAGAAAAAAGATTACTGAGTAGATTGTTGCAAAAGGTAAAAGAACAGATGGAAATGTGTATAATATAGAAATTCTTTGAGTCCCAATGCATGATCAGACAAGTGGATGAGAGATAGATGTAGCATAGGAGATTAGGCCACATAAATTTTGATAATCTGGTTGTAGTGAGAAAAAAGGGCTCTGTGAGAAATATACCACCAATCATCAAACCAGTAAGCACATTTTGTGATGAATGTGTAAGAGGAAAGAAGAATAAGATGAGCTTGAACAATAAGGAACATAATACTTCAAGGCCACTAGAAGTAATGCATACTTATCTATGTAGACCAACCAGAACAAGAGCTCCAGCCAGTGAAAGATACTTCATTCTCCTCATTGATGATTTTTCAAGAATGACATGGGTCACTTTCCTATAGGATAAATCTCAAGCCTTTGAAAGATTCAATATTTTTTGGAAGATGGTTGAGAGGGAAAGTGGATGCAAGCTGAAATGTCTAAGATCTGACTAAGTTGGAGAGTCACATCAAATGAGTTTTAAGATTACTGTGAAAGATATGGAATCAGAAGACAGTATTCAACTCCAAGAACACCACAATAAAATAGTGTTGTAGAAAGAAAAAACATGACAGTCAAGGAGATGGCAAGAACTATTCTTAATGAGGCAAACATATTGGATACATATTGTAAGGAAGCAGTTCACACTGGTATATATACCCTAAACCAGGTTCAACTGCAAATAAAGAACATAATGACACCTTATGAACTGTGGTATGACCGAAAGCCATAGTTAAGTACTTCAAAGTGTTTGGAAATAAATGCTTTATCAAGAGAGATGTGGATGGCTTAGGTAGCTTTGATTCTAGGAGTGATGTGATATCCCTAAGAAATGATTGCACAAGAATTTTTATTTTTGAGCCTAAATATTGATCATTCGGGTTTTATTGTGTCCTCTATCAAAGTTGAAGGTCTAGGGTTTAGGGTTTGTGAATATCTGGCAATGTCTTGTGAAGAAAAAATCCTAACCTTGTTATATTTTGTCATTACCTTTTCCGACTTAGGCTAAGGGTTGGTTATCATTGGGAGGGCCATTTTATTTCCTAAGTGTTAAGTTGTGTTAGACCGTTGCATCTAATGATTTTCCTAAGTCGCACAAAATATTTCCCTATGGTCGGTCCCTTTTCAATGTTTGTGCCCATGCCCATCAAATTTTCCTATCCAAAATTTCTAATTATTTCGGCAAGTAGATAGAGGTAGACTAGATCTAATGGCCCGCGCTTCCCCGTGGTTGAAAATGCAAGGAATATAAAGACCGCGGCATCATGAGATGATGCCATGTGTCTTCGGTGGAAGAAGGAAAGTTGGTGATGTAACTTTCCAAAACCTCATGTTACTGGTTCTCAGGTAGTATAGATTTATTTACTCATGGCCCTATCAATTAGCACATGTTGAAAATGGACAGTGATGTTATATTCTAGGCAAAAAGGTGCCCATTTTTTAATTATGAAAAGGTTAACGGGCATTGTTGCTGAATGGTAAAGTGTGAACATATCTGATGGCCCTTGTATCCCAGAGATATAAGTTGCACAAAGGTTATGGACTGTGGAATCATGAGATGATGCGACGAGTCCCTAGCTGACTAGGAAGGCTGATAGTGGGGCTGCTGATAGCATTGGGTTAAGAGATGATATGGCATTGATTAAACACCATTTTATGTGTCCATAAGCACCCATGGAAGGCAATTACCACATTCACCATTAATGATCATTTGATTTGCCAGGTTGGGCAGGATATGTGGCTGATTTTTAAATTGATTTTAAAAGGATCATTAAAGGTATTAGTTGTAGCCTGCGCAGGAAAGACAGGATGAGCAAGATGCAGACTTGTCGACTCGGAGAAGATAGCGACAAGTTAGGAGGATTAGATGCCGACTTGTTCCAGAAGGATTATTTTGAAATTTTTATATTGACACAAAATTGATTAGATAAGGAAAGGACAATATCTCAGAGGTGTGAAAGGATTGGGATAAGCTTCAGGTTTAGATATGATGGATCACTAGTTCCTTGATGAATTCAAAGATCACATGTTGATAGGGATTCTTAAGCAAAAAATGTACACTCACGGAAGAGTAAAATTAGAATAAAATCATTTACACAAGATGAACCTTGGCAAGAAAATACAGTGGATGTGATAGGCATTATTTCTAGAGTCCATAGCTGGAAGGTTGAATTGAAAGCACCGAAGTGAGAATTTTTCATGTGAATGAGTACCACCAGATGAAGTGTTTTGACTATAAATACAATATGTTGGTGACTTAATTGGTAGGAGAAAATTGAAACCTTTTTATTTTCTAAGAGAAGTTCTTTCTTCTACAAAGAAAATGATGTTTGAGCAAAGTCGTAAATGGAGTTGTTGTATGCTTTGTGATATCGGATGGATGTTTTCTCTCCTATGTGAGCATGTTTATTGTCAAAGGGGTTGTGAAAGTGGGGAGGATTGTCCGAGGGGGCATGAAATATTTTTCTTATAAAGAAAGGCCACACATGGCACAACCTCTTCTTCTACTCCGCTACTAGATGGCAGAGGGTTCCAAGAGAGAGTCGTAGAGGAATGAAAGAAGAACATGTTGGTGTAGGGAGTGGCAGCCAATCATCAATGTGACTGCATGGAAGCTACGACCCCTCCCCAACATATTATGTTTCTCATGTAGCTCCTCCTTCGACTTTGTTTGATCTTGGGCATGAAGGCTTGAGGTCCTCTTCTATTTTGGAGGTGACTTTTCTTCTTGCCAGGAACCAGTATCCCTTCCAGGAAGGGAAATTATCTGTAGGACAGAAGCGTAGCATCTCACACTCCATCCGAAGGTGTCAGGGTGATAACTGTTGGAATTGACAAAACCGGTTAATCTGGAGAACTGGTATATTTGTCGAGATTTGTCATTGATGTCTAACATTGACCAGTGGAGTGGTGTATCTCGGTAGCAAAGAAAATCATGGAAATGGCATAAGAGACAGATGATCATAGTTCAATCAGCTCAAGGGACGATAGACTAAGCTAACCAATCTGTCACTCAAGAAGATTGATGTTGAGGTTAGATCTTTAAATTGGTCATTCTGATGATGATGGAGTCACAAAAGGTGACCTAGGCAAGAAGGATTGAGTTTGTATGCAAACCAGAACCTCACTAGAAAACAGAAGAAGAGACTTGAAATAAGCACTACAAACTGGCATCAAAGGATGAATAAGTAATGAAGAGTGAAGTGGTATACTTGTACACATGTGAAGCAGAAGGAAGATAGGTGGTCACCATAAATCTCAGAGCGGTGATCAATTATTTAGTTGTGATGGAAAAAGGTGAGTTGGTGAGCTTGTGTCTACACCAACCTAAAGGTTGGTAAAGTTAACTTCACCCATCATGCAATCAAGCCATGATTACTTGCAGATTTTTTGGTTTGCATTTATAAGATTGAAGTCAACCTAAAAGTCACTATTGTTGGGGGATGCGGTGGTAGAATTGGTTGAGTAGTTGGTAGAATTGTTGCAGGGCATGCAAAGAAAGAGTAGGAATATTTGAATTTGAAATCCTCCAAAATCTATGATTGCACCTGAAGGTGACGATAGAGAATGTATAAAGTATTTTGAGTTCATTCAAAATATTCTTGATCATAAAATTTGCAAAGTTCAGATCTTGTGAAAGTTGATCCAAACTGTAGATTATAGTGAGAGGAAGTGCTAAAAGTTTTAGTAGAGAAGAGAGTGTATGAGGTAGACTGGAAGAGTTCAGAGCCGAGGGTTAGAGGACCGGTAGAGTGCAAAGCCAAGGGTCAGAGGATTGGCAGAGTGTAGAGTCAAGGGTCAGAGGACTGACAGAGTGAAGAGATAAGAATTAGAGGATAGGTAGAGTGCAGAGTTGAAGTTATAAGCAGAAAACTAATGTTGTGCAGAGCAGACATAGCCAGTGTGGATAGAATATGATTTTTATTGTGATCTGATCAAGCTATCTGTAACTACTCCTTTAGATCATTTTTTTGTTGCTTTCTAACCATTGCAACTCAAATCCTTTAACCGGGTGGACTTTAACAGGTCCGTATGTAAAATCCCTTAATCGGGTGACATCTTAATTGATGTTTTTAAGTCCTTTAACTAGACTACCTTTAACAGAGTAAAGGCACTAATAGGCCTTAAACAAAATACCTTAACTGGGTGGCACCTAACAGTGTCTTTGTAATCTCCTAATAGGGATGGCTCTTCATTGGGCGTACTCCAGAAGAGTACAAATTTTGTGAGTTCCTACTCACACTGTAGTTTTCTTCCATTTGGGTTTCCACGAGATAAATCTTTGTGTCACTGTGTATCTTTTCATGTATGCATATTCTTCTGCAATAATTATTTGTATTGATGAATATTAAGTTAGTATAGACTGGAGTTAAAAAATTTAATTGTGTAAAACTGGTAAAGTGTTAATTCACCCCTCCCCTCTCAGTGCTGATTGGGACTAACAATTGGTATCAAAGAATTTGTCCTTAGATTTAGAAGAAGCTTAATGGCTTAAGGAAAGGTCCAAGATGATGCAAAAGGAGGGTCCTACTTTTTCTAAGGAGAATTACACCTTATGGTGTGGTAGAATGAAGCTCTACCAGAGAACCCTAGGAGATCAATACTGGAATCATGTGACCATAGAGTATAATGAGCCTACAAGGGTTCTCACTGCAGATCAGATCAAAGAGACACAAAACAACACTGCTACTATGGATTTGAGTGCTAGCACTCTATTCGATAATGTGTATCCAGAGGTTCAAGATCTAAAAATAGCCTATGAGATGTGGAGCAAACTAAAGACTATTTATGGAGGAGATCCTCATGTTCAAAAGGCTAAGGTAGATAGCTTAAGAGGAAAATTTGATGAGATGAGGATGCAAGAAGGAGAAAATATAGAGTAGTATAACAAGAGAATAAAAGATGTAGTAAATTCTATCAAGAGTGTTGGAGGAAAGATTGAAGAGGATGATGTGATCAACAAAATCCTGAGAACCTTGCTACCACAATATGCCATAAGGGTTTCTGCAATTCAGGAACTCAGATCCTTGGGAATAGTTAGTGTTTCACTTGATTCACTAATTAGAATGTTGACTTCCTTTGAACTGAGGAACTATGATAATAGTGTACCAAAGGTTGATGTTTCCTTCAAAGCTTCCATGATGCATGCACCAACAAGGAGAAGAAAAGAAACCAGAAGTAGTTCTACTACAAGAACTAGTTATTCTCATGAAAGTGACAACCTGTTATCTGAAGAATAGGAACAAGATGAGATTGAAGCTCTATTGGCAAGAAGACTGCCAAGAGGAAAAGGAAAGTATAAAGGTAGAATTCCCTTGAAGTTCTTCTCTTGTAATAAAATAAGACATATTGAATCTAGATGTCTTGATAATGATAGGGAGGATAATTATACAAGCTACAAGGACAAGAGAAAGGAGTGCTATCTTGTAGAAGAAGGAGTCACTGATGAAGAATCAGAAGGATTTGATGGAGATGGAATTATATTTGTGGTGGTAAAGGAAGATAACATAGAGGAAGGTTGTATGGCACTAATTTCTAGTTCAAACCGGTGTGGAGACTGGGTAATTGATAGTGGTTGCACTCACCACATGACCGGTAATAGAAACAAATTCCTTAGTATGGAGGATTGCAATGGAGGAACGATGAGATTTGGCAATGATGCTCCTTGTGCAGTAAAAGGTAGGGGATCTATAGCCATAAATGAGAAAAAAAATTGTGAAGATATTTATTAGGTAGAATGGCTAAAATATAGTCTGTTAAGTTTTTCCCAACTTAACAATAATGGTTACTAGTTAGAATTCAATGAAGGAATATGCAAAATTAATGACAAATCAGGAAGTCTAATTGCAAACCGTAAACAATCTAGAGGTAATCTATTTCACCTAGAAACTACCATACGTAGTTGTCTAATGGAAAAGGTAGAAGACAGTTGGTTGTGGCATAAAAGACTGTGCCATGTTGACTTTGATAGCATAGAAAAAGTCAGTAAAATGAAGTCTGTTAGAGGTATGCCTATTATTGTGAAACCTGGAAAATGTTGTGTAAAGAATACCAACTAGGAAAGTTGATCGGGTCTAGTTTCAGTAGAAAATCCTTTTCATTTGAAAATGTGTTGGAATTAGTTCATACAAACTTGTGTGGTCCTATGAGAACCAAGAGTTTCTATGGAGACCGGTATTTCATGTTATTTGTAGATGACTTCTCAAGAATGATGTGGGTTGTATTCTTTAAAGAAAAATCTGAAGCCTTTCACATGTTTTAGCTCTTCAAGGTTCGAGTAGAGAGAGGAACTGGTAAGAATATGAAATGTTTGAGATAAAATAGAGGAGGAGAGTTCACCTCTCAAGAGTTTATGAATTATTGTGAAGAACAGAGGATTATGAGACAGATGTCTGCACCCAGAACACCTCAGTAGAATGGGGTTGCTGAAAGAAGGAACAAAACTCTTATTGATTGTGTGAGGACTCTGATAATAAAGAAGCAGTAAGCACTACTATGTACACCTTGAACCAAATACAGGTGAAGAAAGGGAGAAATAAAACTCCCTATGAATTATGGTATGGATACTCACCCGATGTCTTCTATTTCAAAGTATTTAGAAGCAGGTGCTATATCAAGAGGGATGAGTACTGTAGAAAGTTTGATCCGAAGAGTGATGAAGGAACATTCTTAGGTTACTCCAAAAATAGTAAATAATAAAGGTGTTTGAACAAAAGGACCAGTAAGATTATGGAGAGTGCCAATGTTAGAGTAGATGAGTTCTTTGAGAAAAATGAACAGGATAGCAAGAGTGAACCAAAGGATTATAAAGGATTCGAGTACACTGTACCGGTTGAACCTACTAAAGAGAATGATGTTGTAGTGGCAAATGAAGAAGCTTGTGAAGTATAACCTGTACAACTAATAGAAGAAGCTCCGAGAAATGAACCAGTACTAGCAAAGTATGTCAGAAAAAAGAACTCTGCTGAAAATATCATTGGCGGAAAAGATGTAAGAGTATTGACTAGAAGAAGAGCAAGAGAGAATGCATGTCTGGTTTCCATAATTGAGCCCAAAATAGAAAAGGAGGCTCTAAAAGATGATGACTAGATCAAGGCCATGGAGGAGGAACTAGAGCAGATTGAGAAAAATGAAACATGGACTCTAGTGTCTAGACCGGAAAACAAAAATGTGATAGGTACCAAATGGGTGTTTAGAAACAAAATGGATGAAACCAATCAAATAGTAAGAAACAAAGCAAGGCTAGTCTATAAAGGCTATGATTAGGAAGAAGGTTTGGATTATGGATAAACCTTTGCACCGATGGCCAGGCTATAAGGGGTAAGAATTTTGCTTTCCTATGTTGCTTACAAGAAATTCAAATTTTACCAAATGGATGTCAAATCAACACTCTTGAATGATGTTTTAGAGGATTAAGTATACATAGAGAAACCAAGAGGGTTTGCATAAAATGATGGAAGGGATATGGTATGCAGGTTGAGGAAAGCTCTATATGGGCTAAAACAAGCACCAAGAGCTTGGTATGAGAGGTTGTACTTGTATCTATTAAGCATAGGGTTCAAGAGAACCAGTGATAACAGTAACCTATATCCGAAGACTCGAGAAGAAAGAAAACATCTAATTGTTGAAATCTTTGTAGATTAAATCATCTTTGGAGGAGATGATGAGATGAGAAGAGGTTCGCAGAACAAATGAAGCAAGAATTTTAGATGTCCATGATTGGTGAGATAAAAAATTTCATCGGCCTGCAAGTCTCACAGCTAAAGAATGGCATATTCATTAGACAGACCAAGTACATAAGGGAAATTTTGAAGACTTTTGGAATGGAAGATTGCAAACCTATTCAAACTCCAATGGTTACAGGATGCAATCTCTCTAAAAATGATGAGGCACATGAAGTGAATGAGACACTTTACTAATCCATGATTAGTAAGTTGTAGTGTGCAGTACAAACTAGACTGGATATAGCACAAGTTGTTGGCTTGGTTGCCAGATTTGATGCAAATCCAAAAGAGACAAATATGGTGGCAGTCAAGTGAATATTTAGATATCTCAAGGGAAATGATGATTATAGTCTCTTGTATCCACATAAAGGAGATTTTAGCTTAAGTGTCTTCACTGATTCAGATTGGGTAGGGAACATTGATGATAGTAAGAGAGCTACTAGAGGTGCATTCTTTCTTGGAGATAGGATTGTGTCATGGACAAGGAAGAAATATAATTGCATCTCTCAATCCACAACTGAGGCTGAGTATGTCGCTGCTGCAATCAACTGTACACAAATTGTATGGATCAAGCAATTATTGGAAGGTATCCAAGAAAAGGTGATTGAACCTATGGTAATTCACTATGACAACACCAGTGCTATAGACATATCCAAGAATCTAGTGATGCATTCCGAGTCAAAGAATATGGCTATCAAATATCACTACCTCAGAGAACAAGTTGAAGACAAGGAAGTGAGGTTGGAATATATACCAACAAAAGAACATGTGGCCGATATCTTCACCAAGACACTACAGAAGGACAACTTTGAATACCTCAGAGTTAAGCTAGGGGTGATGCCCCTACCTATAGTAAAGTAAGTAAAAAGGGCTCTATATCAATCTGGTATGATTTCTTTATGAAAAATATCTAAGACTAGATTGATAAGTGTGGACTACTCCAATTAGGGGGAGCAATCTTGTAAGTGTACTGAAATACATCTTTGGCATTGTTGTCAAAGGGGGAGATATGATTGTAGTGTTTTAGCATTGATGAGTAGTGATTGAGCTGAAGTTACTAAAATAGAGTATTACTAGTGTTAGGGGGATATATTCATTAATTAGAGCAGAAGTAATGACCGGTACAGAAATAAAGAAAGTAATGAAGAAATTATTTGCAAGAGCAACTGATAAGATATATTTTGAAGTGTTGTCATCAATGCCCAAGGGGGAGATTGTTGGAATTGACAAAACTGGTTAATCCAAACAACCACTATATTTGCTGAGAATTGTCATTGATGTCTAACACTGACTGGTGGAGTGGTGTATCTCAGTAGCAAAGAACATCATGGAAACAACATAAGAGACAGATGATCAAGGTTCAATCAGCTCAACACAAGACAGACTAAGCTAATCAGTTTGTCACTCAAGAAGATTAGTGTTGAGGTTAGATCTTCAAATTGGTCATTTTGATGATGATGGAGTCACAAAAGGTGACTAAGGAAAGAAGGGTTGAGGTTGTATGCAAACGAGAACCTCACTAGAAAATAAGAGAAGAGACTTGATAGAAGCACTGCAAACCAACATCAAAGGATGAATCAGCCATGAAGAGTGAAGTGTTATATTGGTACAATCATATAGCAAAAGGAAGATAGGTGGTCACCATAAATCTCCAAGTGGTGATCGGTTTTTTAGTTGCGATGGAAAAAGGTGAGTTGGTGAGCTTTTGGCTGCCAAACTAAAGGTTAGTGAAGTCAACTTTAGTCATCATGCAGTTAAGCAATGATTACTTAAGGATTTATTGGTTCGCATTTAAAAGAATGAACTTGACCCAGAAGTCACTATTTTTAGGGGATGCGGTGGAAGAATTGGTTGAGTAGTTGGCAGAACTATTGTAGGGCATGCAGAGAAAGAGCGGGAAGATTTGAATTTGAAATCCTCTAAAATCTGTTATTCCATTGATTAAGGAGACACCTGAAGGTGGTGATAGAGAATGTATAAAGTATTTTAAGTTTATTAAAAATATTCTTGATCCTAAAATTTGAAAAGTGCAGATCCTGTGAAAGGCGATCCAAAGTGCGGAGTAGAGTGAGAGGAAGTGCTAAAAGTTTTAGCAGAGAAAAGAGTGTATGAGGTAGACTTGTAGAGTGCAAAGTCGAGGGTTAGAGGACCAACAAAGTGTAGAGATGAGGGTCAGAGGACCAGCAGAGTGTAGAGCCAAGGCCTAGAGGACTGACAAAGTGAAGAGCCAAGGATCAAAGGACAGGCAGAGTGCAGAGCCAAAGGTATAAGAAGAAAACTGATGTTATGCAGAGCAGACACAACTGGTGCAGATAGAATATGATTTTCATTATGATCTAATCAAGTTATCAGTAGCTACTCCAACAGATAATATTTTTGTTTCTTTCTAACCATTTTAACTCAAATCTCTTAACCAGGTGGATTTTAACAGGTCCCTTTGTAAAATCCCTTAACCGGGTGACATCTTAATTGATGTTTCTAAGTCCTTTAACCAAGCTACCTTTAACAAGGTAAACACACTAATAGACCTTCAACAAAATCCCTTAACTAGGTGGCACCTAACAATGTCTTTGTAATCTCCTAACAGGGATGGCTATTCACCGGGAATATTCCAGAAGAGTACAAATTTGGTAAGTTCCTACTCACACCATGGTTTTCTACCATTTGGGTTTCCACCAGGTAAATCTTCATGTCACTGTGTATCTTTTCATGCATGCATATTATTCTGCAGTAATTATTTGTATTGATGAATATTAAGTTAGTGCAGATTTGAGTTAAAAGTTTTCATTGTGTAAAACTGGTAAAGTGTTGATTCACCCCTCCCCTCTCAGCACCAGTTGGGACTAACAATGATGGCATGGCTCAAGCGGTTTTCCTTCTACCAATTTTTTAGATAAAGATATTGATTAACAAGTTCTAGTGCATGGATATATAATATCTTTGTAATAGAATGGCATATGGCCTTTTAGGCCTAATTGTCGAGAATGAATCTACTATTGATGTGTGTCTTTTTTTCGGAAGCTTGTTGCACCCTTTCTTCTATAAAAAGGGAAATCAAGGCCAGAAGAGGGGTTCAAATTTTTGGGGAGTCTCCTGTATGTTCAAATTCTTATTGTTCCTTGGGTTTTTCCTTGTCTGTTTCCACTAGTGAGTCTAGGTGAAGTGAGCAAGCTGTAAAGTCTTTTACAGAGTAGATAAAGAGAAGTTTTAGTGTCAAGCTTTGCATAGATTCTTGAAGAAGTTATACGTAAATTTCATCCTGTGATAGAAGTAATATTTTTATTCAAATAAAAATAGAATTTTGGCTCTTTTCTCTCCATTGTATGATTTTGTCAATTTTTGAATGAAATCAACCAAGGGTTTATTTTATTTAGTGCATTGTTGTGATGTATGTAGCTTTTTGTTTATGCTTCGGCCCAAGGGGTCAATTAAACTACTTAAATAGAGTTGCAAAATGATAGGGCTTGTGCAAGGATTTTTAGATAAGTAGTTTCGGTTGGGATTGCAAATAAGATATACTATAAGGCAATATTATCTTAGATCTTATACTATTAGATGAAATTCTGTCACATTTTTAGTTTACGTTTCATATCTTTAGGTGCCCAATGGAGTAAGGCACTAATCACTGCTTGTAGTCAACTTTATTAATCAACCTTGTGTTGGTTTCAATGATGAGTCGCTACAATATTTTAAATATGATAACATCATTGCTAAAGTTTTCATGTATTTTCTGAGTTGTCCCGCCCATCTCATTCTCTAGTTAGGTCAAGGATCACTGAAGTGTTTTCCATCCTTGAGCATTCACCCTTTCTGTTGAGCCCCTTTTACGAGATAATCTGTTTTGTTTTCAGTGAACTCTTGAGTGTGGTGTAGAGATCAGGAAGTTCACTGAAGGGATTACTCTCTTGGGTTTTGCAGAGCCCAAAGTGTAGAAGGATCTTGTATCCTTGTCACAGTTGGTCCAAGCCTGAAGGATATTGACAGTTGAAGTGGCTTTCCATAGTTATTCAGAGGAACCAACTTCATCTGTTCCTTCAAGCAATGTAAAACCCTTTTCGGGAACCAACAAAAATGGGGACTCTGTTGGGGAAATAGTTGTCTGGAATCTTTGGAAAAGAAATTAAGTCTTCTATTGTATAGATTTTTCCATGTCTTCCTATGATTTGATGGTTGAGCTTTTCTCCCACGTCACAGGACCTAAATATTTGCCTCATAGAGTGAAGAGTTTCTTAGTTTATTCCTTGTCTATTTGAGTCAATTCTCATAAATCTTGTCGAAGAATCTGTTGTAATTCATCTTTTGATATAAGTTCTATCTATATTTGTCCATGTTTCAAGATTATTTTGTAATACCTCACAAGTTGTGAGTTGCGACTCTGAGATCTCTGCACCAGTGTGCATTGTTTGAAGAAGAATTGGGAAGAACCAAAGAATTTGGAGAAGAGATGAAGTAGGTTTGAGCTCTTTTGGTGAAGTGCCCTGACAAGTTGAGGATGGAATCTATATGATGTCATATGATGATAAGGAAGTGTTCCAATGTTGGTTTGAAACAAATCTAACCTGTGAATAAATTACAGTTTTTTAAATATTTGTCCTCCGCAAGGAGGTGGCAATGTTGTCAGAGATCAATGTTAAAGATTTGAAGAATTGAGGGTGATTTTTTGAATCCATGGTTAAAGAAGGTAGAAGAGGCTTCAACATTTCTAGGTATTTTTATATTCATGAGTCAAGTATACTTTCATGAAAATTATGTGTAAAAATGTTCCCTAGAAAGTGAGTAAAGCACTAAGGATGGGAATGGTAGTGATTATTTTGCATACTTCTGTGACACAATTTTCACATTTTGTATTAAGTTAGATGAAGTATGTTTTTAACTATGCATTGTAATAGTTTGAGATTGTGATAAAGGAAAGAGGTAGGGAAATGAATGAAAATATGTATTATGTGCCTGTACTTCCCTATGAAATGTCAAGTGTAAATGTGCAACCTTTGCCAAATCACAATAGAGTTTTCTTTATGGAAAGATATAAGCCATTTATTTTTAATGGTATCTAAGGTTTCCCAAACTTTGTTCCTATTAAGATTAGGGAGCACCTACCAAAATTTAGTGGGAAAAGATCAAAATCAACACGCCAACATCTGCAGGAGTGTTTTGAATTAATGGGAGATTCTGAGATAAATCAGGAAGATGTCTTCATGAAGTTTTTTGTTCAATATTTGAAGGAAACTACCAGGGATTGGTTTTCTTATCTACCAGTATGTTCTATTTCTTCAAGGGATGAACTAAAGGTAGCATTCATGGAGAAATTTGGTGAAATAATTAGTCCAAGTTCAGTTATGAAAAAATTCATGGGTATTCAGAAGGAAGAAGATGAGTTAGTCTATGTTTTTAATCTCAGGTTTTCTAGAACATTGGATGACATTCCTAGCAGTTATAGACCAAATGATGCAGTATGTTTAGTTGTTTATTTGGTTGCATTTGATGAGGAAGAGAGTTATCTATTGAGAGATAAGGATCCCAAAAACTTGCATCAAGCTTATAGGATTGCAATGGACATTGAGAACAACTTAAAGTATGGAATCCCTAAGGGTTATCTATCTATAAGGGTATGATATCATAAGACATTAGATGTTGAAGAGAGGAATGAGCCAAAAGATAAAGATCAATGCCAAAGAATCTATGCTCCTATTGATCACATTAACCCTTTTATGACTAATATTTTGAACAAAAATGTGAGTGAGGAGAACTTGTCCCAGACAGTGGTTATTCCTCATGTTAATGAAGAAAAGGTTAGTGAGAAATTATGTGACATAATTGATATAGATATGGAGATTATGTAAGTCACTTCACCAAATGACAACAATAGTAGTTGTTTCAGAAAGGAGATCCCACAAGAGATTCATTTGCAATTTTGTGTTTCAGATAGATCCAAAAGTGAGTATGAAGTATTGGAAAGTTGTATGTTTGAAGTGTTGGCATTATGTTGTCATTGATGTCAACTAGTATGGGATGACTACTGATATGAGAGATGTATGTGCAACATTGTCAAGGAGGAGTATAGGTTGAGATGTCTTTGATATCACCTTGTGTTGCAGAAAATTGGTAAGGTAAGAAAGCGTGGCCACTGGAGTCACCGGTACACAAGTTAGTTCTTGCCATGTGGGGATGAGATGGTAAGGTGATCAATCCTGGTATAGTGCATCACCGATAAGGAAAGGATGTCAACTGGTAAGTGATTTGCTGACAAGGGGAAGTCAGAGTAACCAAGTGAGTGGTTGTTAGCCTACAAAGGTCATGACCACTGTACAAGAAGGATGGGCAAGGTGTTTGAGCGGTTGTTTGTGATGAAGAGGCAAAATGCTACCTAAATCACATCAACACTAGAGGAGAAGAATGAATAGATCATAGGTATGTTGTAAGGTTGTAGAATAGTAGGACTCCCATCAGATAAAGAATGCAGTCACCATGTGAAGAGATGAGTGGTATTGAATGTGTCCACACTGGATCACATGTGCCTGTTTGAAGATATGTTGCACAAACAAGGAAATCACTTGAGTGCATTGCAAGATACAAAAGACAAGGAATCAATATAACCGTAAGTAGAACTTATCTCCCATTATGCATTGTGTGCATCATAGCTCTGTGAGATAAGGAAGAAGATGCAAAGGAAAGTTGAGTTCCCAAAATAGATGGAGTGTGATGTGTTTGTCATCTTGACAAACTAGTTGTGATATGGTCAAAGCTGATAAGGGAGAAGGCAAGGCTGAGAAGATGCAATTAGAGAAGAATGGACATATTGAAGATGAAGTTCACTGATAGTTGATGATGGAGTGTCATCAAGAGTGCTTATTGTTATTTAAGTCCACTAGTAATATGAGAAAGGTGCAGATGCTGATGTCTTCCCACCTTATAGGAATGAGCATGGTTAGGATAGACATGTCTGGTGATTGGTCAAGGTGTTCCACTAGCAGTTCAGCAGAGGGAAGACATGATGATTGAACCAATAAAGTATGAGATACCAACAGGGTTAGTATACCGGTAGGAAAGAGGAACCAGCAGAGTGTTTGGTCGATGATCCTATCTGGACCAACATGAAGATTCAAGCTAGCAATTGGTTGACATTAATAGAAGATCCCAAAAATCACGAGACATGTTGCAGAGTTTTTGTAGAGGTTTACGGCTCAAGGTCTAGAGGACAACTGTGAACCAGCTAAGAGTGATTGAGGAGATCAAGGCTGATGAAGGAAACAACAAGACCGATCTTGGTGTTTGACCAAGAGATCAGCCGATAGCATAAAAACAAGATCGCCAAAGATAGAAGGCATGATCAAGAAGGCACGTTAATGGTGGAGGTGTACAGTTGGCTATCAAGGAGATCAAATCAAGGAAAATCTAATTGGATTTGATTTTCCTCAAGGTTGAAGAGGAAACCCTAACTGCCTAGATTTTGAATTGGCTTTTGGTGGGAAAACGATTCTATAAATATGAAGGCCAAAGACATAGTTAAGTTGCTGATGTATGAGAGAAGATAGTGTTGTTGCGAAGTGACTAAGTGTTACTTCTGCATGTGAGAGAAAAATAGCTAAGTGCTCAATGAGTATCTCAGAAGAGAGTGAGAGTGGGTGAGAATTAGGTTGAAGTGTTCAACTGGTAGTAGAGCAGAACCAATAATATCCATACTGGTAGAGCAGAAAAGAAGGAAGCTGTAGAGAACGCAGACAAAAAATTGACAAAGTGTTGTACCGGTAAAGAGAAGAGAGTAAGGGGGAGATCCAGTAGAGCAGAAGAAGAGGAAAGGTGTACCAATAGAGTTTACCAACAAAGAAGCAACAAGAGAAGTGAGTCGGTGTAGCAGAGAAGGTATCTCACAGGCAGAGTAAGATATATGAAATGGTTGCAAGATTCACTTGTAACAAGACAAATACTTTTGTCATTGAAGTTATCTTTGTTATCACTATGTTATAGCTTGGTTCAGGAGTTGTAGCTCCTTTGGGTTTTATCCCATAAACAAGTCAGGGGTTGGTGCTCCTTGGGTTGGTGCCCTAAATCAGGGGTTGGTGCTCCTTGGGTTGGTGCCCTAAATCAGGGGTTGTAGCTCATTGGGTTGGTGCCCTAAACATTGTAACAATTTTCAATATGAGGTTAGATTGGAGCAGTAGACTCCAACATCATTACTCACCAAGGTTTTTCCCATCTTGGGTTTTCCTCATATATGCTGGTGTTATGGGGTGTCCCCATGTGTGTGTTTTGATTTGTGTTAGTGTCCCCACTAACCGATAAGTCTGCATCAAGTTTGATCCATAAACTAGTATGCTCATAAAGGATAGCTAAAAGGGAAAAATTTGAGAACCACTGATTCATCCCCTCCCCCTCTTAGTGGTTCATTGTCTCTAACATGAAACAGATGGAAGTATGAAGGATTTTAATGATATGAATTTAGTCTCTTAGTAATCAGTTGTATATGATAACAAAAATTTAGGTGAAGAGATGCCACCAATTTTAGTTGATGATACTATTGAAATAGAAAGTTGCATGATGTGTACCAATGAAGAAGTTGTCCCATTCCAAGACACTTTAAGTAATGTGGATCAGACCATTTTATGCTATTCTCATCACCAAAATGTCCCTGAATTGGCCTGTATGTTTGAGATAAATTTAGTTCAAAGGGATCAAAATGGTTATGATGACTTTACTGAAGCCTATGAAGATCATGACATGGAGCATTTGTATTGTGAGGATTATATTGTTGGGTGTTGTTCTAGTTCAGATTTTGATTCCTTGATTCCTGATGAATGTGTAATTAAGATGAGTAGTAGTTTTAATAAAAAATTAGCTAGGTTTCTCTGGTAGTGTATTTTCTTTCCATTGAAGCTTCCCTATCCAGGTAACTTATTTTTGGTCCACTCTGCAAAATGGTCTTCTTCACCAAATATTTTGGTTTCTCGCCTCATTTTTGTGAAATGAACGTCCCCAACAAGATCCACTAATAGCCCTGGAAAATTATTGTACAAGAATTTTCATTTTTGAGCCTAAATATTTATCATTCTAGTTTTATTGTGTCCTTTGTAAAAGTTCAAGGTCTAGGGTTTAGGGTTTGTGAATATCTGACTATGTCTTGTGAAGAAAAAACCCTAACCTTGTTATATTTTGTCATTACCTTTTCCCACTTAGTTTGAGGGTTGATTATCATTGGCAGGGCCATTTTATTTCCTAAGTGATAAGTTGTGTTAGACTGGTCCATCTAATGATTTTCCTAACTCGCACGAAATATTTCCCCGTGCTTGGTCCCTTTTCAATGTTTGTGCCCGCGCCCATCAAATTTTACTAAGTCCAAAATTTCTAAGTATTTTAGCTAGTGGATAAAGGCAGGTTAGATCTAATGGCCCATGCTTCCTTGTGGTTGAAAATGTAGGGAAGATAAAGACCATGTAATCATGAGATGATGCCATGTGTCTTCGGTGGAAGAAGGAAAGATGGCGGTATAACTTTCCAAAACCTCATGTTATCGGTTCTTAGGTGGTATAGATTGATTTACTCATGGTCCTATCAATTAGCATATGTTGAAAATGGACGGTGATATTATATTCTAGGCAAAAAGGTTCCCATTTTTTAATTTTGAAAAAGGTTAACGGGCACTTTATCTGAACAATAAAGTGCGAACATATCTTATGGCCCTCATATCCTCAGGATATAAGTTGCAAGAAGGTTATGGACCGTGGCATCACGAGATGATGCCACATGTCCCAGGTTGACCAGGAAAGCTGATAGTGGGGCTGCTGATAGCATTGGGTTAAGAGATGATATGGCCTTGATTTGTCATGGTTTTTATGGGTCTACAAGCATTGATGGAAGGTCAATTGCCATGTTGACCATTAATGATCGTTTGATCTGCCAGGCTGGGCAGTAACTGCGGCTGATTTTTAAATTGATTTTAAAAGGGTCATAAAAGGCATTGGTTGTAGCCCATGTAGGAAAGATAGAATGAGAAGGATGTAGACTTGTCAACTCAGAGTCAATAGTGACAAGTTAGGAGGCTCAGATGCCGACTCGTTCCAGAAGGATTATTTTGAAATTTTTCTATTTAGTAAAAATTGATTAGACAAGGCAAGGACGATATCTCAAAGGTGTGAAAGGATTGGGATAAGCTTCAAGTTTAGATATGATGGATCACAGGTTCCCTGATGAATGCAGAGATCACTTGTTGATAGGGATTCTGAAGAGGAAAATGTACACTCATGGAAGAATAAAATTAGAACAAAATCATTCGTACAAGATGAACCTTGGCAAGAAAATACATTCGATGTGATAGGCATGATTTCTAGAATCCATAGCTGGCAGGTTGAATTGAAAGCATCGTAGTTAGGATTTTTCATGTGAATGAGCACCATAGATGAAGTGTTTTGATTATAAATACAATATGATGGTGACTTAATTTGTAGGAGAAAAATGAAACCTTTTTATTTTCGGAGAGTAGTTCTTTCTTCTATGAGGAAAATGATGTTTCAGCAAGGTTGTAAATGGAGTTGATGTATGCTTTGTGATACTGGATGGATGTTTTCTCTTCGGTGTGAGTATGTTTATTTTTCACAAGGGTTGTGAAAGTCAGGAGGATTTCTAGAGGGGGAGTGAAATCTTTTTCTTATGAAGAAAGGTCACGCATGGCACAACCTCTGCTTCTACTCTGCCACTGGATGGTAGAGGGTTCCGAGAGAGAGCCCTCTGAAGAATGAAAGAAGAACATGTTTGGGTAGGGAGTGGTAGCCAATCATCCATGTGACTTCATGGAAGTTGCGACGCCTCCCCAACATATTATTTTTCACCTGTAGCTCCTCCTTCCACTTTCTCTGATCTTGGGCATGAAGGATTGAGGTCCTCTTCTATTTTGGGGGTGACTTTTCTTCTTGTCAGGACCTGATATGCCTTCTAGGAAGGGAAATGGTGTATAGGACATAATCTTAGCATCTCAAACTCCATCTAAAGGTGTCAGGGTTATAATGACATGGCTCAAACAGTTTTTCTTCTACCAATTTTCATTTGAAGATTTTGATTCATAGGTGCTAGTGAATGGATATAGAATATCTTTGTAACATATAATTGCATATGGCCTTTTAGGCAAAATTGTAGAGAATGAATTTGTTGTTGATGTGTGTCTTTTGGCCAGAACCTTGTTGATCCCTTTCTTCTATAAAAAGGGAAATCAAGGCCAGAAGAGGGTTTTAGATTTTTGGGGAGTCTCTTGTATGTTCAAATTTTTCTTGTTCCTTGGGTTTTTCCTTGTCTATTTCTAGTAGTGAGTCTAGGTGAAGTGAGTAAGCTATAAAGTCTTTTATAGAGAAAATAAAGAAATGATTTAGTGTCAAGCTTTGCATAGGTTCTTGAAGGAGTTATATGTAAATTTCATCCTGTGATAGAAGTAGTATTTTTATTCAAATAAAAATAGAATTCTAACTCTTTTCTCTCCATTGTATAATTCTGTCAATTTTTGAATGAAATCAACCAAGGGTTTATTTTATTCAGTCCATTGTTGTAATGTATGTAGCTTTTTGTTTTTGCTTTGGCCCAAGGGGTCAATTAAACTGCTTAAATAGAGTTGCAGAATGATAGGGCTTGTATAGGGATTTTTAGATAAGTAGTTTGGGTTGGGATTGCAAATGAGATATACTATAAGGTAGTATTATCTTAGATCTTATACTATTAGATGAAATTCTATCCCATTTTCATTTTATGTTTCATATCTTCAGGTGCCCAATGGAGTAAGGCACTAATCACTGCTTGTAACTAGCTTTATTAATCAACCTTGTGTTGGTTTCATTGATGAGTCGCTACAATCTTTTAAATATCAAAACATCATTGCTAAAGTTTTCATGTATTTTCTGAGTTATCTCACCCCATCTCATGCTCTAGTTAAGTCAAGGATCACTGAAGGGTTTTCCATCCTTGAGAATTCACCGTTCCTATTGAGCCCCTTTTATGAGACAATTTTCTTTTATTTTCAGTGAACTCTTGAGTGTGGTGCAGAGATTAGGAAGTTCACTAAAGGGATTACCCTCTTGGGTTTTTGAGAGCCCAAAGTGTAGAAGGATCTCGTATCCTTGTCATAGCTGGTCCAATCCTAAAGGATATTGACAGTTGGAAGTGGCTTTCCATAGGTATTTAGAGGAACCAACTTGGTCTCTTCCTTGTAGCAGTGTAAACATATTTTTGGCAACCAACATGATGAAGGTATCTTCTTGGGCTACTCAACTCATAGAAAAGCCTACAAATGCTACAACAAAAGACTAAGAAGAGTCATTGAGAGTGTGCATGTAAGAATTGATGACGATATGGATACAATCACAAGTAAACTGGTATAATGAAAATGGTGATGAAGATGAAGTTCAGATTAACAATGAACTAAAAGAAGCATCAAACAAGTCCCTCAACTATTATGTACAAATAAATCACTCGAAAGATCAGATCTTAGGTAATAAGAATGATGGTGTACAAACTACAAGAATACTTTCCCAGAATGATGAACAAGGAAACTTCTGCCTCATGACTGAAATGGAACCTAAAACATTTAATGAGGCCAACAAAAGTCAGAAATGGATAGATGCAATGGAAGAGGAACTACGACAGATTGAGAAGAATAAGAATTGTAAAATAGTCACTAGACTTGTAAACAAGAAAATTATTGGCACAAAGTGGGTCTATCAGAACAAGATGAATGAAGGAAAGATTGTGAGCCACAAAGAAAGGTTAGTGTGCAAAGGATACTCTCAAGTAGAGGAATAAATTTTGAAGAAACATTTGCATCGGTTGCTAGGCTTGAGGCCATTACAATGTTTCTAGCCCTTTCAGCCTATAAGGGATACAAAGTCTATCAGATAGATATAAAATATTCTTTCCTGAATGGAAATTTAGAAGAGGAAGTATACATGGAACAACCAAAAGGTTTTCTACTGCATGATGATGAAACCATTGTGTGATAGTTGAAGAAAGCACTATTGTATGGTTTGAAGCAGGCTCCAAGAGCATGGTACTTAAGATTAGATAAGTATCTAAAGGAGCAGGGATTCAAAAAGGGAAGTGCAGATAGTAATTTGTACATTAAAGTAGATGGAAACCACATGATTATTGTAGTTGTATATGTGGATGACATCATTTTTGGAGGGAACAAGGATGCCTTGTGCAAAGAGTCTGTTGATCAGATGCAGTCGAAGTTTGAGATGTCAATGCTTGGAGAGTTGTCTTACTTTCTTGGTTTGTAGATTTCACAGCAAGGTAAAGAGATATTTATCTCTCAAAACAAAGTATGTCAAAGATATGTTGAAGAAGTTCCAATTGGAAGACATCAAACCGATAAGTACTCCCATGGTGACTAGATGCAAGTTGAGCAATGATGATTAATCATCAGTAGTAGATTAGACATTGTATAGATCTATGATTGGCAGTTTGTTATATCCTACTGCTTCTAGACTAGATATAGTGTAGGCAGTATGCATGGTGGCTATATTTCAAGTTGCACCCAAATAGTCACATCTGAATACAGTAAAGAGGATATTTTGATATCTACAAGGGACACTTGATTATGGACTATGATATCCCAAGAAAGGGGATTTTACCTTACATGCCTACACTAATGATGATTGGGTAGGCTACATTGATGACTGAAAGAACACAAGTGGTGGTGCATTCTTCCTGGGTAACCGGTTGGTCTCATGGCACAACAAGAAGAAGGATTCAGTTTCCCTATCTACTATTGAGGAAGAATATATTGCTACTACCACATGTTGTTCTTAGGTGCTATGGATAAATCAGACCCTCAAGGATATTCAGGTAGAAATGTCTGACCCCATTTCCATCAAATGTGACAATTCAAGTGCAATTAACATATCAAAGATCTCGGTTATGCACTCAAGAACAAAGTACATTGCCATAAAATATCATTTTCTCAGGGAAAAGGTGGTAGATTAAGAGGTTAAGGTAGAGTATGTCCCTATAGGTGAACAAGTGGTTGATATCTTCACCAAGCCTCTATCAGTAAGCACATTTGAGTATCTGAGACATAAGTTAGGAGTTGTGTCACTTGCTTCATGCACTTAAATGTGTATGGGGATCCTTGGTTAAGGGGGAGTTCACTTCCATACCTTTGGAATCTTGAACTAACTAATGGACAAAGGGGAAGATAAGTACTTGCAAAGTTTGTGCCCTTTGTCATTGTTGTCAAAGGGGGAGAATGAACCGGTTGAAGAAATACACTATGTCGACATCAATGCCAAAGGGGGAGATTGTTGGCATTGTATTGTCATTGATGTCAACCAGTAAGTATAGCATGTCACCGGTATGGATGGTTATCGGTATGCAAAGTGTATGCAGGATACAAGAAGGAGATGTTACCGGTATGGATGTTCATTGGTAAGTAAACATGTCCAACAATAAGAAAGAAAAAGACAACAAAGAAGAACGTGATCACTGGTATGCAAAGAGGTGTGTAATCCACTGGTAGACATATTAATCAGGATGCACATTGATGACATGTTTTTACTCAAGGATAACTGGTAAGGTGACATGTATAGGTGGGGTTAGTGAATCGGTGACCAAGCATCAATAGTATGTCTTGGTAGGTGAATAAATCTAAACTGACTCAGTGGACTGAATAGAGGTGGATGTCAACAAGGATGACATGTGGATACTAGGTGGCAAGCATCTAGAGGTCGGTGAAGTGTCCAATGATGTGGTAGGTGATGAGTAGGTTGACTTTAAATAAGGAACTCATAAATCATGAGTCAATGATAGAAGAAGTGCGGCTCAAGGCGGATCAAGATGCAGAAGCTTTTTGGTGATGTAAATCAAGCAAGACTATCTGATCTTCATGCTCATTGGTAGAAAGAAACAACTGAGGCATTAATAGTGATTGATGGAGCAAGGCCGAAAAATAAGTTGCAGTTTTCTAAATATAGAGAATGTGTACAAATATCATCAAAGATGACGATGATGTTTGATCTACTACAGATCATCAATGAAGGAGATGAGATATGATCAGATTTGATACGGATTGGGTTGGTGGAGAAAATCCCTAGCATGCCACCATTTGAACTTTGGTCTTAGCGGGAAACATAGGTATAAATATGCAGACCGAAGATGAAAGATGATGATGCTAGATGCCGATAAAGACATAGTAACTGAGAGAGAAAAGATTGATCAGAGAGAAGATCAAAAAGTATCTAAGTATTGGAGTTGATTAACCGAATGGTTGAATCGATAGAAGGTTTATTAGAGGTTTTATCGGTAAGGTTAGAGAAACTGGCAAGATGTCAGATAGGATAACTATTTTGCAAACTGGGAAGGGAGATTTAGGAAGAAAGATACTGAATATGAAGCAGGAAAGACATTGTACCAGTGGAGGTTATGCAAGATAGAATCAGGGAAGAAAAGGTATAAACAAAGGATAGTGAACCGACATAGAACTGATCAGAGGAGAACTGGTAGACAAGAGTTAAATAGGTGAAGTATTTGATTGCAAGAGTTACAAAACTCATTTGTAACAAGGCTACAACTATTATATTGATATGATCTATTGTATCTCACTAAGTTGGTGCTCCTTGGGTTGGTGCCCTAAATCTTTGTAAAACTATTCTTTATTGTGAGGATGGATTGGAGCAGTAGTATCCAACAACATTTCTCACTGAGGTTTTTCCCACATTGGGTTTTCCTCATATATCTGGTGTTATGTGTTGTGTGTCTTTATGTGTTTGCATTTGATCACTTTCCTTATATCACTGCTATATCCTCTTTGTGTTTGATTTGATAACCGATACCAAGAGTTAGTTTTAAAAAGGTTTAGAATATTAGGAACTATTGATTCACCCCCCTCTCAATGGTACATTGTGTTCAACAATATCAACCCAAAAAGAAATACCTATCAAAATACAAAACTCTATCAGATGCTTTGTTCTAGGCTTACCGAATTTGAACCAGTCTTCAATTTGACTTCTAGTACGAGAAAATCACATAGTGTGGATATGATTAATGACTTGGGTTTCCATCAATGACATCCCCAGATGACCTGTGTAGTGTCTCTTGCTAACAAATAGAGCCTCACTCTTTATATAGTAACGTTTATCTTTTTTTTTTCAATTTTTTTTGTTTTAGTTCCTAACTTGAAACTTTAATGCATGGATATTTTTTTCACTATTTTAATAATATACATTTTTTTTAAATCATAATTTTTCATGTTCTGAAATATAACTCTTCTCATTTGGTGTCACCTTTTATTTTAATTATTTATCTAAAATAAAAAATAATTACTTTCTTAATTGCATCATATTTAAGAAAAAATAATATATAAATTTTAATATTTTCCTTAAAAATATAATCAACCTTATATTTTAGTGTTGATGAACCATTTTCAATAAAAATAAAATATAAAATATAAATAATAATTCTAATATTAAAAGATATATTTTAAGAAACGTCGTTTATAGATCTACAAAAGGGTATCTTTATATTTTTTAAAGTATTATTTATAAGAGTAGGATTTGTTGCAACCACGATTTTTTTAAATAATTTGTTTTTTTTGGTTAATTGGGGCCAAATTGGTATAAAATATGGATTTAGTAGATACTTTTGATTGGAAAATTTGTGGCGTAAATCTAACTTAGCCAAAATGAATATAGCTAGACCAAATCTTTGACCTAAATTAAGTTTTAGTTACAAATACTTAAATTGACTTGTGCTTAAAAGTTAGCTTAAAGTGTGAAACACCTTTGTACTTTTCCCTTATGAAAAGACTCCTATCCAAAAGATAATAAAGAACCAACAAGAAATGATGATTATGGAGGACTCAATGATACCTTCCAAGAACTACATACATCATGTATACATAATTAAGTATCCCCACAAAGAAACAAAAGAGAGAGACTATATAGTCCCCCCATAATAAATAATGTCTTACAAAAATGGTGAGTGCTTGATGAAAAATTAGTTCAATGCTTGATGAAAAATTAGTTCAATGCTTGCAAACAAGATTTGTCCACTTAAGAAGAAGATAAACCAAGTTTAAATTCAAGAATTGTTGCCATTATAGATAGGAATTCATACAAAATGCAATCCAAATGTATGATGTTTTGTCTGAAAAAATGCCGATATGGCACAAGTTATTGGATGATGAGGATGTCACAAAACAATCATGCCTAATCAAAATGAAAGTGATAAGTAAGGAACCCTGATGAAAAATAACTTTGAATAAGATTTAAAGACAAACATGATGTGACAACAGTTATTCCACCCCTATCATAAAAAATGAGAGATAAACCCTCAAACGTGTTCTCCAAATCTAGAATATGAGACTCCACAAAAAATGAAGTAGTGTCTATAAAATAGGAATACCAATTAGGAAGACACATAGGTATCTATTACAATTACTCATGAGTAGTACTTAATAAATAAACAATAAGAGATGAACTAACCTTCTTAACAAGAATAAGAGTCTTAATCAACAATGGTACAATAGCTATCTTGGTATGTGGAGAAGGAGAAACTTGATATTTGTGAAGTGGTATCATATGATAAACTAAATCCACTTTCAAGCAATAGTTGAAAATTTTCATGCAAGAAATTAAAACACCATTCATACCCATGATGATTAATCCCAAAATATTTACATTTACAACCCTTATACATGATTCATTCCTCAAGATAATCTCCAAAGTGATTATTAAAAGTGAAACCCTCAATACAAATAGAAACTCAATTTGCACATTTTCCAAGAAAGGAACCTAAAATGACAATTTATTATTATATGGAAATAGCAAATATGTGATGAAGATTATTAATAAAATTGTCTAAGATCTATGTAGAGAACGGAACCAATTTTTTAATGGCTCAAAAACATGAAAAATGGTGTTTAGATGTGAAATTTATGACACTCTAAATAGATACCACTTTAGAAACCTATAGAATTTATCATGATCAAAATCTATAAAAATCCAACACCACTAGATCAATCTTGGAACCAACTTTCTGGTGACATACAATTTTAAAAAATTGAATGTTGTATGCAAAAGTTATGGTAACAAAGAAGAAAATATAAATTTATCTCACCAATAACTAGCAACATGGCCCTTGCAGTTTGATTTCTAGAAAATTTACCCAGTTCCTAGAAAATCCAGTAGATATCGAAATAGGTTTTTAGACGCAACCCATGAACTTTTTTCTCATAAATTATTTGAGGGAAATTTATGGCCAAATATTGATATCCTCCATTTTTTTATTCATTTTTAAAATTTTTCCTACAATATGTGATGAATCTTTGAAAATTGAGAGGGACCAAAATGGTTTTTCAGTACTGTGAAGGAAACCCTAATTTTGCTTTCTCCAAGATTAGTTGATTTTTCTCTTAAAGGTTGGATATGTCAAAAAATTGGATAAGAGCTTGGTAGACCTAAAGCCTTTATAAAACATTGGAGTTATTCCTTCAACCTTACAAGTGGCCGATGAGTCACTTGCAAGAAAAACACACATCACACCTAAAGAGAAAAAGACATAATTAATGCTATACGACCATGAAAGAGAATTTATCCAAAGAGGAATCTAATAATTAGGTTAACCTATAATGAAATTGGATAGATTATAATTAATATAATGAATTCTTATAAATGCATAATGATAAAATATTAGATGCGAATGCTAGATAAAAATTAAATTAGCTAGGGCCAAGTGTCACAACTATAATCAATGGGACAACTTAAACTATTATTGTTCTAATTTACTAAAAGGAAAAAAGAACTAATTTTAGCCTAAGTTAATAAACTAATTAAAGTTATAATTAATTAAATAATTTATTAATTTCTTAATTTTTCTAACAACTAACATGGTAAATAATAAAGGACTAATTAAAGACAAAAATAGAAACACCCATGGCCAAAGGAGACAAAAAAAATGCAAGATAAATTAGGGATCAAATCAACCTAGCAAGAAACAAACCAATGAAAATCTTGGGAAAAAAGAGGAAAGGAGAGAAAGGTAGATGAAGGAAAGATAAGGAAGACACCACATAAAAATGGAAATTGTAGAAAAAATAAGGTTAAAGTGCACCAATGTGGGTATTGTTGAGTGTGTTAGTGTGGGTGTTGTCGAAAAAAGAGAGAAAGGAAGTAAATGAAATGAGTAAAAGACACTAGATAGATAAATTTGTTGTTTGAATAGGGCAAGACAATTACTAGATAGTTTGGAGAAGACTTTAGGAATGTGGAAGATCTAGAAGATTGTTTGTTAAGGGAATGTAGTAGTAGTTCCCACCCTACCACAACCTTCTAGAAACCACAAATAGATATTGGACCTATCTAATATAACAATCAAATTGGATGAAAAATTCATAGAAAAATTATATACTCTATAGAAGGTATTAAATCTAAATGAAGAATATTTAGAGAAAATAATTGTTAGGAAAATACTATCTCAACCTTGTAATAATAAAAGGTTACTATTGATACATGATATAAAAGGGTTTGAGTGTAGTGTCATTGACTATGGGGGATTTCAAGAGGGTTACCCCTTGTTGGCCCCAATCTCATGACTGACTAGGGTTTTAGGGGCCAATGTGCCTTGATGGGAATCTTTGGGGCTAGCTCCCCAAAAATAAAATTTCAATAATAATTCATCATTATGAATCCTGAATATTTATGATTACATCATAGATCTAATAGTTTATATTTGGTACTCTTTTCTTTCCTAGAAGGAAACCCTATTTTGTGTTGGCATTCTATTATGATTGTGTATTGTGATCTATTTGAAGAGTTGATAGTTGTTGAGCTGCCTTTGGATCTTCATTAGCAATACTCCTGTAAGAAGCTTTCTCTACAGGAATATTATAGTCTATTGTTGATTTATAAACAATATATTGGATAGATTTTGAGTGTGGTATTTTTCTCCCAAAAGGGTTTTCACCATGTAAATCATTGTGTTGTGTTATGCATGTTATTTATGTTTCTTTTTGTTAAGTTTTTGTAACTATTATAAAGATGTATAAACAAATTTCATTACCCTCATATCAAGATTAGTATAGGCAGTTGTTTTACTACTTAACTTCCTTAAAAAAATTAATAAATGTATTAAATTTATTAAAAAAAAAAAGGATAAAGAAGAAGAAACTACATCAAAATTGGCTATGGAATAAAGGTAGTCAACTAATAATTTGTAATTTACAAACTAAAGAATGAAGCATTATTTTTAGGAATCATAATCATCTGACTAGGAAACATTCCCATTACTATACAAAAAATAATTTTGGTCAAACAATTACCAAAAACAAAAGAAGAAGAGAAGAAAGACCATAAAGAAGAAAATATAGAGAAAGACATGTTATGGGATGAAATATTCCACAAAGGGCTCTTTGATATTAATCTAGAAATTGTCAAGGGTAGAAAAGTGAATCCCTAAATAATCCACAATGTTAAAAAGGAGACAAAGCCATGTACACCAAAATAGAAACCTAAATCAAAGAATAAATCATGCAAAATGAAGGCTTTGATAAAGGTCACCTATTGTTTGGCCAAGATACCACCTAGAAAATTGAACATGTACTCCTATTGTAGTCATTATGGGAAAGAATTAGAAAAGAAGAAAATAATAACAGAACACCAATTTGTTGATGGGTGGGTAGAGTAAGTGTGGTAGCGGTTAGGGGTGGGTCCCCATGTCACCATTAGGAGTTTGGTGCCAAGGACTTTGCATGATAATATATTTGTCATCACAATCTTGATTTGGTAAAAAAATATTAAAACTAGCTTTATTAAACACTCTAAACTCAATGGTGATATCAGATTTGCTCAAAAAAGCTCTAAAATGAACTTGCAATAAAAAACCACAAAGACAAAACTCCCAACTCTAATGGTTTTCTCAGACTCTTTATTCTCCAAGTCATCATACAATGTGAGAGAATAGCTTACTCAACTTTACTAAATTCACCAATATCTTACATGGAGAAATAGCTATACCTTTAAATGTCAAAAGGGTTTTGCAAGGTTGATGCTCTGATACCTTGTAGGAGTTGCAGATTAGCTCAACACTCTAGGATCACCTACAAAACAAGACAACCTTCCATAAGAGAAAATGCAAGAAATGAGCCTGATCGATATTAAGATCTATGAGATATATTACAAAGTGTACAATGGCCTTACTTATATAAGTAAGGTGATTGTTAGGATTAAAAATATGTTGATATATTTCATAATATTATTAACTAAGATATTTAACATAACAACCTTGGAAAAAAGAATAATAGAGATTTTACAAATATAACAAAGCAACCTATTGAATCAAAAACATTGGAACATGAGAAAGAAACCACTCCTATACTAAAAAAAAGGCAAAAAGACGGAAGTCATTGAAATAAATGTATTTAGAATAAGAGATACAAATATAAAAGAAACCATGTAATAACAAATATCAAGGTACAAAACACGCAAGGTTAAAACCAATTGAGATCTACTCTTATGATTGCATCAATAGAGAAACTGGCTAAATGAGCTGGCTATCCCAACAATGATCTTCTCATCCTCAAACTCCAAAGGGAGACTTGACAAATGAACCCAAGTAGGGATGGCATAAGCAAGGTAAATTGAAGGCTCGAAAATAGGATTCCATTTACACAAATAGAGACTTTGCTTATAGAAGAACTGAGGAATGAAGGTAACAACAAGGAGACAATCCTTCTTCAGAGAGAACGTGAACTAAAATATTACTTTAGGAAGAAAAGACACAAAGAAGTACCCTTTAACACCCCAATTAGAAGAGCCTATTTTTTTACTACAACAATATTACACCATTGAACCCCAAGAAATTACCAACCAAATAATTATCTACTTTGGCTAAAGAATGATTTATAGAGGTGTCATTTCTTTTAATTGTTATACTAGCCTTGGAATGTTTTATAGGGATCGCATCAGTGAGATGAATTGACCACTATTAGGAAAATATTTCCATATTAGAGACATTTGGCCCAATGGGAGAGGGATAGAGAACAATTATCTTTTCTTGGGAATCACCATGCTGCAAATCTGATTATTATGATTGGCTATTATTGATGTCAACATAATGGTTTTTGTTGATGTCAACATATAGATTTGGTGTTGGTGATCTAGAATATGTGTTGGACCAAAATCTTTGATGCTCTGAAAGATGTGTTGATGGTGATCTAAATATTTTTGTCTATTAGATATGGTGTTGATCAATTGTATCCATGTGTATCTTGATTCCATTCTTATTTCTATTATATTGGGAAATGATTTTTGGGTTTGGATTAATTTCAGAATTTGAGGATGTGTAGAAGCATTGATGCAGCGTGTGAGTAATGATTTGTGTTTGGAATTTGTAATAAATGTAACATGTTGATTTGACCTTTAAGGTGTGTTGTGTTATGGTTTGCTTCTCATTTCTTCCCACCACCAGAATGTCTAGCATTGACCTATTTTAGAGATATGTCTTGGACAACTTAGAAAATTAGACTTCTTAGAGATGGTATATATACAAGGATGATCTAGATGAGTTAGTGTAAACAAAAAGGTGTGGCATTTTTTACTAAAGATATGCGAGATGGAAAAGGAAAGATCTAATTGTTCGAGATGTGTGAAAGTGTCTTGGTATTCTTGGCAAGAGACATTGTTCCGGTGGATATTAGTGCATGATAGTTTCTTAGGGGTTGTCATTGATGGAAACTCAGTTTGCAGATAACATATGGTATATATAGAATTGGTTTACCAGAAGTCGTTTTGTTCATAAGGCATAAGTCTAGAAGGTGGATCATAGTAACTAGTAGAGCATGAGATCATGGTACACATATTGATTTAAGTGAAGTATTTCTCATTGCGGTGATCATGGTAGTTGTTTAAAGGTTCATGAGAAGATTATCTCATGATCTTGATATCCTGTGTTGAAGTGTGTGCAAGTTTAGAGCTCTAGTATCTGGTAATTCAGTTAGGGCAAAGCTATTTTGGAGTAATGTGTGTTGCGGATTTGTTAGGATGATTTTGGTGCTTAGTTTCATTTTTGAGATGTTTGGGCTGACTTATGGGAAGAATTTAATCATCTTATTTTGGTCTGCATTTGTATTTGTGATCAGATTGAGCCGACTTGGTGGAACACATTTTATGTTGCATGTTATGTAGTTTTTGGGAAGCTGACATGGTTATTAGTTCTTTTTCATGATATAGATATATAAGATTGATTGGGTTGATCATTTTTGAGGTGTGTCATAATCAAAGAAAAGTCTATGTGAGTGAATTTGAAAGTTTGGTGAAGATTTTGTTGTTCTGGTATGAGACAGAGTAGTGTTATAGAGCAAAATATTAGATTGGTTGCAGGAGACAATCAGAGCCTAACTAGAACTATATTTTTGCATAGTTAGATGATATTCTTCAGTACATTTATTATTGTAATCATTTTGTATTAGCCTGTAAGGCAGTGATCCTTCCTTTGGGTTGTAACCCTTTTGTAATTGAGCAGTGAGCTTTATGTAGTGTGCTTGAATGCAAGTGCATTCCATATTTGTAATATTGTTTTACTACTAGCCATAGTATAATAATATTATGGGTGTATACACATAAAAATTGGCTATGAGCAATTAAATAAATATTTATATTTATTTAATAATTATTCTTCTATTAAATAGTTAATTTGAAAAGATTAATTTATTTAATTCATTTTCACGTCTTTCTATTAATTAATATTTTATTAATTAATTAATCTATCTTATTCTTCTAATTAATTAAATATCTAATATTTAATTATCTCCTCCAAACAATTAAATATCCAATATTTAATAGTTATTCTCCTATCCTATAGTCTCAAATATTAAATAATCTATAAATTATTTAATCCCTTATCCAACTCACCCTCCATCTCCACTTCCTCTTCCCTTTGCCAACTCATGAAACATGTGGCGAAGGAAACTAATATTTCTTAAATATTAATTCATCATTTATCTTCAACTTCCAAATTCAATGAAATTATGTACGTACACATATTTCATAACCATTTCCTATATTCTTTCCAACACCCCCTACATCTTAGGAAGGACTTGAGTCCACTTGTCCTCTCATGCCTAAATTTCCTCCAAACATCCCTAGATTCCCTCAGTCAGTAACCTAGTCAAGGTGAGATGAGTGACACTTGTCTTCTCCTTCCCCCTTTCTCTCAACCTTCACCTTTTCTCACAGCCATCCAAATCTATAGATCTGATTAGGACCATTGATCTGAGCCACATCATATTATCCTCTCAAAGTCTATAAAATCCAGAGCTTCAGTTGAGAGAGTTAATATTTAAGTATCTTCAAGTTAGACTTCAAGAGACTTCAAGTGCATTTTGCAAGCTAATCATATGCATCTGTGAGTTTTTGAAGCAAACAGCAATAGCAAATATCATTTTAGCATAACCATGTAGTATTTGCATATCATAGTATCAGTTAATTGCGAGTTATTAGTCCATTCTTCATATGCCATCTTGGAAGCCAAAAGTGCATTGTCTGAGAGCACACCATCTACAACCAGGAATAGTGGAGTTAAGACATAATGAGACATAAGCCATGAAGGTAAAATAATGTTTTATTTTAGTATGTATTTCATGTAGTTTCATTGGTGGATTTTGGATTTCCTGTATGCATTTCCATTTGTATATTGTGAAACTAACTTATTACAAGTAACATTCTGAGGATGAAATTCAAGCTCACACGATGGGTACTCAATCCCACCATGGTTTTTCCCTTTCTGTATTTTACCATAAAACTCTTGGTGTTATGGTTGTGTGGTTCATTTTATGTTTCTACACTTTGATTACTTTCTTATGCATCTAGTGGTTTAAGAATCAGTTTGAGAAGTTTGCAAATTATAAAAAACTAATTCAACCCCCCCACCTCTTAGTGTTCATTGATTCCAACAATTGGTATGAAATATTTGTGTGTCAGAAGAAGCCTAATAGCTTGTGGAAGATCCAGAAGATTGAACCAATGGACTCCTATTTGTAGAGACAACTTAGTGTGGCACTTGAAGATCTTGATATAGCAAGAAAAGAAGTAAGTTCCCTAAAAAGAAAGTTGAATATAGCTAAAGACTTCATTACGACATTGAAAGATCAATTAATCACTTCTCGAGAAAAGAGAAAGGAGCTAATGGATAAGTTGAAGGAGAAAGAAGATCAAAGTGTTGACAATCAAGTCCTACAAGGCAAGATAGATGAATGTGAGAAGTTGGCAAGGGAGAATGCAGTTTTGAAGAACGAAATGCAATCTATTGTTATGAAGTTGACTAAGGAGATTGAAGACTAGAAGAAGAATGAAGAAACCCTAACTCAGTCACTAAAGGATAGATCTGATGAATGTTGCAGATTGACATATGAGAATGATCAGTTGAAGCTTGAATTGGTACAAACAAAGAATGATGGATAAGAACTTGAAAGGTAGATCATAATTCTGAGAGATGAGTTGACTACTACTAATGAGTACAAATAAAAATTTAAAGCAAGTTCAATCCGGTTGGATGAGATGCTTGAGAGTCAGAGACATGGGAAAGCCATGTGAGGACTTGGATATGAGAAAGGATAATCCTCTGACTATGGTCAAAGCAATCATCAACAAAAGAGCAAGAAACCTCAAGTAAGACAACCTAATGCCTATAAATTCAAAGGTAAATGATTTGTTTGTGGTAAATTCAGTCATATGGCAAGTCAATGCATAAGTAGAATGAATAATGAAATGCTAAATCACACGAAGAATAATGGTCCTACCTTTACCAATCAATGTTTCATATGCAACAATTTTGGTCATAAGTCAAACATGTGTAGAACAGGGATAAAAAATTCCCAGAATAAGAGATGATATGCTTGTGAAATGTTTGGACATATTTCTAACTAGTGCAGGATGAGATCAAAACAAATAAACTTCAGGCCTATGCAAAGAAGTTTTGTTTATCATGCATGCATCAAATTTGGTCATATTCCAAGATATTACAGAAGCGGGAATGCTCTAGTAGACAAAAACTAATTAGATGAAAACGAAAAAGCTAAGGTGGAAAAGATCAAAGATCAGTATAAGAAGAAGTGGGTGAAAAAGGGAGAATCAAATGTGAAAAATAGCTCCACACCTAATTCTGGTGATGGAACCTCATCCGATAACTAGGGCATTTTGGCCTTAGGGGAATATTATTATGCAGATCCATAGAACCCCCTTTTTGGAGATCTGTAACCAGATTTTGAAGGTAGCAGAAGATCTAGATTAGATATCTAGAGGTTATTGTAGCGTCCTAAAATTGCGACACTTGCAATTTTGACTGCATTTCGGTCTTCACGATGGCGACGCAACACGCAACCTGAATGGAGACCCCAAAACCTAATTACGACACTAAAAACTGCATTTTTCAAGCACCCTGGCCTGAACCTCCTTTGCACCCTGCTGTCTCGGGAGGTGGGACCAGAGCGCCCAGCGCCCTGGTCCTTCAGGACCAGGGCGCCCTGGTCCCTCAGGACCATGGCGCCCAGCGCCCTGGTCCCTGGGCCTATTTTGGGCCCGGTCTCCTATGAGGTCTCGGGCCTTTTTGTTTGCAAATTGGAAAATAACATTTCCTGGTCGGCCTAAGGTCGGGAAAATCAGTCTTTTAACCCTAATTGGCAAGTATATAAACTACATTTCCTCTCCCATTTGAGGAGGTCGAAAAGAAGAAGGACATATGTGTACAAGGCGTGGAAACTATACTCAAACATTCAAACATTCAAGCATTCAAGCATTCAAGCATTCAAGAATTCCTTCTAAGTCTCCATTCAAGGCTAAGTGTTGCATTCAAGATAAGGATTCAACCATTGAAGAGGAGATCACTTACTACATGCTACATACAACATGCAACAATACAACAAATAACAACATCTATACCTTCGCACATAAGGATACAAACATCCTTACAACAAGGTATTAGTACTTGTTTTACATTACAGACATTTACATTTTTACAACATTTCTCATTTCTTGGTTAATTCCAAAACTGGGGTTTCACCTAAAGGCAAACCCCTAATCCCTAACCCCCCAATCGTCTTCACTTTTCTATGTGTAGGTTGCAGGTACGCGGCTGAAATTGAAGATCTGGAATCCTTGTGCAGAGACGAACAGATCCCCCTTCGTTTCGCGGATTTTTCGGAGGACCGTGGCGCTCGGGCGCCATCGTCCGTGCAACTTTTGCTCAAATTTGCAGGACAGTGCCGTATCAACATTTTACTACTAATTCTAGGTCCGCAGCTTCATCCTATATCCCTATCTCAGTTTATAAGCGAATCTTTGTCACTTTCTATGCATTCCTAGCTTAATTCTTCTATCAACATTCTTTACAAAAGAGGGTATCCTTGCTATCACAACCCTTGAAACTCATTCAGAATCCAATCTTGCATTGTGTGGGATTGGATCTTGTGGGTTTCAACCCCTCTTTTGAATGTAAAGTCTCCCAAGTGAAAGCCATCAACCCTAGCGACCTCCCTTCTCTCTCCTTGGAGTTGGAAGAGGGGAGAGCAACTAGGGTTCGATTGCGATTTTCCGCTTTACATTTTGGTGAACCCGACGTGAACATCCTTTCTGATTATTCATAGTTAGATCTGAAAATTGGATTCCTTGATTACATTTCCATGTTTGATCTTTGGCAAGATTTTAGAGGTTAATTGCATAAAAACCCTAAATTTTCTTTTTAAGTAATTAAACTTGTGAAATGTTTAATTGTTGATGCTTGTTTTAGATCTGCCCTTCTATTACAAATTATCAATTCATATTTGTGCTTTCATTTTGAAAATTAAGTGGTTAAGTGTCAAAACCCTAATTTTTGAAACCTTCTTGATTCAACCTTTGACTGATAATTTCACTAATCAAAACACCTCCAAATCGGCTGTAACTTTGGATTCCGCAATAAAATCACAATATCTTTCATCCTTGAAAATTTGGAAAAAAGTTGCGAGGACCGTGTGCACTCCGAGCGCCATCGTCCCTGACATTTTTTCCAAAATTTCGGGAGCTAGATCTTACTGTATTTTTCTGCTAAAATCCAGAATTTTGGCTGATTTTATCAATTTTAACACCTTCAAAATTACAGTCAAAGTTGGTCTAGCGATTGCTTGGATTGAGGCTTCTAATCATTCAAAAATTGTTGAAATTGAAATTTGTGTCAAAATTGTGTTTCTTAATGTCCTAAATCTGAAAAGTGTGTTAGCATTCATTCGAAATTTCAGTGATTTATTCAAATTTTTGCAATTTGTGACTTTTGAAATTAAGTGCTTAATTACAACAACTTTGATTTCCGCTTTCAAAATTGAATTTTGCATGAAATTGAGTCAATTTTTAAATTTCAAAATTTGCATTGCTTTTGGTATTCCCTCTAAAATCATAAAATTCAAAATTTCAGTTTCCCTCTCTTTTTCAAAATTCAAATTTTGCATTTTTCGACAATCTTGGTAGGGTTCAATTTTGAAATTGCAACTTTAATTTGGCCTATCTATAGATCATAAAATCACTCAATTTTTTCAGGTTAGCTGTAAAATCATCATAACTTTCATCCCTGCAAATTTCGAAAAAAGTTGCAAGGACCGTGTGCACCCCGAGCGCCACGGTCCCGGATATTTTTTCCGAAATTTCGGGAGATTGTCCTGATTGTATTTAACAGCTTAAATCTAGAAGATTGGCTGATTTTACTGAAATTTTGGTACCTCTAAAATTCAAAATCTTTTCTCCCTCTCTAGTGCATGAGTTTTACAACAACAAGCCCTACTTACACTATTCCCGTTAGACGAAGCCGTAGAATTAAGTCTTTCCGAGGTTTAATTACTGAGGAGATGGAACCTAATTTGAATGGTCTTTTTAACGAGGACATGGGTAATTCCTCTAATCCTCTTAATGATGAAGAAGCTCTCCATGAGGTTTCTGTAGAACAACTTTCAAAATTGGATAACCAATTTGACGATTTTCGACAATGGATGTCTCAAGAATACCCTGATAGTCAAGCTCTTCCTTTAATTGAGGGTCTAAAACGTATGCTTCAAAGTGATAAGAATGGAATTGATATTTTGCGTGGTATTGCACACATTGTGGATTCAAATGTGATGCCTATGAAAAGTTGTGCCGAAACCTTAGGTTATACACAACCTCCTACTCAAGACAATCATTCTATTCCTTTGACGACTCCTATTGCTAGTATACCTACTTTTACATCAAGCATAATGACTACTTCAACACAAGACATTCCTCCTATGATCACCAGTCATGGGGGCAATCCTTCTTCTTCAATTAACCCTCTTCCTTCATTCAATCCGACTTCTTCATTCATTCCTTCAATGAGTGTTCCTATTACATCTCCACAAATGAACATAACACAAGGGGGAATTCATTTAACCCTTCCATTCCTCCTTGTAGTGTTCCTCCTTTCCAATCATCTCCTATGACTAACTATCATAGTGTCCCACCACCTTACTCTCTACCTTCTTTCAATAACATAACACCTCCATCACAATCTAACATGTCTAATATGAACTCTTCGACTGAAGCGACCATTAATAGTCTTGCACAAACTGTCTCTTCTTTACAGCAACAAATTGCCTCTATGAATCAATCTAAGTTTAGTGTGCCCACATTTGATGTTGCGAGTCCACTTTCTCTTGACATTGTTCGAGCTATTCCCCCTAAACATGTTGAAATTCCGCATTTGGAGCTTTATAATGGTAAGGGTGATCCTCTAACACATGTTAAGACCTTTCAAACAATATGTACTGATTTTGCTTATGACCAAAGGTTGCTTGCAAAATTGTTTACTAGAACATTAAGAGACAAAGCCCTACAATGGTATTGCTCGTTGCCTTCCTATTCTATTACTTCTTTCGAACAACTTGCAAATGCTTTCATTCAACAATTTCAAAACAATATAAGTCCTAAAGTTACTTTGATTGATTTAATGCATTGTAAACAAGGTGTTAAAGAAAAAGTGACTGATTTCATTGGTAGATATAAGCATTTGTATGCTCAAATTTCGTTTCCAGTGCCTGACAATGATATTCAAAGAATCTTTATTTCTAATTTACAAAAAGACATTAGAGAAAAACTCCTGTTTTCTGAGTTTACTTCTTTCCAACAGTTGTGCGGAACTCTTCAAAATTATCAACTGACTGTGAGTCAAATGGAACAATCACATCCTATGACTCCGAGTGATAAGGGTGATAGTAGTCAACAACCATTTGGGAAGTTTAAACCAAACAGAGAGTCCATTAAATTCAATGAAAACATCATCAACAACAATGTGAATGCAGCATCAGGTGTGTCTCCTATTTCTAAATTTTTCAAGAAAGAAAGAAAGTATACTCCTTTGAATGAATCATTGCATAGTATTATGAATAAGTTATTGGA
This sequence comes from Cryptomeria japonica, assembly GCF_030272615.1. NCBI lineage: Eukaryota > Viridiplantae > Streptophyta > Pinopsida > Cupressales > Cupressaceae > Cryptomeria > Cryptomeria japonica. Next base: position 694,892,660 of record NC_081413.1, on the reverse strand, counting down.
ACAAAATGTGCTTACTCTTCCTCCTATAAGGCAAATTGATCCTGCAAAGATTACTTCACCTTATTTTGATAACAAATCTTTTTGTCACTTTCATCGTCATCCTGGGCATGATACTGAAAAATGTTTTTCTTTAAAGGGTAAAATTCAAGATTTGATTGATAATAATACTATCTCTGTTTCTGGAGTGAATGATAAAGGCAACACATCTGTAGCTCCTCCTAACCAAAATCTTCAGATTTTTACTGATCCATTACCTTCTCATACTTCTAATGCGATTGAGGCTAATGATTCCTCTCTCTCATCTGATGGTCTTGTGTCTATGACTCCGAATGTGATTAACTTTGTAGAGCAGCAAGAAATCCCTAAAGAACCTTCCATCACATTTGATTCTAGTGAAACTATCAGGGCACCTGATGGTCCTTTATACATAGTTGCAAAAGTTAAGGATACACCTTGCTGTGGAGTGCTTATTGATCCTTCGTGCATGGTTAATGTTATTACTGAAGAATTTCTTTTTACTTTGCAATTGAATCAAGTTATCTATGACAAAATAGATGTGGTTGTGAAACTATTTGATGCATTTTCTTCTCCTGCAATTGGTTCTATTACATTACCTATTGAGGTCCATAACAAATCTCTTGATGTGAACTTTGCTATTATTCCTTCATCCGAACAATTTCATGTGAAGCTTGGCTATCCTTGGCTATCTTCCATGAAAGCTATTGCTTCTCCTATTCATAAGTGCTTGCAATTTCCCCATAATGGTGAAGTTGTTACTATCAATCATAGTCTCTTTAAACTAGCTGAAAGAACTTCTAGTGTTCCTATTGATTATTTTTGGCCTAAACAATTCCAATCTCTTCCTCCGCGAAGTGATCATCTTTTCAAATCTTATCAAAAGTGGAAAACAGATATGATCCTATCTCTAAGTGAACCTAGAACACCCAAACTTGACATTCCTATCATTCTTGAGAAGGAAGTTCTTCCTTTGAAAGATAAAACTAATGTCTTTCCTCAAGAAGATTCCCAACCCATCCCTATGGATGTGACTATGCCTATATCTAATAAACTTCCTAAAAGTAGACCTATCCCTCCTCATCATGATGGACTTGGTCTCCTTCCTAAACCGAGTATTCCTCCCTTATATGGAGCAGTTCCTCCTCCTTCCTCTTATGGAGAGAAGAGACCTTCCTCTTCTCCTATTGTTCAGCCTAAGAGACCACAACCTAAACACCCAAGTGATAAGGATGAGAACATTCCTCCTCCTCAATCTTCTCAACTTCCTACTAAGACTAGACGAAATCGTTCTGCACGTGAACGCCGACGAAAGCATCGTCTTAGAGCTCAGGAAGTTGCTTCTCAAACTTTGCAATCTCCAAAAACACCTTCAACAAGCATTATTCCATTTTCTCCAAAATCTCCTAAACATAAGATGCATGATGGTCTTGATCCTGTGCGAGTTAAAGATCCTATTTTTATAAACCTTGATGATGCTATAGATGAAAATGTTATTCATGATGAACATGTTACTCCTCTCGCTTCTAATAGTGAATATGAACTTGTTGATATTGATAAACATTTATCTAACGAATTTTCTAAAGCACTTATCCTAGCTCCTACACAAGAACAACGTGGCTCGGAACATGAACATAGCCCTTGTTTGGATCTTGTGATAGCTCCATCTGCTGTGTTGGATGTTCCTCCTCTAGCGTGTTCCCTGCCTTCCCGAAACATTGATCAGCAAGATCGGGGGGTAGATGACATGCTAGACTAGTTACATTAGCATAGAATATTCTCTCCTCCTCTCTTTTGTTACTTCTTCTATGTGTTATTCTCATTCTTCTATTTGTTGTCCTTAGTGTTGTCTACTTGAGGATGATGCAAAGCATTGAGATCTCTCGATCTCTCTCATGTTGACTCAAAAGACACATGTGTTCCCTTCTTCTAGGTGACCTTCCTTGATTGGGGAATGAAGAACAATTATGCATACATACATATGATATACATGAATTATCATACAACATACTGACCCCGAGGAAAGCAAAGTCACCTTGTGCTTTGTGTTTTGTGTCTATTATCCTTGGGCTTATCTCACACTTGGGGGCTAAATCCTTGCGATAATGTGCTCCTTTCCTTTCTCATTTCTTACATGTATCACTACCTTAAAGAAATCACCCCTGGTGAGGCATGTGCAATCGCTTTAACGTAGGGGGGCATACATCCCATCCATATCTTTTCAAGATACTTGAAAATTTCTTGACAAATTTAGCTTTGCCTTGAAAATTTTTGATATCTTTCTTGCATGACTCATAGTGAGGGAACCTTACTACTGACAGTCATGGTTCTCCCTCATGATCTTCCCTTTTACTTTGTCAATCGAAGTCGTAAGATCCTTAGTCCACTGGGGGCTTGGTGTATCTTGCCTCCTTGACATGGTGAAAGTCTTTCAATGTTGTTTCCTTGTACTTTACCGGAAGTATGAGCATACATACTCCCGCTAAAGTGGGGGCTAAATGTAGCGTCCTAAAATTGTGACACTTGCAATTTCGACTGCATTTCGGTCTTCACGATGGTGACGCAACACGCAACATGAATGGACACCCCGAAACCTGATTACGACACTAAAAACTGCATTTTTCAAGCACCCTCGCCTGAACCTCCTTTGCACCCTGCTGTCTCGGGAGGTGGGACTAGAGCACCCAGTGCCCTGGTCCTTCAGGACCAGGGCGCCCAGCGCCCTGGTCCCTGGGCCTATTTTGGGCTTGGTCTCCTATGAGGTCTCGGGCCTTTTTGTTTGCAAATTGGAAAATAACATTTCCTGGTCGGCCTAAGGTCGGGAAAATCAGTCTTTTAACCCTAATTGGCAAGTATATAAACTACATTTCCTCTCCCATTTGAGGAGGTCAAAAAGAAGAAGGACATATGTGTACAAGGCGTGGAAACTATACTCAAACATTCAAACATTCAAGCATTCAAGCATTCAAGCATTCCTTCTAAGTCTCCATTCAAGGCTAAGTGTTGCATTCAAGACAAGGATTCAACCATTGAAGAGGAGATCACTTACTATATGCTACATACAACATACTACATACAACAAACAACAACATCTATACCTTCGCACATAAGGATACAAACATCCTTACAACAAGGTATTAGTACTTGTTTTACATTACAGACATTTACATTTTTACAACATTTCTCATTTCTTGGTTAATTCCAAAACCGGGGTTTGACCTAAAGGTAAACCCCTAATCCCTAACCCCCCAATCGTCTTCGCTTTTCTGTGTGTAGGTTGCAGGTACGCGGCTGAAATTGAAGATCTGGAATCCTTGTGCAGAGACGAACAGATCCCCCTTCATTTCGTGGATTTTTCGGAGGACCGTGGCGCTCGGGCACCATCGTCCTGGCAACTTTTGCTCAAATTTGCAGGACAGCGCTGTATCAACATTTTACTGCTAATTCCAGGTCCGCAGCTTCATCCTATATCCCTATCTCAGTTTATAAGCGAATCTTTGTCACTTTCTATGCATTCCTAGCTTAATTCTTCTATCAACATTCTTTACAAAAGAGGGTATCCTTGCTATCACAACCCTTGAAACTCATTTAGAATCCAATCTTGCATTGTGTGGGATTGGATCTTGTGGGTTTCAACCCCTCTTTTGAATGTAAAGTCTCCCAAGTGAAAGCCATCAACCCTAGCGACCTCCCTTCTCTCTCCTTGGAGTTGGAAGAGGGGAGAGCAACTAGGGTTTGATTGCGATTTTCCGCTTTACAGTTATCCATAAGATTTCATGGTAGCTTGGGATTATGGTGAGAAAATTGATGAAAAATAGTGTATCAAGAAGTCATTAGGGTTGTGCATTTATTGCAACTTAAAATTAGGTTTTTGATGGATAAAAAGGCATTTCAATAGTTCATTATTCAAAATGCAAACAAGAGAGAAGAGAAGAGCAGTAGAGTGAAGGATTTTTAATAGCTAAATCTAAGCTTGAAGCAACCTATCAATGATTTCTTGCACCCGGTTGATAATCAATAGGTATTTTCCATTTGTGAAGCTCTCTTTTTATATCCATATTTCAAAATGGCATTTGGTATTGCGACTCCATTGGTGGTCAAAATTAATAAGAGGGAAAGGCCTACGTTCAAGAAGAACCCATTCAAATCTACTAACTACGATCTAGAAGGTGCATTTTCCTTGGTCCCATATGACATACTTCACAATGAAGATATTAAGGCATATATCCATTGCAACATTGAGGATCTTGGGAATGCAGATATACTCTTACTTTACACCAATCACATGATGGATAGTCTGGGAAACTTTAATCCAGAATATAAGTCACTATATGACAAGGGTTTCATCCAATTTACTCACTTCCGGTGTTCGATGAAGCCAAATCAATTCAATACATTTTGAGAAGAATCTACGATGAATTAATGTGGCTAGATCGACCTCATAAGATCACTAAGAAAGCCATTGAAGCAGTTACCTATTTAAGTGCAACTGGTGAGATCCCCAAATTGAGGAAAGTATAGAATACAATGGTAACAAAGGTTACCGGATCTCAGTTTGATAGTCGGTCGATGAAAATCAATGATATCATTGAGCATGATGTTATATTTCCCTCGACGGTGACTAGATATAAGGTGTATCAATCCAACATGCATACTTATGTATCTGACATGACCATATTTGCATCCTATGAGATGCTTAAGAAAGGAAAAAGGTATGATCTTTGCTCAGTGCTTATTAGTGAGTTATTAAGAAACATTAAGAAGATTATGTGGGATAAGAAGAATGTATTTAAGCTTGGATCTTGATTGTTTGCTTGGCACTATATTTTCTCAATGAAATCCTTGGTATTAGAAAGATATAGTGGGCTTATGATATGCCAGTGGTCATTCAGATCAAGGATGGGTTACAAGGTTTAGATGATACTGTTATATAGAAATCCACCTTGTGGGGATATTTCAAGTCTTTTCAAACCTTAATGCACAATAGGGAAAGAATTCCTAAATTGATTGTAAAAAAGTATGAGAAAACCATTTTCCTTATGGTTGATAAGGGCTAATGTCACATATAAGTAGTTGAGCCAAGAACTATTTGGATCATGCCTATGGGGTATGAGGTGGTTTCTACAACCCTTGATGCATATGCTCAACATTTTTTGAGTCAACTAGTGGATGACAAGAAGGAGAGGTTTGGTAGCTATCAAGAAAAAAAACCTTGATTTACAATGCATATTATGGATTTTTCGATCATGAGATATCACTATCCAAGAGATAGGCGGCAAAGCCAACCTCTTCCACTTATGCAGTGTGACTAAGAGTAATTAAGAAACTTGTTGTTAGTACTACTAACCAACATTAAGGTTTTGAGGGTAATAAAGCCCCAGGGCCGAATGGTTTTCCGCTGTGTAAATCAAGGTTTTTTTTCTTTATAGGTGTAAAGCGGAAAAATCGAACCCTAGTCGTTCTCCCCTCCCAAACTCCAAGGAGAGAGAAGGGAGAGTCACTAGGGTTGATGGTTTTCACTTACGGGAGACTTTACATTAAAAAGAGGGGTTGAAACCCACAAGATCCAATCCCACGAAATGCAAGATTGGATTCTAAATGTGTTTGAAGGGTTAAGACATCAAGGATACCCTCTTTTGTAAAGAAATGTAGATAGAAAGATTGAACTAGGAATGCATGTAAAGTGGGAAATATTCGCTTATAAACAGAGATAGGGATATGGGATGAAGCTGCGGACCTAGAATTAGCAGTAAAATGTCGAGATGGTGCTGTTCTGCAAATTTGAGCGAAAGTTGACGGGACGATGGCGCCCAGCGTGCACACGGTCCTCTGAAAAATCCGTGAAACAAAGGCGGATCTGTTCGTCTCTGCACAAGGATTCCAGATCTTCAATTATAGCCACGTACCTGCAACCTACACATAGAAAAAAGAGGATGATTGGGGGGTTAGGGATGAGGGGTTTGCCCTTAGGTCAAACCCCGGTTTTGGAATTAACCAAGAAATGAGAATGTTGTAAATGTAAATGTTTGTAATATAAACAAGTACTGATACCTTGTTGTAAGAATGTTTGTATTCTTACATGCAAAGGTGTAATGTATGTAGTATGTTGTATGTTGTATGTGATCTCCTCTTCAATGGTTGAATCCTTGTCTTGAATGCAACACTTAGCCTTGAATGAAGACTTAGAATGCTCAATTGCTTGAAGGAATGCTTGAATGCTTGAATGTTTGAATGCTTGAATATTGCTTTCGCGCCTTGCTCACATATGTCCTCCTCAAAATGGGAGAGGAAATGTAGTTTATATACTTGTCAATTAGGGTTGATAGACTGATTTTCCCGACCTTAGGCCGACCAGGAAATGATATTTTCCAATTTGCAAACTTAAAGACCCGATGCCCAAAAGAGACCGGGCCCAAAATAGGGCCAGGGACCAGGGCGCTAGGCGCCATGGTCCTGGGGGACTAGGGCACTGGGCGCCCTAGTCCTGAAGGACCAAGGCACTGGGCGCCATGGTCCCACCTCCCGGGACAGCAGGGTGCAAGGAAGATCAGGCCAGGGTGCTGAAAAATGCAGTTTTTGGTGTCATGAACAAGTTTCGGGGTCTCCATTCAGGTTCCGTGTTGCATCGCCATCGTGAAGACCCAAATGCAGTCAAAATTGCAAGTCTCACAATTTTAGGACACTACATTTAGCCCCCACTTTAGCGGGAGTATAAGCGTACGCCATACTTCCGGTAAAGTACAAGGAAACAACATTGAAAAACCTTCACCACGTCAAGGAGGCAAGATACACCAAGCCCCCAGTGGACCAAGGATCTTACGAATTCGATTGACAAAGTAAAAGGGAAGATCATGAGGGAGCACCATGACTGTCAGTAGTAAGGTTCCCTCACTATGAGTCATGCAAGAAAGATATCAAAAATTTTCAAGGCAAAGCTAAATTTGTCAAGAAATTTCAAGTATCTTGAAAAGATATGGACGGGATGTATGCCCCCCTACGTTAAAGTGATCACACACGCCTCACTGGGGGTGATTGCTTTAAGGTAGTGATACATATAAGAAATGAGAAAGGAGAGGAGCACGTTATCACAAGAATTTAGCCCCCAAGTGTGAGATAATCCCAAGGATAATAGACACAAAACACAAAGCACAAGGTGACTTCTCTTTCCTCGGGGTCAGTATGCTGTATGATTATTCATGTATATCATATGTATGTATGCATAATTGTTCTTCATTCCCCAATCAAGGAAGGTCACCTAGAAGAAGGGAAGACATGTGTCTTTTGAGTCAACATGAGAGAGACCAAGAGATCTCAATGTTTTGCATCGTCCTCAAGTAGACAACACTAAGGACAACAAATAGAAGAATGAGAATAACACATAAAAGAAGTAACAAAAGAGAGGAGGAGAGAATCTGCTATGCTAATGGACTAGTCTAGCACATCATCTACCCCCCGATCTTGCTGATCAGTATTTCGAGAAGGTAGGAAACACGCTAGAGGAGGAACATCCAACATAGCAGATGGAGCTATCACAAGATCCAAACAAGGGCTATGTTCTTGTTCCAAGCCACGTTGTTCTTGTCTAGGAGCTAGGATAAGTGCTTTAGAAAATGCATTAGATAAATGGTTATCAACATCAACATATTCATATTCACTATCAGAATGCACAGGAGTAACATTTTCATCATGAATAACATTTTCATCTATATCATCATCAAGATTTATAAAAATAGGATCTTTAACTCGCACAGGATCAAGACCATCATGCATCTTATGTTTAGGAGATTTCGGCTCAATTGTCGGCTGAGGAGAAAATGGAATAATACTAGCTGAAGGTGTTTTTGGGGATTGCAAAGTTTGAGAAGCAACTGCCTGAGCTCTAAGATGACACTTTCGTCAGCGTTCATGTGCAGAACGATTTCGTCTAGTCTTAGTAGGAAGTTGAGAAGATTGTGGAGGAGGAATGTTCTCATCCTTATCACTTGGGTGTTTAGGTTGTGGTCTCTTAGGTTGAATAATAGGAGAAGAGGAAGGTCTCTTCTCTCCATAAGAGGAAGGAGGAGGAACTGCTCCATATAAAGGAGGAATATTTGGTTTAGGAAGGAGACCAAGTCCATCATGACGAGGAGGTATAGGTCTACCTTTAGAAAGTTTATTAGACATAGGCATAGTCACATCCATAGGGATGGGTTGGGAATCTTCTTGAGGAAAGACATTAGTTTTATCTTTCAAAGGAAGAACTTCCTTCTCAAGAACGATAGGAATGTCAAGTTTGGGTGTTCTAGGTTCACTTAGAGATAGGATCATATCTTTTTTCCACTTTTGATAAGATTTGAAAAGATGATCACTTTGTGGAGGAAGAGATTGGATTTGTTTAGGCCAAAAGTAATCAATAGGAACACTAGAAGTTCTTTCAGCTGGTTTAAAGAGACTATGATTGACAGTAACAACTTCACCATTATGGGGAAATTTCAAACACTTGTGAATAGGAGAAGCAATAGCTTTCATGGAAGATAGCCAAGGATATCCTAGCTTCACACGAAATTGTTCGGATGATGAAATAATAGCAAAGTCCACATCAAGGGATTTGTTATGGACCTCAATAGGTAATGTAATAGAACCAATTGCAGGAGAAGAAAATGCATCAAATAGTTTCACAACCACATTTGTTTCGTCATAGATTACTTGATTCAATTGCAAAGTAAAAAGAAATTCTTCAGTAATGACATTAACCATACAAGAAGGATCAATAAGCACCCCACGGCAAGGTGTATTCTTGACTTTTGCAACTATATATAAAGGACCATCAGGTGCCCTGATAGTTTCACTGGAATCAAATGTGATGGAAGGTTCTTTAAGGATTTTCTGCTGCTCCACAAAGTTAATCACATTAGGAGTCATAGACACAAGATCATCAGGTGAGACAAAGGAATTAGTAGTATCAATCGCATTAGAGGTATGAGAAGGAAATGGATCAGTAAAAATTTGAAGATTTTGGTTAGGAGGAGCTACAGATGTGTTGCCTTTATCATTCACACCAGAAACAGAGATAGTATTATTATCAATCAAATCTTGAATTTTACCCTTCAAAGCAAAACATTTTTCAGTATCATGCCCAGGATGACGATGAAATTGACAAAAAGATTTGTTATCAAAATAGGGTGAATTAATCTTTGCAGGATCTATTTGCCTTATAGGAGGGAGAGTAAGCACATTTTGTTCCAATAACTTATTCATAATACTATGCAATGATTCATTCAAAGGAGTAAACTTTCTTTCTTTCTTGAAAAACTTAGAAATAGGAGGCACACCTGATGCTGCATTCACATTGTTGATGATGTTTTCATTGAATTTAATTGACTCTCTATTCGGTTTAAACTTCCCAAATGGTTGTTGACTACTATCACCCTTATCACTCGGAGCCATAGGATTTGCTTGTTCCATTTGACTCATAGTCAGTTGATAATTGTGAAGAGTTGCGCACAACTGTTGGAAAGAAGTAAACTCAGAAAACATGAGTTTTTCTCTAATATCTTTTTGTAAATTAGAAATAAAGATTCTTTGAATATCATTGTCAGGCACTGGAAAGGAAATTTGAGCATACAAATGCTTATATCTACCAATGAAATCGGTCACTTTTTCTTTAACACCTTGTTTACAATGCATTAAATCAATCAAAGTAACTTTAGGACTTATATTGTTTTGAAATTGTTGAATGAAAGCATTTGCAAGTTGTTCGAAAGAAGTAATAGAATAGGAAGGCAATGAGCAATACCATTGTAGGGCTTTGTCTCTTAATGTTCTAGTAAACAGCTTTGCAAGCAACCTTTGGTCATAAGCAAAATCAGTACATATTGTTTGAAAGGTCTTAACATGTGTTAGAGGATCACCCTTACCATTATAAATCTCCAAATGTGGAATTTCAACATGTTTAGGGGGGATAGCTCGAACAATGTCAAGAGAAAGTGGGCCCGTGCCATCAAATGTGGGCACACTAAACTTAGATTGATTCATAGAGGCAATTTGTTGCTGTAAAGAAGAGACAGTTTGTGCAAGATTGTTAATGGTCGCTTCAGTCGAAGAGTTCATGTTAGACGTGTTAGATTGTGATGGAGGTGTTATGTTATTGAAAGAAGGTAGAGAGTAAGGTGGTGGGACACTATGATAGTTAGTCATAGGAGATGATTGGACAGGAGGAACACTACAAGGAGGAATGGAAAATGAATTGCCCCCTTGCGTCATGTTCATTTGTGGTGATATAATAGGAACACTTATTGAAGGAATGAGTGAAGAAATCGGATTGAATGAAGGAAGCGGGTTGATTGAAGAAGAGGGATTGCCCCCATGACTAGTGATCATAGGAGGAATATCTTGTGTTGAAGTAGTCATTATGTTTGATGTAAAAGTAGGTATACTAGCAATAGGAGTTGTCAAAGGAATAGAATGATTGACTTGAGTAGGAGGTTGTGTATAACCCAAAGTTTTGGCACAACTCTTCATAGGCATCACATTCAAATCCACAATGTGTGCAATACCACGCAAAATATCAATTCCATTCTTATCACTTTGAACCATACGTTTTAGACCCTCAATTAATGAAAGAGCTTTGCTATTGGGGTATTCTTGAGACATCCATTGTCGAAAATCATCAAATTGGTTATCCAATTTTGAAAGTTGTTCTACAGAAACCTCATGGAGAGCTTCTTCATCATTAAGGGGATTAGAGGAATTACCCATGTCCTCGTTAAAAAGGCCATTCAAATTAGGTTCCATCTCCTCGGTAATTACACCTTGGAAAGACTTAATTCTAAGGCTTCGTCTAATGGGAATAGTGTAAGTAGGGCTTATTGTTGTAAAACTCATGCACTAAAGAGAGAGAGAAGATTTTGAATTTTTAGAGGTAGCAAATTTCAATAAAATCAGCCAATCTCCTAGATTTAAGCTGTAAAATGCAATCAGGACAATCTCCCAAAATTTCAGAAAAAATGTCCGGGACCGTGGCGCTCGGAGTGCACACAGTCCTCGCAACTTTTTTCAAAATTTTCAGGGATAAAAGTAATGATTATTTTAAAGCTAATCTGAAAAAATTGAGTGATTTTACGATCTGTAGATAGGCCAAATTAAAGTTGCAATCTCAAAATTGAACCCTACCAAGATTGTTGAAAAATGTAAAATTTGAATTTTGAAAAGGAGGGGGAAACTGAAATTTTGAATTTTATGATTTTAGAGGGAATACTAAAAGCAATGTAGGCTTTGAAATTTAAAAGTTGACTCGATTTTATGCAAAATTCGAATTTGAAAGTGGAAATCAAGGTTGTTACAATTAAACACTTAATTTCAAAAGTCACAAATTGCAAAAATTTGAATAAAACACTGGAATTTCGTATGAATGCCAACACACTTTTCAGATTTAGGACTGTAAGAAACACAATTTTGATATGAATTTTAATTTCAACAATTTTTGAATGATTAGAAGCCTCAATCCAAGCAATCGCTAGACCAACTTTGACTTTAATTTTGAAAGTGTTAAAATTGATAAAATCAGCCAAAATTCTGGATTCTAGCAAAAAAATACAGTAAGATCTAGCTCCCAAAATTTTGGAAAAAATGTCGGGGACGATGGCGCTCGGGGTGCACACGGTCCTCGCAACTTTTTTCCAAATTATCAGAGATGAAAGATATTGTGATTTTGTTGCGGAATCCAAAGTTATAGCCAATTTGGAAGTGTTTTGATTAGTGAAATTATCAGTCAAAGGTTGAATCAAGAGGGTTCTAAAAATTAGGGTTTTGACATTTAACCACTTAATTTTTAGAATTAAAGCACAAATATGAATTGACAATTTGTAATAGAAGGGTAGATCTGAAACAAGCATTAACAATTAAACATTCCACAAGTTTAATTACTAAAAAGAAAATTTTAGGGTTTTTATGCAATTAGCCTCTAAAATTTGCAAAAGATCAAACATGGAAATATGATTAAAGAAGCAAATTTTTTAGATCTAACCATGAATAATCAGAATGAGGATGTTCACGTGGGGTTCACCAAAATATAAAGCAGAAAAATCGAACCCTAGTTGTTCTCCCCTCCCCAACTCCAAGGAGAGAGAAGGGAGAGTCACTAGGGTTGATGGTTTTCACTTAGGGGAGACTTTACATTCAAAAGAGGGGTTGAAACCCACAAGATCCAATCCCACGAAATGCAAGATTGGATTCTAAATGTGTTTCAAGGGTTAAGACATCAAGGATACCCTCTTTTGTAAAGAAATGTAGATAGAAAGATTGGACTAGGAATGCATGTAAAGTGGGAAATATTCGCTTATAAACAGAGATAGGGATATGGGATGAAGCTGCGGACCTAGAATTAGCAGTAAAATGTCGAGATGGTGCTGTTCTGCAAATTTGAGCGAAAGTTGACGGGACGATGGCGCCCGGTGTGCACACGGTCCTCCGAAAAATCCGCGAAACGAAGGTGGATCTATTCATCTCTGCACAAGGATTCCAGATCTTCAATTACAGCCGCGTACCTGCAACCTACACACAGAAAAGAGAGGATGATTGGGGGGTTAGGGATGAGGGGTTTGCCCTTAGGTCAAACCCCAGTTTTGGAATTAACCAAGAAATGAGAATGTTGTAAATGTAAATGTTTGTAATATAAACAAGTACTGATACCTTGTTGTAAGAATGTTTGTATTCTTACATGCAAAGGTGTAATGTATGTAGTATGTTGTATGTTGTATGTGATCTCCTCTTCAATGGTTGAATCCTTGTCTTGAATGCAACACTTAATCTTGAATGGAGACTTAGAATGCTCAATTGCTTGAAGGAATGCTTGAATGCTTGAATGCTTGAATGCTTGAATATTGCTTTCGCGCCTTGCTCACATATGTCCTCCTCAAAATGGGAGAGGAAATGTAGTTTATATACTTGTCAATTAGGGCTGATAGACTGATTTTCCCGACCTTAGGCCGACCAGGAAATGTTATTTTCCAATTTGCAAACTTAAAGACCCGATGCCCAAAATAGGGCCAGGGACCAGGGCGCTGGGCGCCATGGTCCCACCTCCCGGGACAGCAGGGTGCAAGGAAGATCAGGCCAGGGTGCTGAACAATGCATTTTTTGGTGTCATGAACAAGTTTCGGGGTCTCCATTCAGGTTCCGTGTTGCATCGCCATCGTGAAGAGCCAAATGCAGTCAAAATTGCAAGTGTCACAATTTTAGGACGCTACAATAGGTACCGAACCTCTCCTTCTTGTCATCCACTAGTTGACTCAAAAAATGTTGAGCATATGCATCAAGTATGGTAGCAACAATCCATAAATAGATAGTTGTTAGTACTACTAATCAGCTTTACAATGCATATTATGGATTTTCCAATCATGAGATTTCCTTCCCACATTATCATTCCAGAGAAAACTTCTTAAAATTGATTGCATCTTAAGAATGGATTTCTTAGGAGCTCTAACCAACTTAAGTTAAATATGAATAACATTCAAGACAAACTTAATCATCAAAATCTTACAAGAGAAGGATAACCATTTATGCTTCCAAGACATATTCCTGGCAGAAATGGAAGCAATAACCCTTTCCCAAAAATTATGTTTCTTAGAGCCTACATAGAAAGGAAGACCCAAATATATTTAACATAAAAGATGTTATTTTTTGATCTAATATAATAAAATCCTAAAAAACTTAATTGAATATTTAATATTAAGTATATACTTTGATTTTTTAAAACTCTTACTATATTCTAAAGATGATTAAATTTATTCAAATAAAACAAAGTACACAATAATATTAATCTTGAATAAATCAAGTTTTTATTTTTATATTTTCTTGAGCTCTTTTCAAATATTTATTTATTCTTTTAGCTCTTTCTACGTAAATATCTAGAATGTCATGTGCAACTAACAAACTAGTCAAAGATCACATGTTGGATATTGTGCTAATCTAGGAAACTAAAATGATTAGGGAGAAAGTGGAAAACTTGAAGTTTTTAAAGAACTATGGGGTTGTTGGTAGTAGTTCTGATGACATCTTTGGTGGGACAGCTATTTTTTGGAATCTTAACTATGTTAAGGGGGAAATTTTGGAAGTTGATACCAATTTTGTCTCTGACAGGTTTCACCATATTATAGATGATTTTACTTTGGTTTTGTCTAATATCTATGCCCCTAATATGAAAGCTGCTAGAAGTAAATTTTGGAAGAAGTTGGAGGCCCATTGTGTTAGATTTAATGATGATACCTAGATTATTATGGGAGATTTTAATACTCCCCTTCATGGTTTTGATTTTTTATGAGGATCTCAAGTGCATATGGATATTAGAATGGACCTAATGGATTTCATTAATCTCCATGCTCTGCATGATGTTGATCTTTAGGGGGAGTCCTTTACCTAGACCAATAGAAGAGCAAGTGCATTTGGAATGGACCCTTATTTTTAATAACTGGCTGGTAAAAATTTTATGCTTTCTTATGGCTCTTCCCAAAGTCAGGTCTGATCACTTCCCTATTTCCTTCATTGCTGATGTCATTGCTGGAAAAATAAATTTTCCTTTCAAGTTTGAAAAGATGTGGTTGTCTCATCCCTCATTGGAAGATTATATTAGGCAGTGGTGGAATATTTTTGTGGATGGTTCTGCTATGTTTAAAGTAGCAAAAAAGATTAGATTTGTTAAACACAATGTTAAATGTTGGAATAGAGAACTGTTTGGAGATTTATTTTCTTCAAAGGCTACTATCCAGTGTGAGCTTAAGGAGATCCAGGATAAGATTCAGGCTAATGGATAATCCTCTATCTCTCTTGAGATTAAAAATGAAATTTTGAGGAAATACCATGATATTATTGCGAGAGAGGAAGTTTTTTGGAAGAAAAGATCTATAGCTTTATGGCTATCCATTGGGGACATAAATAATAGATTCTTCCATATGACTACCCTTAAACACAAAGTTGCTAATAGGATTTATATTTGTGGTGAAGCTACTAGGTTCTTTGCCTCCCTCCTTTCAGTTGAAGTGAATCTGGATGTTGATGCTTAGAATACTCTATTAGATGTTGTCCCTACTATTTTGGTTGAGGAAAAGAATAAGTTATTGACTACCTTTCCCTCTAAGGATGAAATAAAAGCGGTTGTGTTTTCATTTGAGGGTAATAAAGCCCCAGGGCCGAATGGTTTTCCGATGTGTAAATCAAGGTTTTTTTTCTTGATAGGTACTGAACCTCTCCTTCTTGTTATCCACCAGTTGACTCAAAAAATGTTGAGCATGTGCATCAAGTGTGGTAGCAACAATCCATAAATAGATAGCTGTTAGTACTACTAATCAGCTTTACAATGCATATTATGGATGTTAGAAGAATAAGTTATTGACTGCCTTTCCCACTAAGGATGAAATAAAAGCGGTTGTGTTTTCATTTGAGGGTAATAAAGCCCCAGGGCCAAATGGTTTTTCGATGTGTAAATCAAGGTTTTTTTTCTTGATAGGTACCGAACCTCTCCTTCTTGTCATCCACCAGTTGACTCAAAAAATGTTGAGCATATGCATCAAGTGTGGTAGCAACAATCCATAAATAGATAGCTGTTAGTACTACTAATCAGCTTTACAATGCATATTATGGATTTTACTGGTGGATGACAAGAAGGAGAGGTTCAGTACCTATAAAGAAAAAAAACCTTGATTTACACATCAAAACCATTCGGCCCTAGGGCTTTATTACCCTTAAAACCTTAATGTTGGTTAGTAGTACTAACAACAAGTTTCTTAATTACTCTTAGTCACACTGCATAAGTGGAAGAGGTTGGATTTGCTGCCTATCTCTTGGATAGCGATATCTCATGATCGGAAAATCCATAATATGCATTGTAAAGTTGATTAGTAGTACTAACAGCTATCTATTTATGGATTGTTGCTACCACACTTGATGCATATGCTCAATATTTTTTGAGTCAACTGGTGGATGACAAGAAGGAGAGGCTTGGTACCTATCAAGAAAAAAAACCTTGATTTACACATCGAAAAACCATTCGGCCCTGGGGCTCTATTACCCTCAAATGAAAACACAAGAAGGATTGTTAATATGCATTGTAAAGCTGATTAGTAGTACTAACAACTATCTATTTATGGATTGTTGCTACCACACTTGATGCATATGCTCAACATTTTTTGAGTCAACTAGTGGATGACAAGAAGGAGAGGTTCGGTACCTATCAAGAAAAAGACCTTGATTTACACAACAAGTTTACTAGACTTACTAGGAAAAGGAAAGTAAGGAAAGAAGTAGATGAGTTAGCATAACAAAAGGGTTTATCCAAGGAGGTTGTACAAAGAGAAATAGAATGAAACATTATGAAGGAGGAGGAAATTGAGAAACCAAAGGAGATTAAACCTATTTCCACCCCTCTGAAGTAGGCCAAGCCAAGATAGTCTCAGTCTGAACCTACTTATGGTGTGTAGAAGCCCATCCCTCCACCCAAATCATAATCTAGGTCATCAACCGGTAGGGAGGAGAAGAACAAGAAGGAGAAACCATAGAGAGTATATGTTGTTGTTGCTGTTGAGGACGTAGAGACAAAATCTATTGAAGTAATGAGAGAGGTGAAAAAGACAACCACCTTCGCTAGAGTGGTGAAGAAACCACAGTCTAGTGGAGTTCAACAAACAAAGAAGCCCAAAGCAGAATTTGAGTCATTTAGTAAGGCCAGAGCAAGCAAAAAGCAGAAATTGGAGATAGATGCAATTCTTAAATCTGGCAAGATCAAAGGTACATTTGAAATAGTACTCCCATTGACTTTAAAGGAGTTAAATGATGAAATTCTTAAGGATGGGAATCTGAATAATGTATCTACATATTATAAAAATTTGATGATAAAGATTAGAGAGCAGTTGAAGAAGAAATTGTTGAATACATGGATGTATATAGTATGTTGAACATAATGTACCACTAAGAGGGGGGTGAATCAGTGGTTCCTAAATTCTTTCCCTTTTTGAAAACAACCTTAGAATATCGGTTATCACCCTAAGAACTAAACAATCAAATCGGTAAGACAAATGTGGATATCAAAAGAGCAAACACTTAAATGCTACCCACAACACCAGATGTATGAAGAAAACCCAATATGGGAAAAACCTTGGTGAGAAATGTTACTAAAGACTACTGCTCCAATCCAGCTTCACAAGTGAAACAATGAATTACAATGATTTAGGGCACCAACCCAAGGAGCACGAACCCCTACTGATTTAGGGCACCAACCCAAGGATCACCAACCCTTGCACCAAGCTCCAACTTGGTGATGTATAATGAAGTACAATGTTGATGCAGTTATAGAATCTAGTTGAAAATGAATTCCACAACATGATCAATAGATTTCTGACGGTTAACAACTTTCTCTTCTTCACTAGTTCTCACACTGGCGGTTATTAGATTACTCTCTCTGATCACTCATCGGTTAATCTTGGCCTCTCTTCTTTCTCTCTCAACCTCACATCACACTATGTCACACTAAGATGCCTTCTTGATCAATCACACCTCACCGATTAGCTTAACTGTTAGACTTGCAATAGTTTACCGGTTACTCGATCTTTGCCAGTTAAACCCTCTCATCGGTTTGCCTGTTAACTCACTTTGAAACTTTCTTAAAATAAATTCCAAGGAAGATGATATTTCTCCTTGCTAAATCTCTCTTCTATCTCATTCTTCACATCAATCATCAACTATTTCTGTCTCAAGCTCACATATTTATCATCTAAGGTTCCCGCCAAAACTGCATTCAAACAATGCAGTGTTAGGTTTTGCCTTCACTAGCTCGATCTATATTGGATTTGATTCCATATGCTTTTCTAGAGAGATGATCTTCATGTCATCGATCAACACCAACAACACCTTGCATTCCAATGCATGCTTTTTAAAACTGGAGGTCTGCACCATGCTTTTCTTCTTTTCTCTACCATACACCATTAATGGCTTAGCTGTTTCCTTTAGCAAACAGGTACGGATATCAAATCTTCTTGCAAGATAAGTTCAATCACATGCCAACTTGTCTTCCTCGAGCCACAATCTTCTAGCATCCTCCATGACTTGCGGGTTCTTCATAAAAGTTGACCTTCTTGCTGACTATTACATCGATGCACACTTCACCAACATGTACTTTATCACCACCTCACTTCCAGCTATCATCTTTGTCAACATGCACCTCTACTTAGTTTGCTATGTTGGTTTGACATTCTTCATTGACCATGATTGACTACTAGTTTAATTCACCTTACTGGTATAACCAACAAACTGAACAACCACTCTTACTGACAACACATCCTCCTGACAATTCATTTTGCCTTTTGGCATGTCTTCATTCCATTCTTTCTATCTTGCTCACTGAGTGTTGTTGTGATTCATATAGCATTCCACCTCTTCATCACAAACAAACTTCCAACCTTCATACTACTTGATGCCTTATCGGTAAGACTACTTTACCAACAAATGGCATGATTCATGTGTACCAATAGCCTTGCTTCTGTCTGCTTACTCACACATGGATTGACATCATATGTCTTACTTTTCCTATACCGATCACCACTTCTTACACACCGATGACCATGCCAAACTAGTTGACATCAATGACAACTTAATGCCAATAATGCCAACATAGTAAGACATTAATAGAACTTTCATCTATGATCCCTAAAAGTATATATGATAGTTTGGATGCAAGAAGTCTTACAGCCAGTCAAGAGGATGAGAAAATAAAATAATGTGTGCTAGTAAATCTATCTTCAATTATTTCTAGAGATGAAGTCACTATATTATTGAATCTTGCCAAGGATAGATTCTAAAGAAAGAAGAGGGTGAATAAGCTTATGGTAGGAAAGAAAGATGAAGTGATAAAGGAGATTGAAACAATTTTGAGACAATTTTTGATAGATTAGAGAGTTGATGTGAATCTAGAAGAACCCACTCAAGACAATTATATTTCAGATGTTCATGCTGCTAGCCTCAGTAAGAAAAAGGATTAGTCAGCTGAGAAAAAAATTCCTCAAAGACAGTTTAATGATCAAACTCTAGCTGATAATGATGATGGTGCTAATGACACCTCCGATGAAGTTGTACAGGAATCTCTAGTTATTGAATTTGTGTCAGAGAAAGAAGCTAAGGAGACATTAGATGTGGAGAAGGATGAGGATGATGGTGAGAAGGGTGAGAAATGTGAGAGCACAGAAGTTGTAGATAAAGATAAAGGAGAGGAGAAGGAAGATCAGGCTCTAACAATAGTGGCAAGAGACACTGTCGATGACAAAGGAAATATTGTTGTTGATTCAGATGATTTTTGTCAAGGGCCAATTGACTTGAGTTCCCTATCTCCTATTCAAGCACTTAAATTAGCAACTCTAGCTCAAGCCAAGGCTAGTGAGGGCTTGCTTAAGTCCCATTCTGCAGACAAGGAATTAATATCATTGATAGGAGATATGCTAGAAAAAATCATGTCATCCTTCAAACCAAACTCATCTGATCCCTTCGGTAGGATCAAGGGTTTATTAAATTTTGTTGGTTCTCATTTTATCTTTGGAGAAGACAGTGAATATTAAAGTTTTGAATCAATTTAATGCTATGAAGTTAAAGTATTTTTTGAAAATGACTGAAGATGATATAGTAAGTATAGTTACTGCACTAAAAAGTATTTAGGATGCAATTGATGGAGGAAATATATACAAGTCATGTCTAATTTTGCCCAAGTTCACTATAGACATTGACAAGAAGATAAGGGAATGTGAAAGTTATCTAGCAAGTATATCAAAGTCATGCACTCCACAATCTGCTCTAGCTAACAATTTTGAACTCCAAGTTTTGAATATATTGAAGAAAATCAAGAGTTTAAACCATGAAAAGGATAGAGTTTTGGGTAGAGTGTCTGAAGTAAGAAGTCTTATTACTACCCGAATTGTTTCTTTGACGAATAACATGTAGGATGCTAAGGATGCACTAGATAAGCCTATTCTAGCAGATAGACAGGGAGCAAAAATGCATGCCTACCTTTTCAGTAAGATGATAAGCATTTTGGAGAGCTTAAAGAAGGCCTAGGATAATCATTTTATGTCTCTTTGAACAGTTTTGGCAGACATCTTCAAATTTTTGTGAGCAGTTGTACATACTTATGTATATCAATTTTGGCAGATCATTTATGTTTGGAATTGTAGTCAAAGGGGGAGAGAGAAGAGTGAAAAATGGTGTAAATTATTAGGGGGAGCTTGTATATTCTTTGTAAGTTTGAAAATTTTGAATTCTTGCATCTTGAGTGTACAGTTCATTCAGTTCATTTTTCATAGTGTTGCCATCAATGCCAAAGGAGGATATTGTTGGCAAGAGACACTATTCTAGTGGAGATTGGTGTATGATAGTTTCTTAGGGGTTGTCATTGATGGCAACTCAGTTTGTAGATCACATCCAGTGTATATAGAATTGGGTTACTAGAAGTCATTTTTTTCATAAGGCGTAAGTCTGGAAGGTGGAACATAGTGATCGGTAGAGCATGAGCTCATGGTACACATCTTGATTCTGGTGAAGTATTTATCATTTTGGTGATAAAGGAAGCTGGTTTGAGGTTCAAGACAAGATTATCTCATGATCTTGATGTTCGGTGTTGAAGTGTGTGCAAGTTGAGAGATCTATTATCTGGTAATTCAGTGAGGACAAAAATATTTTGGAGTAACGTGTGTTGTGGATTTGTTAGGATGGTTTTGGTGATCAGTTTTGTGTTTGAGATGTTTGGGCTATCTTATGGGAAGCATTTTATCATCTTGTCTTGGTCCACATTTGGATTTGTGATTGGATTGAGTCAACTTGGTGGAACATGTTTCATGTTGCATATTATGTGGTTTTTCGAAAGCCAACATGGTTATTGATTCTTTTTTATGGTGCACATATATAAGATTGATTTGATTGATCATTTTGAGGTGTGTCATAAGAAAAGAAATTCTATGTGAGAAAATTTGCAGGTTTGGTGGAGATTTTGTTCCTTCGGTATGAGACACAACAATGTTACAGAGCATAATATCAGATCAGTTATAGGAGACAATCAAATCCTAACCAGAACTATATTTTGGCATAGCTAGATGCTATTCTTTGGTTTATTTATCACTATAATAATTTTGTATTAGCATGTAAGGTAGTGAGCCTTTTTCCAGGTTGTATCCCTTTTGTAATTGAGCAATGAGCTCTAGGTAGTGTTCTTGAATGCAAGTGCATTCCATTTTTGTAATATTGTTTTACTATTGGCCATAGTATAATAATATTGTGGCTACTCAATCCTATTGTGGATTTTTTGTTTCCAAGTTTTCACATAAAAATCTTGGTGTTATGGTTGTGTGCTTATTCATTTTATGCTTATGCACTTTGATCACTTTCTTATACATATGGTGGTTTAAGAATTAGTTTGAGAAGTTTGCAAATTATAAAACACTAATTCACTTCCCCTTCTCAGTGTTCATTGATTTCAATAGGTATTGCGACAATGGAAGCAGTCTAGTTTGGCAGACTATGATATAGTGGTGGATTCTTTCTTTCTTTCTCTCTTTCTTTGGAAGTGAGCCTTTTTGTTGGCAGTGAGCCCTCTTATAGTGATAATTCTAGTAGTGAGCCACTCTTTGTAAAATCACCTTAACTGGTGTCACCTTAAACAGTGTTTTATATTGAGAACTAATATTTTCCATGGTTTTTTCCTTCTTGGGTTTTTGATGTCATATTTGTTGTTTATTGTGTTATTTATTGTATGTTTATGTTTTCATGCTATTTCTATCTTAATTAATTTTGTTGGCTATTCTGGATGTGCAAAGGAAAAAAAATTGATTTAAGTTATCAACTAATTTAACCCCCCTCTCAGTTTCCTAGATATTTAACAATTAATATCAGAGCTTAACCGCTTGAGGTAGATCCTGAATCAATAGCACATAAACTAACCATTCCTATCTTTGAATGATCCGACTATAGTTTCTGGAAAGTGAATATGAGAGGATAACTGATCTCTTTAGGATACAACACTTGGAAAGTAGTGGAAACAAAGTATCTTCAACCGACAAATGTTCTTACCACTCCAAATGAGATTCAAGCTTATGAAGAGAATGAAAAGGCAAGGTATGCTATCTTTAGTGGTTTATCAAATAGTGAATTAATAAAGGTTATTTCATTGAATATTGCTTATGATAAAGTTAAATTATCAAAGAAGCTAACAACTATGGGCATATATGAGAACTTGAAAATGGAAGAAGGAGAAGACATAAATAGCTATTTTCAAAAGGTTGATAATACAATAAATAAAATCAGAGAACTTGGTAGCACCTTGACATATGAAGACATAATTAGGAAAAATTTTATGTCCCTACCGGAACGCTATAGTGATAGGATCTCAGATATTGAAGAAATCTATGATCCAAAGAAGTTTACTAGGGATCAACTTTATGTTATTCTATCAACACTTGAGATAAGGAAGTTTGGAAAAGACAAATATAATACTCAATCTTCCTTTAAAGTGTCTGAGGAAGATCAGTAAGATGAAATTTTAGATGAGATGGAAGGAAACTTTGTGAGGAAATTGAAGAAAGGCACTAAAAAATACAAAGGTATGTTACCCCTTAAATATTTTAGATGTGGAAAAATTGGTTGTATTGCTACTAGATGTCCAGAAAAAAGATTCAAGATAAAATTCCAGAGAAAGTAAAGGAAAATTTAATAAGATAGTCTATTATGTGAAAGATGATGCTGGTATTTTAGATGATGAATCAGATTATGAAGATGGTGATTGTTTTTTCTTGGTAGAAAGAGATGTACGTAAGATTCATATCCCTAAGATTGTTGCTACTAATTTACATGCTAGAAGATATAGAAATGAATGGTTGATTGATAGTGGATGTTCAAATCATATGACTAGTGATAAATGTAAGTTTGTGAAACTTAAAGAATATGATGGTGGCTCTGTTAGGTTGAGAGAAGATCAAAGAGCACAAATTGTGGGGATTGGTTCTATTTCTTTTGATGGAAAGAATAATACTAAAAATGTTTACTATGTGAAGGGTTTGCATCATGATCTTTTGAGTGTTAGATACATGTGTGAAAATGGTTACAATGTTGTTTTTCAGGATGATGTTTGTGAGATCTGGAAGCAGTCCAAAATTATTATTGCAGCAAGGAAAAGGACTATGGAAACATGTATCTGCTAGAAGGAGCTACAAAGAACTATTTGTTATCTCAGATCAATGATAGCTGGCTCTAGCACTAGAGGATGTGTCATATAAATTTTGACAGCTTAATGAGGATTAGTTCATAAAGTGCAATAAGAGATTTACCGAGGCTAACCAAACTGGATAACAACATTTGCAGAGAATGTCAAGTTGGAAAGCAATGAAAGCAACATATAGAGGAAAGGAGCACTCATCTACTAGATTGTTGGATTTAGTGCACACAAACCTATGTGGTCTGATCAAAATAAGGAGTATAGAAGGTGAGAAGTATTGCATGTTGATTGTTGATTATTGTAGAATGTCATGGGTTGCATTTCTAAGACAAGAGATATTAAGTGCTTGAGGTTTTACAGAGGAGGATAATTTACTTCTAATGAGTTTAACAACTTTTGTGAGAAACATAGTACTAGAAGACAATTATCTGCCCCTAGGACGCCTCATCAGAATGGTGTAGTGGAAATGATAAACCAAATAATTCAAAAGGTGGCTAGAACAATGATCAAAGGAACAAATTTTTTGGAAGTCTATTGGAGGGAAGCAATTCATTCTATAGTCTATACCCTTAACAAAATTATATACTAGAAAAGACATGGAAAGAAATATTATGAGCTATGGTATGACAAAACTCCGATAGTGAAATATTTCAAAGTATTCGGAAGAAAGTGATACATCCAAAGAGATGAAGATAATCTTGGAAAATTTGATAGTAGAGCAGATGAAGGAATATTCCTAGGACATTCTACAAGGAGTAAGGGATATAGGTGTTACAACAAAAGGCTAAAGAAGGTTGTTGAAAGTGAAAATGTGAAGGTTGATGAAGACATTTCTAAAGACTCTGACAAATTGGCAGGATATGAGTCTAATGAATTGACTGATAGGAAAAGGGAAGAGAAAATCAGAGAAGGAGAAGAAGAAAAGGAAGCTCAAGAAGCTTTGCCATCTACATCTAAGACCCCAAGATATGTTCATAAGACTCATTCGTTGGACTAGATTATTGGAGATAAGAACAAACGAATCATCACAAAAAGAAAAACATCTCAAGAACAAGTTTGATTATGCTTACTATTAGAGATCAAGAATTGAAAACAATGGAAGAAGATTGCAATAATTAGAATTGGTTAAAGATGTTGAAAGAAGTTGGATCAGATTGAGAAGAATCAAACATGGGAATTAGTTCACAAACTGACATATAAGAATGTGATTGGAATAAAATGTATATTCCAGAACAAGCTAGACGAAGATGGAAAGGTTGTGAGGAATAAAGAAAGGTTGGTTTGTAAAGGATATACATAGATTGAAGGTATTGAATTTGAGGAGACATATGCCCCGATTGCTCAGATGGAGTAAATTAGCATATTTATTGCTTTTGTAGGTTTGAAGGATTGCAAGGTTTATTAGATGGATATGAAATCAACATTTTTGAATGGAGAGCTGAAAGATGAAGTTTACATTAAACAACTGGAAGGATTTAAGTTGAAAGATGATCCAAACATTTTTTTTAGATTGAACAAGGCCTTGTATGTATTGAAACAAGCTCCTAGAGCCTAGTATGGAAGGCTAGATAAGTACTTGATTGATCAAGGTTTTCAGAAGGGATCAACTGACAACAATTTGTACTTCAAAAATGATTCAGGTAAAATATTAATTATTGCAATGTATGCTAATGACATAATTTTTGGAGGAAATGAAGTTATGTATAGAAATTTGGCTAGTTTGATGCAAGAGGAATTTGAAATCTATATGATTGATGAGTAAAATTTCTTTCTTGGTTTGCAAGTAAATCAGAATGATAAAGGAATTTTCATTTCTTAGTCTAAATACATTAAAGAATATTTGAAGAAGTTTGGGTTGGAAAATTTCAAACTGGTGTGTACACCTATGACCATTAAATACAAATTGACAAAGGATGATAAGTTCCCTAAAGCAAATGCTAGTATAGATCAATTATTGGAGGATTGTTATATTTTACTGCTACCAGATTGGATATCATGTATGCAGTTTGTTTGGTGGCTATATTGTAGCAAAAACCAAACGAATCACATGTTTTCAAAGTAATAATAATTTTCAGATATCTAAAAGGAAGAGAAGAGTTTGACTTGTGGTATCCTAGAAATTCATATTTTGCCTTGATAGCTTACACAAATACAGATTGGGCCAAAAGTGTTGATGATAAGAAATTTAAAAGTGATGGAGCATTCTTTCTTGGCTCCCAGTTAGTTGCTTGGTCAAGTAAGAAGTAGGATTCTATCTATTTATGTACAACTCTAGCAAAATATATTGCAGCATCTTCATGTTGCACACAAATTCTATGGATGAAGTAGACTTTGAAGGATATTTGTGTAACATTCAATGGACCCATCTTTATTCTATGTGATAACACTAGTGCAACATTCCAGAATAAAATACATACCCATTCAGTATCACTTCTTGAGGGAAAATGTGCTGGATAATGAAGTAATGCTTGAGTATGTACTTATAAAAGAATAGATTGGAGATATATTCATGAAGGTATTATGTAAAGATACTTTTTGGTATCTTCGACAAAAAATTAGGGGTATTACCCCCTCCTAGTTTGAACTAATGTACATTTGGATGTGCATTGGTCTAGTGAATAGCTTGCATAACTTTATCTCGACTAATACTTGGGTGCTTCCTCTTAGGGGGAGTAGGAGTGAGTTTCATAGGGGAGTTATGCCTGCCTTTGTCCTTGATGTTAAAGGGGGAGAGATTCAGAGAGATGTTGAGTTGATGAACTGATGTAGAGTTCTATAGAGTGGCATGTGTTTGTTGTTGATGGATGTTGCCATCAATGACAAGGAGACAAATTATTGCAAATGTGATGACTATGATTGGTTTTCATTGATTTCAACATATAGTTTTGGTGTTGGTGATCTAGAATATGTGTTCCTGGAATCTTTGATGCTCTAGAAGATGTGTTGATGGTGATTTAGATATTTTTGTCTATCAGATATGGTGTTGATTGATTTTATTCATGTATATATTGATTCCATTAATATTTATATTATATTGGGCAATATTTTTTAGGTCCAGATTAAGTCTAGAATTCGGGGATGTGTAGTAGCATTGATGTAGCATGTGAGTCATGATTTGGGTCTAGAATTTGTAATATATGTAACATGTTGGTTTGACCATTGATGTGTGTTGTGTTATGGTCTACTTCTCATTCCTTCCCACTACCAGAATGTTTAGCGTTGACCTATTTTAGATCTTTATCTTGGCCAACTTAGAAGATAATGCTTCTCGAAGATAGTATATATGATGATGATCTAGATGAGTTAGTGTAAGAAAAAAGGTGTGACACTATTATTGAATATATGCAAGATTGAAAAGGAAAGATTTGATTGTTGGAGATGTGCGAAAGTGTGTTGGTGCTAAGGCACTAGAAGTAGTCAGGTTTTATAAATGTAGGGGAGGAGATTTGCCCCCTCCAAGATGATGAACCTTAGAAGGCAAATCAGTTTGTTTCTACCTCTTCGCACTAGTGCTAAGATGAGCCAGGGGATATAAAATAACTACACTAACTATGCTATAAGAAATAAATAACATAATTATAACGCAGAAACATTAAATACGCATAAAATAAATTCATAGGATAGCACAATGTTGAAAGAACATTATACCTTCTAGTTGGGGAGCTCTCAGGTTTCGGATGCCAGCACGAGGTATGGATGCTAGTGCAATGCATTATAGTTCGTATGGCCCGTGGATAGGGAAAAGTCTAGAAAGAAGCCTACAAATAATTTCTTGTGCACGGAACCTGTTCGTCACCTGCACACATTGAGATAGGGAAAATTGTTGGGGCTATATAGGGGCCTACCTTAGTCAAACCCTTGTTTAGGTGTTTCCATTGCCACAGACAACCAGATAGATAAATTGGAAAGATAAATTGGAAATATACAAATAGAAACTATGCTATTCTTAATGGAAGCAAACCCATATTGAATGTATTAAATATTAGAAATATTGGAAATAATGAATGCACCTAGATAATAAATACAATAAATAATGCAAAGGACTCATTGCATGTAATAAAAATGGATAAAAGAGAAGACAAGGCATCAAGAAAAACCCATCTTTGTTGAAGATACGAGAGTGATGAAGCCTACAATAGCGTTTATCGATAAGAGCCACCACAAGATGGTTGTAGCTTGGTACTGGTAGAGTGTATATCCAACAGCATGAAGAGAGAAATATGATATCAAGAGCACAATAAGAGCCTGTAAAGCGGAAAAATCAAACCCTAGTTGTTCTCCCCTCCCCAACTCCGAGGAGAGAGAAGGGAGGTCACTAGGGTTGATGGTTTTCACTTAGGGGAGACTTTACATTCAAAAGAGGGGTTGAAACCCACAAGATCCAATCCCACACAATGCAAGATTGGATTCTAAATGAGTTTCAAGGGTTAAGACATCAAGGATACCCTCTTTTGTAAAGAATGTAGATAGAAAGATTGAACTAAGAATGCATGTAAAATAGGAAAGATTCACTTATAAACAGAGATAGGGATATGGGATGAAGCTGCGGACCTGGAATTAGCAGTAAAATGTCGAGACGGTGCTATTTTGCAAATTTGAGCGAAAGTTGATGGGACGATGGCACCCGGCGTGCACACAGTCCTCCGAAAAATCCACGAAATGAAGGTGGATCTGTTCGTCTCTGCACAAGGATTCCAGATCTTCAATTACAGCCACGTACCTGCAACCTACACACAAAAAAGAGAGGATGATTGGGGGGTTAGGGATGAGGGGTTTTCCTTTAGGTCAAACCCCGGTTTTGGAATTAACCAAGAAATGAGAATGCTGTAAATGTAAATGTTTGTAATGTAAACAAGTACTGATACCTTGTTGTAAGAATGTTTGTATTCTTACATGCGAAGGTGTAAATGTTGTTGTATGTTGTATGTGATCTCCTCTTCAATGGTTGAATCCTTGTCTTGAATGCAACACCTAGCCTTGAATGGAGACTTAGAATGCTCAATTGTTTGAAGGAATGCTTGAATGCTTGAATATCGTTTCCGCCCTTTTTTCTATCTACCAAAATGGGAGAGGAAATGTAGTTTATATACTTGTCAATTAGGGCAAGATAAGAAAAGTTGTTAGCATGACAAATATAGGAAGTTACTTTAGTGAGAGGAATGCTTAAGGAGCGTAAGTATGGATAGAAGAGAAAAATAAAAAAAAGGTGAGTATATGCCCCCTCATTATTTTCCCCCAGTAGGGTGGGGAAAACAAGAAGGAAAATGAGCCAAAATTGTCCAAAATGGGCCAAAGCCATTTCGGGAAAAAATTAGGCTATGTAATCGAAAGTGGGCCCCAAGAAGGATCATTGTTACTATTCATTGTGGGCATTCTAGCTAAGATTTGCATAGTTTGAGAAAAAATGCCGCGTAGATGAGAGCTTAGGGTTAGCAGGATCGAGGAGTTCTGGGTCGCAATCAAGCAGGGCAATGAGCTTGACTAGATATGACTTGAAACATGCCTTGTTTTGTATTTTGAGTGCTTTTTGGAGCATTTTAGTTGGATAGCTACACAGGTGTCCCTGGCATGCATTGTTTTCCGGTCTATGTGCCTGCATCTTAGATGGGCACATTAGTCTGAATGACGCGATGATGTCCTAAAAGGGCATCCAATTATCTATTGGAAAAGTGGAAACAAAGCTAATACAAAATTGTTTTACGTGCAAACATTTTTTGAGATGTGGGAGCATACATCAGAGCACTAGTTGTTGATGCTGGAGAGTCAAGAAAATGAGTTATCAACTGCCGATATACAACTCCTCCATAGAGTGGTCTTATGGTGGACATACATGTTGCTCAAGTTTTAGTTCCATGCCTCAATTCTATGGGCATTGATGGAGAGGTGGGATGTAGACACCATGTCATTTCAACTACCCATAGGAGAGATGACAGTGACACTAATTGATGTCTACCACATCCTACAACTTCATATCCGAGGGGAGAAAGTGTCACCAATGATCCTTTCTACAACAAAGATTGATAGACAACAAGAGTGGGCCCTAGGGCTAAGGGTAGATGCCACATGACACGTATACCTATGAGTGCTAGGCTAGGGATGAGTGCCGATTCCATTGGTATGGTTCATCATGATCGTGACCATCAGACCATGGGTATTGATAGATAGTCATGGTTCAGATCTGGCTGCAGGTTTTGTCCCTTTGATTCGTGAGATGGAGGAGAGGTAGATGGTGTATGAATGGGGTCACAGTATGCTGGCCCATTTATATTATGATCTCTCTCAGTATGTCCACCTTGAGTACCATAGCCTCACAACGTGGACTCTCCTATAGGTCTGGGTCTTTGAACATATCAATTTCATGCGGCCAGTGGGATTTTTGGCATCGATGCCCCTAGACATGCGACAGACACACGTGTATACACTACGACATGGAGGATGGTGGATGAGATACCTCGCCTACTAGAGGGTCACCATTGACTACCTCAGGATCAAAGATGTGATCTGGTAACCATATCAAGACATGGGGGTCTAGGCCATAGAATACACACAACTTCCATGGATGCAAAGAGATCATTTCCTACTCAACCGCCAGGACCATGTGGTGATGTCGTACTACTGGGGATGATGCATGCGGTAGTTAGGATAGTTCGCAGGGGAGTGATGATGATGAAATCTCCCCACAACTTAATATAGATGATGTTAGAGTCACGCCAAGGTTTGCAGGATATTGGGGTAGAGTAGGTCTAACATTGATCTTTCCACCAAATACAGAGGGAGCAGACACCAGAGCTCTAGGGGAGATAGCGATGACTAGGGCTCGACGAGCGATGAGGGTGAGAGGCCACAATGAAGATGGTGGATGAGGATTCTGAGTCTAGATGAAGTTGTATTGACTGCTAGGGATATTCCACTATCACCAGTTGCACCACTAGTCATGCCATGAGTGCATCCAGCAGTAGTAGTGACTGCGAAGGGATCCTCTAGTAGGGTTCCTCCACAAGATCTAGACTGGAAAAGCAGCGATCCTGGTATGTACTTGTAGTTTCAGTTGATGTGCATTAGTCTTTTTTATGTATATGCATAGATGTAGAGATTTTTGGACATGATGGATATTGATGTGATATGTTTTATGCCTATAGAGGGTATAGCTGAGTGGTTGAGCTTCATCCACCAGGCGCTTATAGAGGTCATCCCTGATGTGCAAACCTAGGGTCCTGTGCTAGATAGATACCGACCCCTCCAGTCAATAGGGAGACATGTGTAGCTATTTGATCTTGTAGTATGGCTACAGATAACATATAACGAGGTTTGAGTGGAGCTGGTCTAGGGAGCAGCACAACTAGCCACTATGATGAGGCAGTGGGATCAGGCCTTGCAGGAGGTTCACAATATTCTAAGAGAGAGACCAAGAAAGGATGTGAGCTAAGAGTACAAAGAGAGGACATGATGCTCTGTAGAGCTAGGTTGACGACCTATGGTGATAGGTGGAAACTGCATAGTAGGATGTTGCAAATCACTTAGACCACCCTCGAGTGCACCGGCTAGTGGCAGACCTTGAGGCATCGCGCCAGTAAGAGATGGCAGCACAAGAGGAGATAATGACATAGCGCGAGACTGTCACTGAGCTGCAAGGAGAGTTGAGGGGTCTGCAATCATAGAGAACCACTACCATGAGATCATAGTCGACCTCAGTTAGATATCCACCACGCCATGATCAGGATCCGCCAGTGCCAGTGACATCAAGGACATGACCACAAGACTAGTCATGACACATTTTTGATTCATTCCATTTACAATATTTTTTTATTTTGATATATATACACAAATATATTTGTGTACATTAGACACACATCTCACAACATCACGTGTTTTTGTAGTGATGTGATACATGTACATTGATATGATACATTGACACACATGTATATGAGATTTGATATTGTGGCTCTATCTTGTGTTCTCATTGATGGATCATGTTGTTGTTATTTTATATGCTCCTGATGGATGGTTTAGAGTTATATGCTTATCATGGTTTTATTTACATATATTTTTATGCATGATTAAATCTTATGATGATATATATATAAGAAATGTATGTACATGCACACACACATGTGGATGTAACAATGCGTAGTCACTTCATAACACAAAGATGAATGTCATGTCGATGAAGGATATGTATTAGTACATGACCTCACCCCGCCGCCCCACACACACATAGGCATCTAGGGTATCATGCACAAGACAAATACTGTGTATCTTCTATGCATAGTATCTACATAGGTGTACGATATTGATTGGCTCTTTAAGAGGAGTTCCATCCATTGAGGATAAACCATAGGCACCAGAACCATAAAAAGAGGTGATGATGTATGGACCTAACCAATTAGGGATAAGTTTCCCTCTTTGGTTTGGGGGTGCATTAATATTTCTCTAGTTCTCATAAAGAACTAGGTCACCTATATTAAAGGTTCAAGGTAGCACACTTTGGTTATATTGTTTGGATAGATACTTTTGATAAGCTTGAAGATATTGAAGGGCCTTTAAGCAACACTCATCAAACAATTCAAGCTGATTTAAATGAAGAGTGAAATAGGAATCATCATCAATAACCCCTTTTAAGGAGACTCGCAAAGAGGGAATCTCCAATTCAAGAGGAATAATAGCATTGGCACCATATATGAGGTTGTAGGGTGTCATTCAGGTAGCTATACAAACACTCATGTGATAGGACCATAACACATATATTAACTACAAATGCCAATCTTTACCATGTTTAGTGTCCGTCTTGTGTAAGATTTGTTCAATGGTTTTGTTAGATGCTTCTGCTTGACCATTAGATTGTGGGTAGTAAGGTGTAGATTTAAGCGATGTCTAATGTGAAATTTCTTAAGAAACTGTTTAACCGCATTGTTCTTATAAGGCATACCATTGTCAAAAACAAGGGTAGTAGGCAATCCAAATTAAGAAATGATGTTATCAATGATGCAACCAAAAATCATATCAATCATAGACAATCAAAGTGGCACTGCCTCGACCCACTTCATGAAGTAATCTGTAGTGGTGATAATGAATATGTGACCTTTAGATAACGGGGGAGATATCTTGTTGATAATGTCCAATCCTAAAGTCTAGAAAGGCCACAAAGAGACCTGACTACGAAGCTCTTGCACAGGGGCCCAAATCAGGTTGTTATGTTGTTGACATTGGGGGCACTTTTTTGACAAAGGCAAAGGATTCTTGTTCCATTTTTTTTTAATAATACACCATGTGGATCAATTTGTGTATCAAATATTTTCCTCCAAAATGTCCACCTCAAGAGCTTGAATGGGATTCCTGAAGGGCAAGGAGGATCTCTATTGGCATTTACACGAAGATTGCATTGATGTACTATTAACTTCTCATTGATGTCCATTATAATCAGTAATGATGTTGTTATGATTTTATTTTGCAATCGGTAGCTAAGCTATTGAAGGAAACTGGTATTACATGAGAAGTAGTGAGATCAACCAATAACCCTACCCATTGATGTGCTAAACCCTAACCGATGGAGCTTGGTGGATCGATTGTATTGGTTTCTGATCAAATAATGAATGATAATGATTATGCCACATATGCATGTTGCATGTGAAGAGTTTTAAATGGTTTTTGGCATGTAGAGATAACGATTTTATCTTCGAATTGAGCGAGTACATTGCATGAAGTGGAAATCATGTGATGAGTTACAGGAATTAATGAAGCAATGTTCAAGGATCGGTCGAGGTTGTCTTGAATAATGTATAATGATTTCTATGTAATCCAATGATCATACTTGAACCAATTTGTTTGTAATCTCTATGAGATCTTAGGTTTGTGACGTGTTACCAACCTATTATTTTGCTTATAAGGGTGATGAGCTGTTTTGTTGAGGTGTTGGCAATTTTGATTAAGTTTAAGTTTGATTGGTTGCCAAACCAGAAGGTGTATTTGTAGTATGTGTGAAGGTAGATAGAACCATGAAAAGGATCTGATCGAGTAGAGTAGTGCTATTCACCAGATCAGCAAACCATTGTTATTCTCTAACAATTACAACAATCAAATCACATAACTGGGTAAGCTTTAATAGGCTTAGTGCTATCTAAATCCTCTAACCAGGTGATCCATTAGCTTGGATTTCAAATCCTCTATTGAGGTTACTCCTAACAAGGTCCTACTTCTAATAGGGCATTATAGTCAATCCCTTAATCGGGTGGTCCCTAACAGGATCTATTCCTAACAAGACTTTTTGTAAAGTTTAAGAGGCTTGGCTCTGAATAGAGCGAACTTCAAAAGATTTTAGAATACTTGTGGGTATTCATCCCCATCATGGTTTTTCCCATTTGGGTTTCCACATCAAAATTATTGTGTCAAGTGGTGAATGGTTTTTGTGGTTATGTTTGTTATGGTTATTTTGCTTAACTATAAAATCCACTTAGATATGATAAGATGACCGACATTAATCTAAGATGTGCTTTTACTATTGTTAGTAAAGTATTTGAATATTTTTGTTAAAAGGTTTTGAGAGTTTGAGAGTAGTTATTCTATTATGACAATCAACCGGTATACTTGATAGTGATATTGTAGTTTGTAGTAAAGTGTTGGAACTAGTTAGTTCTCGGATTTACTTGTGAGATTGTTATTGAGTTTGGTGAAAGTTTAGTCAGTTTTCCATCTACTAATTCACCCCCCCCCCCTTCTTATTACTTGTCTAGATCCTTATTGATTCATCATACCATAAATTGGTATCAAAGAATTTTAGGTCCTCTAGTGTCTAAGCCTAACAACTTGAGGTAAATATCTTGAAGAACATGATGAAGAAAGAAGGTCTGAAGTTTAATAGGGAAAACTAAAAAATATGGAGTGATAGGATGAAAATATATATCAAAAGTCTAGGAAGTTAATACTCACAACATGTTGTTACTCAATATGTTGCACCTAGTGGGACTATGTCTGATGATCAAAATAAAGAGCAACAAGAAAATAATCAGACATTGGAGGCCATTATCAGTTCTTTGTCTGATTCAGAGTATGTTGATGTCCATGGTCTGGAGACTTATTATGATGTGTGGAAGAAACTTGAGGAAATCTATAATGGTGACGAGCATGTGAATATTGCCAAAGAAGAGAGTTTGAGAGGTAAATTTGATGACATGTGGATGGCTGAAGGTGAGAATATTCAATAGTATGGTCAAAGGATCAAGGAGATAATTGGTGAGATCAAGAGTGTTGGTGGTAAAGTGGAGGATGCCACAGTGGATTTTCATAATCCATTTTGTAAATCAGTAAGACTTCCCTTTTGTGATTGAGTATGTAGCGTCCTAAAATTGTGACACTTGCAATTTCGACTGCATTTCGGTCTTCACGATGGCGACGCAACACGCAACCTGAATGGAGACCCCGAAACCTGATTATGACACCAAAACCTGCATTTTCTTGCACCCTGGCCTGAACCTCCTTTGCACCCTACTGTCCCGGGAGGTGGGACCAGAGCGTCCAGCACCCTGGTCCTTCAGGACTAGGGCGCCCAGCGCCCTGGTCCCTGGGTCCTATTTTGGGCCCGGTTTCCTATGGGACTTTGGGCCTTTTTGTTTGCAAATTGGAAAATTATCTTTCCTGGTTGGCCTAAGGTCGGGAAAATCAGTCTATCAGTCCTAATTGACAAGTATATAAACTACATTTTCCTCTTCCATTTGGGTAAGAAGGACATATGTGTACAAGCGTGGAAACTATACTCAAGCATTCAAGCATTCAAGCATTCCTTCAAGTAATTGATCATTTCAAGTCTCCATTCAAGGCTAAGTGTTGCATTCAAGACAAGGATTCAACCATTGAAGAGGAGATCACATGCTACATACAACATACAACATACAACATACAACAAACAACAACATCTATACCTTCGCACATAAGGATACAAACATCCTTACAACAAGGTATTAGTACTTGTTTTACATTTACATTTACAACAATTTCTCATTTCTTGGTTAATTCCAAAACCGGGGTTTGACCTAAAGGCAAACCCCTAATCCCTAACCCCCCAATCATCTTTGCTTTTCTGTGTGTAGGTTGCAGGTACGCGGCTGAGATTGAAGATCTGGAATCCTTGTGCAGAGACGAACAGATCCCCCTTCGTTTCACGGATTTTTCGGAGGACCGTGGCGCCGGGCGCCATCGTCCTGACAACTTTTGCTCAAATTTGCAGGACAGCGCCGTATCGACATTTTACTGCTAATTCCAGGTCCGCAGCTTCATCCTATATCCCTATCTCAGTTTATAAGCGAATCTTTGTCACTTTCTATGCATTCCTAGCTTAATTCTCCTATGCACATTCTTTACAAAAGAGGGTAGCCTTGCTGTCATAACCCTTGAAACTCATTTAGCATCCAATATTGCATTGCGTGGGATTGGATCTTGTGGGTTTCAACCCCTCTTTTGAATTTAAAGTCTCTCCCCTAAGTGAAAACCATCAACCCTAGTGAATCTCCCTTCTCTCTCCTTGGAGTTGGAAGAGGGGAGAGCAACTAGGGTTCGATCGTGATTTTCTGCTTTACAGAGTAGTGAGATCTATGTAGTTATCCTTCCTGCATGTGTAGGCCCCTCTTCTAAGTAACATCCATTCATTGGCCAGTGAGTGAATATTGTGGGTCACAAATCCCACCAAGGTTTTTCCCACACTGGGTTTCCTCATTAAACATTTTGTCTTATGGTGTGTTTTCTATGTTGTCTTTATTGTTCCTATTTACTGCATTAATTCTTGTTTACCGGTACACTATTTTGAAATGCAAAATACTTAATAAGGTTAAATATTTTGTTAACCGGTTAGATATTGATTCACCCACCCCCCCCCCCCCTCTAAGTATCTTTGGGACTATCATTAATCCTAACAATTGGTATTAGAGCCTGGTTCTCTATTTTCAAAAGTCTAATAGCTTGAGGAAGATTCTTGTTGGTGTAAATAATTATTCATCTTGGATATTATTACACCTTACTTAAGTTTACTTAGGAAATGCATTTCATAGTAGTTTGAGAATGAGACACTTGGGTGTTTGTGCCACATTGGGATAGTGTGTGTAGGAGAATTTCCACATTTTATGGTGTTGATCTTGTTGTTACAATCCACATTCAGTGGGTGATCCACCTCATGTGGACTATTATATTATTTCTCCTACCTACCCTCACCTATTTCCTACCTATCCTTGTTTCTTATTGAGCCACATGTCATGTTTGTGTGCTCACATATCCATATAACCTTGCCTATATAAGAAGGCTCATATTCATTGTATGTATCGATTGATGATCTAGTTGATCAGTATTTTCATCTTGATAGAATAAAGTTTATTCCTATCATCTATTTTGTTCTCTCTTATTTGTGCTTTCCATTTCCTCTAGATCTTGGCAAAATCTCACATGGTATTAGAGCCATTAGAGTTCCATTGGTTCGATAATAGAGAGAAATTTGGGGTTTTGCATTTTGGAGCTTTCAAATGTAGGTTATTATTAAAGCTTGATGGGTCAAATATGAGGTTACCATTGAATTGAGGAGGTCCAAGAAAGTCAGTTTTGCCTTTTGTTTCATCCAAATCGGACTTTGGAGGCCAAATCTAGAGACATTTAAAGTTTGAAGCTATGACGGAAATTTTTGAGAAATTATAATTTTGCAGGCAATTTTCAAATAGCGATATCTCACTCATCTAGACTTGTTTTGAGCAATGTTTTTTGTTTTGAGGTAAAATTTCATGATCTATGCAGTGGTGCAGGAGTTTTCTAATTTTCGGATATAGGTTTTTTGGAAATCATGAAATCCTAATTTTTACAACTTTGGAGGCTTCATTTGGGCTCATATGGACTCCTTTTCAGGTGCCGTTTTTTTTGAAAGTGCTTATTTTTTCATATAATTTCATAATCTGCCATTTATTTGCAGTGATTTTGAGTAGAAATTGTACTTTCAATATTTGGCCATTCTTCGTATATTTGGTACTTGCATTTTGCTTCGATCTCAGTTTAGATCACTAGTAGTATTTGTTAAAGTCTTATATCTAATTTTGAGAAGTTGTAAATTGAAATCAGAAGTCAACTTTGCCTTGTTTTTCAAGTGGCCCATTGTATATGCACTAAGTATAAAGTGTCAAATCACCATTTTGGGGGTTTTCTTGGTTGAGTATTTTGGGGGGGTGACTTGTGTGATTGTTCCTCTCTCTATCTTGTGTTTTTTCATTTTGGTGCTATGGGTTCTCCTAAATTTACACTTTTAACTCCTCATAATTATGCATCATGGAAAATTAAGGGATGGAGTAAAATAATGGAAAAAGGATTCATTCATTATGTAAATGAAACTATTACAAAACCACTTGATCCTAAGGCTGATCCTAATGCTCAAATCGAATGGCTTACTAATAATTCTATAGCACTTGGAACTCTTAGAAAGTATGTATCAGATGACCTCATTTTTCACATTGATAAGTCTACAATAATTAAAGAGGCTTGGGATATTTATAAGAAATTGTATGGTCAAGTTGATGAGATTAAGGGCTATAAGCTTGATAGTGAACTCACAACTTTGGATCCCAAGGATTTTGATACACTCCAAGATTATGTCACAAAAGCAATTAAGTTAAGAGAAAAGCTAAGGGATTATGGAATTGACAAAAAGGATGCTCAATTGGTTTATAACTTGTTGGACAAGCTTCCTTCAAAGTATGCAACCTTTGTATCTAGCTTTCACACTCATAGGTTAGCTCAAGGTTCCTCTTACACTTGTCCCTCATTTGATTCATTCATGGAGATATTGATACTTGACCAATCTAAGTTGACCACGATGGGGAATCTCAAATCTTCAAAGTCACAAGCTTTGGTGGCTAATAAAGGGAATCAAAGCAATCAAAGAAAAGGCAAGAATCAAAAGCAACATAAGTCAAAACCACAACAAGATGGAGCACAATCTTCCTATCCACAACAAGGTGATTCACCACTCTCACCTAAGAGGAAATCATATAAGGAAAATCTTTTTTGAGGATATTGCAAGAAGTCAGGACATGATGAAAATCATTGTTATAAGAAGGATATTGATGAGTTGAAGAATATTCTTGAGAAGAATAGAATCAACCTTCCTTCTAGAATGTCTACATCGGCTTCTTCTTCCAAGAATAAAGGAAAGGATCACTCTTTTGGGACAAATAAAGGAAAGGGGCAAGCTCTTTGTGCTACTACAAGTCATGATTCAGGGAGATGGCTTCAAGATTCAGGGGCTTCTCATTATATGACATCTTCATAGCCTATGTTTTCTACATTTGAGCCTTGCCACATGCCACAAATTTTGATGGGAAATCATACATACATGGATATGATTGGGAAAGGATCTATTTCCATTGGAGATAACTCCTTCAATGATGTGTTGTGTGTACCCCACTTGACAAATAATCTTCTTTCCATCTATCAAATCACACATGGGGAAACTAAGAAAATTGTGGAGTTCACACCTAATTTAGTTATCATTAGAGACTTGGAGAGTAGAGCTATCATTGCGACTAAGGTGGTTGATCAAGCATCTCGGTTGTACTCTTTTTCACATTTTAGTCCTATTGATTAGGTTGATTATTCCTATGTTGATGATTCAAATTTTGAGGAGAGCTTTGGGCACTTGAACCTGGGTATTCTCACATGTGATCCCATTCTTGAGCCTTGGATTTTATCTCCTTCTCTTGATATCACACCACCTATTGCACATGATGATGTAGCTAGTGCGATAGTTTTGCCTTCTTGTGATTCAATGCAGCAAGATATTTCATGTCTTCCAGCTTCAGTTGAGTGGGATGCCTACTTGACAGACATTGTAGGTTTGTTTGTGGAGTCCTACATTGAATATTTTGGAGACATCATTGATGACATTCATCTTCTCTTTGATGAAGATGATCCTTCTTCGATTGTTGCGAGGGATCACTCTAACCCTCTTGTACATTCTCTACATGATCAATCTTTAGAGGTTGACATGATTGTGGATACTTTTGTACAGCAGTTGGAGGATGTCTCTTTAGCTTTTGAGGAGACATATGAGTCTTTGGATATTGTTCTACATTAATCTCCACTAGATCTTGCAGTGCCTTTTTCAGCAGTGTGCCGCAGTTTACCACCTTTGGAGGGGGTCACTTTCAACATCGACATGGGAACACTTGAGCAATTTTTAGAGATTCCTTTCATCATGAGTATTTTTGCTTCATATTCCCTTCATGGTTGGGGAGACTTTTTGGATCCACCTTTGGTTTTGTTTCTTCCTAAGGGGACGAATGTGGTTCGATGTTCATGGAGCAATTTTTTCATTCATCTTTGAGCTTTTATCATTGGTGCAGATTCCATATTGAGGGAGGGCTTCCTAGTCTCTCTT
The DNA here is from genome assembly GCF_030272615.1 of Cryptomeria japonica. NCBI lineage: Eukaryota > Viridiplantae > Streptophyta > Pinopsida > Cupressales > Cupressaceae > Cryptomeria > Cryptomeria japonica. The sequence continues at coordinate 694,853,040 of NC_081413.1, read as the reverse complement.
CTTCTTCTCTCATATAGGGGGGACTTTTTCCTCACATGGGGTTTTGTTCCTCACACACTTCTATGAGAATTATTTGTATCTAGTTTTCATGTCTCTTTTGGGGGAGGGTTTTTTCCCATTGGGTTTTTCTCTCTTTCCCCTCTTTGTGAGAGATTTCATTGCATTGGTTTGCATGCATTTGCATTTTTACATGGGTTCCTTGTTGGTATTTTGGTATGGTTTTGTCATTGATGTCAACACCTACTAAATACACCTACTTTGGAGATCTAGCAACATTCACTGGCAAGCAGTAATCTGTGCAACAGTTACTAGTATATGATCAACCGGCAGGATATAATGTTCACCGATATCTGGAATGACATGAAAGACACTCGGTAATGTCGAAGACATCATGTGGACACTTTATTTTGAAGTACTAATCATTGATATATTCTTATTTGCATATTTGCTTTTATCGACAAATAGGTCCAGGTTATCTAGGGTTACACTGACAAGTTTATCTTTTCCATATCAGCATGGCACACTATGAAGATGATTTATTATTGATATAAATGCATTAAGCTGACATGTTTAATCAGTTATTGCATCAGATATTATTTGTAAAATGTTTTATTGTAATAGAGCCGGCCTACTAAAATTGGTCTTAGGCTATGGTATAAATATAAGATCTTATTTGTAAGATCAAGTGTGGAATGCGAAAAAGATTTGAATGAAGGTATATGCGAGATCAAGCAGAGGCATACACGAAGACATCATCTGAAGGTGAAGTTAGGTTTTTGTAGAAGCATATCAACATTACATCAGTACTGAATTCAACATATGAAGATGCGATTTTTTATAGTACATTCTTATTGGATTTAACCATCCAACTGTAGTCAGTGTGACTCTCATTTGTGATTGAGTAGTGAGCTCTAGGCTATTGGCCTTTCTGCATGTGCAGACCCCTCTTTGTACACTTACTATCTGTAGTAGTATCATTTGATTGTGGGTAAGGATTCCCACCATGGTTTTTCCCCTTACAGGGTTTGCACGTACAAATATTGGTTTCATGTGTTGTGGATGACTTTGTATTTATGTTTCATGCATTAGTTCTTACTAGTATGGCAATTTACTATTAACACTGTCTACCGGCATACTTAACTGGTTTACCGGTATTAAGCATTAAGTTGGTTTCAAAGTTTTGGTTTGAATTTATTAGACAACTGATTCACCCCACCCTCTCAGTTGTCTCCAGGACCTAACAATTGGTATCAGAGCCTAGTCGTCCTTTTGCAGAAGTTTAACAACTTGAGGAGATCCAATGTCTACTAATTATTTCAGAAAGGATAGTCCTAAACTTGATGGAACCAACTATGGGATATGGAAGATTAGAATGGAGACACATCTAAATTGCATTGGTAAAGACATCTGGGAAGTTACCAAGAATGGTTATACTACTGTTGTAGCTGGTCAGATTGCTCCAACTACTTTAGCTAAAGATGAAGAAAATGATTGCAAAGCAAGAGAAGCACTCTTGAGCGCATTATCAGATCAACAAATCATGGGATTATCAGATAGATCTACTGCTAAAGCTATTTGGGATCATTTGGAAACACTGAATGAAGGAGATTCCACAGGCAAAATTGCAAAACTTGAAAGCTTCCGAGTTAGGTATGAACATCTGAAAATGGAAGAAGATGAAAGGATTTTTTCTTTTATGGAAAGAGTAAATGAAATTGTTTTGGGTATCAAATGTTGTGGAGGAACCTTGAGTGAGGATGAGATTGTTTCAAAAATCTTAAGAGGTTTGCCACCGGCATATAAAATGAAGGTTACTACTATAAATGAGTTGAGAACAATGCCTAATACATCAGTAACTAGGGATACATTTATTGGAAAACTTTTAGCTTTTGAAATTGAGGAATTTGGTCCTGTTGCTACTATAAAAACTGATTTGGCCTTCAAAGCATCAACATCATCTACTCCATCTTTTGACAAATCAAACTGGAGAGCCTTTTATGCAAGAGAACTTGAAGAAACTAGGAAGGAGAATGAAGAGCTTGAAGAACTTGAAGCACTATTTGCAAGAAAAATGCCAAAAGGCCTAATTGGAAGTAAGTATGAAGGTAAAGCACCCTTTAAATGTTTTAACTGCAATAAGATTGGTCATATGGCTTCAAGATGCCATGATAGACATGCTAGACTAAGAGAAGAAGCTAGAAGAACATACAAACCTAATCCTGAATATTAGAGATACAGATTTAAGAAAAACAAAGATAAATCTTGTTACATTGCTGATGAAGGTGTGACTGATGATTCTGATGAGGATCCAACAGATAATGGATGGGTCTGTGTTGCTATAACAGAAGATCAACCGGCACCTATTGCTCAACCGATAGAACAAGCCCTAGTAGCTAAAGTTGAATCAAAGGATGAATGGATTATTGACTCAGGATGCTCACATCACATGACTGGAGACAAAGGTAAATTCTTGAACTTTCAAGAATAAAATGGAGGTTTAGTAAGATTTGGAGATGACAAAGCCTATTCAATCAAAGGTAAGGGTTCAATAACTCTTGATGGTAAACATAACACTGACAATGTCTACTATGTTGAAGGATTAAAACACAATCTTTTAAGTGTTGGTCAATTAGTTGAGAAAGGTTTTCAGTTACAATTTAAAAATGGAAAATGCAAAATCTTGAATAGAATTGGTTTGGAAATTGCAACTGGTAATCAAACTAGAGGTAATATCTTTCATTTGAATAACAGTGGAAAGGCATACTTAATTGCACATATAGATGAAAGTTGGTTATGGCATAAAAGACTATGTCATGTAATTTTTGACTGCATGGTAAAAATCAGTACTTCTAAAGCAGTTAGAGATCTACCTAAAATTGTGAAACCTCAGAATACAGTTTGCAAGGAATGTCAATTTGGAAAACAAGTTAGAGCTAGTTTCAAAAGTATTCCAGAAAAATCCAATAATGCTCTTGATTTAATTCACACTAATTTATGTGGTCTAGCTAGAACTAAGAGCTTACAAGGTGATAGATATTTCATGCTAATTATTGATGATTATTCTAGAATGTGTTGGGTTACTTTTCTCAAAGAAAAATCAGAAGCACTTGGGAAGTTCAAACTATTCAAAGGAATGGTTGAAAATAAAACCAGTAAGAAAATCAAATGTTTAAGATCAGATCAAGGAGGAGAATTCACATCTAAAGATTTTAATACATTCTGTGAAGTGAATGGAATCAAAAGACAGTTATCAGCACCTCGGACACCACAACAGAATGGAGTTGTTGAAAGGAAAAACAAAACTATCTTGGATGCAGCAAGAAGTATGTTATCAAAAGAAAATCTACCACATGTGTATTGGAGAGAGGCAGGAAGCACTGTTGTCTATACATTCAAAAAAGTTCACATCAAAGGTGAAACTAGTAAGACCCCTCATGAACTATGGTTTGGTAATATTCCTACTCTTAAGTACTTCAGAATTTTTGGAAGTAAATGTTATATTAGAAGAGATGAGTATATTGGCAAGTTTGATCCTAGAAGTGATGAATGAATATTTCTTGGTTATTCATCTAAGAGCAAGGCATATAGATGTTTTAATAAAAGATTACAAAAAATTGTTGAGAGTACAAATGTAAAGATTGATGAACAATTTAGAGGAACTTCAAGATATATAGACTCTGAACTAGAAACAAAAATTATGACAAATGAACCTACAATAAATCCACTGGTACATAATGATGATCTAGTTACTCCGGTATCATCAGAGGATTCCATAGTAATTGAAGAACTACTATAGACTAAGACACACTGGTATGTAAGACTGAATCATTCTAAAGATCAAATAATTGGAAGCAAATTTAAAGGAGTTATGACAAGACGAAGATTGACAAATGAAGAAGTATGTCTTATTTCTCAAATTGAACCATTAACTATCAATGAGGCATGTGAAGATAAATTTTGGATTAAAGCTATGGAAGAAGAATTAGGACAAATTGAGAAAAATAATACTTGGACATTAGTTCCCCGACCTAAAAATAAAAATGTAATTAACACCAAATGGGTATTTAGAAACAACCTTAATGAAGATGGTAAGGTTGTTAGAAATAAAGCAAGACTAGTGTGTAAGGGATATTCTCAGAAAGGAGGGGTTGATTACAATGAAACCTTTGCACCAGTAGCCAGAATTGAGGCAGTTAGATTATTCTTGGCTTTTGCAGCTCACAAGGATTACAAAGTTTATCAAATGGATATTAAATGTGCATTTTTGAATGGAGATCTTGAAGAGGAAGTCTATATTGAACAACCTAATGGATTTTCTTTGATAGATGACAATGATATGGTTTGCAGATTAAGAAAATCTTTGTATGGATTAAAACAAGCCCCAAGAGCTTGGTATGCAAGATTGGATAAGTATCTTTTAAAGATTGGTTTAACTAAAGGAAATGCAGATAGCAATTTATATTACAAAGTAACTACTGATGACATCTTGATTATTGAAGTATTTGTTGATGATATAATATTTGGAGGAGAAGATGAATTAAGCAAAGAATTTTCTCTTGAAATGCAGCAAGAATTTGAAATGTCTATGATTGGAGAAATGAAATTCTTTTTAGGATTACAGATTTTACAGATTGATAAAGGTATATTTTTGAGTCAATCTAAGTACTTGAAAGAACTACTTAAGAAATTTGGGACGGAGAACTCTAAACCGGTAAGCACACCCATGACTACAAATGACAAATTATCTCAAAGGGATAAATCTACACCTATTAATCCAGCTAGATACAAATCTATGATAGGAGGTTTACTGTATTTGACACAAACCAGACCTGATATTATGAATGCAGTATGTATAGTTTCTAGATTTTAGTGTAATCTTAAGGAAAATCATGAATCAGTAGTGAAAAGGATTTTCCAGTACTTACAAGGCACAGTAAATTTTGGATTATGGTATCCTAAAGATGAAAATTTTGATCTATGTGCATATACAGATGCAAATTGGGCAGGAGATGTGGATGATAGAAAAAGAACCACTGGAGGAGCATTCTTTCTTGGAAAAAGATTAGTTTCTTGGTTGAGTAAGAAACAGAGTTGTACATCTTTATCAATAGCAGAATCAGAATATGTTGAAGCAGCAAGAAACTATACACAGGTACTTTGGCTTAAGCAAATGTTGAAAGACATAAAGGTAAAATGCAAGGAACCTATTACTATATACTGTGATAACACTGCAGCAATTGATATATCTAAAATTCTGGTATTACATTCTAAAATAGAACATGTTTCTATCAAACTGAATTTTCTAAGGGAAAAAGTTGAAGAAAAAGAGATAAAACTAGTTTATGTGAATACTAAAGAATAGCTTCCAGATATTTTCACAAAACCTTTGCCTAAGGAAACTTTTGAGTATCTCAGAGATTAGCTCGGACTCATACCACCACTAGTAGTGACTTAGACAGTTGATGATTGTCATCAACTAGTAGAATTAAATGGACAAATATTTTATTCTGGTATTTGATGAGGAAGCTACTTCTCAGGGGGAGTAGTTGGTATATTGAATTGGTTGGTATTTTGTATGAAATTGGCCTTTTGTGACTTTGGCATTTGATGTCAAAGGGGGAGAGATATCTATGGAAAAACACATTATCCTTTTGGAAAGAAAAAGAGATTTTAAGCGATTTTTTTTTTTGAAAGATTGGTATTGTTACTCCCAGGGGGAGAAATGAAGATTGTTGGTTTTTGTATTTGGCATTTTTGTTTTGGCACTTTGATGGTTTTTCCATCTTGTGTTGTCATCAATGCCAAAGGGGGAGATTGTTGGTATTTTGGTATGGTTTTGTCATTGATGTCAACACCTACTAAATACACCTACTTTGGAGATCCAACAACATTCACCGGCAAGCAGTAATCTGTACAACAGTTACTAGTATATGATCAACCGACAGGATATAATGTACACCGGTACCTAGAATGACATGAAAGACACTTCGTAATGTCGAAGACATCATGTGGACACTTTATTTTGAAGTACTAATCATTGATATATTCTTATTTGCATATTTGCTTTCATCGGCAAATAGGTCCAGGTTATCTAGGGTTACACCGGCAAGTTTATCTTTTCCAGATCAGCATGGCACGCTATGAAGATGATTTATTATTGATGCAAATGCATTAAGATGACATATTTAATTGGTTATTGCATCGGATATTATTTGTAAAATGTTTTATTGTAATAGAGGTGACCTACTAAAATTGGTCTTAGGGTATGGTATAAATATAAGATCTTATTTGTAAGATCAAGTGTGGAATGTGAAAAATATTTGAGTGAAGGTATATGTGAGATCAAGTAGAGGCATACACGAAGACATCATCTAGAGGTGAAGTTAGGTTTTTGTAGAAGCATATCAACATTACACCAGTACTGAATTTAGCATATGAAGATGTGATTTTGTACAATACATTCTTATTGGATTTAACCATCCAACTGTAGTCAGTGTGACTCTCATTTGTGATTGAGCAGTGAGCTCTAGGCTATTGGCCTTTTTGCATGTGCAGACCCCTCTTTGTACACTTACTATCTATAGTAGTATCATCTGATTGTAGGTAAGGATGACTTTTTATTTCTATTTCATGCATTAATTCTTACCGGTATGGCAATTTACTGTTAACACTGTCTACCGGCATACTTAACTGGCGTACTTGTATTAAGCATTAAGTTGGTTAATAAGTTTTTGGTTTGAATTGATTAGACAACTGATTCAGCCCCCCATCTCAGTTGTCTCCAGGACCTAACATACCTAACATGCCCTTGTAGCCGGGACCCATCTTGCATTGCTTAGTTGCATTGTAGACTTAAGTGCATTCCCCTAAGTTGCACTTAAGGGGGGGTGCTGGTGCAAATAATTATTCATCTTGGATATTATTACACCTTACTTAATTTTACTTAGGAAATGCATTTAATAGTAGTTTGGGTATGAGACACTTGGGTGTTTGTGCCACATTGGGATAGTGTGTGTAGGAGAATTTCCACCTTTTATGGTATTGATCTTGTTGTTACACTCCACATTTAGTGGGTGATCCACCTCATGTGGACTATTATATTGTTTCTCCTACCTACCCACACCTATTTCCTACCTACCCTTGTTTCTTATTGAGACATATGTCATGTTTGTGTTCTCACATATCCATATAGCCTTGCCTATATAAGAAGGCTCATATTCATTATATGTATCAATTGATGATCCAGTTGATCAATATTTTAATCTTGATAGAATACAATTTATTCCTATAATCTATTTTGTTCTCTCTTATTTGTGCTTTACATTGCCTCTAGATCTTGGTAAAAGCTCACAATTCTGACACTGGTACAGATGGAGAATTTAAGAAAGAAATTACAAGGAGCTCTTATGGACTATGATGCAGAAAAGTTGAAGAATATCAAACTTGAAGATGATCTAAGGACTGCACAAGAATTCATTCAAGGACTTAAGGAGAATCTCACTATTGATAGAAATAAGAGAAAAGAACTTCATGAGAAGATGCAGAGTAATGATGATGAAAAGGAAACTCTTAATGAGCTTGTAAGAAAGATGAGGCAAGAAAACATTACTATGAGATTTTGTACAGAAATTGAAGACAAAAAGAAGAATGAAGATGACTTGACTAGAAGACTCAATAATGTTGGAAATGAAAATCTAAGACTCAGTCATAAAAATGATATGTTGAAGACACATTTGATTCAAATAGAACATGATAAGATGAACTTATGAGGCAAAAGTGAATTCTGGAAAATGAGCTGGCTACTACAAATCAACATAAAAAGAAATTCAAGAAAAGTTTAGAAGAACTTGATGGTATGCTGAAAAGTCAGAAACCTAATGGAGATACTAATGGACTTAGATTTAAAGTTGGAGAAAGTTTCGGTACTGCAGACAATCATGATCATAGTAAATTGGTAAGACAACCTAATGCTTACAATTTAATGGGAAATGTTTTAAATGTAACAAGTATGGTCATAGAGAAAATCAGTGTGGATCTAGAAACAATCAGAACATTAATGCACCCATTGGCCAATGTTCCAAATGCAACAAAATTGGCCACAATTCAGAAAACTGCAGAATGAATGTAAGATGTTATGTTTGTGGAAGATTTGGGCACTTATCTAATCAATGCAAAACACAAACCAGCATAGGATATGGAAAGGTTATTCAGAAAAACAATGTGACTTGTTATGCTTGTAATAAGATTGGACATATTGCAAAATTTTGTAGAAGCAAGACTTCACCGACAAACAATAAAGGACCCAGTTTGAAAGGCAAAGAGAAGGTTCATGAGATAAAGCAAGAATTTTCAAGACAATAGATTAGAAAGAGAGATCAGAATGTTGATGAGA